>NW_015971583.1:0-600000 GCF_000835475.1 Cladophialophora bantiana CBS 173.52
GTTGAGTTTCCTTCCCTGTGCGTCCTTCGCAGGTTCTTAAGGCTGTGTCCAACACTTCGACACTAATGAAATTTAAGCCTCGCCCGGATCTAATGCCACGTCGCTATAGCTAGCATAAAGAGAAGGCATACCTCCGTCTTTGCTCAATGCAAGAGTTCGGAGGCGGGTGAAACACTGCCCCACCCGATTCGAATAAGAAACCCTTTAAGATTTCTCTAAAGGTTGATACCACATAATGTAGATTTCATTCTTCTCTTAAATAAGCTCTTACGCTGTAATCATGCTAATTCGAATTTAGCGGTCTAGATCTCTCACTACCTAGGTACCATCTCTAAAATTAATGTCGGGATTAATTACTTTAAGCCAGCGCATACCGAGTATTATGTCGAATCCCTCGATATTCGTAGACAATAAATTAAGTCTGGCCTTAGTAGTCCTCCCCCGGTCATCAATGGCCTAAACCTCGAGGCTATAACGGCCGTAAATAGTGATCTGCCGACCATCCATAGCCTTCCTAAATACATCTAGTGAAACGCCTTTCAAACTAAGCCTAACAACAGTTGTCTATGAGATGAAGTCGTTCTATACCCCACAGTCCACAAGGGCCCGCAATCGATGCTTCTCGCCCTTTACTCGGACTATTACTTAAATGCTCATACAGCGTTGCTCCAATGCGCCGTGTCTCGCAGACTGAATGTGCCCCAATACGATAGCTACGTTTACCACATTAGTATCTATTTTTTTGTACCCTTTTCAGGGTAATCCCGTACTAGATGCCCTTCCTTGTGGCAATTATAGCACTTAGGAATAAACGAGGACGTTAATTTTTCTTCCTGCTTAGCTTTAGGCTTAGCTAACACGTTTAGCGAACTGAATGTGTTTTTTCCCTCCCGATTCGGGTGGAAAGTTCTATTCCCACTTTCTATTATAGCCATCGATGTCTTTTACTTTAGGAGCTCATTTCTTTTCTCTAAAGCATTCTTCTCCTTGGTCTTGCCCTTTTGCTCATTCGCGAAACGTATCTCATAGCGATAGGCGGCCGTAAGGATAGTATCCCTATTAAGACGTATCTTCTATGGCTCTACCATAACTACGTTACGAATATTAGGCTATAGACCGTAAAGGAAACGCCACATCTTTTACTCGACTTCCGTGAGCCTTAATGCCTTCACCTCGGCCTCTACTTACTCTAGTTTATGTAAGTACTAACGAACACTCTATTCTTTTCATTACTTTCTAAACTAAGCAGCATAAGTAGCCTTAAAAGTACGAGTTTAAGAGTCTTTGATGGTGCCTCGAAGGAACGTAAGAAATTCCTCCCAACTAGCGGGCACGTTGCGTTATCTATAATATACCTAACGAGGCTCTCTATCTAGCTAGGTTACCGCCGTTTAAATGGCCCGCTTAGCCACCTTAGGGTCTATTAAATCCTAGTAGTAGAACTCGAAATACATCTCGATACCCATAATAAACTTAGTTAAGGCCTAGTAACTACTCCCATTAAAATGCTTCGGGGGGTCCGCCTTAAAGATTTTCGCGTAGCTAGCTAAATCATCTATAGCTAGTCGCTTATTATTCCCACCCGATTCAGGTAGGAGACTTCGAGAATATACTACAGTCTCTTACATTAATCTCTATTCTACACTGAGAGTACCCCCTCTCCGTAAGTAATGGATTCGGTCTATTTATTCTCGCCGTGTCCTTTCTCTTTTAAGCCTGGATAGTTCGGCCTATAATTGTTCATCATCCATTTCTTCGAGGTTACTCACGTCCGTAGGCGTAAAAATAGGGTATCGCGGGTCTGCAGAGCCCGCAGTGGTCGCAGGGTCTTCATCGACAGTCCCCGACGAGACCTCGGGCGCCCCATTATCTCGGGGCGATGAGGGGTTCATTCTCACCTAATTTAGGTGGGAACTTACCCTAGTAAGGATGGTTTTTAGGGGTCTTCCTAGAATCGCATACAGCTACTACTAGCTCGACAGTGCCACTACGTGATAGGCAAGCGTTGAGAATTATTAGGCACCTACGCAACGCAGTAGGTATAAAGGAATTAAAGTAGCTAAATGCCTTGTTCTATTCACGTAGCCCTATTGACAACGACTCAACGCTTAAGAAAAAGGAAGAGTTCTCTCTCAGCCGATTCAGGTGAGAGGAGACTCTTATAGCTTCCCCTCTTTCTGTCACGTGAAAAGGATAAGGCAGCGTTAACCGATAGCCTTGTGCCTCAACCGTCCTTTGCCTTATCCTTTCCTTTTCTTTCTATACCGTCCACCCGATTCGAGTGGAGGGCGTAGAGTACTTGGGGACAACGGTGGGTTCGTGACATCACGTTGGCCGAGCACAGCCCGTTTGGTAAGAGCAATAGAGTATCATCTGGTGGCCTCAGAGTCAGATCACATTACAGGACATAGATATAATATCCATGCATCTTCATTTGCGCCGAACAGTTTTTTCCGAATCAAATTTCCGACGACACTGCCTACAGCTACTGCCTGGAAATATTGGGAAAATGATGGGTCTTCGGGATTGATGCAGCCTCACTTCCACCGATGCGCCTGTTCGGAACCTCGAAGAGAGCACTTCTATCATAAAAGATTTGGTATCACCAGCAGGTAGGCTTGGAAAATGGTTATGCCGCCTGCTGTAACAAAGACTGACCACGGTTGAAGGTACGTGGGTTCTGAGGAGGCTGGCCTATGATTGACGTAATCATCCTAGCTTCCCGACCCTGAGCTCTCCAGCATTTTTATTTAGTATCGGGGACGTGGTCATGTCATTTGCCAAGCAAACCCCCGATCTGGGAAGATATATTAGGCTTCCATGTTGTTAGACGGATCAAGTGTCAGGATTGCAAGGTGGCCACCGTAATCGCCGTTGTCTGACGTTGCCGGTTTGAGTACCAGCGCGACCAACGCCATTCACATAAGCCACCACTATTGATCTGGAACAGGCTGGCGCCGCCATGGAATGTTCAGGAACGGCCTTCTCGATATATGCTAAGGTCTAAACAAACAGGCAGAGTCTGGCTAAAGAGATAGATAGACAGACATAACATGCTAGATAGACCAATGCTATCGATTTGCGCAATCAACTTGACAGTTCTTACATCCGAGATTCAAGGCCTGTTTGCACGAGCGTCTCGTCCGAATTGCTCAGAGAAAGACTTGCGACTCCTACTGGATGGACACTCCCTGTATACCAGAGAACCATCAACTTCGTACTGAAGCGATTGCAAACATTAATAAGGTGTTTACCATAAGCAGTGCCACCCTGGTTTGGGACCGCGATCTCATGTCGATTGACATTTCCCATCCTTCCATAGAGACACAAGAGGCTATCCTATGCACTTTGCTTGTTTGCGATAAGACTCTTAGATCTTGGACTTTATTATAGTCAATACGTGCACGGCACAACGTTCACCTGTTATGCAAAGACAACAAGACGGTCTCGCTGAGAGACTGCCTCCTAAATGTCCATCGGCCCGGTGCAATCGATATAGCGACGGTGTTTCTCACAAGCCAACAGCTTCTGCCCACGTTCCAATACGACAGCGATGCACCCGACGAGGAATTCCTCAGGCAAATGAAGGGTTATATTCCTGTCGAGGAAGGCCTGCACCTCTCGGCTCGTCGACATGCATCCAGGCCAGGAGACAGTATAGTCATCTTGAGCCTGCTTCATGATGTCAAACCGGTCTACACTGCGGAGGCATTCTGGAAGTCAAAAATAGGCTATTCCCTAAGCTCAGGGGTACTGTTTCATCCAAGGCTTCAGTGCAAGGGGTTTGGATGGGCTCCTTCTCAACCAGAGTTGTCGTTGGTTGCGTCTGACAAGTTTTCCCCATATTCTCAAGAGCACCTGTTCGATGGCCCACGGACTTGGCCTGCTATAATTACTCCCGACGGTCTCAACGCAACATGTGCCACTTTCGAGATCCCTGAAATCGAGCAAGACTCCCGCGTTCAGGATGTGCTCACTCGTCTAGCCCAAAAGCTTCCCTGGTCGGTCTTCCGAGGGAGCAATCCAGGTCAAGCCCGCGTTTTGTATGACCACTTTCATCTGGAGAAGGATCTGCACTCGCTCCTGCTCCTTCCTGTACATGCGATTTCCGCCCGAAGCGCCGTCTTCAACGCATATCGGGGACGGTTGAATGGTCGAGTATTGTGCTGTGGTAGGCTCAAATGACGAGGACAGACGGACATGGCATTGGCTTGGGACTTTTGAATGGGATCTCAATTTCCCTCCTCATCCTAAGAAGAGGAAGGAACGCGAGAAAATATTCATTGTCTGAGTACCTCGTATTGTCTTCAGTCACCCCCATACATTTGACAAACGACATTGAAACGATCTACCTCATATGCTTTTACGCACTTGACTAATATGCCACTGTTAGTCTCTGATTGTGAGAAGGGAGGTTCCTGCTTTCTTGACCTTCACATCCAGGTGGAATCTGCCGGTGACGTGATGCACCTCGGATTCGTCAAGGGGCGGAATCAAGGCATGACCTGCTTCTGAGTCCCCGATTGCCCTCGTCACCGTCTGTCCTGCCTGCTCAGGTTCGATTGTCTTCCGTGCGTGGCGCTCGTGTCTTTATTTCCACAAGGGAATTAGTTCGCAGGACAAACTTCCGTGCGTTCGAAAGGGGGGGGGACGGGGAAGGCCGATTGGGCAGTTGGTTCCGCGAGGCTGAAGGATAGCATGGGGCGCCACCAGCGCCAAATAAGCCAGTGCATAAGCCACTGGGCTAGTACCCTGTCCCGTCATAGCCTTTTTGGATCTAGATAATGCTTTCGCGCTCGGATTCTTCTTCCCCTCGAACGCGAGAACAATTAAACCGTTTCAAAGGGAGCCTCCTGCACGCAACCAACCAAAGCTAAAGCCATAGCTCCTCCCTTTTCTCAAGAACATCAGACTCGCTCAGTCACCTACCTGCTCACCGAGGCGCTCAAATCAGTCAAGCAAGTACATGAAAACGATAACAGCAAATCAAAACCAAAATCAATATCCCTGGAACACCGAGTTGACTGAGCATTTACACAACACGAAGGAGAGCCAAGTCCCGTGGAAGCCAATGTCGACGATGACGACGACGACAACAACAACAACAACAACAACAACAACAACAACAACAACAACAACAACAACAACAACAACAACAACAACAACAACAATGACATTGACACCCATCCAGCAAGTCTTCGCGCAAGTCCACTCGCCGACGAGCCTGACATTCCCAGAAACCATCGCGTTGCTGCTCAACCTGGGCGTGACGCGGTACCACGTGGACTACATCTCGCGCACGACGACGACGTACACGCCCAGGCCAGCCTCCAAATCGGCAGCCGACTCGACGTCTCCCTCGGCAGCCACCTCGACAGGCCAAACTCCCATTGCGACCGAACAAATGGCCATGCCCGCGCCGGCCGTAAATCCCGACACGTCATGGGACGCGGCGGCGCTGGCGCGGGCCATCAGGCGCGTGCAGGGTCGCCAGACCGTCTACGCCGAGTTTGTGCGCGAGTGCGTCGACGCCGGCGTCGCGGGGTACATCGCGTGCCTGGTGGGCAAGAGGGTCCTGTATTATGGCCTAAACGGCGACGTGCACGTTGAGTGGTTCCCCGGTGCGGAACCAATGGGCCACAAGTAAAGAAAGAACAAAAGATCGAGGGTTCCATTCATGGGCTATTGCGGCGACGATATTGGCGCGAGTCTTGGATGACATCTAATTCGATTTGGCAGGAGCTTTAAATACGTATACGAGATGGATTCGCCTCGATTTCAACATCCAGAAAACCGACCTAGACTCTCGTGAGAGATACGAGCACTTTGGCTTCATGTCCAGGTTTCAGGACCTTTTTCCTTATAATTAGTTCAAGCCAGCTAGTGTTCCATGTCGCATCATTATTAACAAGTTTTCCAGTCTTATCGTGTATTATTCTTAACTATATATGACCGCGACCGGACCCCCTTCTTTAAGTCTCATGGCTATGAAACTATTCAAGAGGGGCTCGTTCGGCTAAGGCCAAGACACTCGGCCATACCGTAGAAGATGTCAATGCTGTTAAAGACACCAGAAAACAACTCCGTGCAAGGGCCTCGCGTGAAGACGGGGACATCGGTGAGAGAGTGCACACCTTGATCAGCCTAGAACAAAAATGTGAGTAAGCGTACTCGGAGATGTCGCGGACAAAGTAAAGTGCGGAAAAGACAAACATACCGAAACAGGAAGCGATCCATTGATAATGAACCCGGTAACAGCATCGACATAATTGACGAAAAAGTCCTCGTTGGAGAAGCCCGTGATGTTGATGGCCGGCACACGAGGGCCGTTCTTATTGACCCGGTAGTCCTCGCGATTGTCAGGGAAGGCGGCAACGCCGGAGTATAGCGTGTATCGAGGATCCCAATTAGCCGGGAAGTTGACCCCCGGGCCGTAAACGAGATTCTGGTCGCTGCCGATTGGAGCAGATCGATTACCAAGGACATACTGGCTGAGGCCGGAATTCTGGTAGGTGCCGATAGCGCCACGCTTCTCACGCGATTCTTTTTGGGAGTCTAAATAACGAGTATCGACAGAGCCCATAACGTCGAAACCATGGCCGTGGTCAGCGGTCACGAGGATGAGGGTATTTTCCAGCTCACCAGCGTCTCGAAGCCAGGAGATCGTGGCCTTGATCGTGTCGTCCAGTTCTAGGAGTTCACCAAGAGCGCGGTCATAGTCAAGCACATGCATCATTTTGTCGATACTGGCGGCCTCAGACATGATGAAGAAGCCTTTATCTCCGTGGCGGGTTTGGAGGACTTCGAGGGCCTTGAGAGTCATTTCTTTGAGGCCAGGTTGATCGGTAGCAGCAGCCTTTGAGCCGTCTGGAGCAGTGCTAGACTTGTTCAGATTTTCTGGGTAGACATTGCGATCGAGCCACTTGGCCATGTTGCTGACCGAGAAAATTCCAAGCTGCTTGCTTGAGTTATCGGCGGCTTGAAGGGCGGTATTGTTTAAAACAATGGTGTAGTTCTGACTGGCGAACTCTTGGTAGTAGTCCTTCCCCTGAAAGGAGCCTTTGCCAGGATAGAATTGCTCAGCACCGCCGCCGAAGAGCACATCAGGACCGGTCCAGTTGGTCCAGGTATAGTTTGTAATGCCTCTGAGGAAAGAGTCAACGACTGCTCCATATTGACCTCGATCTCGTGTGTGAGCGGTCAAGGCCGCAGGGGTCGCATCGGCAATGAAAGCGGTAGAGACAATCCCCACACCGCCGCCTCGAAGGCGGTGGAAGAGCTCAGCGATACTTTCGATCTTTGGGTCGTCGAATTTGTTCGGAGAGCTATCAGCATAGACACCCAATGCGTTCACGGTGGATTTATGGCCGGAGTAGAGAGCGGTTGCAGAGTTGGCGCTATCGGTGATGAAGCTGTCGATTGAGTGTGTCATTTGGTGACCCAGCATGGGAAACTGGTCCATGGCCATTTTGGTCTGGTACTTGCCATTGATGGATTGGTGGCCGATAAGGCGAGCAGCTGTAGCATTGCGTTAGTGTCAAGCTTATGGTATGGAGATTTTCAGGCTCACCAGTAATCATGTTGGTGGTCATGCCGTCTCCGATGAACATCACAACGTTCTTGGCTCTTTGACGGGGAGAAATATCCCGAACCGTCCAGTTGGCAATCGTCGTCTGAGAGCCATTGCGATACTTCAAGGTTGCAATATACTGACCCGGTTCATACAGAGCAACATTTCGCCATGCCTTAGACGCAACTCTGACCTGGGATGGAGTCTTGGCGGCTTGAGCAAACAGATCCTCATACCAAGTAAAATTCCAAGTCTCGAGTTTTGGTTCCGGAAGATTGAAAAAGGCTGAGACCGGTTGAGCATTCCCGCCCTCACGCTCGATGCTCAGAGTGAACTGGCAATCCCTGTTAGCTGGAGCTGAGAATGACAGAGCCTTACAATAAACCCAAGAAGGTAACAGAAACTCACACTGGGATCGGGAGTGGTGTAGCCCTTAATCGCTTCACTTCCGTTCAAAGGAGCGTGCACTTCGGCCCTGATATCAAAACGTTGGCCCGGGAGGAAATCGGCTTGGTCGGGTGGAATAATGCAGCCCAAAGTCGGACAGGTTCCGAGCCTCTGGAAGGATTGAGCAGCACAGTGGGCACAGAAGGCGCCAATTGCCAAGACGGCCTCTAGACCAAGCTGGATTCTCATCTTCGGTATCTCTAAGGTATCCCGGGGTGGATATTTGAGGAGCTTCCCTGAGAAAGATCAAAAATTCTGAACCAGCTGCAGGACCTCACAGCTTTTGTACCTTTTCAGAGCTGGCAGCTCATCCCGCCATCCACAAACCACGAGCTCTTTGCGTATGCCGTATGGACCGAAGGATCTATGAGAACCCATTGCAGTCTACCGCCTCTGCCTCGTGGTAACCCTAAGCTTCGCGCTGGCCGCATGGCATAGCGTAGCTTGCATTGATATCAACCTGCTTTGGGCAGGCGGAATCGATGCCAAGACAACGGGAGGAGTGCCAAGCCACGGGGAGGACCAAGGAAGGACAACAGCCATTGAAAGCCCCCACGTGTTTGGATGCAGAGCGGGACAAGCAAAAGCTTTGATGCCGGTCAGGGTTGCACACGAAGGTCGCCAAGATCAGTTGCCTATGGGCGTCCCCGCCCTGTTTCGCTATCGTGTGAATGCGTGTTAACACGTACCTTTGCGATTGGAGAGCCCGCAGTTCATTCTGCGGACCAAGTCGCGGCCACCCGAGGTAACGGAGAGTCAGATCTGGTGGAGGCTGGTAGAGAGTCAAAAAAAAGAAAACAAAATACCGCGCTCCCATTATGCTAGCAGCTCCAGCATGTAGGCTCAAAATTGAAGGTAATCTACAATAACACTTACTGCTGGGTGCAACTAGAGCATTGGCTGTTGTGAGCTGGGGCCTAATCGAGTCTCTGAGCATTCTGATCCTTTATCTGAACATCAGGCATGACCATTTGGAGGACTCTTGGGAGAGTAATGGTCCATTGATACAAGAATGAGACCTAGTTGGTGTTGGACTGACTGCTTGGAGCTCGGTGGTGATTGGTAAGAAGGAGGCGTATAGGCATTTCGGTTTGTTAGGTTTGAAGCACCGAGACCACGACCGCGGGCGTCCAGCGCGAAAGCGTCAATTGGATTAGCTTTTCCAAATGTTCCGGATAAACACAAGGCTTATGGCCCGTATTTCTGGTGCTAAAGACTTAGTTCGTGATCCCCATCGGTATGCAAGGGACCAGATCGAAGCTCGAAACGCCTCCCCTATGGAGATCCAGCTTATGGACATGGCGTCCATGTCACCCGAAATTCACGCAAGTGGTGATTTCTTAACCTCGTGAAGCAAGGGGGAGATGTACTTACAATTCAGCGCCACGTTGACAGGACTGTGGATTTGGATGTCGCGCACGAGTCAATCTTTTGCAGAATGGCGGTACCAGTTGTGTCTGAAGACGACGCACATTATGTGTGATACTCGACGGGCCGCACTGAGTTCTGAGTTCCTGCTGGCATCATCTTGCGATCAAAGCACGTCACACAAGCGACCCTTGGCTCCCGTGTTTGATGGTTCTCCATCGACAAATAGAATCACACTGGTGCATGTTTAACCTGCAAGGCTGAGAACGACTGCTTCGAGAAGCAGTTGTAATTCTCCGGCTCAGAAGCTTGTCCCACGTTCCCGGGAACGATCACATCTCAACATTGTTCAGAAATATGGCGACATGATTGGAATGTCTGGGCAGTCATCCGGCGCACCATACATGACATGTCCATCTCGCGTTAGAGAGGTGCTGACATGCTAATCACGTTATTCACCTGTCCAATTTTGTCCAAATTTTCCCCAGTCCCACCCATTGTGCGTGCTGAGGATTCGGCCGCATGCCACGAGGGCCATGAACTGCTGCGACGCGTCGATTAGGTGGATCACATTTGAGTTTTATCAGAGGGCAGCAATTGGATACAGAAAGTCCGCAATAGCAGAGTCCGTTGGAAAGGTCGCAATGCAACTGGCAGCTAAGATTGGCTTCGGAGCTGATTCGTAGCAAGGGTAAGAGATGCGGGATACGAGGAGTGCGGAGATCAGCCCGCTGCCCTAGTCACCCATGTTAGATGCTGTGATCGCTCAAGAGCGGGAGGATGTAAGAAAAGACCAGACTTTGTATGCAGGTAATCGGATTCCAGTGAATGTGTGTGGCTCGGCGGCTCAGCTGTTCAGCTCACATCAGAACCAGGCAGTCCATGAGCCGCAGCTGCAGCGGGCGAGATCACTTGTCTAGTAAGATACGAGGAGGACCCAAGGAGGACCCATCAAGAAGAAGCGAGAGATCTTTGAGGCGGCGAGGTGGTGCTGGTGCTGGTGCCAGTGGCCAATAACCAGCGCGGTAAATCGAGGGCAACTATTAAGAGAATACAATACCGAGTCAGTGACAAGGCGCCGACTCCCGCACCTCCATCACCACCGTCAGTTGCCCCTCTTTCCAAGGCCTCCTTAGCCCCCCTTCAGCCACCTGTGTCTTCCCTGTACTTCATATCAGCAGTCTTTTTTTTTTCAACCACATGTCATCCTGCGAGAGCAAGCTACATACAGACACAGCTAGCCACAAAGAGGACGACATCGATGATCCTACCTATGTACACACGGCCGTTGATGTGCATCTATCTCCTTTCGTCGATCCTCACCCCCTCCGTCCGCAGGCCTGGCCCCGGACCATCCATCCGCGCTCTCCATCCACATGTGATTGATTGGATTGGCACTTGCTCCCTCCATTGTTGTGGCCATGGCATGCAGCATTCATATGCTAGTTGCTCTTGTCTGTGAGCTTGTTTTGGCGCGCTGTCCTATGTTTGTTTCAAACCTTCTGCTGTGTATGGCGACAGATTCGCCTTCGCATGCGCCATGGCTCCAGTCCGACATAGCTTCGATGGCATGCTTTGCATTCTGAATGGCGCACATTCCAGAAGCTGACTTGATAAAGCGCGCCACTTACCTGCAGCATGCATCTCCTACAACCTAGTCAGGGTAACAAAACAGCATCCGCCCAATGAGCCGAGAAACATGACCGATCCCAGCCCTGCTGAGCGCAGCTCACTGTTGTCCGGCCCCAAAAAGAACAAATGGCTCCAAGAGTCCGACTTCTCTGCTCCTCAGGCCTTTCTTGCTGTTGTCCGTCGTCGTTGCTGGGTTTTGCTCATAATGTTACTCTCGTCGTTCATTTTCTTTGCTTGCCTGGCCTGGTCTTTAGCCGCTCCACAGCATAAGCGTCAGGCAAGCGGTCCAGTCATTGGTACAAATTTTCAAGATCCTTCGGTGGTCCAATTGGGGGACGGGAGCTATATTGCCTATGCGGGAGTCAATGGAAATCCTGCGGGGATTAATGTCTTGATCGCAACTTCTCCAGATTTTTCTAGCTGGACCGTTCATTCAGGCTACGATGCCTTGCCGAATCTCCCTTCGTGGGCAGCCTCGCCTCCGCACGTATGGGCTCCAGACGTGACTCAGTTAGTGAGTATTCGAACACCTGCTTGGTAGCCAGAATTTTCTGACGAAATATCACAGGACAATGGCAACTTCGTGCTATACTACTCCGTAACCATGGCCGAGTCTCCAGCGAAGCACTGTGTTGCAGCAGCAACAGCTCCAAATCCAGAGGGACCCTTCACTCCCGTCCAGACGCCCCTGTTCTGTGATCTGACAGCTGGCGGGGCCATCGATGCCGACGGCTTCAACGACCCTGCAACCCACCGGCAGTATGTTATCTACAAGGTCGACGGCAACTCGATCGGCAACGGTGGCGCATGTTCAAATTCTGTCAACCCTATTGCACCCACGCCTCTCAATCTCCAAGAGGTCAATCCTGACGATGGGTATTCTTTCATTGGTGGCACAACCACTGTTTTACTTAATGACCCAGATGATGGGCCCAATATTGAAGCGCCTTCATTGACCTATGATGCTTCTTCCGGGACTTATATTCTCCTGTACAGCTCCAAATGCTTCACAACTGCCCCATACAACATCAGATACGCAACCAGCAAAAGTGTCTACGGTCCTTACACCAAGCAGGCAAATCCTTTCCTAGCCACTGGAGGCACACCCGCTAGCGTTTACATCCCTGGAGGCATTGACATCACCAAGGACGGCAAACTAGCAGTTTTTCACGGTGATGTGAACATGGGCTGGTTTGCAGGTGACGGCACCCCGCGAGTACGGGCCATGTACGCCGTCGAGCTTTCCTTTGGAAACGGCGCTGTTAGCCCGGGCGCGTTATACTAGAAAAGAAAAAAAAAAAAAAAAGAAAAAAGAAAAAAGAGCATCCTGTCCGTGCTTCACCACAGCTGCTCTGCCGGGAAAACCAGAGATGGTTACGCCCGAGGAAAATGATATGAACGACGCAAGAAGGAGGCATACGATCTGGTCGGAGTGGTGGATTTTGTACAAAAATGCATTCGCTACGGGTTTGACTTCGATCGTTTTACATAGAATTGCACCTGATTCTTCTTGATGCAGAGAGGGGGAGAGCGGAAGGGGATAAGCGTGAGAAAAGGGGGTTTTGGAGGCCGATGACAAAAAGGAGGCTACAGCCTGGTGGTGAGTTTGCCTGCACGCCGTACTCTTCAATGACTTTGAGTTGAATGTGAACTTAGCGGACCTAGATTTTTAGTTCGGTTTAATATAATACCTCATCTTCCTTGCCCGCTCGTCTCTGTTTATTTATTCCTGTTCTCTTGTCCTCACCATTTATTCCTCGCCAAGTCTCTTGACAAGCTCCTCCCAGCTCCTCGTCCCCCTCTCAGCCCAGTGTTCCGGGCCACTCCCTTCGCGCTCCATGTCGCGGTGGAAGACATCTATGCTCAGCCACCCGCCCGTCCAGCCGCTGTCCTTCGACCACGTCCTCGCGACGTCCAGGACGGGCAGGTACGCGCTGCGGGCGCGCTCGAGCGGGAACAAGCGGCCGTAGCGGCACCACGAGTGCACGCCGTCCTGGTGCTCGCTGTAGGTGGCATGGCCCGGCAGGATCGGCGGCGCAAGTCTCTCGGCGTCACTGAGCTGGACGTAGACGATGGGCGCCTGCGTTGTAGAGGATGCCGCGGTGGCGGAGTCGGGAATTCTTGCACGGAAGGTCTCGAGCGACATGTGCAGCGCGGCATCACCGCCGGGCCGTCTGCCAGACGGTGACCGCGGGTCTGACCACAGACGCGCCAGAACGAGGTATGTGTCCAGACAGAGGCCGTAGTTGGGGCGCGCGACATGCTCGACGACCCTCAGCGATTCCTCCCAGTCAGCAACGTGCGTGGCCCACCCGAGAGCCTCGTAGGCGAACTTGACAGAGGGCGAGCGGTGTCGGGGGACTCTTGCCGTAGCCCGAGATCCGCCAGCGCTTGCAGGTTGGCCACGATGGTGTCTATGTCGCCGACCGCGTCCTTGTCGTCGTTGCTGGGCACCTGAATGACGTCCGTGCCCAAGCCGTCAGCCATGGCGATCCATTCCCGCGCGATCCGCAGCCTCTCCTCCAGACTTCGTCTGGGATGGCCCTCGAAGTTGTCAAACGAGCCCAGGCAGACAATCTCCAGGTTGTGCTGGGCGCAGAGACGCTTCATCTCCCCGGCCGCTTGGACCTTCGTGATTCCGCGGGCGGTGGCGTAGCCGTCTAAATCGGTGATGAACATCTCTACCCCCTGGAACCCGCCGGCGGCAGCGGGCGGCGAGTTTCCTCTCCAGAGTGTGCGAGGCGTGCCGGCCCAGGGAGATTGTTGAGATCGCGAGCCTATGATTCATGTTACTGGGTAGAGATCTCAGGTCGATGGGCTCCAGTGTCTACGGTTCGTCTTCGAGGAACAGGTCAACAATCGGATGATTCTGCTCTACTCAGAAGAAACAGTACAAATGAAAAGAGGTCTGGAGAAATACCTGGACTTACCGTACGAGATTGTCAGTGCCCAAGATATTGAGATGTTGGATGAGATCTAATACAGAAGGCATTCGGCCCGCTTGGGGAAGTCTCCGCACAACACAGCACTATTTATCCACTTCGGGGATCATCAATTTGGGCGCATTGGGCTCACCGTGCATCTACTCGGTACTGTGTAGGCCCAAGGTCACCGACTAACATACCACTGACAAACACAGCTGGTGATCAGAGGTACGAGGTATACTTTTCACTGACTCTTGCGAGCCCGTTCAAAAAGCCACAGGAGCCTTGCTCACCACGTATCGTTAGTACTTCTTCCATATACTCCGTGCTGTACAACTGTTCGCAGCATATTGCCCCGTCCAGTGCCCTCCCCTAAGCTTCACCTTGCTCCATCACCAGTTCACGAATAGCCCACCTCCATCCCCCTCTCCCATCGGGTCCTTCTTCCTCTTCTGCTTCTAGGCCCTTTCGCAACCACTTTTCCACTTTCCGCCGCCACCTCTCCTCTTCACCCCTCTGTCTCCTCACGAACTCGGGCCCCACGTCAAACTCTTCACTAACACCAATTCCCCATTCATCACCACTGCTATGGCCGGCCTCTGCATCACCAAAAGAATCCCTCGATTGGTCGATATTTGATATGTTTTGGAGCGTGCCGCTGCGGCTCCGTGTTTCGTCTTCTTCTTTCAGGTCCTCTAGTCCGGCAAAGACGTCCTCTTCCTCCTCAATCTGGACACTACCACCTCGAACGCTCGATACGCTTCCGTCTGGATTCTCAGCGATCTTGAGCCATCGCATTTGCGACGGGTCAAACACCATGCCCCCTACAACTTGAACGCCAGTGACGCTAGACCCCACGTTGGAAATCAACGCCACCTGTGCTTTCGTACCTGGGCTTCCTCGGCCTTGAATACCAGGGCTGCCGCCCCGAGGGTAGAAGTCTGGTACGTCGAACGGCGCCAGATCGTTTTCATTGCCCTCCCACCTGAACAATAGCGGATTGTAGTTCATGCCTTTCTCCGTCTTTGGTCGGTTCAAATCACCGCCCATGGGTTTGATGAGATGTGGCTTCAGCTGAACCTTTTCGCTTCTCTTTTTTCTCAGACTTCCTTGGTTGCTAGGACGGATGGTCGATGGGTTTGACTTCCAATTCGTCGAGATCGGCTGGAGTGGTTCACCTCGCATGTTCTGGAAAGCACTTGAGATTTGGCGCTGTTCCCGAGCATTCCGGGAGGCGGCTGTGTCGCGGGCAAAGCGAGGAACATTGGTCGTGTTGAGGGCTGTAGTCGGGAAATCGCCCCTCGGTGCCGGTGAGAGTGGTGTTGCGGGAACAGGGGTATCGCTGCCGCGTCTGGTGCTGGCGAGGGAAGACGTAGAAGGATTTAGATGCGACAGTCCCAGTTTGCTTCGAAGGCTGCGTGGTGCACCACGGCCCACTGGCGCTTTTGTGAATTTTGATTCAAGGGTAGCCGAAGTAGGTAGGTCGTCAAAGATCTCCAGCTCTGTCCCGTCACCAAAATTACGCCGCCTTGTAGGTTTCGTAATAGATTTCTTTGCCTGGGCCGCCAATTCAGCTGGCGTGAGATTGCTTCGCCCACGCGCAGAGTCGACACCACGGCCAGGCGTCTCCGGCCTGCCCAGTCCGGCTAGTCGAGACAAAGACCGTTGAGCAGCAGACATACTGTCACCAGAACCATCGGAACCTTGTCCACGGTAATGACTCTTGATGCTGACATGCTGAGACTGTCCAGCAGACGCACCTGCGGGGAGGAAGGGTACTGCGGCTTTCCTAGCTTCCCCGATGCGAGAATCTGCCCGATCTGTGGGAGTCTTGGGACGTGGCGCTATATTCAGACGGCTTCCGGTCTCCTGTCTCGAAGGAGGTCTGACGTACGGGGAGGGTTTGGTAGGCGAGGGTAGGCCACGCATGACGGGCATAGACCTCTTTGCCCGCAGGAGCTGGGCATTCGTGGTTGTGGGCGGTTCGTAGCGCAGGTCGGGACGAGATTCGGTACCACGTAGCAGCCGTCGACTTGGGGTTGAGGGAGTAGAAGGGGGCTGAGGGGCCGGGATGGCTGAGACAGATGAATGACTTGCGTGATTCCCAAGTCGTGAGTTTGCTCGTTGATACGACGAAATCGCTACGCCGGTTTCCGAGACAGGTTCCAAATTGGACCGAGCACGCTCAAGCCTATCGTGAGCTGGTTGAAATCTGGGGAGCCGCGAGATTGTTCCTTGAGTTTTGGTACTCGTGAAATTGAGCGTCGTTGTTGTCCGCTTTGACGGACTAGCAGGTCGGGTGCTCTTGTGCTTAACATTGCGATTCAGCGTCAACTTTGCCGCGTCAAAAACCTCTCCATCTCCAATCTCAAGACCCGAAAAGAAATCGTCCTTTCCTGTCGACATCCTGGAAGCTTCTTTGTGGTCTGGAACGCTTCGAGGTGGTTCGGATGGATGCTCGTGCTGGCGCCGCTTGAGCTTGTCCTCAAACTGGATTGGTCCATCGGGCAGGATGAGTCCTTCGAGCCCTTCATCTTCGCTCTCGGCAGTGAAAGCACTCGAGACACTAGGACTCAGAGCTGAGGCAGACGAGCTACGCGCAGATCGGCCTCCCCTTCTGGTGCCAGCGTTCCTTGTCCCCAAGCTGCCCTCCGCCCATTCGAGGTCGAAATCATCACTCTGTTGAGGAGTTGAAGGGGGTGGCTTCCTCGTAGACAGGCGCAGTTGTCCATCAGATGGCAATTCGAGGTCCTCTTCGATGTTTTCAGTCTCTGGCTTCACTGGAGTAGGAGGTTGTCGGAAGAGGAGAGGCTTCTGGGGAGACCTGTGCTTTGCGACCTTTATGGTCGGCACATCCGCAAAACCTGCATCCTCATCCGTATCACGAAATGCATCCAGGGTAATAGGCACTGCTGCCGAGCGGGATTTAGGTGATCGAATGGTTTGATCGAACACGTCTTTCGCTTCCGGGGTTTTGGGTGACGTTCGGAACGCTGCACTGATCTGTCGCAGACTCTCCGACAAATCACGGTCATCGTGTTTGGCGAGCTTGAGAGGAGTGTCAGTGCCAGGTAAGTCCAGATCTTCCGACCAGTCGTCCGCAATTGCCTTTTTAATCTCTTTGCCTTTCAGCCGCCGTATCGTGCCCCCCTCCAGTGCAGAACGCGGTATATTGGTTGGTAAAGGTATTCCTTTGCTCTTCGCAAGAGCTATAGCATCCTTGATTGAGGCTTGTTCATCGACTAGTACATCCCAATTTTCGTCTCCCTGGTTCGATTCGGATCGCATTGACATGCGCGACGAGACCGAATCTCGACGGTGTGCCTGGGGATGGGAGATGACAGATGTGGCGGTTGAAGCGGTCCGGAAGTGGACATCCTCCAGATTTTCAAAGTCATCATCGTCCCAGTTTTCAACGTCTGGGCTCTCGACCGGAGTGCGTTGCTTCAGCGTAAGTGCTTCCATGGTTCTCGATTTGTTCTTGGACGGCGCGAAAATCGTTCAGGAGGAAATATTAAGGTCGCAAAAATACAGAGAGAATAGCTGACCCCAGTAAAAACATAAAAAACAGGGGGAATCGTGGAACTCGTGAGGATTCGTAACGGCGTGAGGAAAAGTTGTTCGATAGTGTGATTATCGAGCTTTGAAGCGTGTTTCTTGCTCCCCGTCGAGGCAATACACCACCGATCGGGGGGCAGTCGTTTGGCGAGCGACCTTGAATGGTCAAAGGAGAGTGACGAGATTCGAGATATGCAAGTTGAGGTCTTTTTTCGAGGTCGGGCTGCGGTCTCGTTTTGGGAGGCTGGAAGGTTGGTTGTCGGAGGATTCTGGCTGCGTGGTGAATGGGAAACGGTGGAGTTTCGGCAGCAGCAGCGCAGGAGCCAGCGAGCCAGAAAACGTGCGAAATTCGAAGGCGGGAACACGACTTGGGCCAATCACAATCTCGCTCGACGCGTTCCGTGCTTTGCCCCACTCGACTGGTGTTAGTACGTGAATCCCTTCTTGGTCTGGCCGCTGGGTCACTGGGTCGCTGGGTGGTCACTGCTCACTTCTCACTGCTCAACACGAAGGCAATTGGCCTATGCTCTCCGGGGTGCTACAGTACTCTCTGGTCTGGGATCCGCAGCCTTGCATGGTTCTGCGCTGATTGTCAAGTAGTCGGTAATGGTGCGGCTAACTTGCATACGGTCATGGCGTCGACGTGGGTTATTCGGCTCGTCCAGGCCGACAAAGGCAGTGGCCCGATTTTGATCAAAGTGGCACAAAAGGAAGGCGGTCATGATCTCGACCTTGACCTTCTTGCGACTGACGGCGAAGCAGCCTACGCAGGGAAAGGTAAGGCACCAATTTGCACCTGGTGTTGCTCCTGCGCTGAAACCCGTGCAGTCAGACAACGCAGCCTCAAGAAATTACGAGCGAGGAACTATGACGGAACTGACGAGGACTGGGCCAACATCATCGCCTCCATTCTCGACACGAAATCGGACGTCTCAATCAGTATCCAGCGGAAGAACAACCTCGAGGCGACGTGCTCAATATCTGGCAAGGATCCTAAAAGCACCCTGTCCATCGCGATCAACAATCGCGTCGAAGAGATCACACAGCGCCTTGGGACTATCGACTTGCCTCAAACGGAAGACACTGACGATGTTGACCTTTTTGGGTGGGCATCGCAGGCAGCCGAGAAGCGAGACGAGTTGCAAACAGAGGTAACAGGTCTGAAAGAGCAGGTCAAGACAAAAGATGAGGTGATCAAAGGTCTACAGCAACAGATTGACGAGCTAGTGGACGCCAAAGCCGAGCATGAGAAGCAGATGCTTTCCAAATTCGCTCTGCTCCTCAACGAAAAGAAGCTAAAAATCAGGAACATGCAACGGATCCTGTCCACTGCGAAGACTGATAAGAATAAGCTGAAAGAGTTGCAAACCGTCATTGGAAGTGAACCAGTTAGTGTGCCGCGCCGGAACAAAAGACCAGCTGACGACACCGATCGGGAGCAAGATGAGGAAAGTGATAGTTTCGAGACTCGAGGTGCAGAACCTGTCACTAATGCTGAGAGCGAGCCTGATTCTCCCACATCTGGTGACTCGCCCCCAACACCTTCAGAGCGTGACGATGACACGGATGAGGACAGCTTCAATGGACCCGCAGTATATTCGAATCATCCAAGTATACGAGATACGGACTCAGTCCAGGATCGAGGGCAGGGCCAGACGCAAGGTAATGAACAAAACAAAGAAAAGCGCCAGGCTGCAACGACGGCACAGGACGACGACGAGGAGACCGCAAGTGAGGATGACGAACTGTGATGGAAGGATCTGGCGCGATCCCTTCTGATGATTCACGCAACAGCATTGGATACCCGGTGAACAGGATGGTTCTTGGTTGGTAGATTCATTTACTTTCATTCGATTCCAATGCCTGTCAGCATAATCTACCCGTGGCACATCAGGACAAGGCTTTGGTAATATTCTCTTGACTCTCTTGTGTCAAGGTCCCATCATACTTGTTCACCGCAGCCAAATTCGGCCCTCATCGGTAGTGTGGCTACTTCAGTAGTTGAAGTTTGGCTGGTCACGTTGATTTGGGTCATACTGATCCATGTCCCCATAATGTTGGTCGTACATGTTCTCGGCGCTTCTCTTAGCATGCTCTCTGGCCCTAATCTTGTCATATTCATCCAAGCCCTTGGTCTCGGCAAGTTTGTCGACTTCGGCTCCAACAAAGCCGGCAAGGAGTTCTTTGGCAAAGCCGTGATTGACTGTCTTGCCTGTTCATCGTTAGCTCAATCACGCCTCTGGTTCCTGGAAAGAAGTATTTACATACCTTCCCTGCGTTGTCGGTCCTCGTAGAGTTTCATGCCCTCGAAGGCGGCTGCGCCACCAATGAGTTCATGGGAGAATTTGGCCTGGTGGTCCTCGTCCCCTTGGTCTAGGTTGTCGTTAGTATCGGAGAGTTATGTTGCTCATTGCCATCACCCGTCCAGGCGTCCGAGGATACTTACAGACTTGCTGGTGAGCGTCGCGGCTTTCGTCTGGAGTAGCGCAGTCAGCATGGAGGGGTATCGAAGAGGTAGACGGCCAAGTTAACTTACCCCAACCAAACATCTTGATCGAAGCAGGTTTCAGATATGTTCGGAGTTGTTTCGGTTAATCGAAAAGGGTCAGATGGGCTTCGAGGGTTTGAGTATGATGGGTTTGAAATGGACAAAGCAGAGGATTGGGGGGAATATATAGGCAACCAGGATGAATGTCAGTCACCGCTTCAAGGGCCCGAGTGAAATCTTGCCAAACAGCCAGACACTAGACACTAGACACCAGACACCGGACACCAGACACGCAAGTGACTTGCCCCTCGATCCATTGCCATCTTCTCGTTGGCAGCTTGCCATTGGGATTGCGCAGCTACGACTCCACCTCGTCACAGCAGTCGCCAGCCATTCAGCTTGACGTTTGTTCGGTTTCACTTTCTACAAGCATTGCGTCAACAGGGTGAGCACATCCCAAAGTACTGGGTACTCAATACTCCTAATGGACCCTTGACCACCGTCTCAGGTCAATCTAGCTCTCTAAGATGGGAAAAACAAAAAACAAGAATTCAGCTGGCTAACAGTGGCTGTGCATCACCATGTCTTTTATCCCTTCCATCATTGATCAGGGTTTTGCATCAATGATGCTGGGGCCAATGCAGGTCCACCACCTAGGACCACCCCACATCTGTTCAGCTCGCTTGCTCCCGCCTGTTCAGGGTCTTGTCGCTTCGCATGGCAGTTCTTTCACCAACTTTTTTTCGGTTCAAACATCATACTACATACTATTAGACGGACTCAGTCCAGTTCTGGGTTTCACATGTAACCAGCTCAGCTTTCCTGGAACGTTATGGCGAATTGCGGAAGGATGCGGGCTGCTTCACGACTTCAATGAGGGGTGGGACGGTGCAGGGATCAGCCAGCATGGGAGCCGGGAGCCAAGAGCCAAGAATGAGGCAAATGTTGCTTGACGCAGGAGCCAAGTTGAAAGTTAAAGCTTACCCAGCAAGCCCACTTCGCCAAGGTACCCTGCAACGCCTGCTCCTTGCTTCTTGCTTGACTTCGCGTTCCTGGCGAGCTGGATCCGAGGGGCAACCGCCCACGTC
Organism: Cladophialophora bantiana CBS 173.52; assembly: GCF_000835475.1. Lineage (NCBI taxonomy): Eukaryota > Fungi > Ascomycota > Eurotiomycetes > Chaetothyriales > Herpotrichiellaceae > Cladophialophora > Cladophialophora bantiana. Next base: position 21,076 of record NW_015971583.1, read on the forward strand.
AATCCGTTCAATATCAAACTTCCCCTGGTGCCCCTGCTCTATCCACCCATCACCAAAGATAGAAGGGTTGCAGGATCAATGACGATACAGAGGTTCAAAGTACGGAGGACTTGAAAACCCCCCATTTGCAGTCTCTGAAGCCTTGTTTTTGGCTCAAACAATCCTCGATTGCTGCGCCACAATGCCTCACCAGCCCTCTGGGGCCTCTCCAACTGCCAGCAACTTCCCTCCGACCCTCAAACCAATCGTCCATCTGCCACCAGACTATAAGCCAACGAACGTGATCGTCTTTCTTCCAGGCTTAGGTGACACAGCAGCCAACTTCTCATCCTTCCCTCGCGCGCTGAACCTCCCCGACGCTTTGACCATCACTCTCAACCCGCCTTTTCCGCTGCCTTTCCCTCTTGGGCCAGGGGACCAGTGGTCCGAGGACCTTCGCGTCGACACCGCCACGGGTGGACTTGACTTGGACTCTCCTCTGACCAAGGCAGTGGACCTCGTTGCCGAGGAGGTGATATTGAAAGTCCTGATTGAAAAGTTCAAGTACCGACCTGACCACATCCACCTCTTTGGCTTCGGACAGGGCGGTTCAGTCGCTCTGACAGTCCCCTTACACCCATCGATAATATCATCCCGATCCGCTCTGGGAGGCGTCATATCAGTCGGGGGAGCTTTGCCGCTGACTGCACCTCTCGCGGGCACGAAGTCCCAGAACAAAACACCGGTCCTGATCCTATCAGGCTCAAAATCACCGCTTGCAGCAGTGGGCTCCAGCCCACTAAGCCGCATCAAGTCAGCCTACGAATTCGTCGCGTATCATCAATGGAAGAAAGCAGATGACTCTATGCCCAAGGACGGCGGCGAGGTCCTCCCGATGATGCAGTTCTGGGCACGAAGGTTGAGAAGCAGACGTGGCGTTCCCGACGATGCGATCGAGATAACTTGACTCGTGGGTCAACAAACTCTTGATTACAATTTTCAGACTTCATGGGATTTACAACTTGCCGGTCGGAATCTGATCGATCATTACTGAAGTCGATCTAATTCCTCTTTGGCTTTCGTCACAGCATCCTCGGCCTGGCGTCGACTTTGCAGTTCGACCTCATCCTCCGCAACTCGACTAGCATTGTCAACCAGCTCCTCCATCCTGCCCACAATCCTCTGGATAACAGCCCTGCCCTCGTCGTATAGGCTGTGTTCCAATGCCTTTGTAGCCTTGAACCAGTCTCCCTGCATGCGCCACAGTGCGTAGGCTGCACCTAAAGCTGCTATTGTGCCAGCTTCGTACATGCTGCCTGGTGTGATGGACAGGTAGGTCAGCGCCGAGAGACCTGCGGAGAGACCTGTAATTGAAAGGGTCTTGAGCACAATTTGCTGGGCTGTACTGGTGAAATCTGCGATCGCAAGCTCCATCTGCGCAGAACGAGTACTGGATATGGAAGAAGATAAAGGTATGGGCTGAGGGACAGGGGTTATCTTGACCTCGGCGGTCCCCGTGGGGTTGACCAAGGTTGCGCGCATAGGAGGCTCAGTAGCAATGGTAGCTTGTGCCTGCAGAACGGGCGTGGGTTCTGTGAGATGATCTGTTTTTGTCTCGGACATCGTGAGTTGTCCGTCCTGTGGCAGTGAAGGCAAAGCATCCATTGGCGAGATGCCCGCCTGTGATAGCCGACCGGATAGTTCATAGACCGCACGCTCAGTACGCGGAAGCCAGGCGTTTGTGATAAGGTCCGTAATAATCAAACCAACATCATCCACACGCCAGAAAAGCTTGTACCAGGCCAACTTGCGCCAGTTGTGGGAGCCCCAAGCTGATGCGAGTCCTGATTGGAGCTCTTGGTGGGCATTGCGAGAGAAGCCTTCAATGGCCTCCTCCAGATTCGCTCGTGTGGCGGGGCTCAAACTTCGAGCTGCATTCGATCGAGCTTCTAATGAAGCTTGAATTTGCAGGTTAGTCTTTGCAGTTGTCAGTAAAGAGGAAATCAGGGCCTTCACAGGTGCCGGAATGGGTCCCTCGGACCTGGCAGCTGAGGTCAATGTGAACCAGCTCGATAATGTCGGCATGCCCGAGTCGACCCATTTGTGTTCGTACTCGGTTGCTTCTCCTATGGATCTTCGGATTGCCGCCAGACCCTCTTCTGCTTGCGCGACATCCACGACCAAGACCTGTCCCGGTGCCTTCTCCTGGATGCCTTTCAAGTCGAGGACCAAGCTAACAGATTCCCGATCTTCCCGAGCAGTAAAATTGGTAGACGCCAACAACTCTGCGGCTAGCATGAGTCCATCCAGTCCCTTGGTGACCAGCAGACAGCTATGCACTGGCTGGCTGATGGTTGTCTGTCTTCCAGTCGCAGCGGTCGGGGTCCCAATCGAAGGTGATAGGAATGCATCTGAGGTCACTGTGTGCGCCCCTCGTAATAGCTCACCGTTTCGGGGCCCGCTGACACTCGATACCAGTATTTCCACATTGTTCCTCTCGAGTACGTCTGATGGCACGTACAGTACTGGAATGCTTGTCTTCGGTTGAGGGAGATTTGGATTCGGCGACTGTCCATAACGTATCAAGACGCCTCGATTGAAGTCCCCGCTGCCAGCACTTTTGAGCAATTCCCTCTCCCATCTCCCTTCGTCTTCCAGCGCGTCCGCAAGTAATAACCTGACCACCCTGCTTGCGGTGTCTTGTACATTCAATCCCAAAATAGCCACTCTGGTCACTGGAGTTTCGGACTCGAGCCCTTGAAGAGCAAGTTGTAGTCGGCTGAGATTCACCTGCGCTGAAGCCTTTCTCTGGACATTGAGAAGGGAATTATAAAGGGGTTTGTACTGCGGAGGGACGATCTTTTGCGCGTTTATGGCGGTGGTGGAGGTCAGGGTTGGAGCGGAAGTGGAGGCATACCGACGGCTGCTATCTCTGCTGCCGCTGCTGGAGCTGGAGGGAGCTGTCGATCGCAGAGGCTTGGTCCTTCGCCAGGTTGTACATGATGGGCAGAAGAAGAACTTGTCGAGAAAGGTCTCGATTCGGGAGCCAGAGGAGGCCCCGGGGGCTCTTCTCATGATGTGCTCAATTCTCAAGCAACGCGTGTCCCTGCGAAGTCGTCATGATGCCAGTTAAATGGAATTGCGGGAAACTTTGTTGGTTATGGAGCTGCGTCTACACTCCTCGACTCCACGACCCAGAGACCGAAGTTTTGCCGCAAATGCCTATCGCGTCGTCGCATCGTAGGAGAGCCAGGCCAAAGCAATTTGTCTTCTCTTCATGTTCATCATCGTTATTGGGTTCAGCCTGAAAGCGTGATCTTCAAATATTTGGCTCTTCTTTCACGACATTATATGTCTTAGCACTGCGACTCGGGGGCCGACAAAGAGTCCCTGGAGAAGAAGCAAACTAACCTATACGCACCATAGTTTGAATTTTGCATCGCAACGCCTGTGAGAGACGCATGACTTTGCGGAAATAAATCTATCTATTGATCATGGTAGCATTTGAAATCTACACTCCATCGTATCGGGTGCTTTTACATTAACTCTCTACAGCAGAAACTAGCAAGCGACGCCTTCCAATGGTTCAACAACATTAGTTTGGAACCATGCTTGGATCTCAACCCCCGAGTCATCTTCCCACGGTGATTTGACCGTGAGACAGAGCAGAACCACTTTCGCGTACTCGTCCCCCGCTGCAGCGGCCAGCCTTGTCCGGGTATGCTCGAGAATTCTTTGGCGGACTAGTTCCGGATTTTCTCTCCAGTTCTTGAAGCGATGAGATTGGAGAGAGAACACGGATTCCCATAAGCCGATTTCAAGCAATATCACCCCTAGCGCATAGAAATCGTGTTGAGGCATGAAATATTTGGCCGGCTTGCCCCATCGCTCTGGATGTCGGTAGACATTTCTCGCTATACTTGAGTCTGCGTACCGTAATGAACCGACGCCAGGTTGAGAAGGACGAGAGTATTCGAAGCCGCAGATTCGTAAGTTCCTGAACCCATCGTCCGGAAATGGAGCGTGTTCCGGCCACGACTGACGAAAGAAAACGACATTCGCGCTTCGAAGGCTTTTGTGAATCCAGCCAACCGTATGGAAATTTGCAAGTGCCCCAGCCAACTGCCGCGCAAGCCAGACCCGTTGCGTGAGAGATGGTTTGAGTACTTGATGTTTCTGCACCATCTGCTCGAGATTCTCCATCTGGAGAAAGCTAGGATTTCCAGGTATCTCATAGAAAAAGGCAAAGCGGTTCAAGGCCGGTTGATGTAGCAGGCCAGTTGATTGAAGAGCCAAAAATTCAGCCGGTTTCGGACTCTGCATAAGAGCTGCCAACTGTCCAACCTGCTCGCGAACAAGAGGCGAAACGCTGCTCGTGGCGGTAGCAGATATATCCACGGTATATTCGTGATACTCGACCAGCATCAACTGGCCTTGAACTGATAGCTTCTGCAAGGATGATGTAAGCTCCTCGGCCGCCTCCACCCCTGGTGCCTCCTGTTCTCCTATATCCAAATCACGCATGTCCAGCTCTAGTTGGATGATTCTGACATCGGGTGGCACGGCTTCATATGCTGTAATGCGACGAAGCCGAGCATCCTGGGCTAGACCAAGTGCTGCCGCAGGTCGACTTTTCTCCAGCGCAGTAAGTCGGCGGTCATTGGTTTCAACGATCAAGAGGTAGTCTCTGACCAGTTGAAATGCCATGCTGATCCAGCCCCCATATTCTTCAACCATCTTTCTCGCCTTTTTGCGATCTTTGATTGCCCACTTTGCCAATGTTGCTGTTCGTGCCTTGCGTTGCATGATTTCTTCTGGGGATTTGTTCAGATGATCGAGTAGCTTCATTCCCGCCTTTGCTTCCATGCCTGCCCTACGGTACCTTTCGAGACTCGGGTACCGTACGGCTTCCGCACGATCGCATTGGCGGAGACAGTCAACAATGGCTAATTGGACATACTCAGGGATTTCATCAAAAAGCTTTGATCCAGTGCTGGCATTCTCTTGCCCCGATGCTGTATCGCCAAAAGGGTCGAAAAGCAGGCCCTGCAAGGCTGTTGCTCGAGCTCTGTGCGCTCCTAGTGCATCTTGAAGCTTGATCGCCTCGTCACCAAAGTCTTTGGCTGCGTCGATTGCTTTCTTTACCGCTAATGCGATCTCGAACAGCTGCTGGAATGCACCAGCGCATGCGACCGCAAGACTTACTGGCTCCATCGCATCTACTTGCACCTCTAATTGGTATGTAATCTGCGTATATGGCGATTGCAATTCAAGGCGCAAAACCACGCGGCTTTATCCAACCAGTACCATACCAAGTACGAATACAAAGATTCGATCTCGTCGCTCGAAGCAAGTTACCACGCCGGAGGACTCAGAAGTCGAACCACCGTCAGCTGATTGACCAGCTCCACGGCCATCCATTCGCTGCAAGCGCGGGTCGCCATTCAGTTGTGTCTCGGCACCACCGATTTAACGATCATTCGATTTTATATGACCGCGTCCCAAGGGAAACCCATAATGGCTCTGGTTCAGGTTTGTAGCTTTGCGACAATAATTTGTCCCTCTCAAATTCCTCCACCAACGCCTATATGGCCGTACCGGATCTTGGATCGTGGATACCAAACGTTCGCCGTGTGCAAAATGTCTCAGAAAGTTTTTCAACGCAGTCCCCAAGATCTTTTGTCTTCGACAAGACAAATATTCATGTTGAAGGGCTACTCACCGTTAAGCGGCTTCTTAAGCAAGCCATAGTGCCTTTCTGGGATGGTCAATCTTTGAAGCAGCTGCTCTCCGGAGGTATTGGGGCAGGGTCTCAAGCTACAGTGGCTTCGGGTTGGAACTCGAGAGATGTACTGGCTCCCTCACCGAGTCAGTCTCCGGACGTTGTGATCAAAAGAGTCAGACGGAGCGGAGAGGCAGACGCCGAGTATCAACAAGACTTGGAAGCTGTGTTGAGAGAACTTCATGTCCTTTGTCACAGTCCCCTTAGGAATCACCGCAACGTCATCCAGCTCCTCGGGTACGGTTGGGAAGATACAATCGCTTCCCCCATACTGATACAGGAAAGAGCGGAATACGGAACTCTTCCTCAATACCTCTCCAGGTTTTTTCCGTTTGCAGTGGACGCGTACACCCTCGACAGCTATTGGATGGGTGCATTGGCAATCTGCAGGGACATCGCTACCGGTCTACAAGCGCTACATGCGAGCGACATAGTCCACGGGGTAAGGCCATCCACTCCCATACAATTCCTTCAAATTAATACTCTACTAAGCCAGTGTTAGGACGTCAAACCAGAGAATATTCTCGTTTGCCTCTCCGAGGAGAAGAGGAAAAATCAATTGGACAGGACCTTCTTCGACTTGGGCGCCGTAAAATTCGAAGGCAATGTCGATGATTTAGTGACCGCAAAGTTATCCGATTTTGGTCTCTCCCTTTTCGATCTTGAGAATGGTGGTGGGCAGTATCAAGGCACCCAGCTGTGGAACGCCCCAGAGGTTCGACGACAAACACCGTGGCTGTCGATGGAGGACCTGAAGAAATGCGATATCTTCTCTTATGGCTTAGTTGTCTGGGCATCAGTCAACAAAGGGAGATACTTCCAACCAGCGTGGATGAACAATCAACCTACCGATGACGAAGCCAAACTACAATTCATCGACGAGGCTGAAGACGATTTCTTGCTCCAGGAAGGGCTCAAGGTTATTGAACGCTTCTCTGACGAGCCAAAACCTTTGTTTCAGAAACTGCTAAGACAAACTCTCCAAAGCAAGTCGCACTTGAGAGGTTCGATTGAAAACATAATCGATATCATGGATGAACACATAAGGTGAGTCCTCAAAATAGCGGCAGACTACGGAAGACCAACGAATTCTTAGCCCGGCGATCCAACGTTTGACAGATTCTAAGTCTTTACGGAGATTGACAAGCTCATTTGAAATGGTAGTTCGGCCTTCTCTCAGCTTAAGCATTCAGCTGACAATTCCAGAACCGAGACTTCAACATGCCCTGGCATATTCAGTCACGGATCTTCCATGAGATAAAGCGCGATACAGAGAAACCTCTTCCATTGGTTCAGGCTAAGAGCAGATTACTGGATCTCGCACGATGCTATGCAGACGGCTTCGGAGTCGATCGTTGTGCTTCCCAAATGCTGAATTGTTTTAATGCCGCTGCGGTCCGGGGCGACAGATTTACCACCTTGATGTTGATCCGACTGCAAGAGTCTTGGACTGATTCCGATGGCGAACTTCTCCGGTCTAGGGCCAAACTGTTCCTGGCTACGAATGAGGCCGAACCCAAACCTGAGAGCTGGCAGGGAGAAGGGCAGGGTTTACAAACATACAGCGAGTGGGAAGGAATTGTGAAAGCGGCAGAAACTCTCCGTACTCTACCTGAAGAGATCTACCTTTGCACCCTCCTTCAGGAAATGCCTAAGATCACTCGGCCACAGTCGATTGGGCGGTATCTATCCACCCAAGCCGAGGAGAACCGAGAAAGTTGGTGGGAAATGACAACCCTCTTAACGGCCAACCTGGAGAAGCTGAAGGGTATAGACATTGCACACAAACCAGAAGCAGAGACACAAAACATGCTTGGAGAGACACCACTTGTGGCAGCCTGCGCTAACGGGTGGACACCTGTGGTGAAGATGCTCTTGTGTCTTGGCGTCGACGCAAGTGTAACGGACAACCGTGGCGTAAATGGCCTTCACTACCTGTGGAATGTCTCTGACCAAAATAAACCCGAGGTTGCTGGGTTGCTCCTCCATAGAGGTGCCGAGCTGACCCAAGTTGGTGGCGCCTGGGTGGAAGACCTCTATCTACAAGGAACGCCGCTCCATTGGGCCATCCAAATGCGATCCCTGTCGACGATTCAACTACTCCTCAACGCAGGCGCCGACGTTGACGATAGCCACTGGAAGTTGAACCCTCTCGAACTAGCAACACGTTGCTACTTTCCAGAAGTGATTGAGCTCTTGCTCTCTCATAAAAGAGAGGTCTCAGATGTTCAGTCTCAGCATCGGCCTCTCAGCCAGAGCTTGAAAGACATCTTTACGAGGCACAAATCAGATCGAATTGCGAGACCTGGATTTAGCAACCATGGATCCGATGCCCCCAACCAATCGCAAAGCTTAAGCAACGCCGCCTTCGCTGTTCTGGAGCGGCCCAGTTTCTTCAAAACTCGCTACATGCACGGCAGACGGTATGAAGATGACGTCGCAGGCACCCTTAACGTATTTGCCCGCAGAGGAGTAGACGCCAACGAAATCACCAAGGATGGCTTCGGGATGCTGCCGCTGGCGACCCACCCCGAAGTCGACGACGTGCTTTTTGGCATTATCATTAGGCACGGCATCAACATGCATGCTGTTGGCAAGGACGGGCAGACTGTGGTAGATTGGCTGGTTCATGCAGCAGGAATTGCCAGCCAAAGCCACAGCGGCACCGAACAACTCGCAGTTAGAAAACTCAAAACATTGGCACAGAGTGGATATTTGTTTCCAGAGCGTACAAGACAGGGCAATTCGTTACTTCATACATGCACGTCGGAGAATCTTCCCCTGTTCACCGAAGAATTGATCATGAATGGGTTCGATATTGAAGCCCGCAATAGATCCGAATCCGGCTATTATCCACATGGGAGACGACAAAAGTTCGACTTCAGCTATGGTAACGCCACGCCTCTTTTGAGCGCCGCTAACAACGGTTCGTTGGAGACGCTAAAAGTCCTGTTGCAGCATCACGCGAAGACTGATGTGGTTCTCGAAACCATGCCTTCATTCCTACAGTTTACGCCTATCATGTGTGCAACTGCAAGCGGCTTTCCCGACGTCGTGGATGAGCTGTTACGGCAACCCTCGGGGACAATCTGCCTTCCGGAAATTGACGGCGAGATTGGCACACTGCTCAATCTTCCTCACCACTGCATGCTTGGGCCGTTCAAGCGGAGGCAGAACATGGTTCGCCACCTCTTGTGGACCTGTAAGCATGCGATCAGGAAGGAGGATGCCCTGCATCGAACGTTGGCCGGTTTAAACCCACTGCACCAAGCTATACTTGCCGGTGACAATGCGAGTGTCAGACTGCTGCTGGACGAGGGGACGGACCCCGAGAAGCCGGCCAACATGAACCCTGACAACCCAATGAGGAGGCCATTGGAACGTGGCAGCTTTATTGTCCAGGACAACGAGGGGGTAATTCGTGATATTCCGGTGAGTGTGATGTTAGAACAACATGGATACCACGAACCGCCACCCAGGACTGTTCCACCACCCGGATCGATATCGTCTCTCCATCTAGCCATCGTCACAAGGTATTCTGCTTCACACCAGCCATTCAGCAAGGCCGTGATGGAAGCATTGGAAGATTTCCAATCAAACTTTTCAGGAAAAATCATTTCATTCACTTCCGCCGATATTGTCGATGGTGCCTCTCAGTTGCCAATGCTAAAGGCCAATAATGCTATTGTGAAGATGCTGCTCGAGCATGGCATGAAGCCGACATTCGAGGACATAGCAGAGATGTGCAGAGAAAAGGATCGAGGTATGTTGCGTCTCCTCATGCCGACGGACGATATACGAACGAGATTTCTATCAGAAAAGGACAGCGCAGGTCGCTCTTTGCTTAACATCGCAATGGAATCAGGAGACAAGAGAATTATTGACTTCTTGAATGGTGAAGATGATGAATTCCCTCTTGATGAGATTTGAATGGTGGAGTTCGTTGCGGCAGCTGTTGTTCGGTTGTATTTGTACTATATTCCATCACTTTGGGAAGAAGGATTCTTGTCGCAAGGAAACGCCTCTCAGTTCGGTGGAGTGGGTCGGTACTAACACAAAATGATTGAAGAAAAACTCGTCTGTGGCATTCCTTTTCATTGATAGATCTTGGATCTTTAGTTTTCAGAGTCTTCCCAAAGCTGACATGTCGTACCCAAACTCAACTCTATTGTCGTACCATAATAATGACCGATACTTGAACAAACTACCTATTAAGATACTTTAAACCAACACAAGAATACCGCTGATATTGAGTCAATACCCCAAAAATATGGGATGTTTGTCACGGCTACTGGAAAAATACGTCGTGTTCAACGGGGTCTGAGTGCTTGAAAGAATGGCCTCTTATTCCCGAACATGCAGCGACATAATTGGCATTGTGAAATGAAATGTAAAGGTGTGTCGGGCTATTCTAGATCTATGTGGTCGGGGAGGCTGCTTTTATAGCCATAGTTACTAGCGTCTTGGCGTATTTCACAGCATTCTAACGAAAATTCGAAAAGGGAATAGCGCGTGGTGAATTGGTGCCAAATTGGAGGCTAACGACCCCTTCATACCTACAATGTCCAAGCCCTGTCCAGGTAGGTCCTCTTGGTCCTCATGGCAGGTGCAAGACGCTGTCTAGCTCGTGTCCTCTTTTGAAAGACGTCAATCATATGATGATAATCGACCTGGATTCACCAAAGGAGCTGCCATGGCTTCTACGACCACCATAAACACCTGGATGGAAGAGCTCGTGCTCTCTTTCCTTGCGCCTTCCACACCAACCGACGTCCGGAAACACAAAGACAATTTCATCCGCACAGTCAAGCATCACAACTATGGCCGGACCAACCAGTTCGCTGTCGCCGAAAGACTCACCGGACTGGAAGAGAAGTTCCAGGTTTACAATCTCGACGACGTGGCAGCGGAGCTTTTCTCGCGACGTGCGGAACTGAAGAAAGACCACGACGACAAAAAGTGGTTGCCCGATATTCTGGATTTCTTACTGCATCTTTCTCACGACCCTGTGCACTACAGCCGGATTGAGAATCTTGAGAAGTTGAATCCTCGTACAGAGACCCCTTTGCCGTTGAAATGGGAGGAGATTGAAGGGGATGATCCTATCGATCGCCAAGATGAGATATGGCGGCTTCCAAAGTATTCTGATTCCAGCTCTGATGAGGACGAAATTGTCCCTTCAAGTCCATCAACTTCGCCAGCCACTGTGAAGCATGATCTTACGAAGGAGATAGACGTCGAAAGGGTGTTTGAGGCACCTGCTGCGCAAGAGTCAACGAAGTTGGACGCATCGCAATTCTGGAATCGGCCGGGGCATTTGGTGGCCGTCACAGAAACTCAAGCTGTAAGGGAGATGTTGTTTATGCTCACAGGCTTACCAACCTCTATCTTCACCTCCACAAACAACGCCATCCGACCCAATCAACGATACTGTCTGGGTCATCTCGGGAGCACCACGTCCAAGTCCTTGCTGGAGGAGGCAGCACGGCTTGGTTCAGATATTGACTTCGTACGTCAATGGTTACAGACTCCTCAGGATTCCACCGTCATGCAATTCATTCAAAGCGCGATCAGCAGTATCTTGACAAGTTTTGAGTCAACCATATCTAAGGAGCACACCGCCATCTTACACCAATCTTCGCCGACGGGTGTGATTAGCCTCCTTCAAACGTTACAAAGGGTCGAGAGGGCAAGCCGTCCTTTGCAAGCCGTCACCGTCATCGCGTCTCAATTCATTGTGAGTGACCACATCGCCGCTCTGAACACCATCTACAGCCATCTGGACACCGCGCATTCTTGCTCTAACTCTGTCCAAGGGGAGACATACCTTCCCATTTTCCTGTCCTCCCTCGCACTATATTCGAAACCTATCGATATATGGTTGCTTACCGGCAGAATCGAGCCCACGCAACCATTCTTTGTCTTTGAGAACGACCGGAAGACGCGGGTGGCAAGCACTTTGTGGCATGATTGGTTCACCCTGACGCCCACCAAAGATAGCACAATCCCAATATTTCTGAGGAAGTATTGTGAACGCATACTCACAATCGGCAAGACTGCTGCCTTCTTGCACCATCTCGGACGAGTCACCCCAAACAGCTGTAACAATGATCTGGGAATCGCCGCTGCGGCAGCGGAAACAGTCCATCTGATAGCGAGCTCGCCGCTGCCCTTTTCCGCGACTTTCGAAGTGATCCTTGATCGACATCTTGCAGCTCTACTCGGCACTTCCACGAGTGCTCTCAGGCACATTCTGGAAACAAGTTGCGGTCTGACAAGGTTCCTCGACGCGCTCGACTACCTCTATCTTGCCAAAGACGGTGTCCTCCTCGATGGCATTGAAAGCAAGATGTTCGATCAAATCGATCGCTGTTTAGAGATGTGGAACGACCGCTTTCTTCTCTCTGACCTTCTATCTGAAGCATTCCAGAACACGGAATGCGTTGATGTCGATGCAATCACAGTTCACGCAGCGTATACCTCGTCTCGGAGCATGGAAAATCGGCGTCGCTCTGTCAGGATCCTGGGCGCTGTGTCAATCTCGTACCATCTCAGCTGGCCAATTGCCAATATCATACTCCCTGCCTCTATAAATTCCTACCAACGCGTCGCCCTAATATTAAATCAAATCCGCCGCGCTAGGGCCCTGCTCGAAAGCCGAGCGTATTTCTACGTTCAGCACGTGCCCTTACCCTTTGACGACCCCAACGACCACAGACTCGCCCGGTTGATATACTGGCAGCTGTCGTATTTTGCGAACATTCTCTATAGCCATCTCACAAGCTGCACCGTCCAAGCTTTCACAACAACCATGCGCGAACGGCTGCATTCGTCCTCTACCAGGAGTGTCGACGATATGATAGCTATCCACACCCAGTACATCACCGGGATGGAGCATGCGTGCCTCAGCAGTAAACGGATCAAACCCCTGCGCGACGCACTGATCACGATTCTCGACCTGTGCATTCGATTCACAGATCTTGTGACCTCGCCGTCCACCATCCCCGAGGTGCGACCGGGTTCGGGAGACGCGGACGGAGGAGACTTTGAAGCCAGCAGTTTCATCTCGGCGCGCAGCCAGCGACGGCGCCGACGAGGAGGACGGGGAGGAGGAGGAGGAGGAGGAGGAGGAGGCAAGGGGAGACAACAACAAGACGACGAGTATTCCTCGTCAGAGGACGACGATGAGGCTGGAATGGGACAGGGGGAGGGATATTCCACGTTCGTCCTCGAGGAAGACGCCTCGCTTACGCAGGAGATGATCAAAGTGCGGGACACGTTCAGGAGACACGTCCAGTTCTTGATTGCGGGCTTGAGAGCCGTGGCGAGGAGTTCTCGGTCGAATTCGCCTCAGGCACAAGGACAAGCTCAAGGACAAGAACTGCAGGGCTGGGAAGTAGGCGAGAATTTTGAATTGTTGGCCGATTCGCTTGAGGGAGTCTTTCCTGCGGGCAGGAGGGTTCTTACTTGATCCCATCCGGGTCGAATCCGGGCGAGCCACTGGGCAAAGACAGACAATTGCTATTTTTTTAATCGACTCTTCTATCCCAAGATCGCTTCTCTCCCTCCCATTTTTTTTTTCGTTTTCGTCCTATTCTTACAGTGGTTCGTGGTCATGATGCGTCGTATGATGACCGAATCCAGGATTCAGTCATTACGACTGTGAGAGGAACTGGAAAGGCATTAGGACGTTCTCCGCCACTTCGTCTCTTCCGTTTCTCCGTCGTCAACCGCATCCCCCTTGCCTTGCTCGGTATCTTGCCATGGCCGAACAGTGCCGGCGCCAGGTCCCAGAGGCTCGTCTGTAGCAGCGCCTTCGCCATCGTCACGCCCTTCCTCTTCTTGCTCGTCCTGATCGCCGCCGCCAATCCAGTTCCCCTCCTCGTCGAAATACTCATGCATGTTCTCCGCCGTGATCCATCCGCCACTGCCCGGCATCACAGGCGGCAGACCGCCATCCGCACTGCCTGGGAAAGCCAGCCCGGCGCGAAATAGACGACTCCCACCGCCCGCTCCATCTTCTTCGTCTTCGCCGGGGTCCACTGGGTCAGGGTGCAAATTGGAGCAAGTGGAGAGGGCGTTGAACATGGCTGCCACGGGCGTCTGTTCCGGTTTGTCTTCTCCTTCAAGACCGTCTTCGGTGGTCCCCTGGGCGGTTGAGGCGACTTGGGGAGGAGCTGAAGCAGTCGGGATCACTGTGACGGAAACGGAGTCGGGTTCGGAATCTTCGTCTTGCGCGATGCTCTCTGGGGAGGGGAATGAAATTATCTGCATGTATACACCTTGTTGTTCACCGGGCGAGGGTTGTGGGAGGGATTGGATTGCGTGGAGGGAGATGGCGGGGTACGGGATCGAGAGGCCTGCATTTGCATCATTTGAGTAGAAGAAGACCTTGCTGTTTATCCGTCAGTTTTCTTTCGTGCGGGACGTGGTGGGTGGTCGGACTCACTCTGAAGTCACCCATACGTCCACATTGTCGACGACGACTCTTTGCTTCCCTCTCGCTTCGCCATCTCCATTGGCCTCAGTGCCGTTAGCATGAGGCTGCTGTGGTTGTCCTTGAGAGATGGAATGCTCCAGTAAGGGCGCGAATGCTGGAATAGAACGGGCTTCTTGTTCTAGGACAATGAGTTTGCTGCGGTCGCTGTAGTAGTGCAGGACTGGTGGTCCGGTGTAGAACGAGGCGGGCGTAGCAGACTGATGTTCTATGAGTGGGACAAAGGATGAGGTTTTGGGAGGCTCGCGGAGGATTTCCATGGTGCGTTGTTGAGCCAGGAAATGTATGCTGAGGTTTTTGTCCCTATTCCGCTCAGTATGCCGTCGGGATGAAGGAACGACGGAAATTTTCTGCTTGGTGTGGCAGTCGGCGGGGATGTTTCTTTTCCCCCTGCGGTGCCTGAATTGATGCTAGTACATAGAATGCGTTGTGCCTGCGGAAGAGCCACGAAGAGCCACTGGGCTGGACCACTGGGGTACTTAGAAGCCTCGCCTAGATGTGGATCCCTGACCGCGCAAACGAACACGCAAGATTCGATCCATCACTGTGGCTTCTTTTTTCCTTTTTACTATTTACCTGTAGCGTGTACATGTCTGCAATCTCCTGGCTCGGCTGTATCATGGCTGATGGCTAACAGCCGCCCTCCAATATGGCCATCGCAAAGCCTGTGCGGTTCCTAGGGGCACTGTCCGTGGTTCTGGTCTTCTTCCTCGTTTATCAGTATCTGCAGCCGGTCCCAACAATTGAGGCCCCAGGCACCGTGGTCGGCAATGGCGACAAGATTGAGAAGTGGGAGCAGGATCCTCTTCTAGAGCGTATATACGTCCCCTCTCAGAATCTGCGCGACACCGCTGACATCCGTCTTAGCAATCGGCGAGCCGCCTGAACCATTATGGCGACACACGGACCACGACTATGCTCCCGAAAGCCCCAACTCGGCGCGTATCAATGCCACGCTCCTCTCTCTCGTCCGTAATGAAGAACTCAATGAACTTCTTCCGACCATGAGACAGCTCGAAGAGACGTGGAACTCTAAATTCAACTATCCGTGGACGTTCTTCAACGATGTCCCGTTTACCGAAGAATTCAAACAAGCAACCCAGGCTGTCACAAAGGCCAAGTGTGCCTACCATGTCATTCCGAAAGAGCATTGGGACATGCCTTCCTGGGTCAGCCAGGAACTTTACGAGGAGTCTGCAAAGATTCTGAAGGAGAACGATGTCCAGTATGCGGGGATGATATCATACCACAAAATGTGTCGATGGAACAGCGGCATGTTCTATCGCCATCCGGCGCTCGAAAACGTCCAATACTACTGGCGCGTCGAGCCCAAAGTCAAGTTTTTCTGTCACGTCGACTACGACGTGTTCCGCTACATGCAAGACCACAATAAGACGTACGGCTTCAACATCAATCTGTTTGACTCGCCGGAATCCATCCCTTCTCTATGGCCCGAGACGATCAAATTCCTCGCTGCCCATCCAGAATATCTCCACAAGAACAACGCCATGGCATGGCTGGTGGACAACACTCGCAGACCGGAAAACAACATCAAGGCACATGGGTACAGCACCTGTCACTTCTGGTCTAATTTTGAAATCGCCGACTTGTCGTTTTGGAGGAGCCAGATCTACGAGGACTATTTCACTCACCTGGATCGGAGCGGGGGGTTCTTTTATGAGAGATGGGGCGATGCCCCTGTCCACAGCATTGCATTGGGGCTTTTTGAGGACGCCAGCAAGATTCACTGGTAAGACGAGCCCGGTTTCCACCGAGACGCGAAATGGAGACTGACTGGCAGCAGGTTCAAGGATATTGGATACAACCATATCCCATTCTATAATTGTCCCAACTCACCTAAATGTAGTGGGTGCACGCCCGGGCAGTTTTACGCCGGCGAATCTTGGTTGCAGCGAGAAGACTGTCGACCGTTATGGTTCAAGTATGTTGGAATGGGCTGAGCAGGAGAGGTCGCTTTGGATCACACAACCAGAAGATAACCGGCGCCTTCACCACCCTTTTGTATATGAACACCATCCCTGCACATTCGCCGAGGCCTTCCTCTTGCCTTTGCACTACATACATATCTAGGTAGTGAATGGGTCCGGTGGCCCGCGAGTTGCACCCTAGGAAGAACGTATTAGCTGGTCGAGATTCCCCAACCATGTGTGCATGCACGCCGAGATCCTTCGTCCAGGATACCGTTGATGTATCGAAACTTCCACATCGGAGCCGATCGGAGGTTGGAGAGTCCCGTAGCGGCGGTGGTACGGTTGGTGTTCTGACTGAGTATTCAGTGTGGCGGAGACAAGCATTGCGGCAGGCGCACATAAGAAGCGTGGCGTTGAAGCTTGGGGGGGCTCTTGGGGGGCTGGTGAGCCTCTAACTTGCCTAAGTTACGGAGTAGCACGGGGGCAGGACGGGGCGGGACGGAGGGCAGGCCAATAGCCCCCAAGAGAGTGGACGGCCGAGCACGGGCAGACTCCGTGGGGAAGGCACTCTCCCTGTGCCCTCCCCAATCCCAACCACCCACCATCTGCCCTTCTGGCCCTTCCCCCCGTGGTGGCATTTACGGAGCAAGAATCAAAAATACGGGGTATGATATCAAGGCCTCAAGAGTTCCATCTTCTCCAATCCCTTGGCGGCGGTGGCTGTTTCTGCCGACGGAAGTACCGCTAGGCCGTCAACATGCACTGATCACCGCTCAATGTCCGGTTCGGCAGTCACATCTGTGGCCTTCGAGAACCTGTCCACAACCACTTCTATCCCTGTCTGTCACCAACTGACGGCCCTTTCAAAATGGTCCGAACGGCGTACACGGTGCCCTAGCCCGGCTTCTATCCAATAACTCGACGGAGGCGACTTCTTTTTGCGGGGGGCCATCAGGTGCCACGAGCGAGAGCGAGCTCGCTCGTGGTTACTCAACCGTTGATCACTGCCGTAATGCACAAAGGGATCAAGAGGGACCCAGTTCGCCTGGTAGATCGACTACCACGCGTCTGGGTCAAAGGTCGGCTCGATGCAACCCAATAAAAAGGTAGGGGATCCCCAGACGTGAGCTGCTGGATGTTACTTCCCAGCTCCCCTTCTTTTTCGGATCCCCCAGCTGGGTTGCCAACCGCTCTGCAAATACTCGCCGGGCCGCACTATCAGCCTTGGAAGCATGGATACCAAAGAGATCACCGAGAAGCCTATCACAGGCGTGACCCCTCCGGACGCCGTGCATTCGGCCTCCTCCAAGTCGTCGAGCAGTGATGAAAAGCCCACCGTCACTACGGCCGAAGAGGTTCCCTCTGAGAAACACAACGCTATCAATGCCCATTACGACCCTACTCTCGCCCCTCGATATACCAAGGAAGAGGAAGATGCTGTCATCCGCAAGCTCGACTGGCACCTCATGCCTCTCATTTTTGTCCTGTACTCCCTGTCCGTCCTCGACCGCTCCAATCTGGGTAATGCTAGGATTTCCGGTATGGAGAAGGACATCGATCTCAGTGGCAAACGCTACGACTGGCTAGGTAAATGGGATCTGTGCCCCGCAAAAACTGTCTTCTAATCAAGAATACTATAGGTACCGCATTCTATATCAGTTGTATGTATTCCCATGTTCGCGGGAGTGGAAGGCCAAAACAACCAACCCTGAGAGTCCGTTCCACTGCTCTAGACCTCTAACTGATCTTTTTCTTTGCAGATATCCTCTCGCAATGGACGCAAATGGGTTGGAAGGCCTTTCCCCCTCACGCCTGGGTTGCCTTCGTAGTCTTTGGTTGGGGGGTGGTGTCCACCTTGCAAGCAGCATGTACATCTTGGGCCGGCGTCATGGTCTGCCGAGTTATTCTTGCCATTTTTGAAGCTGCTTATGGTCCCGGTGTCCCCTTGTACCTCTCATTCTTCTACCCTCGCGAAAAACTCGGTCTGCGAACCGGCTTCTTTTTGAGTGGCTCCGCCGCCGCCAACGCCTACGGAAGTGCTCTCGCCTACGGCATTGCACAAGCAAAGTCCTCAATCGGGCCATGGAGAATCCTCTTCATAGTCGAAGGCGCTCCTACGTGTCTTTTGGCTATCGTGGCGTGGTTCTGGCTGCCAGATTCGCCCCACCATTGCAAGTTCTTGTCAGAGCGAGAAAAGGAGATTGCAGTGGATCTATCGTTGAGACAGCCCGGAGACAGGACTGGAAAGAAGGGGCTGCAATGGAAACAGGTTTTGGGAGGGTTGATGGATTATCGATGTGAGTCTTTGTTCCTCTTTGCACGGCTATCCCGTATCCCCTGAGGGACTTTGATACCACCGCATACACCCACGCCGTTATTGTCGAGAACAATTCGATCGAATGCACCTACCTGTCTACTTCTGCCTGGGGACTATTTAATTGAACTATAACGCAACGATTTTGTTCTCGTTGGAGGCTTGTTCGATTCGGACACAACCATTCATATTTGCTGGTCTTCACTTCGTCAAGACTCACAACTGACAATTCTGGTCACAGCCTACCTTCCGCCCCTAATGTACTTCGGCTGCAACGTCTGCTTCGCCTCCCTCCCGCTCTTCGTCCCCACGATCATCAGCGAAATGGGTGCTTTTTCCACCATTCAGTCCAACGGTCTCTCGGCTCCACCATATGTCTTCTGCTTCCTCGCAATTTGCGGCACAGCTTTCATCTCCGACCGCCTGAAGATGCGCGGCATCTTCGTCGCCATCCCCGCGCTGATCGCTGCGGTGGGTTACATCATCCTGGGCACGACTTCGGGGGTGGCGCCACGGTATTTCGGCCTGTTCCTAGCCGTCCTCATCTTCGTCTCGGTGGCCATGACACTGACCTGGGTCGGAAACACCCATGCCACGGACAGCAAGCGGGCCGTCGCGCTGGCCATCCTTGCTACGGGTGGCCAGTGTGGGCCCGTGCTGGGCACGAACATCTTTCCCAAAAGCGACGCGCCGTACTATCGCAAGGGCATGTGGATCTCGTGCGGCGCGTGTCTGATCGTCGTGGTCACAAGCTGCATGCAGATGGGCCTGCTGATTCGGGCCAATCGCAAGCGCGACGAGAAATACGGCCGCGACAGGGAGACGGTTCACCTCGAGGAGCCTGGCGAGTTCGGCAACGATAAGCAGTTTAGATATATGGTTTAAGCACGGAGGAAGGAGATGAGTCGTGATATGGGCATTATGAGGGGGGAGTCTACCTAAGGGATGCCTATCTGTACTGAGAGAAAGGGGGATGAGAGGATTTGGAGGATGAGGAGGAGGAATCAGTCCAAGGTAAAGAGGGTTTGATCCCGAGAAAGTGAAGCCTAGGGCCAGCTGCGGCTTTCAGAAGTCCACGAGGCTGAAACCGACATCGAAACCCGCCCTGGGACACACATGAGTGAAAGAACCAAAGAATGCAGAGGTGCAGAACCGTACATTTTTCTCGAGCTTTGCAATAATGCTACATGTGTTCCGATACCATCCGTGATTAATTTGATCCATGACTCTGTGACCTTGGTTGGTTAGGTGGTTGGTTGATTGATCTATGATTACGACGGATTCCATTTTCTGCTCCAGTCCTACAGTAACCATCTATTCAGAATCACAGCCGTCACGAGAGTGTCCGCTACCGGGTGCATACACAATATACTATACTCCATGTCTCGTCTCGTCCCTCTAGCTAGACAAGCGCTGGAGCTATGTTTCTATATGTCCATGTACTGTTGCGCCTGCTGTGTAGGTACATGGGTTCTACCCGTCGCGGCCTCGTGGAAGGACGGATATTTCTGCGTCCATGTTGTGAGACAGGGATGTCCTCTCGGTGGTGCTTGCTGCAACGCGAGGCTCTCAGGTCATCTAGGAGAAGGCGAAGACATCATCTAGTGCACTCCGCCCTCCTTGTTGAGGGTGTCAAGACACTCGTCTCTTCGGTGGCCCTCTTCATCCAGCCGAACATTTCCGTCCCGCGTACCCCCTTTTCTACCGCCTTGCCGTCCGCCAGGCCCGTTCAGCTGCCTCTCCCTGGCCGCGTGACTCGACCACGTCAGTATCCAACGGATACACCGCCATGCTGACCTCGAAAATACCGTCAAGGCGAGCAGCGCGATGACAGACGAAAGCATCAGCGTCTGAGCCGCCGCGATGTACCCCGACGCAAGGACCATTGATCGTGCGCGGGAACACCTCGATCCCCCAGACTGCCCCGGCCTTTATGGTGATCGCATTCAGTTCCATGGCGATCACCAGGCCAGGGTCCTGGGCAAGGCAGGCGCGTTGGCCCATCGGCGCTGCGAAGGAAGGGAATAGATTCGACTGCACGGCTGGCAGCCACGCTTCCAGGTCCTGAGAGACTTTAATTCACTGTAGAAGCCCAGACCAGCGACCGGTGCTGACATGGAGCAGGAGTATATCTCCATATGTTTAGGAGAGGTGATTTTGAGGCTTCATCTAAACAGCAGCGAGAACAATCCAAAAGCTCCGTGGGGACGTCATCCTGAGGGGCCGAACCAGAGGAACCAGACGAATACATATGCCACGACGGTCACTGCGCCTGTTATCATACATGCTCTGTACTGTGGTGTTGAAGCGGAGACGGTCTTTGAGGAGGCCGTCGACAACAGAATCAGGTGACACACTGCTGGGAACGCCCTCTGTGCGCCTCTCTGGTTGCAGATCCAACATTGCGACCATGTCTTAGTTATCGGGGCAGAAGTTCTGGTTGTTTGTTGATTTTGACCGAGACGACGTCGATGCCGCCGTTTGTTGAGATTCAGGAGAGAGAAGATTGGTGAAGGGCCAAGGCTAGACATCAGGTCTAATGCATCGCAGGTTCTCGGGCTTTCTGTATCATGACCTCTGCCGTCTCCGAAGAAGCAAGTCGACGAAAACCGTCTCCGCTGTGCCGAAAAAAGCTTACATTCAAATCCGCAAGTTATATGTGCAAGAAACCACGGCAACGACAAGCGAATAGGGAAAGCGAACGCAAGAAGGCTTAGTCGACAAAAATCCCTCTCTGTAGAGTTCTCGAACGGGAAGTTTACGAACTGTACCGGCCCCCACGGCTGTAGGTGC
This sequence comes from Cladophialophora bantiana CBS 173.52, assembly GCF_000835475.1. Classification (NCBI taxonomy): domain Eukaryota; kingdom Fungi; phylum Ascomycota; class Eurotiomycetes; order Chaetothyriales; family Herpotrichiellaceae; genus Cladophialophora; species Cladophialophora bantiana. Next base: position 42,372 of record NW_015971583.1, read on the forward strand.
GGGTTTTCGATTGGGGGAGGCTGCAAGCCACCCAAGGCCGAGATCGATGCGGTTCTTGAAGCCGCCTTGTCTCTGCGAGAAAGAGTGTAGATCTTACAGGGGGGATCATATACGGGCTGACAACCACCCCTCGGTCCACTAGCTTGTTGCAAAACCTCTCATTCTCTACCACTTTGTATGCCCATCGTTGGCTGCGATGACAGCTTTACAGCGCTCTGGCACACTCTCTATATACTTTATAAAGTCCTGTTTATCCAATCTTGCCCATTCTCCCAGTAGATACCCAGTACTGTCGAACCTCATCATCTGTCTTTAGAAATGCGCCTCCCCATTCGATATTTGAGAAGCCGCCAAACATTCTCAATAGAATTTAAATCTAGCGAATGAGCGGGCCAAACCATTCGAATAACATCATAATATGCATGATATTGTAACAAGGCAAAGTGGCTGTGCTGGGATGGTATGGGGGGTGGCATGAAGGAGTGTTGTCTGGTCACATGTCAAACTAAAAATGGGCTAAGGGGAGTGGTGAACAGTTCACAGTGCTGGCAGAGTGCCATTCTTTACAGTTTGACAGAGTATTCCATGTTTTTGATGTCGTCTGCCTATTCCTGAGTGTTTTTCGTCGGCCCTTTCCTACTTCTCAATGCCGTCGCCGTGCTAGGCGCTCGCTGCCCCAGCCGCTGCCTCTCTCGGGGGGCTGGTGTTGGTGGTGGTGTTGCCCTGTCCGCGTCAACCAGAAACGCGTTCTCGATTCCCGACCTGCTGGACGGGCTCTTGTGCGTTGTTGCACGCGCATGCCGAACGCTGGAGTGCTCTGTTACAATATGCTCTTATTAATCTTGCTGTACCGGGTATGAACAGACGCATTGTCCTCCGTTAGAATACCCTCATAAATCCAACTGTTAGTTCAATCTCTCGAAGATGTCGATAAAAATGAGATGACACTCTTTGAGTATAAATCTGTGCTGAAACTTTACCTCAATTTTTATCCATAAATATAGTAAGAGGACCTTTTGAAATCGTAGATATCGACGTATCTGTCATTGCTGCTGAAAATCCAGAAAATTTTGGAACCAGACAGCTTAGATGGTATTTCTCTTCATCTGTGCGCGTAACATAAACGTTTCCAAAGCCTCCTGCAGCGGTAAACGAAGCCGCATCTATTTATGCAACGCGTTTCCAAATCTCAATATCCAAGTTTTCATGATTTTTTGCTCATTATAAATGTGCTACTATATACTTGGGCGTAAGAAGCGCTTTTCTTACGCTGTACGACGAAAATATCGTTCTTTTTTCGAATGCTTTTAATAAAGAGTGTCGACAGACTTGAATATCTTCGAGTTGAGCGATTTCCGTGTATAAAAGACGTCGATGATGGGTATTAAGAGTTACGCGTTATATTAAACGTCGTCTTTTCCTCGTCGTAAGTATTAGCGGACGTCCTATAGGTCTTTGAGGCGTACAGACACCAGAGCGAACACAAAGTTGAACAGTCGTACGAGCAATTCGAAGTTCTCGCGCAATTTGTGAAAGATTCCACTTCGCCATATTATATAAGGTAAGGATTTGAACGCGTTCTTTCTCTGTTAATCGCTGTCCTCGAGGTCGTTCTGGATCCGCGTACGATTTACGATTCTTGTGCTTGCCGGGCATGATAATAGGTGGATAGGTAGGCGGTCGGCGAATAGGTAGGTAGGCAGGTAGGCAGCAGGTAGGCAGGAGGGTAGGTAGGCAGAAATACAGGAATGCGACGCGCTAGTGGCCCAGTTGGGGGGGTCAGCCGTTATGATCCCCCCCTGTAGGACTCTTCTCAGCCTGATCGGGACACAGCTGGACTTCGCGCTCCCGACAATCAAACATGACATTGACACATCGACAGCCGCAAGACGATGCACCTCGCTGAAGCCAACCATATATAGAATAACATGGTATATTGTGCAGACCTGCTCCGAACCGACGCCAAACCCGACGCCAGGCTCAGATAAGAACTCTCCACACACTCACATTCTGGATCTATGTCCGCCTGTCTCTGCTCCCTCGCCAGAAACTATCCTCGTCATCTCATGCCAGATTGTACCTGTACTGCTGCCCTTGGCGCTCACGATTCCGCATATACTTTCCCTGTCAGCCGCGTGCGCCCGGTGTGGGAGGTTGATGGTGGCTGAGCACACTCATCCAGGACACGGGCGGCGGCAGAGTCAACCATTTGTCATTTTAGTCCTCAATATTGAGGGCGACTTGAGAGCCTCTGAGCCGAGTGGGTTTCGAAACTAATGTCGACGGGAATGAAGCGTCGAATGCGTATCAACCGGTAGTCGCCGTGTCAGGAAAACTGGGTAGGTCGTCGCACAGAATGGAATGTCCATTGGAGTCGGGGCACATGCCTACCTACATCCTCAGCCGTTATATCACCTTCACCCCTTTGATGTTAGAATTGCGGGGACACAGCGAAGAGGGAAAGAACACAAAAAAACCCGATGGAATCTCTCAACCCCGGATCTGCTCGTCTTTGAAACTGTACATTTTTACTACGGCGTAGGTAGTCTTTGAGGGTGCTGCGCACAAAGCATATGAAGGGAATACATGCGTGGGCCCCTCATTCTGGCTTCTTCTGGTCCGAAAGACACCACGCGACTCTCCTGTTCCATTTTCCCAACCACCAATGCGGAACCTTTATGCCCAGTCTTTCCCGGTGCTCCTTGACTGTTCACAGCTTTGCCTATGGGTTGTGGTATGGGCTATCACTATTCTCGGGATAGAGGTCTTCTTTGAGATTAATGCCGAGCTCTTCGCGCAGAGGCTTCAGTTCGTCTAGGTATTCCTGGTATTGTTGCATGTTTTCGACCTTTGCCTTGATGCCTGTGGTTTCACATATTAGACACCGAGTACCTCGCCGTAGATGAGCTCGTCTGAACGAACCTTCAAATATTCTCACGGCAGTGGGGAAGTCGTTGACGCGTCTAGCAGCTTTCAGAGCAGCTGTGACAACACCGGGAGAAGGGACGAGATCGTAAGCAAAGGCGTTGTTCAGGTTCCGCTGGTGACTTGGGTTAGCCTCAACAATGGGATCCGGAGCTTGGCAACTTTACCTGTAGCTCGAACACGTCCTGCACCGCATCGAATTCCTTCTCATATCTGCCAGACATCAGATCAGCCCAGCTCCAATTACAACCTTGTTCTTTTGGCCACAGCGCGGAACAATTTTTTGGCGACCAGTGCCCATAAGAACAAGCTCGATCGGGAGCCTACCTCGCAGAGAATTCTTCAAATGTTTCGTCTTCGTGACCGGCGCTTCTTTGGATGGCGGAGGAGCTGAAGGGGGACCTTGCGGAAACCGATTGCACTACCGCCGGAGCTCTCCTGAAGGACCGTGTGCAGGGTCTAAGAAAGGCGGAAGTGGCGGGACGAGCTGTGAGACGAAGCATGGCAAGAGAAGCCATAATGCAATCGGCGAGGTTGAGCACAGGAGGGTTGTGTAGAGTGGTAGAGTGAGAGGTGGTGGACAAGCTGCGATGTGCAAGGTCTGGGCAGATGTTCGATCGAGGTTCTTCAGTCACCTGAGATTTGCTTCGATTCGCAGAGCTTCTGACTGGTTGAAATGACACACGTCGGCCAAGGATGACATGGGTGACAGGCTGGTATTTGGCGCGTACGTGCGTGACCGGCAGTGTACTGTGAATAAGCTGGTCTCTGATTGGCCTACAGTTTGGCGGTCATCCCAAAATGGTCATCTACATGCTCGTCACGGAGTATTAATTCTCCGGACACCTCTCGCCCAGTCACGCCGTTCCAGCGGCTACCGTTTGCATACGCTATACGCGCGGCAATCGCTCACCTTCTTCCCCTAGGCGGAAATTGACAGCCAGGAACACAGCCAATGGGAAGGGGCGGCTGAGGCGGGGCTTGGCTCTGTCGTAATGGCTGCGCGCATCGTGCTTGATCGTGCCAAACGATTATGCACGATTTTCCCCTGACATTTTTGATTATCCAAGAATTGGCACTGTTGGCAACTTCCATCCTCCTCGCGATCGTCCTGCAATTTTCCCAGTTGCCTCCGCCCGCGTTGCCGGCTCGAGAATATATCTCACTTCCTTCCACCCTGTTCCGGCCCACAATTACTTTATCCCTCTGACAGTCCGTTTCTCCCCTTCGTTCATCTCCTTTGTTCTTGAACGGCCTCATCAGTTGATTGTTTACCGTCGCTCCTTCGTTGTCAACTCGGCGCCTGCGCTCACATCTTTCCAGCTTATTTGTAGCCTGCCTCCGCGAAAGTAATTGACACCATATTCCCTCAACATGTCGGGCGACATCCTCAAGTCCATTCCTCTCCCTACCCTCGATCGCCCCTTCGGCATCGAACTATGGCCTTTCTTCGACAAGGCCTATTCCGCCATTGTGGGCTACTCTCCGATGGATTTCAAGTTTGAACCAGGCAAGACCCCTATGTCGACACTGCCAGAAACTGCCATCGCCTTGGTCTCATACTATGCCATCATCTTTGGAGGAAGAGAATTGATGAAACATCGCAAACCATTCACTCTCAACGGCGCTTTCATGGTACACAACCTCTACCTTACACTCATCAGCGGATGCCTGCTGGTACTGTTCGTTGAGCAGTTGCTCCCCACTCTCGCTCGGGGCGGTGTCTTCAACGCCATTTGCAGCTACAATGGAGGGTGGACTCAGGAGTTGGTTGTGCTGTACTATGTACGTCTGGCTGTCCCTTTATCCAGCTTGCGCCACGGTCTAACTCCCGCAGTTGAATTACCTCACCAAGTACCTCGAACTCATTGACACTTTGTTTTTGGTCCTCAAGAAGAAACCCCTAACCTTCCTTCACACCTATCACCACGGTGCCACTGCGCTTCTCTGCTACACTCAGCTGATTGGGCACACCGCGGTCTCATGGGTTCCCATTACGTTGAACCTGACAGTGCACGTGGTCATGTACTGGTACGAAAAATTGACACACAAAATTGACCAGGCGGCTGATATTTCTCTAGGTACTACTTCCAATCCGCTCGGGGAATTAGAATCTGGTGGAAGAAATACATTACCATCATGCAAATCATCCAATTCGTCATTGATTTGGGCTTCGTCTACTTTGCTTCATACACCTACTTTGCCAACTCCTATTGGCCTTGGCTGCCAAATGCAGGTACCTGCGCAGGGGAAGAATTTGCAGCGATTGCGGGTCTTGTCATTCTCAGCTCTTACCTTCTGCTCTTCATCTCATTCTACTTTGCAACCTACCGGAAACAGACCATTCAAGGACGACCGAGAAGGAACACTGGCAGAGAAGCTTTGATCGCTATGAGAGATCTTCCCCTTCCTGACCCACACAGGGTTCCACCTGCATTTGGGGACGAGAAGATGAGCAACGGCGCTGTCACCACCGGGCGATCAAATGGTCCAACCACTAGATCGCGAAAGGCTTAGACGGCCGAAGTGGACGAGCGTTTTGATGGGGAAATCTTTCGTTGTTTAAGGCAGGCCCTGCTTCCGAGACAACACAATGAAGAAATTCAATTCGGGCTGGAAGAAACCAGACAACAGTTGGATTATGTCTTACCGGACAACTGAACGACAGCGCAGGCGTGGCGCCTGGCGGATGTTGATGTAAAGCACTATTTGAAAGTCTGGTTGAGAGGGTATGTCAGGGGATGTCGTGGACGACTAGAGATAGAGGAGACCGGGCTGGCTGATGACCGTCATTTCAGAGTGTACAAAAGTTTACTGAGTCAAGGGCAGGCATGAGAGCTCCGGGATTTTCGAGTTGAGGTCTTGGCGGATGCTATAGGCTGTGCCGCCATTTCTCGTCTTTTCTTTTTGCATTGTGTAATTAGAAGGTACTCGCTATTAATGCACGAAGTCTAATGCGGACGAAACGGGGCTCCTTAGTGAAGTTAATATAGCTGCAAGAGGTCAAAAAAAAAGCTGAAAACTTCCAGGAACTATGTCATAGAGCTCGCGCCATTGCATGGTCATCTTTTCGTGAACTTGCGTTTATCTGGAAATCTAATCCCAATATATTTATCTCAATATGTCTATCGTTATAACGACCTCCGTGCATGGGTATGGGAGCTCAGCCTTGCGGCAAATACCCCTCTTCCATGATTACGATCAAGCTAATCCCACCGTAGGGCACAGCATTGAACGACCTCCGCAAAATCTTTGCTACCTGCCCAGAGTAGACATCGTTCCTCATCCGGCATCATCAAACTGTGCGTCGTCTCGTCTGCCTTTGTCGAGTATTCTTCAGTGCTTGAGCGTCGTCCATGAACCGGCACATTCCTTCCCCAAGTCTCACCCCCGGTCTCATTTTGTCAGGAGCTGCGTCTCTTATCCAGCCCATCTCCTCGCACTCTGGAACAGTCTCAACCACGGTCCGTGCTCGCCCCAATCGCCCCATGCATCTTTCTCCCCCATTATCGCATGCTCGGGGATATAACTCGCCACACCGGCCAAGATCGTGCGCTCGGGATGCGGCATCAGGGCCAACACGCGCCCATCTTGGCTTCGCACGCCGGCGATCCCGGCGGGACTCCCGTTCGGGTTGGCAGGGTACGTCGTGGTGGGCTGCAAGGATTTACTGTCCACGTACCGGATTGGCGCGAGGTCGGCGTACGTGAAGTCGTGCGCGAGGGACGCGTCCCACGTCCTGTTTCCCGTATGCGGCGGTGGGAGGTCGTTCGTGAACGAGGCGCGGCCTTCGCCGTGTGCGACGGCGATGGGGAACGAAGAACCGCTCATGCCGTGCAAGAACACGCTGGGGGCCATGCCTGACTCCGCAGGCGGGTCAGAGACTTTGACCATGCAGACTCGCGCCTCGTACTGTTCGGACTCGTTCCTCTCGAAAGACGGCCACTTCTCTGCCCCGGGGATCAATTCTTTGAGTTTGGAGAGGACTTGGCACCCATTGCAGACGCCCAATGTAAATGTGTCTCGCCTTTCAAAGAAGGTGTGGAATTTTTGCCGGGTTGTGGGATGGAAGAGGATCGATTTCGCCCACCCCTGACCTGCACCGAGACAGTCGCCGAAACTGAAGCCGCCACACAGAGCGAGACCCACGAAGGAAGAGAGGTCGTGATCTACGCCGAGGTGTGACTGGTGTGGTTTCGGGTCGAGGATATCGGACATATGGACGTCTACCGCAGTGAATCCGGCGCATTCGAACGCGAACGCCATCTCCGCGTGGCCGTTAGTGCCTTGATCTCGCAGGATGGCGACACGTGGTCGGGCAGTGGGACGCATGTAATTGAGGAAGGACGCTTTGTATGTATTGATGTTCTCCTTGGGTTCGAAACTGAGGTTATAGCTCAATCCTGGTTCGGCGTCGTCGAGGATGGCGTTGTACTCCGAGTCCGCGCAGGAAGGGTTGTCCCGAAGTCGTTGAAGCCAGTATGATGTGTTTGACCATTTTTGTTGTAACTGACCACGAGTCGCGCGGTAGATTAATTTCCCGCCGTGATAGATGGCCATGTTTTGAGAGGAAGATTTCGTGGATACACGGCCGATCTTGTGGATGAGACCAGGAGGGGGCCCACACGTTGCGAAACAGGCTTTGAAGTGATTCTCATCAGATTTGCGAACCTGGAATACTGCTCCCAATTCTTCGTTGAACAAAGTGGAGATTACGTCCGACGTGTGCGGCGTGGGACATATGTCGTTGATCATGATTTCTATGCCACAGCGACCGGCAAACGACATCTCTGCGAGGGTCACGAAGAGGCCACCGTCTGAACGGTCATGGTAAGCCAGCACGAGGCCTTGTTCGTGCAGCTGTTGTGTAGCGTCAAAGAAATCTTTGAACAAGGAGATGGAGCGGATGTCGGGTGCTTCATCGCCAATTTGTTTGAAGGATTGTGTAAGGGCGGACCCTCCCAAGGCACGGTGCGCGAGACCCAAGTCCACAAAGAAGAGCGTAGATTCGCCCACTTCGCTGTACCGTTTTAGCTGTGGCGTCCATGTCTTCCTGATATCCAGCACGGGGGCGAATGAAGATATAACGACTGATAAGGGGCTCGTGACTTCCTTTACATCCTTGCTCTTGGGGTCTGTCCATTTCATCTTCATGGACATGGAGTCTTTACCGACAGGGATTGAAATGCCGAGTTTGGGACACAGATCCATGCCCAATGCTTCCACGGCTTCGTAGATCCCAGCGCCTTCACCGGGATGAGTAGATGCACACATCCAATTTGCGGAGAGCTTGACCTGATGAAGACGGTCAGGTAGGTCTGCAGCAGTGAGATTCATTAGTGATTCAGCCACTGCCATTCGTGCGGATGCGGCTGGAGAGATGAGCGCAATGGCTGGCTTTTCGCCCATTGCCATTGCCTCACCGCTTCTGATACCACTGGTAAGTGACGTTGCTGTAACAGATACATCTGCCACAGGAACCTGCCAGGGTCCCACCATTTGATCTCTAGCTGTGAGTCCGCCAACTGTTCTGTCTCCTATCGTGATCAGGAAGGATTTGGATCCAACCGCCGGCATTTGAAGCACTCGGTCAATTGCTTCCTGAAGCAAACCGCTCATTGACGCCTGGGGCACATACATGCTCAAGCTGGTATCAAATCCTGGTAAATCAACTTCGCGTGAAAGCACGTCGCGAGTCATCTTAGGTGGTTTCCCGAAGAGGACTTCCATCGGGAGGTCGATAGGATCCTGTTGATCAGAGCTGTTCGCCGGGTGGTTGCGGTCTGTTAGCTTCAACACTTGCTGCTTCGTCGCTCTTCCCACGACTGAGATCTCGCAGCGCTCTCGTTTTGCGATTGCCCTGAACTTGTTCATACCTTCCTGTCCTACCGCGAGAACATACCGCTCTTGAGCCTCATTACACCAGATCTGGAGGGGACTCATACTCTTATCTGCACAGTCGATATCTCGAAGCTCGAATTCCGCACCAAGCCCGGAGTCTTTGGCAAGCTCCGGTAAAGCGTTCGACAGACCTCCTGCACCAACATCGTGGATGAAGAGGATGGGATTATGCGAACCAAGCGCAGTACATGCATTGATGACTTCTTGAGCCCTTCTCTGCATTTCGGGGTTGCCGCGTTGAACACTGGCAAAATCCAACTCGGCCGACCCTTCTCCAGAACTGACACTCGATGCGGCTCCCCCTCCCAAACCAATCAACATGGCCGGACCACCCATGACAATCAGAAACGCACCGTCTTTGACGATCTCGGGATCTTTCAGAGCATGCTGGGGTCGAACAGTACCTACGCCTCCCGCAATCATGATAGGCTTATGATAGCCTCTGATTTCTGCAGACTCTTTGCCAGTTTTCATTTCGACAAGTAACGTTCTGAAATAGCCGGTAGTACATGGTCGACCGAATTCGTTATTGAAAGCAGCACTTCCAATGGGTGCTTCGAGCATGATGTCGAGACTGCTAGCGATATGATTAGGTCTGCCATAGTCGAGTTCCCACGGCTGGCGGTGATCAGGTATCAGTAGGTCGGACACGCAGAATCCTGCCAGACCGGCCTTGGGCTTTGCTCCTCTCCCTGTTGCACCTTCATCCCTGATTTCACCTCCTGAGCCGGTCGCCGCTCCCGGAAAAGGGGAGACGGCGGTGGGATGATTGTGGGTTTCGACCTTAACAAGGAAATGCACTGGTTCTTTCGTTGCTTTCCATTGGCCGTTGAGATCATCAGGAGCCCACAGACTCCCATTGCTGCCTTTTAGTACAGCCGCATTGTCACTGTATGCACTGACGGTGCCTTCCGGAGTCTGTTTGTGCGTATTTCTGATCATGCCAAACAAAGTGTTAGTCTTTGGTTTTCCATCGATAGTCCAGCTTGCATTAAAGATCTTATGCCGGCAGTGTTCTGAGTTGACCTGAGCGAACATAAACAACTCAACATCTGTAGGTTTTCTCGGAACTGGCCCGTCTTTGGAATAGGCTTCGACAAGATACTGGATCTCTGACGGATCGAGCGCAAGACCTAGCTTGCGATTCAAATCTTGAAGAATCGCTGAGGGAGTCTGTCCGTCATTGTATAGGTCATATGTACCCAGCACGCCAGGTTCGTGGTGCATGAACAAGAGGTTGAGGTCTGGCTCATTTTCTGAGATGGTCTCTGTCATCCGGTCATGGAGGAAGTCAAGGCTCGATCCGCCCAGAGACTGTCCATCGTCGAGGTACACCGTAATCTTGATGCCTCGTTCGATTCGACGAACCACTTTCCGAAGTCCGCAAACATGAGCAATGTTGGTCGCTTTTGAACTCCAAGGGGAGATAGTGCCCGGCCTGGGCACAACATAAAGGACAGTGGAAGATTCGCCTTCCTTTTCCTGCGCATCTACGTGGTGGCCGTCGGTCAACAATTTTTCCAGTAGCGCATGGCTCTCAGACTCAAGGGATCCCACAAGTTCCACATAGTGAATATACTGTCCCTGAACGTCGCGGGCGCCAACATTGGAGGCAAGAGCCTGACGCCGAAATTCCGAAAACGCTGACGCCCCAGGGATGATGCAGACTTGAGGATGATCCATGGTTGACAAGCAAGGCGCTGAGTCTAGAAACTCCTTTTTGACAGCATGACCAGTGCCACACGGAGACACAGAACGGCGATTGAAGCTTGGGGACGTGAGAGAATACAAATGATCCCACTCGACAGTGGAAAGTGCCTTGTAGACTGATCGATGCGAAGAAATTAAACGGTCATCCGAGGCCAGCCGACGACGAATAGCAGGTCAATCACGAGATGACTCTCCTGGTATCCATGGACGTATTTCTGGGCTCTGGTCATGAAGGCCCATCCAACTTTTACGATTATCCGTCGTTGCTGATGTGTGGTTGTGAGCACCTCTGAAAAATCTGTTGCCTCGGCGGCTTGGCGCCGGTGACGACGGGGTTCCGGGTCAGCGGGAGGTCGCGTGTGGTTAATCGTAGGCGGCCTGGGTGGCTTTTCCGGGACTGGTGGCGCCCCTGGGCCGGTGCCTATCTGACCGTCTTGGGGTCTGTGGCTTCCCCGGAAAATGAATCTCCTCCCCTCTGCCTTCAGTGCTACTACACCAAGCTCGCTAGGTATGTTTTGGCCTTGCGCATGGGCCTCTCGCTTGTCGGTCTTGGACCAATATTGGCCTGCCAGCAAGGTCGCCCGATCAAATCTGGCATCCGTCATCCACCCTCTCACTAACACCAAGTACTCCAATTTGCAGAGCGGCCACCTCGAGCTTTTCCCTTCTGTCTTTCCTTAAGGCTAACTGCATCATTTGACAAAGCCCATTAGGGTCATTCCCGCTGGCTATCCTCACATGGGAAGGCTTTGCCTGCTCCGCTTTTCTCGTGATCGGTTCTCCAGCCCAATGCCATCGCCACCATCGCCGTCAATAGACCAGTGACCGAGCCTGTCCCCTTTGCCGTCTGATCTTGAGCCCGACCCTCGATTCACACCCTCTCCCTCTCGACTGCGCACCCGACCGACCCACATACCGAAAGACGTCAAAGTCTTCCTCAGTTGGACACGAGGTCTCTCAAGGTCCACCTATATCCCCTTTGAAAAGTTAGGGCCAGTCGTCCAGACTGCCCTTCAAACGCCGACACCATTTCTTCTCCTCGCCCGTCTACCGATTCTTTCCTCCACCACCGATCGCATTCGTCTCGTTCAAAAGCAGACCTGGAAGACCCTCCATCCACACTGCGGACTGCAGAAGGGAACGAAAAAGACGAAAGCAACCGGCGACCATCATACTCGGGTTCTGACTCTGACGACTTCTCCCTTTGGAGCGACACTGGAGATCTCGCAGAGCAGCTTACTAGCAACGAGGACCCCTATCAAATTGAGCTAGATCCTTTGACCCGGGAAGGTCAAAGGCTCAAAGTCTCAGGTCGTGGTCACGGTGGAGGACGGAAGAAGAGAGTCGGATTTCGAGAACAAGATCACCTTGAGCGGGATCGCCCCCCTCTTGGTCTAGACAAAGAGGCTATCTTCATTCCGGAGCCTCCACCGAGGCAGGTTACAAAGGCAGAAAGAATATTGGCTCTCATCATGGCTCCCACTGACCCCCATACTGCCCGGGCCAAGGGCCTCGTAGGGAAGCCGTTATTGTATGACGACACAGATATCCTAGGAGCCTGCACGGGTGGCTAACAGGTGCAATGCAGGTACTTTACAAGTGTGTTCGTATCGCTAGGTGTATTTCTTTTCGGATACGATCAAGGCGTTATGTCTGGCATTATCACGTACGTGCACTCGGACCGCTCCAACCGCGATTGCTGACATGCCCAAGTGGTCCCTTTTTCAGAGATGCATTCAATCAACCTGGCCCGGCCGAAGTTGGGACCATGGTGGCCATCCTCGAGATTGGCGCCCTTATTTCATCGCTATGCGTCGGACGCATTGGCGACATCATTGGACGTCGTAGGACTATTCTTTATGGATCAATGGTTTTCTTCGTCGGCGGAATGCTTCAGACTCTCGCAAACGGTATGCCCATGATGATGGTAGGGCGGTTGATTGCGGGTTTTGGAGTTGGTGCTCTCTCTACTATTGTACCTGTCTATCAATCTGAGATCAGTCCTCCTCACAACAGAGGCAAGCTGGCCTGTATAGAATTTACGGGTAACATTACGGGTTACGCTGCAAGTGTTTGGGTCGACTACTTCTGCAGCTTTATCCAGAGCGACCTGTCATGGAGAGTGCCCTTGTTGATGCAATGCGTCATGGGTGCACTGCTTGGATTTGGCAGCTTGATCATTTGCGAATCCCCTCGGTAGGACATTCCAAAGAAGAGGATTTGAGGGTTCAACTAATGTCTGTCAGATGGCTCTTGGATAACGACCATGACGAAGAGGGGATCATTGTCATAGCCAATCTCTATGGCAAAGGCGACATTCATAATGCGAAGGCTCGACAAGAATATCGCGAGATCAAGATGAACGTCCTGTTGCAACGTCAAGAAGGAGAACGGTCATACTCGGATATGTTTAGACGATACTACAAGCGCGTCTTTATCGCCATGTCGGCCCAGGCATTTGCACAGCTGAACGGTATTAACGTCATTTCGTACTACGCACCACTTGTTTTCGAATCGGCGGGCTGGGTCGGACGAGACGCGATTCTCATGACTGGCATTAATGCATTCACTTACCTGGGATCGACAATCCCGCCATGGTATCTGGTTGACAAATGGGGACGGCGGCCTATTCTCCTGTCTGGAGCAGTGGCTATGATCATCTCCCTGTCGCTCATCTCCTACTTCATCTTCATCGACGTGCGGTGGACCCCGACCCTGGTAGTGGTTTTTGTCATGATTTACAATGCGGCATTCGGAGCCAGTTGGGGGCCTATACCATGGCTGTATCCGCCAGAGATTCTACCGCTCAGCATTCGGGCGAAAGGTGCCAGCTTGAGTACTGCCAGCAACTGGGCGTTCAACTTTCTGGTGGGCGAACTCACGCCGATCCTCCAGAAATCGATCAAGTGGAGGCTGTATCTTGTACACGCCTTCTTCTGCGCACTGAGTTTCGTTCTCGGTAAGTATGTCCGACCACATTGACCTCACGCAGGCACTAACCGCCGACGTAGTTTACTTTGTATATCCTGAAACGGCCAATGTTCGCCTTGAAGACATGAACGCGCTCTTTGGGGATGCCACAACGGCGATGCCAACTCCCTCCACCCAAGCGGAACGAGGATCGCTCATGGGCGTTGGATCGCCATCTTCTATCGACATCAGACAAGGCGCCCCTCAACCAGGAATATTTTCCTCGGACGCTGCAATCCCTGGCCTTGACATAGATCCTCCCGAGATCCAACTCGACGCAAACGGAAAGCCACGGGGTAGAAGCCAAAGCAATCAGGAAGGTCTAGGAGGTTGGATAGGTCGAATAGTGTCCAGGTCACGACAAGATAACGGTTCTCGCGGCCAATATGGGAAGATTGGCCAGGACGAGGAATAAAAGCCATGGACTCTGGATTTTGAATGTTGTATAGTGTCGACTTGGTCGGTGTATAGATATAGAGGCTGCGACGGCAGCATTGTCGCAGTCGAACGATAGGGGGATACGTCATTGCATCTGGGGAGTTAAAAACGCCTTTGGGTCCGGGAATCTGCACCGAGGGCGGCGGAATTCATGTCAAATTGCGCCGGGCATGTACTGATGGAAACCGGATTGAAGCTGGGATTGAAGCTGTATTTGTTACTGTTTTCCTCGGGCTGACCACGCACGCAATTCGTCAAATTCGTACTGGGTATTACAGAGGAGGACGAAGCCATCACCAGCCCGGGGCGTGATGGATGACTAAGATGAGGCGCATGCAAGCAGGTCTGTGAAAGGTCACCAGGCTGGCCTCACTAGCCGTGGGGATGAGGCGAGGAGAGAGGCGGAGGGCAAAGAGAGAACTTTTTTCCGAAAGCTTTTTCTCCTGGCGAGTGACGCGCCGACGAGCCAGAGCCCAGGGAGCCATAGAGCCAGGTTCTCGCCGCCCTTGGGACTTCGCCTCGCCCCGTCCGTTATGCCTTGTGGCTTCTGGCGTCAATCATTCCCCCCCCATTGACTACCTCCATCTGCTGCCGACCTACTACTACTTCTCGAGGAATTTGACCCTCACCGCATATAGCGACCAAAGTACCGCAGACTCGGGGCACGGCAAGAGATTCTAGCCCTGCCGGTCCTTTGGCAGAGACAATTCCAGCCCTAGCTTGTTGGTCGTGCCCCTCTATCTGCCCATTCCTGATCCTGTGATTATTCACTGGCTCGCATCCGCCCGACCTGCACTTGTGCAGACCGAATTGGCCAACTGCGACCATTCCTCCTCAGCCTTCTCTTCCTTCTTTTGCTCCGCCAGCTCTCTTGGTCGATTACGTCCTGAACAGCCCTCCGTCGCAAAGACCGTTGAGTTCTCGACTGCTCAGACCACAGGCCGCGCAGATCGCAGCCAGACTGCGTCAAAGCAGCCGTCACTGCCCGCCTTCGCGTCCTCTACCAGGTCGGTCAGATCCCCTCCGATCTCATTCTATGAAAGTTAATCACCGCAAAAAAGCTTTGTGCCCCCGACGCAAACCAAGAGACCCCGAACCCTGCTCAATTGCGGATATGTGATGGTACCGTCTCATGAGCCGTCGATGTGTCCAGCTTTTCCTCCTCAGAGCTGATCACCTTGACGAACTCATCCCAGACTATGATGGAACGGTAACCGCTGCCCGTTACCTTTTTGCGACAAAATGTCCCAAGGCATGACCAAGAGACCCCCGGATTCTACAGACTTGCCCAGAGGCAAGCAATCCGTTTCTCGCATCGTTACTCAATTGGATGAGCGCTTCAATCACCTCCACGCCACGATTCTCCCTCTACAACCCTACCTACTCTCCGTTCCCTCCGACGTTCCCTACCGTCACAGCTCGCGTTTTGTCAATACGTGGTATGAGGGCACCCCATTCGATCGCAAAGAAGAGCAGCTCCAATACCTCAGCTTTCTTCCGCATTCGGGTGAACACGAGGCTTTGTTGAAGGTCGAGGGCGGGTGGGCCGACGACCACGGGAACCCCATTGCCGAAGAAGAACTCTCTCCAAAGGCCCTTCCAGCAAGTGGCCGTCATACCCCAGCCGACCCAAGTAATCGCAAGAAAATCAGCCTGAAGGACTACAGGACCAAGGCAAAAAGTCCGCCGCAGGCTGCACCTGAATCTCAACCTCCTAAGACAGTCGAGACCCTGGCCGACGGGCCCTTGAGCCTAGAAGAGACAAAGCTCGGTTCACAATCATTGCTGGAGAAGAAGCAGGAGAAACCGCCGGCTCCCACAGAAAGTAACGGAGTCAAGGATCATCAGCAACAGGTCGCACGAATGGACGGCCATAATTCTCCAAACATGGCGCCCAAGGCGCATCAGACCGGCTCGCCGAATCCGGCTAAACGACGAAAGCTGTCTCCTGCTATTGAAGATCCTAAATCTGTCGCGCAATCTTCAAAGGTCGAGTCCCAGTCTTCCACCATGAGAATGCCCAGGTTACTCTCCCCCACTCTGCCATCACCCGAGAAGGAGAACGGCCTACCACAGCTATTGTCTCCGGTCCTGCCTCCGTCACTTGCAAAAGCGCTGTCAACACCCCCGAACACCGCGTCAATTGGAAGCCCTGCCAGTGGTGTGCCCAAGCGATCAGACCCCGTGCGCTCGATCCTCGCTAGTGCCGACCTTGACAGTGATGCTCCAGGCGATCGAAGCGGATTGGGCCCTGGCGGGAGCAGAGTTCGCTCAGACAGTCAGCACTCAGCCAGGAGTAGTGCCCCAGGGACTCCGAATGCGGCCAAGGGGGCTCTTGGAGCAAAGCTGCTGGCGAAGAATGGCATCAGAGCTGGGACACCCCTTCACAATGGTGTTCGGGCCAGTCCTGGTCCTCGACAAAGACATACAATTATTCTAAGATACGGCAAAAAGAATAGGAAGAGGGTGGAAGCGCTCCTCAAGTTTGCGCCGCGGCCGAAGAAAGACAACCTGAAGCAAGAGGCGCAAGAATCCCCAAACATCTCTGACGCACATGCAAGGAAGGAGACCACCAAAAAGAACCACGTCGAACCTCAGGCTACTGCTGAGCCTAGGTCGAAACCGCCCATCATCGATCATATCAAGCTAGAGAAGAAGAGAAAGGCTGAAGACAGCAGTCCTGGACCGTCGCTGAAGAAGGCCAAAGCTGTGGAAATAGAGAAAAGACCTGTTACCCCAGTTCCCCCGACTGGTAAGACGTCTATGGCATCTCAGTCAAAATCAACATTATCCACCCCCAAGAAGGAAGTTAAACCTCCTTTGATGAGACGGGTGGAATCGTCGGACGGTGTTGATGCGCCGACTCCCTCTGGGGACAAAGCGAGGGTGTCAACGCCACAAACGATGCCGAAACCATCTCCCCAACCTCCAACGAGCTCGAATTCTTCTCGAGAAGGGGATCGGCAACAGTGGACCAGCATCAACTCCAAGTTCTTTGCACTGGGTCGTTCTCTCAAGCATGAAGGAACGGCTCTGCTGCCTGCTCCTGACAGCGACGCAAAGGCTTCCCAGTCCGCTAAAGCGGTGCTGATACTGATTGAGGCGCTATTGTGCTTCATGATCAATATCTCTGCTCAATCCCACGCCCGACCAAGTATCGACCCGGGCTGGAGATCGATCATCCCATACCACATCTCTGTGTTTCGAGCGTCGAGGAAGTTTCCACATCTCCACGGTCTTGTTGTCCAACTTGGAGCAGTATGTCGGCAGGTTGTTCACAAATATGACGTGGATAAGTTGGCGCGAGATCCTTTACCTGACGACTATTGCAACTCTGCACCTACCCCCGGTAGTGATGGTAATACCAAGACAAATGAGGATGGAGAGAAGTACAAGAAGCGATACGTTGAGTTTAGGGATGAGTTGATCCAGAACGCCCGTGAACTACAGACTGCGTGGTTGGATGGGTCACGCCAACTGTCCCCCGATCTATTAAAACGCGAGTATCCCATTACTTGGTCGAAGCGGGCCAAAGATTCGAGCGTGAGGCTCCGAGAAAAATTGACGCCTTCGAGGATCCCACAAGATTTCTACCTGCCAATGGATGCAAACACGACAGCATTCGAAGCAGCGAGATTCGGTGTGTCTTTTCTTCAGGAATGGGCGGAGAAAGAGAAGATTGAATGGAAGACGAGGATTGATCTATGATAATAACTGCGAACGCAAGTGTTTGCAGCGGATAGGACTTTATGACCGGAAATGATTTCAGCTATTCTTGGGCGGAGGTTTGATCATACCATGGGTCAGTTCGGCGGCCGGCATGTGCTGCATTTTGGGACGTTAGAAGATACCACATGAGCGATGAAAGGAGCTGAAATTCGACTTGCCTGCCTATTGCGTATGCACACATTAGCGACTCTATGTTGGGACCGCATAGGGTTGGTGTAAAACAGTCAAAAGATGGCGGGGGTCTCTGCCTGACTATGTACAAATATGATGTTGAAGGCTGCCAGCCTTGTTTTCGGACGTCCCTGGCACGTCCCACCTGCATTTTCTCTCGAGGTGCGTTTCTGGGCGGTAGAATCTGCGCCCATTCTCTTGCTCCTCACGCCGTTGACCGGCCGCCCTCGTCGAAATCGATGCATCGCAGTCAATGATGGCCACACTACTCGAGAGCGAGACGGAGAAGTATGGACTCGCTCGATGACGACCCTACCAGTTTCGAAGGCGTTCTGCCAGCGATGCCGCCTGGCTCCCCTCCAGTCTACAAAGACACGAAAAGCAATGCAGCAACCGGCGCCTCCGCCGCGGGAGTTCGAGCATTTACGGCGCAGGCAGTGGCATTCTATTTCCGCGCCCCCGTGAAAGCTTTCTTTCGGACAAGAGTGGATTACCTCGCGTACGCCAAAAGCATAAACCCGGATATCCAAACTGGTCGGTGGTCGTGGAGGTCCACCACCCCCGGCCTCCTGGCGACTGCGATCAAACACTACGGTTGGCGCTTCGTGCCAGAGCAATTGGCGCTGCCACTCCTCGCGAATGTAGCCGTCGGAGCAGCGCTGTACACGAGCTACCTGCAGATTTTGGGCGTGTTGCATGAACCATCGGCGCATGCCAGGAAAACGGTATACCCACCCCCACCGCCGCAGAGCACGTTTCTCGCAGGGTTCGCAGCGGGCTCTATCCAAAGCGTGTTGGCAGCTCCCTTGGATGCTCTTCAAGTGCGATTCGAACGACGAGGGCCAAGATATGAGGACAAGACTATGTGGGAATATGGCAAGGGAAAGTTAAGAGAGATTGGACTCAGAGGGATATTTGCGGGCTTCGGACTGAGTTTCTTGAAGGATAGCTTTGGAAGTGGTATATTCTTTTGTGCCTTTGAATGGGTGAAGGCGCAGGGGTACCATGGATATGCGAAGTGGTATTATGGACATAAGATCGTTAGAGAGTGGGAAGGGGAAGAGCTTGGTATGAAGGATAGAGAGCCAATACAGGCCACCGTGGACGAGGGATCACAAACAAAGAGAGACACCGAGGGCCCAGTGATCAGACCACATTACGCCCTCGAACCGACCTTTCTCATGCTCGCTGGCATTACGGCTTCGATCACACAGCAACTCGTCCTCTACCCTCTCTCGACAATCCAGACTCTTCACTACGAGCGTCTCGAAGACCTCGACCAAAAGGCAATCAAACTTAACTCTGACAACGCACCGCTGGCGAGACGTGGACGGATGTTGAGGGCATACTATCACGCCTACCAAGAGACTTGGAAACAAGCTCGTATACAAGCCGCGGCTGAAGGAGGAATGAGGCGATGGTTATTTAGGGGTTTCTGGTGGTTCACCATTCGGCAGGTGCCAAGTACGAGTGCAGGATTGATTATATTCGAGTTGGTAAGGAGGAAGTATGGGCAGGAGGGCTTGGGCGACCAAGTGAGGATTTCTAGCAATGGGAAGTATGACATTCTCCTCGTATGAAGAAGCACAAGGGTTCCTGAGGTGCATTCGGCGTGTGCGTCCCGGCTCTACGGGCTGATAGAAGATAGATGGAGGGACGGGACGATACTTGGTGGGTTGAGATCAAGTATCAACGGTCTCAGCAGCCTCATCGTCGGAGGATGGTGTCGGCATGAACGTTCTCCCCTAACCTGTAAAAACATAATAATACAGAAACACTCCTTCTTGCTGTCCAATCACCCATACCGCGCCTCTCTCTAGGTTCTAGTATAATCATTCATGAGAGAGACCTGAGGCAGTCGTTGAAATATATCCAGGAGAGCAACGCGCCAGAGAAAAGTAGGTATCGCGTTGCGGCGCGTGAGTTGGGCAAGTTTGGCGCGGCAATTGGAGAAATATCGCCCTCGACGCCCTTCATCCTGGAACTTTGCCTTGACCGTGGGCCTTTGACTCGGCGAAGAGGATCATAACGTCCGTTTTCACATCTACTTCTGCCTGTTCACTGCTTCCTTATCACTCTACCACTGCTGCGTCTTTCAATTCAGACTCATCCCTGGGTCTCATCGTCCTACTGATAGATTGCGCGGAGATTACATCACCTGCGATTGAGATTCCCTCTCACGATCCGCACGTCGCCTCCGCTGAGGCAGGCAACACACGATGAGCGAAATTGTCATCAACCCCGACACCTTCTTCGAGCGCCTCCAGTCCCTCTACAACGCTTGGAAAGCAGACAAGAGATCGGGCAATGAAGTTTTTGGCGGCGCGGACAGCATCTTCATCTTGACGGGCAAGGCCGCCGATGAGACAGTATATGTTAAGAACAATGCAGTACATGTGAGTCCACCACCCTTGATTCGGACACTACGCGATGCCTTGATGGGCCTCTATGAACTCCAAGGACTGATGGATTTGTGCTGCGCTACAGTTCTGGCTCCTAGGCTATGAATTCCCCGCCACATTGTTGATTTTCACCACTGCTGCCTTCTACGTTGTTACCACGGAGAAAAAGGGTGAGTTTCGCAGACATGGTGACAATAATCGGCTTCCCAGTACCTGACTGTCTTCTTCAGCAAAGCATCTTCAAAACCTCAAGGATGGAAAGATCCCCGTCGAAATCTTTACCGTCCATATGAAACAACCCGAGACGCGAACCCAAGCCTTTGAGAAATGCATTGATATCATCAAGAATGCCGGAAAGAAGGTTGGCATCATCCCGAAGGCCGAAGCACACGGTCCCTTTGTCGATGAATGGTTCAAGATGTATGGCGACTTCTCAAAGGAAGTCGAGGAAGTGGACGTTTCAGGCGCCTTCTCCACTGCGTTCGCTATCAAAGACGAAAATGAGCTGAGAAATATGCGTACCGCAGCCCGGGCGGCCAGTGGTATGATCTCAGACTACTGGGTTGATGAAATGTCCAAGGTGCTTGATGACGAGAAAAAGGTCACCCATCGCCAGCTCTGTGATAACATGTCGAAGAAGATCGATGATAATAAGTTTTTCAACAAGATCTCCAAATTGCCGGGGGATTTTGACAACCAACAGCTGGATTGGGCATATGGGCCCATCGTCCAGAGTGGGGGACAATATGACCTTCGACTGAACGCTCAACCGTCTAACGACAATCTTCATTCCGGTTGCATCATTGCTGGGGTTGGATTCCGATACAAGACCTACTGTTCGATGTTGGCACGAACCTACTTGATCGACCCGAGCAAATCGCAGACGTCGAACTACAAGCTTTTGCTTGCTGCGCATGACGCCGCTTTGAAAGAGATCAAAGAAGGTGCGCTGCCCAAAGACGTCTACAACAAGGCTCTGGGCGTCGTCAAGGCTCGCAAACCTGAACTCGAGAAGAACTTTGGTAAAGATGTGGGTTCAGCTATCGGTATCGAAGTCAGAGATTCGAAATTTGTCCTGAACGGCAAAAACACCAAACCTCTCAAAGATGGCATGACGTTCAGCGTCACCACCAGCTTGTCGGATCTCACCAACGACAAACCTCAAGATAAGAAGAGTGCCAATTACACTCTTGTTCTGACAGACACAGTGCGAGTGACCAGGGGAGAACCGGTTGTTTTCACGAAAGAGGCACATACCGATCTAGACTCGATCGAGTTTTACTTTAAGGACGACGAAGAAGAGACAAAGCCGAAGCAGGAGAAGGCCAAGAAGCCCGGCGCTAGTGCTATTGTTACATCCAACATCAAGGCGACTCGTCTCCGAGGAGCCAATCGGCAGGACAACGCCAAAGAAGAGGAAGAGGCACGCCGAAGAGAGCATCAGAAGGAATTGGCAGCGAAGAAACAGCGTGAAGGTCTAGAGAAGTATGCCGAAGCGACTGGGGATATAAATGGCGAGAACGAGAAGAAGTTCAAGAAGTTCGAGTCATATAAGCGCGAAGGACAACTTCCTCCACGCGCCAAGGACCTGATTGTCTGCGTGGATCTCAAGGCGTCGACTGTCATTATCCCCATCATGGGCCGACCGGTACCATTCCACATCAACACGATCAAAAACGTCAGCAAGTCTGACGAAGGCGAGTACACACATCTACGCTTCAACTTCTTGTCTCCAGGTCAAGGTGTTGGGCGTAAAGACGACCAACCTTTCGAGGACCCTCAAGCACATTTTGTCAGATCTTTGACCATCCGCTCCAAGGATCAGGATCGCCTCTCAGAAATTTCGGCGCAAATCACCGAACTTCGGAGGTCAGCTGTCCGTCGAGAACAAGAAAAGAAGGAGATGGAAGATGTCGTGGAGCAGGACAAGTTGATCGAAATCCGCAACCGTCGGCCTATCAAACTCACGGACGTCTATCTTCGACCTGCGCAGGATGGCAAACGTGTTCCCGGTGAGGTCGAAATCCATCAGAATGGTCTCCGATACTCATCACCCCTCCGTCAAGAGCATGTCGATGTGGTCTTCTCCAATGTCAAGCATTTGTTCTTCCAGCCTTGCGTTGGTGAACTGATTGTGCTGATCCACGTCCACCTTAAAAATCCTATCATTATCGGCAAACGCAAGACGAGAGATGTCCAATTTTACCGCGAAGCAACAGATATGGCATTTGATGAGACGGGTAATCGGAAGCGGAAGCACCGATATGGCGATGAAGAGGAATTCGAACAAGAACAGGAAGAACGAAGACGCCGAGCTGAGCTCGATCGACTTTTCAAGAGTTTCGCGGAAAAGATCTCGGATCAAGCCAGGGACTATAATGTGACGGTGGATATCCCGTTCCGGGAGCTCAGTTTCAATGGTGTTCCGAACCGCTCCAACGTTCTGATGGCGCCGACGACTGATGCGTTGGTCCAATTGACGGAACCGCCGTTCACTGTCATCACGCTGGATGAGATTGAGGTGGCTCATTTGGAAAGAATACAGGTAAGGCAGGTTCGTGGCGTGAATTTTCGGGCTTAACTGACATATTGGGCAGTTTGGACTCAAGAACTTCGATCTCGTCTTTGTCTACAAGGACTTCCACCGACCGCCAACACATATCAATACGATTCCAGTGGAATCGCTGGATAGAGTGAAGGAATGGCTCGACAGCGTGGACATTGCATACACCGAGGGACCACTCAACCTGAACTGGAGCACGATCATGAAGACCGTGGCCACTGACCCACATCATTTCTTCACCGAGGGCGGCTGGAATTTCCTGGCCACAGAGACCGACTCTGAAGACCAGGAGGAGTCTGAAGAGGAAAGCGCCTTTGAGATGAGCGATGGGGAATTGGCGGCAAGTGAGTCGGAAAGTGAAGAGGATAGCGAGTTCGATGATGACGCGAGTGCGAGTGACGATGAAGGGGAAGCGGAGAGTGGGCTGTCTGATGAAGGGGAAGATTGGGATGAGATGGAGAAGAAGGCCAAGAAGGATGACAGGAGAGGTGGCTTGGAGGACGAGGATAAGGGAGGGAAGAAGCGGAAGAGATGAGCTTACAGCGAAGGGATATTGCCTTTGCGACAGCTTTCTCAGGTGCTGGAATGGCGGCTCCGAAGCCATGGGATGAAGGGGATGTCAACGCAAGGCAATGCAAAAGCAGGTGTTTGGGTGGGAGGGGGATGAAAAGTCTGCCTACAGTTCCTATGCCGTTGCTGCTGTATTGATAATGGGCATCTTTCTTGAATAGGGCTGGTTGATGAACTTTGCTTGGAGGCGCACCTTATGCTCTGCATGCTCGGTCCTTGTTGTAGATTCCGTACTGGATAGAAGTTTCAGGACGACGCTGGGGGTCTATGAGAATAGGAGGCAATTCTTTCTGTGTTCCAGCCCTGTTGGTCCTTGGTGGCGGACAAGGCTGTCTGGGTCAATTGCCGTCGGCCGAGAGAGCGGAGGTTTCTCCGAACATCTCCAACCAGCTTCTCATCTCAATAGCCGAGAAGATTGTAAGAAAACGAATTCGCTAGCCTATTGTCAGACATTCTTCCCACCGGCCTTCAATTCTTTCCATTGCGGTCGATAATCCTCTGAACCAGCTCCATCAAACGCATCGGTCTCCATCGATCACAATTTGAAGTTCACGCGTCGACCTATTAACTTCGATCGAATCCCGTATAGAACAATCAATAATTCTAGGAGCGAACGGATATAGCCGAGCAGGACGAAGGTCTAACCGGGCATTGAACGTTGAATATATTGGGCGTTGAGCGTTGAGGAGTGTCATACCGCTTACCTCACCCGCTCGCTCGCTCGCTCGGTCCCTTCCTCCCGTCTTTGTCAAGGTACATACATACATACACAAACAAACAGACCGAGAGACGGGCGACAAGAACACCGACAGAGGCCAGAGAGGAAACATGGGACCCTCGCTCCTATCCAAGTCCCTCCAAGCCGTTGGCATCACGACCTTCGCGAGCGTGTGCGCCTTCGCCGTGTGGACGAAGCACTGCCACTTCACGCCTCCCGCGCAGTTCAACCCGGCCAGCGAGCCACTCTTCCGCTCTGCGTGGTTCGCCAGGTTCAACCCGCGCAACCACGAGGCCACCTACGACGAGTGCGTGCGCCGCATCAGTCTCAGCAAGATCCGGCCCGAGCTGCTCGAGGATGCGCGGAAAGGGGGGACGAGGCTGGTCGAGGAGTTTTGTAGGGGTGTTTGGGGCGGGCCTGGTACGTTTTTTTTTCTTCTTCTTTATTCTTCATGGTTGTCTGACTCCTTCCATCCTTTTTCTTTTTTGCTCTTGCTGGAGGAAGAAGGGTGGTGATGTACTTATCCAAGGCAACATTCTTTGGAGTGGTCTGCCTTTCTGTGCTTCAGTGAGGGGGCTGGTCTTTGCCGGCATCGCTGGCGTTGTCTGTGGCAGCGGCAAACGCGTCAAGGGACTTCGGGGCGGTCGTTCACATGTTTTCACTCTTGCCTCTCTGCCTATCCTGCTATTTTTTCTCCTCTGGCATTTACGCATTGCCCTCTTCTGCGCCTCGACCACCCATCTGGCATAGGCAAGCAAATCTAACCGCCCGTCCTTTTCCAACCCCCGCCCTTTTGGCTCGGGGGTTGGTTGCAGGAATCTTGAATAAAAGGCTACACAATCCAACGCCTCTACCTACAATCCAAATACCGCAACGACACCACGACGGCGCACCAGCTATGGACGCCCGCGCAGCTACGTAGCTCGACGTACGAGGTTGGGACCGAGATCACGGACCACTTCGTCGTGTTGGACAAGACCCCCGGCCGCATCCTCATCCGCTGCGGCGACTCGCCCCTGCACAACCCGGACAAGCCCCGGCCCTCGGATGGACTGTTTGAGATGTGCGCCACGGCCGACTTTGACCAGGGCTTCGCGGAGTTCAGGCTGAAGAGCATCTTCTACGTCGGCGAGGGCGAGTGGGCGTCGGCTTCTGCCGTTCAAGGGAAGGGAGAGGATAAAGAGACCAAGTGGGAGAATCGCGGACCCATGCAGGGAACCATGCTGTACGCGCACAAGTTGTATACTAAGTTGTGGATGGAGAGTGCGCTGAAAAGGGTCAAGCAGTGAATTGGCGCTCGGGAAGGAGACAATTTCTTGAGACAGGATAGTCAAGTCCCATTGTAAATACTGACCTTTGATTGGGAGCAACAGTCATTTTTGATGAATTAAATCCCAGCTGCTGCAGTGTCTGCGGTTCCCTCGGGCCCCGTCTGATCAAACAGGTCTGGCATTCTCCTTCAGCCCAGAGTTGTTCCAATTCGAGCGCTGCTAAGCTGTTCGGTTCTCACCATTGCTCAGGAAAGCAGTTCGTCATCATGATATCCAGGTACGCACTCCCTATGGACTTCGTCGCCTTCACGCATGAAATGCCGCGTGCCCAACTCGGCCCCCTTCCATTGGTGACTGCGAAGCTCTCTGTGTGATATGGTGTCAATGCATGCTGTATCGGGCATTCCGGTGTTGGTCGTTGAACGTGTTTGGACTTGTTGAAATTGAAGTCATTCAACCAGTGTGGCGAACGTAGTAGTAGTAACCGCTGGTCGCATGCTTCTCCCAATGCCCGGCCGGGAAATCACCCTTCAAAGTATCGTTGTATTCTCTCAACGTCCAGCTTCCATCGAGTTCCTTGCACCAGAATTGCTGGCTTGCACCAGGTTTGTAAGGTGCCAGTTGGGTTGGTTGCTGCTGAGCCGCTTGGAGGTTGGCGAGCAAGATAGCGTTCTGGGCTTGGATTTCTGCAGCTGTCGCTCCCACGAAGTAGGCTGGTGCATTGGGCATGGCCGCAAGGGCAGCGTTGGCAGCTACGGCGGCGGCGGCTTGTGCAGGGCCCGGGGCTTGAGACCATGACGAAGTAAGTGGGAATTGAAGGGGACTCGGGGCTGTATAGTATGGTGAGTAGCTATACGGGAAGAATGGAGTGCTCGATGTAGAAGTGGCAGGCAAGGTGTAGCAGGTGTACGCAGAGGAGGTGTAAGGCCAACCAGTTGAGGCAGTAGGAGGGCTCATTCCGTAGTAGAGGCCATTCACGTAGTAGCCAGCTGGGGCACTGGAACTGCCCTAGAGTGAGGCGTGAGTGAGGTGGCTCTGATGACGGCAATAGAGTCGATGACTTTACTTACTGGGAAATAGTACATGGCTGGTTGAGCGGGTTGGTTCGACTGGTAAACGGCTGCTGGCGGATGAATTCCCTGTGCACCTCCTTGATTAGACACGTAGAGATAGGTTCGAGGCCAATCCGCCGGGTTCTCCCAGTAGCCGGTCGAGCCTTGGGTGTTCACGGCCGCGGGATTTGGGGGGTGGTAGGTGTAGAAATGGGGCATGGTTCGTTGTGAGGGCGGCAAGGGAGAAGGACTTGACTTTGGTGGACGAGGGCGAAGAGAAATGGAGAGAAGTGAGCGAAAGATCTCAGGGACGGATTCCGATATTGACACAAAATTCACTTGCAACGCACCTGCCGATTGTCTGGATAGAAACCGTGGTTCTCGTCGAGGAAGATGTACTCTTGCTTGACAGGCTCGGCGGCAAGTTGGACAGAGTGAGCCCATGGCCAGCCGCCGCAGGAAAAACACATGGCGAAGATGACGGTGGTGGTGTTAGTGATGAACCCCAGGAGCTGGAAAGATATGGGACGACGGAAAGATGTCGTTGACTGCGCTCCAGGAGCTGGAGATGAAAGGAATGAATGAGGACGAGGAGGGACTGGCCGATGTGGCCGATGTGGCAGAGCGCAGCCGTCAACTGTGGAAATGTGTGGAGGACACGTCCAGCAGGGTCAACAGGGTCAACAGGGTCAACAGGGTCAACAGGGTCAATATAGTCAATATGGTCAACATGGCTTCCTTCAATCAGTCTTCACCTCCCGCAGCTTGGTCTCCAAGCGACGGGGCCTCCTACCTATTCTTCTCCCACTCTTTTTCCCATTCTTCTCCGTCAACTCTCTCCAGCTCAATCAGCCAGGCCCTTAATCAAGACTCTTCACAGAAACCAGCAAGTGACATCGAGTCCCTTCGCTTGTTGTACTAAAAGCCCGAGCAGGAGATCTGCCACTGCCGCGCTGTAAAGGTGATGCTTCTCGCCCTTGTCCTGGCTCGTCCTTTTTGTCTGCATCTCATCCTGACTCCCTATTCTTGGACCGTCGTCTTCATCCACAAAGCCACCACATGTTGCTGAACTCCTCATCCAGTCTCATTGAAATGATGCACGCCATGACCCCAAGTTGCACGTGTCCAGGCACAGGGAAGAGCAAGAGACGGTGGAGGTCGAGAAGAATGAGAACAAAGTGACGACACGCCTCGACCTCGGCCTCCAAACACCAACTGACACGCTCGACGCGCTACGAACACGAACACGCCCAACACGCGCTACTCGTATCGATAAAGATTCTGCCGATCGACGTCATGTGCCACGACTGTGCTCCTGTTGCAAGTCAACAAGAGGTTCACTCTCCTTCCGGATCTTGCCAATCACAAGTCGGATAATCCTTTAGATACATCTATATATGGTCTGCTGAACCGCACCCCGCAAACCGACCATCCCCTCAAAGGTTTGCGGTAACGGCTGCCTGCGTCCCAACCCGCAGGCAGCCTCGTCGAGCCTCGTGACGGACGGCAAGAACCAAGGTTCGATACACAACCGCAATCTTCGTCTCTTTTTGATGCATTGTTGACCATCTTTTGTATGCAGCAGTTTGGTTCCTCGAGGCACATCATGGCCATCAAAAGCGAAGACAATATCGTGGCCCCCCCAACACACGTCATCGACCTCTCGCTCGAGCCTGAAGACCGCTACAAAGCCCTAGCGCAGACATACCAGACCGAACTTCGAGGTCTTACAGATTTATTCAATAGCCTGCTCAGCGACATTGGCCTCTCCAGGTTCTACCATGGCCCGATCAATCTTCTCACCCGATTACTCCTCCGAAGCGTAAACTCTCCTGTGGAGACGGCCGAACTTCGTGGGATAGCTAAGGTAACTGGGGTCCCGATGCATCTGCTCGTCAGCTTCAATGTCATCTTGGATTGTCTCATGGGGTGCACCTCAGGCGCGGTCAAAGTCCTGGGAGCGGGTCGACCCAAGGGACGAAGCCAGATGCTGCACTTCCGCACCCTGGACTGGTCAATGGACCCCCTCCGATCCATCATCGTCCAGCTGGAATTTGTTCGAAGCAGGTCCGCAACGCCTGGCCAGATCGTCGCTCGAAGCGTCACCTATGTCGGTTTTGTTGGCATCTTGACAGGCGTACGTGAGGATTTGAGCCTGTCTCTCAATTTCCGGGGTGTACACAATGCCGCGAGCAGGCGTGACCACGCGAAATTTTACCTTCACCATCTGCTCGTTCTGCTTGGATACCGTCAATCAATATCAAGCATTTTGAGAGAATATATAATATCGGAGAATCCAGAAGACGATCAAACCAAGAGCCTGGAGGAAATCTCAGAACAGCTTGTGCCTCGTCACACCACTGCGGCTTACCTCCTCTTTTGTGACGGCTTCTCGACGATGGTCATTGAGAAGGACTATGAGACCGGCGTTGTCCGACGATCCAATACCTTTATCGCTGTTACAAACCATGATGACGAAGACTGTGGGTTATCGACCGAAGCCATTCCTTTTACCGGTCACGTCTCGGCTAAGTCGTCTGGAGTGAGAGCTGGAATGGAAGCACTTATTGAGGAGAGCAAGGATAGACTCGACGCTATTGCGCTGAGATGGAGAGCTTGTCTGCGAAAAGCGAAAAGAAAGTCGAAGAAAGAAGGGAAGGATCCCGCCCAAGTCGAGCGGAATCTAGCAGTCACAACGGACGAGGTGATTGAATGGGTGTCGTCGTATCCAACGACTAACGAGCAGACTCATTTTGCAACCATCATGGATCCTCTCAGCGGGCAGGTGGTTTGGACACGGATCTATTCCGAGCCGAGTTGAAGGTCACTCCAGACTCTGTGCCATGCACCCAGTCCTTGAGATGGAACAATCAGGTGGTGGCGTTTGGGAGCATTCAGTCTTCGATTGCGGACTCGGACAGGGCACTAGAACGGAAGACATCATTCATTGATTTTTGGCATGGGAAACAGACCCGCACGCATAACGAGGGATGGGAACGATTCGAGTTTGCGGCACCAATACCCCAGTACGATTAGGTGTCTTCTGGAGCAATCAATCGCCTAGTGGCAGGCAGACAGACAGTTATAGTCGAAAAGATTGAAACCAAAGCTCCTTGTAGTTGATGATCTTGTCCGGATGGCGCCGAGTTTGCATGCTTTGGCTGGGATGCATGACGAATTGACTCTGGATGAAGCTTTTTCCATATATAGAAATATGGAGACATGGACCGACACCACACACACACAGCACCATATCACCCCTTTTCCTCCACTGCCACCATCACCACCATCGACAACATTGAGACTACACCGGACATGTCAAATCACTCACTCATCCACTCACTGGCCTGCCCAAAGGACTTTTCTCCTACCGCAATTGCAAGTGTCTTGGTTCAATGTCGATCGCTCAGGTCTGTGAGTATGCAAAACGAGGTCTTGCCTGCCGGGTCTATCAAGGACACATTCAACTACCGCTCTTTCATCTCTTCTTCTATTTCTTCTCTCTCCTTCGTGCTTTCCATCTGTCTTCTTTTCCTATGATCTCATATACAATTTCCTGAACTCCTCCTTTTCCATCACACTTTTCATTCGCTCCACCACTTCAGACATTTGTTTACCCTGACCCATTATCTACCATGGCCAACATGATCCTGGCATGCCTATCTCTTGCCCTGGTGTCCATATCTCCACTCACCACAGCTATGCCGGCTCCAGGGCCGTTGGGCACAGGCTTCATTTCGCAAGATTCGCCCCTCGAAGCCTGGGTGGAAGACCACCGTCCCGGACAATACCTGCCTTGTACAGCGGATAGACTCAAGGTCCGCAAGGATTACAACTCGATGACCCCTGAAGAGCGCAAAGCTTACACCGATGCCATCAAATGTATGGCAACCAAACCGTCCCAACTTGACCAAACCCTCTACCCTGCAGCTACCAATCGCTACATGGACTATGCTGTCATTCACGTACTCCGAACAAGACAGGTCCATCTCTCTGGCTTCTTCCTGACCTGGCATCGCTATTTCTTGCATCTGTTTGAGGAAGATTTGGCGAACGAGTGCGGCTACACCGGCGCGTTTCCTTACTGGAATTGGCCCGAGACTGCAGACAATCTTCATGACAGCGCCATTTTTGACGGGTCTGAGCATTCCATGTCTGGTGACGGTGAATACCGCGACAGCGGTCCTGTGATACTCTCATCAACCTTTCAGCTTCCACAAGGATCGGGAGGAGGCTGTATCACGTCGGGCCCTTTTGCCGATTGGGAGGTCACAATGCAGCCTATCCCCATCAACTACATTATCCAGGGTCTGGAACTGCCTCCCACAGCTTTCGAGCTCAATCAAAGCTGCCTTACTAGGGACCTCAATATCTACGCCGCTCAGACTTACACAAACTACGATGCGCTCTACCAGTGCTTGGAGACCGAGGACATCGAATCTTTCGACGCCCAGATTAACGGTGTGCTCGGCAGTGGTGAACTGGGATTGCATTCCGGGGCTCATTTCGTGGTGGGGTCTCCCGGGTCGTCACTATACGTCTCGGTCATGGATCCGGTATGGTGGCCTCTCCATGCATTCTTGGACAACGTGTACACTTCGTGGCAGAACCGCCATCCTCTGGTTGCAGATGCCGTCTATGGGACTGAAACTGCTGTCAACCTTCCACCAAGTGCTAATGTCACGCTCGATACGATCCAGCCAGATTGGGGATACCTCCAACAAGATCCAATTGCGGTGGGAGAACTCATTAGCACCACATCTGGACCGTTTTGCTACGAATACGATGTTTCGTTTTGATCGACCATCTTTGACTTCGACTTGGGCCAGTACGCAGCACAACTCTTACGGCCGCGACCTGCAATATTATGGCAAAGTTATCGTGTTCGGATAGAGTATGTTTCGCCAACTCGTTTGTGCAATTCTGGTTTGGTGGTCCAGCACGACTTGCATATGCTTCCGCAGTGGTGACTTTGGTATATTTCGTGAGGCTTTTCCTGAGGACATTACAAAATAGGTTGGGGGTAATACACGACAGACGATAGACGCGGACTAGGATTAATAACATTAGCATAGTTCTCGTATCCAATACACTCATGGCTCCACTCAGCTTTCGCCGCTTCGATATGACGTCCCGTCGTCCACTGCACTGATTCTTTTCCATTCTAAATCGGCAGCAGCAGCCGCAGAAGAAGAAGAAGAAGAAGAAGAAGAAGAAGAAGAAGCATCCTTGATAGCCTTGGAAATTTTCATTGTTCCCATAGTCGGGTTGTTATGGAATAGTAGTGGCGACGGAGAGCCTATGAGCTAGCTATCGGCAGCCTTTGTAGAGATTTGGGCGAGCAAGGAGGTGGTCGTCCTTTCATCCATCCACCCACCCATCCATCCATTCATTCATTCATTCATGTCGTCCTCCGCCACTCACCCAACTCCTATGGCAGGTCGTCGGTACATCTCCAGCACATCTACATTTCCGCGTAACCAGTGATTAAGCCGTCTTCATCATTTCTTCTTCTTTTTCGTCTTGTCCTCGACGCTGATCCACCTCTTATCCACGCCCCTCCGGCCCATTTCCTTCTCAACCACGTCCCTCTGATCGCCCTGCACGAGAATCTCCATCATGCCAGGTTTCCCGCCGACCAACTGGCCCACGCTCGCGGATCCCGCGCATTTCTTCTGCAGCTCCGGGCCCAGTATGTGCGGGTTGATGCCGAAGACCTCCAGGCCCGATATCTTGGTCACGACCTTCGTACCCGAGCGTTTCTCGACCACGATGGTGACTTGCGGAGGCGGACCGGGTTTGGGCTTCAATGCCGGATCGGGCGAGTCGGCGTCGTAGGTTTGTGAGTTGCGGAGCAGAAGCCAGTGTGGGATGCAGAGGTGGGTGTCTTCGAGGATACGTTTGAGGAGAGCGTCGCGGGCGATCTCTCCCGCTGCCAGGACGCGTGTGTCGGTGGCAGTAGGGTTCGAGCCAAGGATGTTATTGGAGATAAAAGGGTCGAGTTTGATGAAGCGGGCGGATGATGTGTTTTCCGTCAGTGTTGGGTCGTTTTCGATGTACTTTTTGAGGAAGGAGGAGATCTGCGAGGATGTGTAGTATGTGGTTTTAGAGGGGATGAGGTCAGGAACCAGTTTGTGGGAAGCCCGATAGATGGTTTGCAATGTGAGTTTCTGCCCGAGGGAGGTATCGGCTCCGCTGGCCGAAGGCTGTGTGGTGTCCACGCCGCCTGTTGACGTCTGGGCTTTTTGCTTCGGTAGTTTGTAGGGTTCAAAGTTGACGACTCGGTGGTCATCGAAATCGACATCCAAAATCACCGTCTCCCCACCATTCCGATCTTTGGATTTGACCAGCACCTGTTTCTCTAGATGCTTGATAAACTTCTTGGTGTTTTTCCAAGAAGTTTTCTTGATCGTATAGTGTTGGTTCTGAAAGCGTAGATGTGGTTGTACCATATTCGATATCACGAATGACGGCTGAATAGGAAAGTCGAGCCCGTGATGTGGAGGATCGGCGGCTTTTTTGGCGTCATAGAGCGCGTAGATGAATGCTTGTACAAATGCCTCATCGACTTCGGCGGTGGATGGTTCTTTTTCGGCTTCTGCTTCATCCTCGTGAGCCTCCTCCGATCCATTATCGGCATGGCTCCCGTTTTGAGCCTCGCCCCTTGAAGTGTCGAGGTTGACACCGCCCTCTTCTTGAGCATCTTCATCCTCATCGCTTGCTGTCAGGTCAAGCCTTTCCACTCCATCTTGTATGTCGCCGGACGGGAATTCCCATCCATCTATCATCTCCGGAGCAGCTCGGCCTCCACTTCCAAACTGGCTCCAACTCCAAATCTCGTCTCCCTCCCAGTGTACCCCCTCCACGGCGGCTCCTTTCGCTCCTTGCACCCGACTTAAACTCGAGATGTCGATCTTACATATGCCCACCCAAAGAGGCACAGTAGGCTTCTTCAAGCCGGCGACAGCAACAACTGATCCCGTTTTGGCAGACTCAGGCCACGGTGGTCCACCAACGAGCCCGGGCGTCATCAGGTCAGCCCCGGTGCGGAGTTTCTCGACGACAAAATCTTGCGTGTGTAGTAAGGGAACTATGCCCGGGTTATGCCACAGCGTATACACGGTTGGATATAGCCTCGAATCTTTCCCATATTGAATCCATAATATCCTCTCTTCTTGGCCAGGATGAGCACCCACATACACTGTCCCCGACACTAATGTTGCATTGGGTCCGGCGTGAGTTGTGAAGCGCGCGGAGAGGCATGTCTCAGGAACAAGGCTCGTGCGGACGGAGGTGAGTGCCGGGGTAGGATGATGGATCGAGGAAGGCGGTGGGTTCTCTGCCGTGGCTGCAGTGGGATCGATCTCTTCCAGGGTAGGCACATGTACTTGGTAGTCGGCGATGATCTGGTCGGCGAGTTTGCGCCGATCAGAAGATCGGAGGGGCGAGAGGTTCTTGATCTGAGGTTTCTTCTTGAACATGTTGGACGGAGGAGATGCTGGCAAGACCAAAGTATTATAGAGAGGTATCGAGATTCACGGGCGCTTGGATGTGTTGTGCGGGGAGGCACACAATGTGGAATGATATTAAGCGATCTGGTATGTGGGAGGAGTGAGAACACCCACCAGACTCGAACTTTTGATGTCTCCGCCTGCAGAGATTCCAGAGAAGTAAACAGCAACAAGATACGGAGCTCCAGCAGTGAAGCACTACGACTAGAAAGTGCGACGTTGGAGTTTCACACAACGTCGCGAAATTTGGAGGAGGGGACAAAATACGTCATTTCAAACTCACACCAACGCCACCAACTGAGGAGGGTTGGGAGTGCAACGTGCCAGACGAGGGACTAAGTATACATACGTCTATGAAATAGGGACCGATTCCCTTGTCCCGCTTCCAAGTCAGCTCTTTCTCAATGACCGTCACCCTCAATTCAGGAAGCATAGATCCCGGCCTTCTTCTGCCGGGCCTCTTTCCACCAGCTGTCTGCATTCTCAGAGATGCCCGGGGGTACAATGTGCTCTCTCAGTTTGCGCTTCCCTGACTGGTCGATGCCCAACTCGTCGTTCCTCTCCTTCATCGCCTCGTCCACGTCAAGCTGCTTGGCCTCGGTCAAAGAGCCCATCAGTGTCGGTGGGCCGAGTGGCAGTTCGTCGCCTCTGTCGACCTGCCAGAAGTGGTACAGTTTGCCGTAGAGAGTTGCGACCTCCTCCATCGCTTTGGTTTCCAAATCGTCCCACTTGTCCTTTTGGCGCTTATGAGACGCGGGATAAGGGAGAATGAGCATGCCGGATTTGACCTCGAACTCGTGCGAGTGCCAGTACTTCTGTTCTTCGGGGTCTAGAGCCTCGTAGCGAGCTTTGGGGATCATGAACTCCACACCAATGAGTCTGGCTCCAGGTTTGCACGAGTCGTAGATGAGACACTGTCGAAGATCTGCAAAGGGGGTTAGCAGTCGGGGTAATTGGTCGCGGTGCTCATTCGCTGTGCCCATTCAGGGATTTGCACTGACCTTTGCTAATATGCGAGCAAAAGTGATGCGCCGAAACTGTCCTCACAACGCCTTGTCGAGCTTCATCGGTATAGATGTGAAGAGCATGAAGGTACTCGCAAATGTTGTGCAACGGCTCCATTTCGGGCTCTGTTGTTCCTCGCACATGAGTCTGGATTCCCAAATACAAGAGCCACGACTTGAACCAGGCGGTCGGGCTGAAATGAAGCGCCCATGAGGCGAGTCCAGTGAGACCTGGACCGACGACTTGATTTGAACTCATGGTCGATAACGCGGCGTGATGTCTCCGTGTTTCTTTTTCGAGATGGATGGGTCTTGTGAGAAGAAGAAGAAGAAGAAGAAGAAGAAGAAGAAGAAGCATGGAGAGAGGTGCCGTATGAGTGAAAGGAAAGTGATATACATCGCCATCTTGAAGTGTTCGGGGACTGATGTCACACTGCGTCCATGTTCGGTCAGTATTCTTGGTATGACCTCGACTGCCCGCTCGTCTTTGCAGTCCATCGAATTTCGCTCTTCTCCATCAGTCCTCTCCGTTCTCTAGTGCTCTTATCGTCCTGATGCTAAAATGGAGAGAGAAAGGAAAGGTGCTTGCAGCTGATGGGAGGGCCATTAATAGATGTATGGCCTTTGCGAATCTGGATTGATACTCGCCCGGCCAGAGCGTCGGATGCACCTCCCGATGTGGCGAGTGTGGCTTCTACGTGTAGGCGGGGATTTAGTACAGCGTACTCGGTTACCTCGTATGTACGAGGTAACAACTGGACCACGAAGAACACCGCACAACACTGCTCGGTACCTAGATTACAGACGGGTGTCAGGGAACCTGGCGGATTCCCTACCCTTATGCTGCTGCCTAAACTGTTTTACAATGGAAGGGGTTTGTGTTCCTCAAAGCTGATAGGATCATGCCTGCATATAAAACGGCGGACCAAGAATGCTAAATGTGCGAATCTTGGTCCGCCCGGATTCGGATGCCTAGAAGCGGATCAACTAATAGGGTGTGGGGGTGGGAATCGACACAGCTCAAAGCTCTCAACGACTCCGATTCGGCCTCCGCGATCTATTGATTCGAACATGAGGTATTCTATCATGATTCAAAGCAGAGGTATCAACATTTGGCTCCTTTGCCAGTCCTGTAATTGTTCGAGAACATACCACTCAAGCATAGACCATTGCAAAAAGCTTTTCTCGAAAGGCGATGGCGAGACTTCCGATGGTTCGTCGCACGTCAGATGGTTCTGATGTCCACGGGGATCCTATGCCGCTGATCAAATAGACGTAGTGGGACTGGTCGTAGAAATCCTTGGCTTAGAAGTCCTTGGCCGGCGAGTGCTGTTAAAGACGAGCTTGATAGTCAGGGTTGTGGTAATCACGAATAGCAGGAATTCCAACGCCCCAAAGACTGTCGCCGCCTTGAGCGACCCACAGCGGTTCTCTACTGCCGGACATGCATTGCTCCCTATGTTAACAGCCACAGCAATGAAACCAGCAAGCCACGAGAGGAGAGCCACAGCCTCGACGGCGACACGAATATAGCCAATCAATGCATGGTCCGCGAAGCTGATTCCAGCAATGAGGAGGAAGATGACGCCCGCAAATGTCCACGCAGCACAGAACATCAAGAAGCCCCACGCACCAGGAACGCCGTAGTAATCGTAGAAGTTGCCGAACTCGAAGTGTTGGTAGACAGTGTGGCCGCGAAACACATGGATAGCTAGGCGATGGGGTCAGACTCGACGGTGCATCGACAGAGTAGGATATATTAGTTCTCCGTACCATAGCCGTCTGTTCCCATCACGATGATGGCGAAGACGAGCTGCAGCGCTCGCAGGGCAAAGTCAACCGGTCTATTCGCCGCTATATTCATGGCTATAATGTGCAGCGGTCCCTCGACCGACGTCGTCATTTAGCGAAGAGAACGCTGTAGAGCCCAAAATTGCTGTTGCAAGAGGGCACGGCCGTCTTTCGTGCAATACAATTCCTGAGAAATGATGCCTAGTGCTGTGTAGCGCAAGAAAAACATCAGTTTTGCCGACCAACGCCGACAGCCCACGAGTTTTGTAAAGGGATCTGTGGTCGAATTCGGGAGGAGGTGACGAGCACGCCGAACAACTGAAGAACTGAGGAACACAGCGGAGAAGAACAAATCGAAATCTGGGCTCAGGGAGCTGGTGATGGCTTATTTGGCAGCGAGGGCACGAGCCAGGACGACTCCACGTGCAAAGGCCAGGCAACAGAATTCTAAGGACCCGGTATTGTCAGGCCATCCCAGAAGTAGGAATCTTCTTCGCGACGAACCCAGCCGTAGGGGTGTTAATCTGTCCATGACACGATTCGGTCAGCGACGTACTGCGAATGGAGGACCTCGTACCCGACAAAGAGCTTGGAACTGCGTCAACCACCGATCCACCTTGAGAAACAAAACTGACAGGGGCATCACGAACCAGCACGAGCACATCAAACAACGGCTCCGTCGACCAAAGTACCGAATAAGGAGCATCCAGAAAGGCCGATTCGTAGTCAGTCTACATCATCTTGTTGCATTTGTTGCTATTCCACCTTCGTGACATTCGGCTATTGTCTTGACATATACCTACCACAGCCAACCCCGGCGTCTGTATCTAACCTGTGCCGGTTCGGTCCGGGACGCTCTAGGAGTAACGGGACAGAGAGATATTCCCCTTCTTTAGATAGCTAGATACAGACTACTAAGACCCCTAGAACTAGTGCCAAGACCTCCCCAGTTAACATAATACCCTGGACAGCTTTATTACCGCTATCCTATAGCCTGGGTATTTCGAGTTTACCCGTCTAAAGGAACACAAGATTGATCACATTCCTGAAGCCTCCCCGTCCCGATGCTCCGCATTATATTCGTGTCCTCGCATACTTAACTTCATTGCCTTCTGCAAGTCTTCATCGTCGTGATCCTCTATCGCTGTGCCACGACCCTTGCCTTTATTCCGATGGCATGCTTCCAAGAGACTTTGCTTCTTGATGTACTCCATCACAATCTCTTCTTCCGTCCTCTCTTCTGCCGTTTTCTCCCCCCGCTGTCCCTGTTGTTGCGCCTCGAACTCGCTTTGCCTGGTGCCCGCGAGATGCCCCGGATCATACGAACAGGGTCGCTGGACGCTGGCGTGTCGCGGAGCTTCGTTTCCGCTGGCCGCTATCGCCTGGCGCAGATTCTCCTGCTCTGCCTGATGATCTGCAGCTTCTTGTTGTTGGCGCTGAAGCTGAGACACGTTTTCCTGAATCACCCGTTCCATATTGGCATCCCCTTCTATGTCTCTACGTGGCGTCTCCTGGATTGATAGTGGGATGCTTTCGATGATTTCAGGGGCGTTTAGCGATTCTTCAGGGGACTGTGAACCACCCATGGTGAGTATGGTACTCTCGGGATCTAGTGGCAGAGCATCTGCACTGGCGGACTGAGCGGAATTCGCGGGATGTCCGCAGTTTTGGCGGGCCACGGTGCCCTCTATGTTCTTCTTACGTTGTGCTTCCAGGACATCTTGCACCATCTCGTCAGGGTTGCGGTTTTTCTTGAGGCTTTTCTGGATCAGCTTCCACCGAACGATGACGTCTTGCTTTTCTGCATCAGAGCTCTGCAGCCACTCCTCGTATCCTTGAGCTACCCTGGAAGCGACGATGTAGTTCTGCACATTGTTGCCGAATAACTTCTGCACCTCTTTTTGTACCCCCTTCATCGTATGGCCGAGGATACCAGAGAAGCCTGCGAATGGCTTGGTTGCAAATCCTGCGACCCCTTTGCCGATTCCTTTGACAAAGCCGCTAGCGCCCTCTTTCTGGGCGCCTTTCCAGGGTTGAGTGACCAGGCCAGTAACGCCATCGTACCAGCCAAAGCCGAACTCTTTTCCTGCTGCCATCGCGCCTGACTTGAAATCGTTGACTTGTTGTTGAGGGCGGACGGTATCGTCTCCCCAAAGCTTTGGGAGATTGTGAAACCCTTTGGTTAA
The DNA here is from genome assembly GCF_000835475.1 of Cladophialophora bantiana CBS 173.52. Classification (NCBI taxonomy): domain Eukaryota; kingdom Fungi; phylum Ascomycota; class Eurotiomycetes; order Chaetothyriales; family Herpotrichiellaceae; genus Cladophialophora; species Cladophialophora bantiana. The sequence goes on from NW_015971583.1 coordinate 81,284, forward strand.
ACTCACTGAGATTTCCATAGGTGTCTGCACAAACGCCTTTACGAAACGCCCAAGGCCTTTGCTCGGGTGCACGCCAGTATGACGCAGCATGTCATGTTCCTGGCCGAAGCCGGATTCGTTCCGACTGCGAACTCGACTTCGGCTAGCGTCATCTTGTTTGGGACTCAGCTGGCCTTGCAATGCATCGGACATAGAGCTCGGTCCGATGTTCGAAGTGGGAGATGACAGACCGGAGAGGTTGGGAGGGGTCCGAACACGAGTATGTGATTTCTGCACATTCAAGCTCGTCTGGCTTTGTTCTGGTGAATTTGGCGGAGTTGATCTTTCCCCTGCTTCTGAGGTCTCGCTTTTCCTTACAATTGTCGTCACTGATTCTTGGGACTGCTGTCGGCTGGACCCAATCGGGATGTGCAAAGTTTTCACCATCTCCGACGGAACCTCGACTAACCCCATCGCCATGCCATTGAACGCCCTAAAACATGCCGCAGCACCTCCGGATATCGGATCCCAAGGACCTTCGTCGGTGTCATATTCTTGTGGTCTAAAGAGCTTCAAGTCATGGAAATCCAAAAGATTTGTATTCGCCAAAGTACAGGCAGCAAAAGCGCTTAACCTGACCTGGGTGCGCTTGATGCGCCACGCAGCGGGTCGAGATGGTGCAAGGGTGCAACGGAGCCGGTCAACATCGAGATATTGATGGAACGACTGAGCACCCGTTTCGCTACCTCGCTCGGCCGCGATCTTGCTTGCGAGTTCTTTGGCGCGTTCCAGGCTTTCGGTCTTCAGGCAGAAGTTGATGGCATCAGCTAGTTTGTCCGCTGTGAGTTGTTTGTAAGGAATTGGATCGGGCCCGGCGCCTGCTCGCGCGACCATGGCGCCCCAGAAAGGTTGGTCTCCGAAGAAGGGAACAACCACAGTTGGCCGGCCTGCCCTAATGCCTGCCGCCGTGGTTCCTGCGCCACCATGGTGAACAACGCACGAGACGTACTTAAAAAGCCAGTCATGCGGCACGTTGCCTAGCATAAAGACGCCGTCGGGGATATGAAGCCTGTCCGCACCCATACCTCCCCAGCCTTTAGAAAGGAGGACACGCTGGCCAGTCTTCCTTACGGCCTCGAAGATGAGCTCCGTCATCGCATTAGGGTCGTCCAAAACGATGCTCCCGAATCCTATATAGACGGGCGGTGGACCGGCGTCGAGGAATGCCTGGAAATCAGGGCCAGGGCTGTAGTTAGAGGCCAAGTTGAGAAAGTAGAACCCGGAGATAGATATTTGAGGGCCCCAGTCTTTTGGTTTAGGTATTAGGGCCGGAGACCAGCAGTAGGTGTGAGGGACTTTGAGACGCTGAAGCATCCCGGGGGCCCAGATCAGACTCACGGGATCCAAACCGAGACACTTCGCGCGAAATCGGTTAATGATATCACCTAGGCCCTGCCACGAGAGGAATTCGATCATAGCATAACTTATGTAATTAGTAAGTTGAGGGTCGGCATTAGAGGATTGGATGTTGGCCAGCGGATGGGGAAAGGCCTGGGTGGGCGAATATGGCATAGTGAACATGATATGGAGAGGGATGCCCAGCTTCTCTGCGCAATGGATATGGGCAAAGCTTGGGGGGTTGGCGATGATGCAGTCGGCGACGAGGGGTCTTGCTGTAGACTCGGAGCTAGAGTCGTTCTCAGAGGGCTCAGAAAGGTCATCGTCGGTGGCACGAAGGCCCATTCCGTCACCGGCTTCGTAACATGAGCGCCAGCAGCCCTGAATGTACTCGGCAACATCTCTTCTTTGCTGACCGACATCTCCACTTAGTAGACTGCGAAAGCCCGGCAACAGGCGGGGATTCTTGACCATGAAGGCCATTAGCCGGGAGGGGTTGCCACCGATGCTGAAGAATTCCAGGCCATTCTCCTGTACAAAGTCCTTGAAATTAGGATGAGTCGCCAGACGTACGCGATGGCCGTAGGTGTCTTTTAAGACTTTCCCCAAGGCAACGAAGGGTTGCACGTCTCCGCGCGAGCCCACGACCTGGATGACGATGTGCAAGGGCGGGGGTGGAGGAATTCCCCTGTCGCCTCCTAAGGAAGGAGGAATGTAGGGGGAAGGAGGCGGGCGACTATCTTGGATACTCTGGACCTCTTGACGTAAAGCAGGAGTAAAGATCTGGGATAAACGGCGGTTGAATTGATTGATGCGGATGTTGATACGGCCGTCGTCGGTGACATGAGTACTGATGCCCAGGCCGTGCTTTTCGTTGCGGATCTCGCCATTGATCTGGCCATAAGCAGGAGGGGGCATGTCGTCCTCGGCAGAATCGGGGGTGATGAGGTCAGTCATTTGCAAGAGGCCCTCCCGTCTCGTAGGTCTTGTGGGATCGGTCTGGGCCGCAGCGGCAGCTTGTGCTTGCTGAAGCATGGATTGCTGCACGACGGTCTCCGGGGCGGGTCGGCACTTTTCCGAGGGAGATTGGATAGCCATGGTGTTAGTGAGAGGTGACAGGTTGGGTTCACCTTAATCAGTCACGGCATCAGTATTATATCGTGGGGGAGCGACTGAGGCGAGTAGCTGAGTGAGGTGAGGCGCCGGCAGGGAGAGAGAGGGTCGGAAAGATTCTGTCATAGATGCGTACATAACTACCTGGACCTTGTCAATACCATTGATCAGGAGGCTGTATTTCGGTCGACACGCCATTTGCCAACTCGAAACTCGGCTGCCTGCGAGTTATGGTGTAAGTCGACTAAATTTCATAATAATACGTATTAGGTTAGTACTAGAGTTAGATAGTAGATGGTTAGTGTTGGAGTTAGTGGCTAGGGATAGTTAGGTTCAGGCAGCATTAATAGTAATCTGCAAACTGTCTGCATACTGTGGTGGAATGGTATAAGCTTGCTTCTACCTCGCCTCACGAAAGTAGCCTCGAGGGCGATGTGGGTTGCGAATTGCTATATTATGGTGATGAAGGACTGTGTTTTCCATCGTTAAGCACACATAGGCTGCCTGGATGCTGCCGCCGCATCCAGTCGAGATAGTATAATTCCGCACCACGACGTACCTGAACCACAAGGGCTCAACTGCTCCACTCTCCACAAGCCCCTGCCTTCCTAACCTCTCTACGTCTGACCTCGCTGGCACATCTGGTAAGCGGTCTCTAAGCTTCCTCGGTAACGTAGTCCCAAACCCACTGATACTGCAGCCGCCGAACGTCTAACCGGTTCGAGCACATTAGGGGAGGGGGTCGGGTTGGAATCCCCCAGCATCTCAAACGGGTTCCATCGTCTGAAGTTGACAAAAGTTGGTGTTGTGAATGAAGAGAAAAAGGGAGGACCAAAAGGCTCAGGCAGACTCTGGAGTGCTCAGGCAGTGATCGCTCAGGGAGCAGCAGGTGAGCCGAGGGTGAGCAAAGCGGCGAGCAGCCAGTAAGAAACGGACGACGAAGGACAGGTTTTTCGCATGAGAGAGCCTAGGTACGAGACGGAGAACCGGAATGTGCCACCGTCCACCCTCTTCCTCCCCCGCTGAGGGGACGAGGCTGCGCGGTGCCGCCGGGCTCATGCCGAGAATACATACACCAGGTATGGAGTATTTGAATACTCACTTCCCCCCTTCTTCGGCTTGCTCTTGAAAGTAAGCAATTCCTCTCACCTAGGTCATTCAATTTCCCTGTCATCAGAACGTCTTCCTGTCCGGTCATCCAACACTTGAACACCCATTGAAAATAGCACACCACAATGGTTGGCCGTCTCGAAGGAAAGATCGCCATAGTGACTGGTGGGGGTTCGGGCTTTGGCGCTGGCATTGCGACGAAATTCGTCCAGGAAGGCGCCAAAGTCCTGATTTGCGACCTGTCCGAGCAGAACGGCACCAAAGTGGCTCAATCGCTGGGCTGCGAATTCCTGGCCGCCGACGTCACGAAACGCTCGGACTGGGAAGCGCTGCTGAAAAAGGCCATCGATGACCTTGGTGGTCTGGACATCGTCGTCAACAACGCCGGCACGACTTATAGCAACAAGCCCACCGAGGCCGTCACGGACGCCGAGTTCGATTTGTGCTTCAACGTCAACGTCAAAAGCATCTACTTGTCGAGCAGTGTGCTGCTGCCGTATTTCATGGAGCAGAATCGACCTGGTTGCTTTATCCAGATTGCTTCCACGGCGGGCATCAGGCCGCGCCCTGGTTTGACATGGTACAACGCTTCAAAGGCTGCTGTGAGCAACGCCACAAAAACCATGGCGGTGGAATATGCGCCCAAAAAGATTCGCTTCAATGCAGTTTGTCCTGTGGTGGGCAGCACCGGACTGTGGGTCTCTCCGTCTTTTCTTTTTCTCTTTCTTTTACAACTCTGTGTGAACGTGCCTTCTCTCAACTGACTTTGGACTTGTATAGAACATCCCTTTTCCTCGGGAAGCCAGACACCGAAGAGAATCTAAAGGGCTTTGTATCGACTATTCCGCTCGGACGAGCAAGTACGCCTAAAGATGTGGCAAACGCATGCTGTTATCTTGCTAGCGACGAGGCCGAATTCATCACCGGCGTTAATCTGGAAGTGGACGGGGGGAGATGTGTGTAAAGGGTGGATATACTCACGTAGCTCCTATACGAAGAAAATCGGGCAGACGATAGAGAAGGCAGGACGAACTCAGAGCCTGTCGAATTGAAGAGTGTGTGGGAGCATTCCTTGGTATTAACGTCATCCCCACACTCATAGTGAGCATCGACGATGCCACCATTTCTGCTTGACAACCTCGCCGTAATAGAAGTTTTGCTTTATCTTGTTTTCTTTTCTGTCACCGTGCCATGGTCGTCATGGTGGTTGTAGGACCCCCCTTTCTCTCTCGGTAGCTAGATGAGAAGTTCCGAGTCACCCGACCCCAAATTACAACAGAAGACAGGACGGTATTGAGCGAGTGGCCTAGCCTGATCCACAGAACCATCCTCGTCAGCACATCCCCCAGTAGTAACGGTCTGTGTCTTGCCTTCCTTCAAGTCAAACACCAGCAAGACGCTTCGATCACGCCCTTCTGTGCATCGTCTTCTAAAAAGTATCAGGAGCACAAGTGATAGTCCCATGGGTCAAGGGTGGCACTCGGAATCCTAGAACATCGAGTCCAGTGTAAACATGCCGTTTTGGGAACAGGTTGTCTTTTGTTTTGTGAGTTGATTACGTGAAAAAGCCAAACGCTGTTGGGATGGGACGTCAAGGGCGTTTCGGGAAAGGAGGAAATGGTGGACAGGAAGGATGCGGGTGCCAGTCCATGGCAACTGCTAGATATCAAGGGATCCGCCGCTCGAGAAGGTACATTGTCAGCGGCAGAGCAGCCCGAGCATTGAGAACTGCTCGCACACAATCTCCTTTGTTGTCCTGTCAAAATAATCTAGGAAGCTCCTCCTGTGACTTCTTCGCCTCGTTCAAATTTCGACACCGAATCCGCTTTGGGCCCTCCGAAGAGGGGGATGTCGCAAAACTCCAGCTCAGGTATCTCAAAGAAGGGGGAGATTTGGTGGTGACGCAGGAAGACTCAAAAGTCCAGTGTTACAGACCGGGACCGCGGGCGAGAGGCAACACTTACCGTATTGAAATGAGGTTGTATCCACTCCGCAACGCAGCTGGCCACATGTCAAATCCGGGTGCTGAATATGACATGGGAGCGGCAGCGAGGAGCGAGGCTCGAGACCCATCGACAAGTCTCACGCTCTTGCCTGAGTGTGGTGGAGATCAAATCGAAACTGTAGTAAAATCATTGACTCGAGAGCTTCGACGAATAAACTGGAACGGCGTTGGTCTTCCGCGGGTACACGTTGGCAGGTAGGGTTGGGAGCAGAAATTATGCTTATGTTGAGACAGGTGCTTGCAACGAGTGATCGCCTTCCCCTATCGTCAAGACATCTGTGGGTGTTGCAGAACACCGCTAGATTCTGATCAGAAAACATCAAGGATGCATGGGAGACCGAATCCTGTCAATTCAACCAATGCCTGGTCTTCTGATCAAATGACAGCCTGATCCTGAGAAGCAAAGGCGAATCCAAGGTCCAATCAAGGAGGAGTTTTGAGTCATGGGATGGACAGGTTGACACGCTTCTCACCCTCTGGCCACCAGCTCTGCTGATTCCAGAATCGGAGCAGTCTTTCCAGAAGCGTGTTCGTGAGTTGTGATTCGTTTGTCTCGTACCGAATACATAGGCTCAGTCCAGACTATCGAATCTGTCGGAGAATTTCTGCACCAGTCATTGCCGTTGAGGCCCAAAAGATTTGCGCCCCTCCGACCGGCCCAGGCGGTCGACTCGGGTGTAACGGCGAAAGGGTGATTGAAAGCTCTGTCAAAGGCGTGGGCTACAGCGGGAGCTTACTTGTCGACCTGGCTGGTCGTCCGGATCGATGCTGATGTGAATGGTTGCTGCTGACTCCTGACTCCCCTGGGTCTGACGAATTCTGAGCCTGTGGGAACACATTGACCGCTTGCCGCCAAAGTGCTTCGCACATATGACGCAGGTACCAGAGCTGAGCGGGGGCAACCGTTCGCATCGCTTAGAGAAGATTGATTTCATGCCGATGCCGTTGCTCGGGTTGAGACTTGGAAAGAAGACCTTTTTTGCCTGTAGTGACGCGTCGATATGATGACATCGATTCCGTGTCAAGCTTGCTGATCTTCTCGTTGGGCAACCAGTGAAACGAGTGAGACGAAGCACGAAAGGGCTTTGAACGTGGAAATCAGACGTCTGATCTATTAGGATCCATCATTCCAATGGAAACAGAGCAAGCCATCCAAGGAAAAGGCGCCAGAGATATTTCGCATTTCCACAATCCCCAACATTTCGATGTGCTCCCGTATCCTGATCTTCCATGCTACGTATGCGTCCACTTCAGTAAGCGAGGTGGTCCAGCCATCTGTTTGACACGCGATAATTTCAAAACACCCCCGTCCGTCTTCTTCTTGGACGTGTGGGAATTGCTCTAAGGGGGGTTGAAGAGCGTGTTTTTGATCTATTCGCGGTGCATGGGCCTTTCGAAAACGTCGCCTTCCTGACAAGTGGGCGGCCCTAGGTAGAATGAGGACGGAGTAGTGCACCGACATAGGAGCACTTATGCACAGCTAAAGGACACAGTCACCAACCGTTTCCTTTCTTGACTCACTAGGCCATCGCTTTCATGCATAGGGAGGAGCTGTCAAACTACCCCGGCAAGTTCCAGCTTCAGACCACTGGAATTTGCTGTTGGAGATCCACGACTTGATAGCTGCTGGTTACCATTCCGAACTCCAGAATTTCGGTGGCTGCTGCCCCGGAACGCGGTGGAGACAGGACGTTGGTGCGGGCATGGCCCTCAGTGACTCCCTCAGCTCTCGGGGTGGTGTTGCAGCGAAGGATCAGGACCACTTTCAGTACCAAGACAGAAACAGTCATGTTCCCGTTTCTCCCCGGTCGTTGCCGTCAAGGGTCATTGATCTCTTTCCCAGAGCACGGCTCAACTTTGAATGTCCGAAACTCGATGCTCGGCAGGCCTCCAAGGTTTCGGCTTCAGGTGCGCGGGGGTGTTGGACTGCCCGGAGACTTGTCCCTATTAGCTTTCCTGGGCGCGTACCTGTTCTTTCGGCTGCTCCTCGAGGGCCTTCCTGGGATATCCAACTTATTTGCCCCTGCAATCTATAGCCCTTCCCATGGCCAGGTCACCGGGACTCCCTGTCAACCACGTTGAGAAAGCTTGAGAGACCTGCCAAAGAACTCTGCAGTACATACGTTCTCTTGTCATCATCCTGCGTGATCCCATACGTCAGCTGCCTCGACAATCTCTGCTCATCGTATTACACAGACTCGCGACCAACCGCTTCTGCCAGCTCTGGGCAAGAAACTAAGAAAAGTGAGTGGCCTGGTGCAGCCAGCCTGTATGATTTAGTCCGTAGTGCGGAATCTGTGACAGGTTCATGTTGCACAAAAGTCCCCTAGTAAGGGTAGCACGTGTGCGACGGGGGTATCTGGCTCATTGGCTTCTTGCTCCTCGCAGAAGCAGATGCTGGGATCAACCACCCCCAGAGAGTGCCTCGCCCAAACCTGGGCTGCAATTTTGCAAGGATGCTGCTCATGGATAGGCGCAGCTTGGAGTTCAGTTCATCATGGGGGGTCGATATCAGGTGTCAAAGCCACGCCAAAGCCAAAGCCAAAGCCAAAGCCAAAGCGTGCCCCCTACTTTGTACGGAGTACTTGTAGGTATAACTCACACGAGCCCTTGGCTTGTGCATCATTAGTCCACTCCCTGCCATTTGGAACTATTTCTCTCGTGGACGGACCGATTCCTCAGCTTGTCCGAGACGAGACTAGACGAACCGTTTTGCGCGTGCTGATTGTTATCATCCATATGAATAATCCGCGTTCGTGTAAAAGCTTGACGTACAAACCCTAGTATACATACCGGTACCGAGGATATTCGTGAGCAAATGTATACAGTATGTACCTCTGCTTTTTCGTCCTGGCTGGACCTGCGGTGGCGAAGGTGGCTCACACAACCACAAACCACAGACCACAACAGGGTCTTCGTGCTGGCAAGAATTTGCTGTTGATGCATTGCGGTACTAGCAAGCTGGCAGTTCTTAGCGGCCGAAACTCCAGTCGTAGCCGCTTTTCTTCTGCGCGGGATCCTTCCTGGTTCTCCAATCACGCGTTTCGTCCGGCCCACCCAACGGGGGATGATAACCGACCGGAGTGAAAGAAGGGGGTACAAAGTTCAGAGTAGGTTTTCCCCAAAGCGTTCATGGCGGCCATGCACCCTGCTCGCTGGGATGAGGGCGAGGGAACGTGCGCAATTTAGCCCGAGCACCAAAATCCCAGGCTAGCAACAAGTAGCGAGTACGAGTAGGATCGCCTAGAGCTAGGGAGAAGATAGGTAGACAGCAGAAACCTACTCACCCTCCCCTGAGTAGGAGTCTCTGCCAATAGCTGGTGCCGACGAGAGCAGGTTGTGAATAATGCCTCTCTAGTGCGCGTGCTGTCAAATTCATGCCGTGATATCTTGTCCGTAGCACAAGCGGGTTGGCAACAGTAAGCAATCACGCGCAATGAGGAGTATGAGGGGGGGGACCACCAACGGTGAACCTGACAACAATAGCTGGTGCTGGGAACTGGTAGGAGCAACAAACCGTCGGGGTGGGCCGGTGGGCATCGGGCCCGCTTCAAAGTCCCGAATGGAATGGCTAGGCACACCCCGAGGCAGGCCAAGGGAGGCCAGGGAGGCCCATGATTCTGACCTGTACTTACCAACTTGTACCGAGTACTTGTAAGTACTTACTTGTAGGTAGGTGGGCTGCCAGGCGTACGAGGGGTGGAGCAAGCCATGGGGAAGCCTAGGCTACACGCTACCAAGTAGAGGCCACAGGCTAGTGGGCTTGGGAAAAGCCAAAAGCACCAAAAGCACCATCCCAGGGCCACCGACAGGGCCACCCAGTAACAAGGAGGTGCCCACTGCCCAGGGCCAAAAGCCAGACAGGAGGCAGCGCTGGCCCGCTGGCCGCTTCGCCTACCATGCTGGTGCTGCTGCCGGCGCATGGTCCTGGCGTCTGGTGCTTGCCGGTGCCGCTTTTCCACATTTTCGCTGGTGCTGTGTCTTCCCTGGCTCCCCGGCTGCGACGTTCGCTGTACCCCATTTGCACCTCTTCTGATTGTCTTTCCCACCCTCCTCACAGCTCGTTCTGCTCTCTTCCTGCCCTCGCGGTCGCTCCCTTCAACGTCAGGGTAAATGCACATCGACCTCCTCTGATTTTGCCCTCCGTTGTCGTGCCTCGAAGTCTTCTCGCGTTAAGTCTTCTCCGTCCATTGGCGTTGGAGGGTCTTGGAGAAAAGGATATTCGTGTCTGTATCCGCTGCAAATCGTTCTCGAAGCGGTTCCGGCTCAATTTGCGACCGAGCATTGTCCCAGCCCTCCCGCTCCTCCAAAACCTTGCGTCTATCCATCGCATCCTCTCTCGAGGCAAACTCGCGTCCGCTCTCCCTCCACCAAGTCCAGTCCGGCGATCGACCATTATTGGCATAATTACAGAAACCAGCCCACGTCAACCAGGTCACCCACCACCTTATCTTGGGGCGAAGAGACTGAGAATATTTTTGGATTCAACGGCGCAGCAATAATCGGGAAACTTAGGCTTCTAGTTGCCTAAATTCTCCAGGATCCAGATTGTGAGCGCGTCTGAGCCGGACACGACGTTGGCTTGACCTCTTGGTCGATCCAGAGAAGCATTCAGACTCCGGCGTCCTTGCAGTCCAGCAATCGCACAACCAGTAAGGTGATCGAGTCGTGGGATAGTTTGGTTGCAGTCAAAGCAAGGTGGAGGTTTTGATTCTGGTCAGTACTTTCCCCGTCGTCTTTCTTTGTGCTCTTGCTCGCCGGGGTAGTTGATCGGCCGCGGGTTTTTGAGGGTCTACCGAATGTATCTGGATTTACCAGAAGGCAGGAGAGCCTTGTGAAGGATGGTCGGACTTGAACTTGCCATTTGGGCGAGGTTGAGTTCCAATCTACCTCTTGATGCATCGCCCGCCCTTCAGAACCGTGGAGACGCTCCGCATTGTCTACATCTATTTTGTATTCTTCTTGCTCTTAGAATCCATCCTATCTCCATAGCATGGCTTCCAATCCTGATCGGGAAATCACTGACACCGCCGATATGGATAGTGACCGGGTTCATCAACGACAACCACAGGCTGACACATCAGCAAGTCGCCGAGATTCGGGCCAACAGCTGCCGGGACTCAAGGACTGCTTGGGACAGGAAATCAGTGCTCAACGACCTCTTCTTCCTCAGCCACGTCCTGCCGTGCCGGAATTCTTTGTACCAGGAGTTTCGGTGCTCTACCTCGACGGTCTACCCATTCGAACTTATCTGATTGGCGGCATAATATACAATATGCAGCAGCCACCCAATGAGACGAAGAGTACTGTCAGTCGATTCACGATTGACAGGAGGTGCATCAGATATTCGCTAGAGGTTGTGCAGCAGCCCGAAAAAGCGCGAGCCTGTGGATCTGGCCCCAGATGTACGTTAAATGCAAAGCCTTGAGGATTTCAACTGACAAGTAACAGCTTCTAACGACCGAAGACCCGTGGACCCACCTCCCGTGGTCGAGCTCAAGGTGTTTACAAACGATGTCGACACCACGATGCAATATGACGCGACATTCATGCTCTACGCCAGTTTAGAAGTTGCCCGGCCTATAGCAGGGGGTAAAATGCACATACCTCCCGCCATACCGGTATTGGCCGGCGTCACCATAGCGAGTGCTGCCTATCTTGAGAAACCAAAACGAGCCGCCTATTTCATCTTCCCAGACCTCTCGGTGAGACACGAAGGCTGGTACCGTCTCAGATTCTCGCTCTTCGAAGGTGTGAAACACGATATGGATGCCGATCACGGGAAGCCGTTTGTCCGGACCCAATCAGATGGGGATAATTTGACCGCGCCTGTTCGTCACGAAGGCGTCTTCAATCGCATGGAGGTGCTGTCAACACCGTTCCAGGTATACAGTGCCAAGAAGTTCCCAGGGCTCAATCAAAGCACAGCTCTGAGTATGATGGTGGCCGACCAGGGTTGCCGAGTTCGCATTCGTAGAGATGTGCGACAAAGAAAGCGACGCCAGAAATCTGGGGCCGATGGCGACGATGCGCCGAGTTCTTACCAAGGTACCCCCCAGGCAACCTATCGCAACCTAGACCACTCCAGATCCGCCAGCCGCAATAGCATGGCCAGTCAACTCGAGGAGCCGCCAAGACGAATTTCGCTGGATAAATCTCCACGACCTCCAAGATGCTGCACTTCTGCGACGCCATGAAGCCGCGATGGCGGCGTCTAACTCCATGGCATCTAACCCTATGCTACCTCTACCGACGACGTCGATGCCTCCCCCGTCTGCATATGGCCAGTCTCCCTTGCGCAGACCGTCATTCGACACTCGGCCCAAGCCAACATTCGCTATGCCGACTCCCCGACCTGCGCAGCCTGCCGCACCTCTACCGAACCAACCATCTCTCCAAAGACCCATGACTCCAGATACCGAGAAAAGTCTCACTCTGCCACCGCTCAGACTCTTCGGAGCGAGTGGGCAGAAACTTGATCCACTGGTCCCCAGATATAATATGCCAGCACCCACTGCAACGAAGAGGTCCTTCAGCCCTGGGTCTTACAATCAAAACACGTCCTTAAAAGACGGAGCTCGACCTGGACTGCCTCCTGCGCGTTGTCCGCCACCTCCTCCGCCGAGCGGTAACGATATTATCGAACCAGACGTCGGTGGTGATGATGATGACGACGAAGAGGCAGAATTGTTCGCAGATGCATTGATTTACACCCGTGCCGATGGTACAAAAAGCTACAGATATCGCCCAGGGGCCAGTTATTTTCGGTAACGGAGAGCATCAGCGATAACCACAAGCCCCTGCAGCCCCCCGCTCCATCTCTCTGTCTGTGCCGTAATGTACTTGGAGTGGCATTTTCTGACTGATTTTCATTCAAATGCACACGGGTAGTCAGGACACACAGGACACTAGGGTATGGCGTCATTCGATTTCCACAGTAAAAAGACCGGTGAGAAGCCCTTTATGCATCACCATTGCTCTCTTGGTTGCCATTGCTTCTGCACCAGACACGTCCCTTGCGGAATTTGTTTTCTTTTGCATTATCTTCTGGTGGAAGAAGAGCGGCAGAGGTGCACGGAGTGGAAACACATCAATCAAAGTGGTCTGAGTCGATAGGAGTTGAAAGCGGACGGGATGTCGTCCCAGATACAAGACTGAAGGACGTCACAGTGATCGCAGAACGAGATTGACACTAGGTACACTCGAGTGTCAGCGCGTCGCATCCTGCCATCGGGGTCGTTGGTTTTGGACCAGACTGAGGGGAACCAGGCTGGGGAGCGTTTTGTTTTGGGGTCTCGAAATATTGGAGAAAATTGGGGGATGCCATATTTTTACCGTTCTGGATATGGACAAGCTGGATTGGCCATGATGGTCCACAGGAAAATGCCCCCAGCGTTTCCCATCTGGTGTAGCTGAACAGAAGCAAACTTTGGCACTTTTGCTCACAATCATATCTGGCTCGATCATATCTGGCTCGATATTGCATCCTCTTTTCTGTACGTCTTTTTGTAGGTTTTGTTTCTCGGTTCTTTTTCTCTACAAGAGCCCGGAACTATTCCTAAATTTCGAAGTCCTCGCAGCTCAGCCAATTTGGAAATCCATCTAAACCCTTACTCTTAGACATGCTCACCCATCTTTACCGCACTCAATATCCTCTGCTACCTTTGCATACTCAGCTAGATCCTGATTCCTCTTTGCCGCATACTCCTTGAGCTTCATGCTCTGGAACTCGCGATTGCGTTCGTAGACCATCGCCGTTACCCCAGCCACCAGGCGCTGAGCCGACCGGGACCTGCCTATCATTATGGGCCTCTCCATCGATTGAGTAATTGAATGCTTGCATCCATAAGCGCACCGGCGTCCCACAGTCGCGGTAGCGCGCTATAATCATCGGCATGTGCTGGAAGATTTTGCTCATCTCCTCGAATCCGAACTTGCTTATGCTGATGGCCACGACGTGAATTCGTGCTGGAAGCACGTCTTGCTTGACAGCATAGGAAGTCGCATTCTCTATGTCCTTTTCAACCTCTTCTTTGGATTTGTCACGATTGAACTTGGCTTTCACACTTCGTCTCGATGATCGTGGTGCCTATCCTCTCGAGAGGAATCCCTCTCCGGTACCGAACGATCGTGAAATCGGCTTGCTTTTCTCTTTTGTCACCGGGTTTCTTTTGGTAGACGGCCTGTTCGCGCGAGACCTGGTCGACGAAATTCTGGGTTTTATGGTAGTGAAGGAGCTGTTCGGTGTGGTGTTCATCAAGAACCTGAGCGATCTCAGCTTGCATCCAGGATTCCCACCCGCCTTTGGTATTGTACTTTTCGATGATTTCATCCGCCTTCGAGGCCGCCCACTGGTGGATGACGGGCCAAATTTCAGATTCTTGGTATCTAATTCTCGTTCGGTCATGTTAACCTGGTTGGCTCGCCTGGATGGACGAGAAAGGAGCATCTGAAAGAGGGGGAAGTGTCGCGAGGCCTAAGCATTGGTGAAGTGCGGGTCGAGAACCACGATCCAAGGCAACATCATGCCGATATCCCATTGGTGGTGTAAATTTGGGCACCAAGATGGAACGATTGTCCCTCAGGGACTGGCTGGAATTTTCGATCCGACCGGGTACAACGAAAGAAGTCGCTCAGATAATAGGGCCTTGCTCCTGAAGCTGGGCGTCAGAAGTGATAAGAGCCCGCGGTTACCATCAGCAGAACTTGTCAAATACGAGGAGTTGCATCTTCTCAAAGGCGCCCGGTGTAACACGTAGTACCGTAGCGGCAATCTAGTTCTGCTTCCCTGTCGATCAGCAGGATAATGTTAAATACGGTTTATCCTGCAAATACTGGGAACCTTCATAGGAGCAAGGAGTCCCGCACTAGGTAGGTATGCAAGGACCCCTGGTTTTGGGTAGGATGTTCTTGAAGGGAATGAAAGAGGATTTTTGGGCCGGGAATCAAATGTGATGGCGATGGAATCGGGCTTTCATTGAGCGATGCTTGGGTGCTTACACATTTGGGAGGGTGAGCCTTACCTTGCCTTGTCCTGCCTTGCTTTGCGTTCAATGAAGGAGAAGCTTTATTGCGGGAAGAGACAGGGAGGGTGGGTATGGGCCAACCCTACACGCCATCCTTATTTGTTTGGGCATTGCCTTCTTCCTCATTCTCCTATTCCTACGCCCCCCTTACAAGGGGTGGGTTGACAGAAGGAAGGAAGGCGGGAAGGAGGGAAGAAAGCAACGGGGCTGGGTTCGAACAATGAGCAAACAAAATCTGAAGGTGGCAGATGGGTTGAGCAAGAGAATACCAGTGATACGATAACATACTAAGTTGAGAGCAGAGTCAAATGTCGCTCCCTCCCCATTTCCCTGCTATAGCAGTACAATTCCTATTGCGGTAACTAAGAAGCCGTGTGGGAATCGCATTGCTGGAAACGGGAAGGATTTTGTTTGGCGGAATGTTGCCCTTTGTGGGACAGATCTGCGTGCCTGGGCGACTAGTCAATCTAATCAGTATTTCCAGTCAAGAGAGTTTGATGTGGTGGTGGTGGTGGTGGTGGTGGTGGTGGTATTTACTTGGTACTTCGTAAGCTTACCAGTCCTGGGAATCCACATTTACCACCGTATACGAGGACCACGAAGGAATACCTAAGTATGCGCTGGAGTAGGCTCCAATTGCAAACACATGTAGGGTAGGAATCATCGAGATTCTTTTTTTTCTTTTTAATTGTCGAGCCAAAGCAGGCCACGTGTAGAGGCAATATGTGTTGCCTGTGTTCGAGAGTTGTCCACGGCTTTAACAATTCGCGGTTTGAGGTGAAAGAGAAGGTGACACCGTCTTCGTGGGCTCTTGGTCACGCAAGAAGCGGTGACCCATAGCATCCGTGAGTGGCATGGTTACAGCTCAATATTGACCTCGACCATGTACACCTCCTGGTTGCCCCTCAATATGTTCCTATAGTACCAAGTCCCGTATTCGGTCTCAGGAAACACGCAAGACGTGTCGATCTTTGTTGGTGCGATGGTCAGATTGGCAACGTGTCCGTCTTCTTCCAACCGGAAAGTCACCTTGCAGAGATCAGTGACGAGACGCAGGAGACTGGTATCATTACGGAGCGCTGCATCTAGCAGTCTCGCGTCTTGCGAGCCCTTCGCCGCTATGAGAGCCTGTAAGCCAATGAGCCGACCGCACTTGCCTGCCGAGAACGTCATGTTGAGGATCGATTTAGGCGCTTTCCCACCGACTCGGATGTTGACGTCCAGAGTGATGTTCCCAGGGCTTCGGAGAATGATGTCTCTGTTCCGGTGATCGGACACGCGGGGGATAGGGTGGTTAGGGACGTAGTTCTCGGGCTCAGTTGACAGCCACAGATGTTGCTTGGACCGCGTCAGAGTTTCGCTCATATTGTCGACTTCTTTCTCGTTCGTCTCAAGGTGTACGTGCCCGGGGTTGACATGCCCATTTTCACGAGACTGATCTGAATCCTTTATAGAGGTCCTCTCCGAACTGGGAGCCTGATCATCTGAAGGGGCCTCCAACACACTGACATCATTCAAAGTGAGCGCTGGCTCAGCGGTGAGCAGATCTTCAGGTACCATTCTGGCGAACGCGGGGCTGACGAACCTTGGCCACTTAGTCAGAATCCTTTGTTGAAAGCTACCGTAGTTTCTGACCTCTGCAAAGGCGCTCGATACTCGACCGAAGTACTTGGGTGGCATAGACTGATGTTCGAACGATACTGGTGGATCTTCGGTGGCGTTGATGCTAGGAGGGTAGGAATTATATGACCTGCAGGGACAACCCTGACGCGAGAAGCCCTCATAGTGAAGACGTAGGCAGTTGTATGTGAAAAGGTCTTTTCAGGTCTTTGTATGAATTCAACTTTCATGCTCGAGGTGTTCAAGCTGTATGAGTTTTCAGTGAACACCGGCTCGAGTCACTTTCTTGCTGTGACAATAGACTCTCGAAGCATCGTGACCCATGAAAGGCACTGTAGGCAGCCATTCACCTCATCGTTGCCCTGTCCTTAATCAAGGGGACTATGCAAAGATAAGAATCAGGCCGTTTATGCAGCTAAAAAAAAAAGGCAGAAGACATACCTGTGTAGTGGTTTCATGCCTTTCTTACCATTTCTCACATCCATTGATCCTTGAGAGAGGTCCAAATTCCTAAGGAGTCCTTCGAGCCTTTCTTTCGGGCTCGGCGCTGGACGCTGCGGTATGCCTGACTCTTCCCTCGTTTCGCTTTCTCGTGAAGCGGTTCTTTTTTTTTTTTTTTTTTTTTTTTTTTTTTTTTTTTTTTTACAGAGGCCACACACATCTTAAAATGCAAGCTTGAATTCTCCACTAATCTTTGCCTCTCGAAAGTCACAACGCACGACATGTATATTGCAGATTGCAGAGTGTTCAGATCTGCTGTGGTGGATACATGGTGTCTTGGAGTCTGCCGGATGCACGGAGTATTCTCCGGGCCATTAACGCCGAATGAGAGAATGCATCCTTGTAGAGGCCATATTAATATCGGGAATTTGGCAAAAAGTGATCTTGCGGCTGTTAATGTACAGGCGCACCGCTCTGCAAGCCTTGGGCAGATCCAATATTTGTTCTCACCCTTGGTCAACCTCAGTGGCAATAATGGTTCGTGGCTGGAGAGCTCTATTACGCCCAGCCGGGTTAACTGGTAGAAACAAACAGCAGGGTCTTGGTATCAGGGAAGATGAGTCGGTGAGGCAGTACCGTAATGCGAGAGCCGAGAGCTGAGAGCTGAGAGCTGGGAGCTGGGAGCTGGGAGCGGGCGGCGATGGAAGAGATTAGTGAGATGCAAGCAGCTCAAGAAGCTCTAGGTGGCAGCTTAGCGTCCTGCTCTTTAATCCTGCACCGGAAATCCATGACCGTATACATGTGATTGGTCAATATTGGGCGTGAAGCTGCCAGTGCCCAGCTGCGCTAAACCATATAGGGGACTAATCGCTATGGTGATACCGAAAGTAGACTAGCGACAGACCTGAAAGCTCCTCAAACTTCGTCAACTTGCTCAACAAGATGCCATGGCTTCTTAAACGCCACCGACTTTGTGCCATCGGTTTTGCCATCATCACGAGGGCACTTGATTCTCAAAAACCCTGCGAAACCAAGATGCCCACAAAATCCATCATGAGACGTAAGAATTAGCTCACGATGGCACCATATTCGCGCCAACTTGCCCGATTCAAGACATCATGCTAGTATCGGCTGCGCTCAATCGCCGATTAACCCCGGAACTCTTCTCCAGGTCCAGGCACATCGAGCCTTGACGGCCGACTCGCGAACCAATCACTTTGGATTTTTCACTACCGGCATCGACTGCGAAGAGCTGCAGGCGGCTGTGACATCGAAAGACCAGAGTCGGCCCATCAACTATCTGGATTATGCATCTGGATCTTATTTCCGGTAAGAATACAGTACGTACGACTACTATTTACCATCATATCTGTCTCATCGGCCAGTCTTTCCTTTCCTAGACATTTGGTTCTCCTGACAGCCTCCTCGTCAGAACATATTAATTTTGGGTTCTTTCCTAGTTGCAGGTTTAAAATGTCAGTGTCACCGACTCGACTTCCAGCCACTATCTCGATGGGTCCACCGATCCATCAAGGCAAGCCATGCCAACAACCTGGTTCTCAGGCTCCCAGCGCTGTTCTACGGCCTATTCTCCCACGCATGCACAACTTGAACTTTTCGAGTCCGTCCCTTCAAGTTCGAGGGGGAGTCACAGCTGAACGACATGGGAAACGAAGTCGCACAAACGTCACCATTGCTTGCGATGGATGTAAACATGCGCGAGCAAAATGCGACGGCAAACAACCCTGCTTAAGGTGTACGAGGAAATCAGCAGATTGCAGATACGATTATGGAAACGATCATCGTCAAAATCGAGGATCCAGCGAGGTCATACAAGCGTTGACAGCGCGGCTTGGTCGATACCAGCGCTTTGTCAACCTCCTTTGCTGTTCTTCCGCTAAGAACGCCGAGCATATCCTCCATCGTTTGAGGTCGACGACATCTACGGAAGTACAAGTAGTGGTGACGGAAGACCCCAAACCTCCGACCACCACCCATAGGGCCTTTGCGGCGCCAATCCAATTCTTCATGGAGAACGAGCAGGATCCGCTCACGGCCACGAGTTTGGAGGAAATATCTGCCTTGGTGCAGTGGATTGTGCATGACTTGGACCATCTTCTTGTGCGGCAGCGAGCATCTCCGTCTCCTCCTCTCCCCAGAGAACAGTCTCTTCCGGACCAGCATGGCTGCGAAATTGCTGGTTTGCGTGGTAACACTGCTGCCAAGACCGGCCTGACTGTACAAGGGTTCCTGTGTTGAGAGAAAAATAGAAGGCTGGGTCCCGTTCCTGGCGTGCCACGGCAAGTCCCGGAGCTTCAATTTCAAGGTGGTTCGAGCAGACTGAATGCATTAACAAGTAGACATTTGCGACAAGGGTGTCAACCAAAACGCTCTAATTGGTACGCGTCAAGACAGTATGTATCGTTCGAGCGATTCAGCGCGGATTTTAAACTTTTGGCAACTTGGGAATTCAAGCTGTTCGGTGGTCGTTGCACTGATTTTGGGTGCACCCACGCGCGATGGAGTGAGTCTTGTTGCTGGCTGAAGGGCTTTTCCCCCTGGGGTTAAGGAAGGGGACGCCTTCGCTTCCCAAGGCCTTGCCACTGTGGCGGCGGCCCCATCTAGCACACTCAGAATAATCATCTGGTCATGCGGGAATTTACCATTTGACTGGCAGCAGTGATCAGTGATCAGCACGGCACAAAAATGCCAAAAGTCCCATTTGCACCGGACCGGAGATTCTTTGATCCAATCCATAACTGCCAGAATCGACAAAAGAAGAGACCAAAACAAGAGAACGAAGCTCGTATTGCTTGTTATTATCTAGTCTCTCGGGCGGACATCGCAAAGGGAAGATACCATGGTACCCTCACATGGAAATCACACCATATTCAATACCACCCATCGCTAAGCTCGTTTTCCCAAGCTGTCTTGCTTCCGCCGCTTGTCTCCGTCTGGAACCCTTTCCCCCCTCACCGTCCAATGCCACATTCAGGGAGGTACCTACTAAGTATTGTTTTTCCATGGCCCTTTACCTCGGTGGCGGGTCCCAGGCACGCGACCGAGGCCAGAACCAGGGTCTGCCCTCGTTTCTTCTTTCTCAAGGCTAAGCCTTTCCTTCAACACTGTTGCTCATCACGCCACTAGATCCGTTGCTATTGGTCCTAGTAAGCCTCTTCTTGCTGACGAGTTGAAGTCCGCCAACCAACATTATCAACAATTCGGCACCAAGGATGACGCCCAATGTGACCATCGCGCCTATCACGCCAGCCACAGCCTTGCTGATTCCGGAGTGATGGTCTGATGAGCTCGAGCTCGAGGCACTGTCCGCACCAGAGCCATCCTCGCCCAGTACGCTGGGGCTGCACACGCCAGTGGAGTTGCCGCAGGCTCTGCACCACTGGGATTGAGAGCCGATGGCGAACTTGTTCGACGAAGCGACGAATTCAGACCAGGGGATGGGAGAGCGGCCGGTGCCGAACAGGGGGAATTCGACGGGCTCGCTGATGTTCGAGGTGGTGCCATTGTGGAAGTAGAAGCGCACGCTGATGTCGTCGGCCGAGGGGTAGGCAGCGCCGCTCTCGACCGTCGCGTTCGTCACGAGCTCCCACACAAGGCTAGAGGCATAGTCGGGAACGCCGTAGAAGTTGGGGTTGGCCATGGTCAGGTTGGCAAGGCCGAAGTAGGACATCATCCCGGCATACGCGCCGAACTGAATGTTGAACACGTTCTTGCCCTTGCCGGTGATGGTGCTGTTGAGGGCCTCGACGACCTGAGCACCCATGATTGCCCCGGTTACGGCACGGATAGGCTCACTCTCGTTGTACGCGAGACCCCATTCGTGTTGATCAGCCAGGGTACGCAGCTGAAAGAGATCGGCATCGTCGGGGAGCGGGATGCTTGCGTTGTGGATGCTGGCTACGTTGAGCAGGTCGAAGATGGTGTAAGCATTCTTGAAGCTGCTCTGGGCTTCGGTGAAAGTCCGATTAACGAAGGGATACATATCCGTGTAGAAGCCCTTTGTGCGTTCCAAAGTGTCCTTGTATTGGCTGCTCTGGAAGTAGTTGTTGGAGCTGATCTGAGCACTATATGTGAAAAACACACATACAAAGGTTAACATCCGTTGTTTTCTTCGAGACTAATCAGGGGTTTCCTATGAATTGGGCCAGGTAGGGGGTATCTTTCCCATGGATCTTTGGAAATAGACGCGAAATCACGACGAGAAGAAAAAAAGGTACGAAAACTCACTTGGCGCAGTTCGTCGAGCCTTGCAGCCAGGCAGAGTTTTCGCTGTTAGCGCCATTCTGCACAGTCTGCAATGGGATAAGTTGGAAGCCATTCAACGGAGTTTGGACGACGGTGCCGTTGCGGAGGGTTTGGCTGCCCAGAGTCTCGCCGACGGGTGGGTAGAGGCCCTGGAGGAAGCCCATGGCGGAGGGCATGAGGACATTGTCGGCCGGTGCAGAGGCAGTGATCTGAGACAGCTTGACCAGGTCAGGCTCGATGCCGAAGATGCGACGGCCGGCATCGCTAGCAATGTAGCGGTTGCGATAGTAGGTACCGGAAGTGAAGACTTCCTGTCACATTTTGTTATTTTTCCGCTCCATCTCTGTTCTAAAACAATCACGAGTCATCACACAAGGGGCAGGGGAGGGGAGGGACAGGGTTATCAGCGTACTTCGTAGCCAAGGTCCGTGAGACTAGATGGCGGGGTGGACTTTGCAGTTCTATCCCCGTGTCTGGAGAAGAGGTAGACGCCGAGGACAGTCTCGGCAGCAGCAGTCGAGCACGACGCCAACGAGGCGAGGAGAAGAGCTGAGCTGCGCATGGTGGCAGGGGCTGTGGTGCGTGATAATCAATAGTTGTGAGCAAACAGATCTTTCAAAAGCTCCGCAATACAACACCACATTCCCGCTCGGAGAACCCGATTTGAAGGCAAAAAATGTAGAAAGCACAGAGAACTATACCTTTGGCTAGTAGCGAACACCTCGGAATTCACACAAGGACAGCGTCGTCAAGATCAACCGTGGGCTTCAAGGCTGAGGAGGGTAAGGGAGGAGGATTCAAAGAAAGGAGGGGTCGGGAGCTCCTACCGTATAAGTACATCGTCAGCGAGAGCGAGGAGGAGCTCTTATCGCTTAGCCAGCGCTCGCACGACGGGCCTCGCACGAACATGTGCGGAAAAAGCAGCAGAGAAGAAAAGTTTACCCCGCGGAAATTCAGACATCGCCGTCGGACATGGCCGGGCCATCCTTAGTTCTTCTCAGCTTCGCGATGCGACGTCGATAATCAAATGATCAAGAGACGGAGAAACGAAGGGCCACTCCAAATGTTCTGGCGGCACATTGTTACCCAAGCCAGACTCTGTCCGAACCAATGACAGTGCCAACAACAGGTGAACTCTGAGCTTCGTCAAGACCCTGAAGGTATAGGCAAGGCAAGTCACTCAAGCTGTGGCAGGCGAGCAGGGTTTGTCATAACCGAAGTGGGTAGCCCACCACCTTTGAAGCCAATCCGGAAGCTTCAGTTGCTTGAACTCTGCTAGCCCAGAGGAACCAGAGGCTCGCTCGGCTGACGATGCAGATGCGATGCATCCGGAGCATCAAGCCCATTGGCGGGATTGGGGGAGCAGTAATTGTTCTCAAGCTCATAATTTGGTCGGACCTTTGGACAATCGGTGCGTGGCTAAGACAAACAGATGAAAGAGAAAGCCACGAGAATTCTGCCCATTGATCGATAGTCGAGAATATTTGAACAGACCAAGAGAGATAAGGCAAGCGAGGATGGATGATCATAGGAAAGCTGAGTGGGGGGGAAGAAAGAGCAAAAATACTCAAAAAAACAAAAAAAAACAAAGAGCAGAATGGAGACGGCGGAAGAGTCGGGGGCAGCCAGGGGTTAATATTGACCCCCTCTTTGACCTAGAGAGCTAGGTACCACCCACCTAACCTCAAAGAGGTTCAGGCTTCGGGGCAATGAATTGCCCTCGTCCATTGGAAGTTCACCAGAGGGCACAAATATAGGTGAAGTGCCACTGAATGCCGCCATTCCAGCCTCGCCGCCATTTCCCAACTTCCTTTGTACATTCTTTGCCATGGGCAAGATTAGGCCAAGCTTGAATTGATACTTTCATGCCAGTGTGTTGCAAAGTGTAAGCTAGGAGAGGATGCCCTTCGGCACACCGCTGCAATGATTCTTCATAGTGGATGATCTCATGACCAGAGGCTCGAGCGTCTGCCACAGCCTTCAGGGTCCATTGTGAGAACAAACGAGTAGGTAAAGACGTGGAGCTCTAGCGCGAATCCGGCCTTGCCAGTGTGAATGCTTCTTCGTTACTAGCGGTCGGTGCTGGTATATATATGCTCATGTCCATGGAGTTGGCAGCAGAACATTCGGTAAGAGCTAGGGTGGTGCAACTTGCTGACCGAAGGTTGGCCACGGGGGGAGAAGTGTCTGCGGGAGGCGCAAGAATTAGTTGATTACAAGCATCAGACCGGCAGCAAGTGCCTCCACGGTACTGGGTACTCCCCCATACTCGCGGAGAGCAAAAGTGATTGCCATTGCCGATGTCTCGGGGGAATGAGGAGCAAATGGGTTCCGAGACGGCAAGCGATCTCGGAGGCCCCCAAATTAGCAAATTGGTTATCCTCCACCGCTCTCGAACCCAGGCTTTCGAGACCGTCTCGGAGATTCGACTTTATTTACGCGTTTGTCGTTCTCTGGAGTCTCTTTTGTTGTTTGTGCAACTCCCTTTCAGATGAAGAGAAGGAGCTGGTGCCTCGTAATCAAAATGCAGGGCGTTTTGAGAGTGCTCCGCCAAGTTTTGAGCCCATCACAGTCGCGAATATTTCACAGCTTGCAACCGTCTTCTTCAAGACAGCTTCCGCGATGGATGTCTCGACCCCAGAGGCGAAAGCTACACCAACATCGAACAGCGACGACCTCTTCACTGAAGACCGTTAACCACAATTTTGAAGTGATTGACCATCAATATGACGCTGTTGTAGTCGGTGCAGGGGTAAGTAGCCTTACTTCACCGCTGGGCGTCGTTGTATTGGGCGAATCGATGTTCCTATTTCAATCGTCGGCTCTTGAATCGTGTCCTGCTAGATGCTGTATTTTCTTCCCCTTTGGCCAGTTTGCTGATGAAGAATTGAGGAGTAACAGGGCGCGGGACTTCGCGCCGCCGTTGGTCTCGTTGAGAGCGGACTTGATACGGCCGTTGTGACCAAGTTGTTCCCAACTCGGTCTCATACAGTTGCTGCCCAGGGGGGAATAAATGCTGCGCTGGCGAAGTAAGTGAAGTTCTCGAGGGCTGTACAAAGGGCTCCACTGACGGCTTGAAAGCATGCACGAGGATGACTGGAGATGGGTAGGTCGGAAAGACGGGCGTTCTTTCCCAGCACATCAGTATGTCCGAGGCAGATGCTGATGATTTCCTTTGCACGCTTTCAGCACATGTACGATACAGTAAGTCGACCACCGAACCTGTATGAGTGATACAAAATAATCTTCACGACACTTGTCGATCTTCACATGGATTCTCCTGAGTAACAAGATTCAGGTCAAAGGATCAGATTGGCTTGGAGATCAAGATGCAATCCATTATATGTGCCGCGAAGCCCCAAGAGCTGTGCGAGAACTCGAAGAATACGGAATGCCGTTCAGCCGCACCGAACAGGGCACCATTTATCAACGACCTCTGGGAGGACAAAGCCTGAACTTTGGCACAGGGGGTCAGGCCCATCGGACCGCATGTGTGGCTGATCGGACCGGCCATTCTATGCTGCATACGTTGTATGGCCAGGCCCTCAAGCATAACTGCCAATTTCATATTGAGTGGTTTGCACTTGATCTTATGATGAATGGCAAGGACTGTATCGGACTGACAGCGCTTGACATGGAAACGGGAACTTTCCATCGCGTTTTTGCCAGGAACACGATCCTCGCCACGGGAGGCTATGGCCGCTGTTACTTCAGTGCGACTTCAGCACATACCTCAACTGGAGATGGCCTAGCAATGGCTGCAAGAGCAGGTCTTCCTCTGCAGGATATGGAATTTGTACAGTTTCACCCTAGCGGCATTTATGGCGCTGGGGTGCTGATTTCGGAAGGTGCCAGAGGAGAAGGGGGCTATCTGCTCAACGGCGAGGGAGAACGTTTCATGGAACGTTATGCTCCAACAGCCAAAGACTTGGCAAGTCGTGATGTCGTCAGTCGGAGTATGAACATGGAGATCAGGGAGGGACGCGGATGTGGTCCAGACAAGGACCATATATTCCTCCAGCTGTCGCACCTACCAAAAGAGATACTTATGGAAAGGCTGCCGGGAATTGCTGAGACTGCCAGTATCTTCTCAGGTGTGGATGTCACGAAGCAGCCGATCCCTGTTCTACCAACCGTGTAAGTCTTCCTCCAAATGCTTAAGTGATGCGAACTAACCGTGTGCCTTCTTCGGCCAAAGACACTACTGCATGGGGGGGATACCTACAAACTGGAAGGGCCAGGTGTTAGACGTCGATCCAAGCACTGGAGAAGAGACGGTTGTGAGAGGACTATATGCTGCTGGAGAGGTTGCTTGTGTCTCTGTACACGGCGCCAACCGCCTGGGAGCAAACAGCTTGTTAGATATTGTTGTTTTTGGTCGAGCTGCTGCCGGGCACATCGCTGAAAACAATGAGAAAGGAATGCCGTTCTTTAGAGATGGAGGAAGTGTCTCACCAGAAACTGGAGTCGAGGGTTTCGTTGACCTGGAACATCTTCGAAATGCAAATGGAAAAAAACTGACGTCCGAACTCCGAGCAGAAATGCAAAAAAACATGCAGAACGATATCGCAGTCTTTCGAACCGAGGAGAGTTTGACGGCGGGCCTGAGAAATCTCCAACAAGTGGAACAGGACTTCAATGCGGACGTGTGCGTGAAAGACAGGAGTCTGATCTGGAACTCAGATCTCGTGGAAACATTGGAGCTCCGCAACCTTCTGACATGTGCTGCACAAACAGCCAAGAGTGCCCTTGAGAGAAAAGAGTCACGCGGCTCCCATGCTCGCGAGGATTTCCCAGAAAGAGACGATCAAAAGTTCATGCGCCATTCCCTGAGCTGGCAGAAGGATGTGGGCGAAGACATTGCCATTGGCTACCGCGATGTGATCTTTTCCACGCTTGATGAGAAGGAATGCCAGACTGTGCCGCCGAAGAAGAGATCATATTGAGCGGATGATTAGCGACTGGGATCATGGCTGTGTATAGTTTACTTGTGGTTTAATAAGAGAAAGGGCAAAAAGCGATAGAAAACCGCACGTCCCGGATTGCGCTTCGATGATTTCTGCTCCGCTGCTACGGCCGGCCATTCATGTCTGAGCCGAACTTGATTTTCGAGAACAAATATCAATCGGATCAATTCAGCTCTGTCCCATGAAATGCGCGTCCCACTGATGTAACAAACCGCCGCCCTCCGCCCGCTGCCAGTCTCTGTATTTCCAACCTCTAGGCTCTCTCCATGTCTGCCAGAACCTCAAGCTCGGGTCGCATCATCAGTGACCTCCTGCGAACTTCCAGAGCTAGCCCATCATGCGACCACCTTCGCTTCCGGCAAGCATTCTGCAAAACCCCCCGGCAGTCACGCCATGTGTCTACGGCAGCTCCTCAACTTTCTGAGATGGAGGTTGATGCGGACAGGCCTCCACGTTGGTCCCAAACGCCTCCAGCACTGAAGGCCCCCGTGCGCGTGCGTCCACCACGGATACAAACACCTCTCAAAATCAACAAGGATCAACGCAAGCTAGATGATTTCTATGTAAGGTTTTTAGGAAGAGATGGAGACAAAATGCTGTCAGAAGAAACCAAATGGCTTGCTGTCACGAACAAGAGCTTTGACGCTGGAAGGAGAGGGTTCAATGACCGGCTTGCATTTTTCGGTACGGGACTCCCCCTTTCCCGACTGCTTTCAGTGGTTCGATGCTGATGGTGTGTGGCAGGCAAGCGAATACTCGAGCTCCAGTGCTCACTAGGACTCATCAGCGTCGCGGATGCTTCACGCTACCCAAAGAGCAAGGAACTGGATCCCTATGGCCGGCAACCGTTCGGGCACCCTGCAACCGAATCCGTGGAGTGTCTATTGGGCGGTGCTCATCACTGGTTCACAAGTCACAAGCAACTCTCGACGTTGGCAGAACAGTACGGGTTACCAGAAGTGGTACGGTGGCATCCTAGAGACGTACGTACTCCTATTGAGCCCTTCATTCGTCCAATGCCACTAACCTCGCCGCAGCCCGACCGTCTTCAAGCATCTGGCTCTGAACTCGTCTACTCGCAAGCCATCCTCGCGATCATCGGCGCTTTGGCCTTAGAACAAGGTGGTGCAGTGGCTAACCAAATAGCAAAGGAGAAGGTACTCGTGCCACTTGGACTGAAATTAAATTGGAAACCCAAGGCCGAGCTGGCACAGCCATCGCAGCCACAAAGATAAAAAAGGGAAGCCCTCTTTCTCGCATGTGTATCAACAGTTATTGGCATTATACCATCATCATACCATGTACAGAAATGGAAGAAATGTATGGGGCCTCTGACACCGCCTAAGCAACTGTTAAAAAGAATTACTGCTCAGCCAGCTCTTATGGCACCGTCCACGAAAGTAGAACTTCGATCGGTCTCCGCGTCTCTATATCGCAAATTTCGGCAACTGAGTAGAAACCAAAGACTGGGACAGAATGTCCACAGGCTCGGTCAAAGATGCTGCATTGCACTGTCTGTAGGGCGCGTTAGTGGAGGGGAAAGAAAAAGAGAGAAAAGTCCGGCAATTAATATTTTGTTTGCGCTGAAAAGACGAGGCTGTCGGCTGAATTATTTTGCTTGGCATTGGGTCTAGCATCCGGTAAAATTTCGGAAAAAATGGGACATCTACTTGATCTGCGAGGCTGGGCAGCAGGGCGAGGCTGGATCTTTGAAGCAGTCCCCCAGGTACGAGGTACGAGGTACCGAGTAGCGCTTCGTAGCTTGTAAGGCTAGCTATTTCCTTGTGTCGCTGCCTCCAACAGTCTCTTGAGAGCTGGTCTGTACTTGTCTGCCACAAAGCATATAAACTGTCAAAGAACAGATCTAATTAGTCCACCTGTTGGCTCTGTAGGGTCCCTCTCTGTAGAACCCCCCCCTGAAAGTGTCGTTCGCGAGCCTCCGATGTTCATCCTGCTTGGCCACTTTGGACCACTTGATCTCTGAAGTAATCTCTTCTTCAAGTCCTTCTCTTGCAAGATGTATACTCTATGTTGGATCCAGGCTGCTTGATTTCGGCTGATGTCTGTGCTGCAGGTGCGCGATCAGAGAAAGTAAAGTCCTTGGGATTAATTGTCTCGGTCTCAAGCTGTGAACCGCTTGCGGCTACCGAGACCGCCGGAGAAGAAGCAATCATTTTGTAGGACGGTTGCGATATAGATGCAAAGGTAACCCGTAGTCAATAGCCAAAAAAATAAAATAAAAAAAAATTAAAAATTAAATACCTATGTTCATGAGGTGGCTTCTTGAACGCAGTTCTATCTGCAGCTGCATGGCTCAGGTGCTTATCATTAAGTGATTCGAGTCACACCAGAGCTGAATCAAGAGACAGGCTTACCTACTGTATAAAGATTCTGCTTTAGCCGCGCACGAGGGAAGCGTCCATCCCAGGTGTAATGGCGATGAGGAAGAGAACTGTGGAAAGATTTATTTAGTATCGGACAGGAATTCACCTAAGATTTTCGTAGGGGGTCGTCATTTGACTAAGGCAGGAACGGGACGGACAAGTGGGCGGGAGATTGAACTCCATAGGTAGCCGTGTTTCTGACCTCACTTACACTCTACTATTAGTAGTTCAGGTCTTGATCTCTTAAGGTCTAAAGTACTAGAATAGAAATATCTGATATTTGTCAAGAGGATCATACTTCTACTTCAATTGCTCAATTGCTGCCGATGCCAGGCTCTTCAAGAACGCTCCCGTCTCCCCAGGCGTGTATGCCAGATCGAGGACGAAGTTCTTCTTGACCAGCACACCTTCCAGGTGGATGTTGAAAGGCTTCTGATCCTCCCGCCTGGCAGTGAGTGTCCCCTTCAGCCGGGCAACTCTAATATTGCAGAGCGAACCCACGCTACAAATCATCTCATTAAGGGTGACATAGACCGCTCCTTCGACTGACTTGACAGCTTCGAGACCCGCCTGAGCTGCTTTGAAGGCGATATTGTTGTTCTTTGCTATTTCGAGGGCACCTTCCGCCGCCGTGACGGCAGCGCTGTCGACGCTGTTCTTGAGTGTCTCCAGCTCCAGCTGCAACTTCTGGGCTTCGAGGCGCTGGGTTTCTGCGTACTGGTCGTACAGGCGTTGGGCGTTGTCGACGATGGCTTTGGCTACCTTTTCGGCCGCTTCGAATTCTCCCTGGAGAGCGAGTTCAGCAACAGAGAGCAGTTTCCTGGCGTTTTCAAACTGGTCGCGAGCCTGCTGGATCGCGTTGGCAACCATCCCCTTGACTCTATCGAAGACGTCGCTAGCCCGAAGCCAAGCGTCTTTGAGATCTTTAAAGAGTGGCAAGTCCATCGTTGCCAATGCAAGGTTCAGTGCACCCTCTGCAACAGCCAGTACGGCTTTGGCAGTACCCAATGCGACGCCATGAGCAGCGATTTGTATGCTCTATGGTCAAATTAGCCCCGGATACTGTTGATACGCAAAGACCATACGACCTACCAAGTCCGGGCCGCGCCAGCAGCTCTTCCAATCGAGGTTGTTAAGCTGCCAAGTCAGATTGTCGATGTCTCGGCCAATGGAGTTGACCGACTCTGCCACATATGTTACAATCACCAACCCAAGGCACCTTTGAAGGCGGCAGATGAGACACTCACCGTTCGCCCTGCTGACATCATTGCGAGCTCGCCGGATAGCATCCTCGGCATCGCCAAACTTGGCCATGAAGTCCTGCTTCTTGCGTTCCCTCTCAGATAGTGCATTGTTCTCGTCGTTCCGGCCGTTTGCTTCTTTGCTCTGTAGGTTACTCTCGTCTGCCCTCACCTGATTCTTTTTTTCATCAAGCTTCCTGTCTCGTTCTAAACGAGCATCGTGCACCTTGTGTGTTTCTTGAATCTTTGCCTCCTCGATATCTTTCTGCATGGCGGCTTTCTTAGCTGAGCTGGCATGATCCAACGCTGCAATCTCAGCGTCCAAGGCGTCGTTCTTCTGCTTGTATACCAGGCGCTTGGCTTCTAGATTTTTCTGTGCTGCCTCAATCTCGGCTTTGTATTTAGCTTCGGCGTCGGCGACTGTGTGCTGTGCTTGATTGATCTTCAACTCGACTGCCTCGTGTAACTCCTTCAGGGCTTTCTGCAAGGTCTGCACCATATCCTGAATGATGTGTTGCTCGATCTCCACGTCGATTGACCAGTCTGCACTGGTGAGCTTCCTGGTCAAACTCTTTTCCTGAGTCTTGCTGACCATCTCTGCTTTTGCCTTGATTTTCAAGAGGTCGCTCCACTGAAACTGGAAGTCAAAGTAGAAGATTGGCGTCGGCAAGAGCTGCATGTGCAGATCGATAGACGCCCTCAGGTTCAGCACCGAAATCTCAATGTAGCCGCTAAGGAAGAATCTCTGTTTTTGCAGGTTGATGTCCATCTCCAAAACTGCAAAGGTGAGACCAGGCTTGTCGGCCAGGGTGACGTTGCCGCCGATTTTAAGGGGCCCAAGCTCGAAAGTCTGAAGCCAGGCTTTGAGATGGAAGCCTTCAAAGGTCAGCGAGCAGTCCATGTCGGCTTCGTGGTCGAACGCTATTATCGTGCCCTTGAAGCGGAAGCCTGGAGGATAGTAGTCGCCTGCGAAGGATACCCCTAGGCTGGCATAGATCAGGACGTCCCTGAACTCCAGGACCTTCATGTCCACCTTCGGAATCTCCTTGTCCATGACTGCAGCCACGAATTGGACCAGCTTGAAATAGTCCATGGACGGAGCGCTGACCTTGATCAGCATATCCTTGGGATTCTCGCAGACGTAAAGAGCCATTCCGTAGGCATTCTCAGGGACAAGCTCGCCAAGATAGAAGGACCCCAGGATACCAGCTCCCTGAAGGAGGCCAGTGGTCGTCAGCTGAACCCAGTTGAAAGAAAGGCCCACGGCCAGCTTTGGTCCTGTTTCGTTATTCCTGATCAGCCGATGTCCGTTCGTGTTCATGAAGGCGAATGATAGAATAGCTCCCTAGTTCTTGACACTCACCGATAGTGATTTCCTTGCTCAGCCCGAACGGATTGTTGATATGTCCGGTGAAGATCCTGGGAGTGAACTATTAGCGCCGTAAAAAATGCTGGTTATAAAAGCAAAAGCGTACAATTCTCCAGACACTTCTGTCGGGCTAACATTTGCTCCGAGTTGAAATCGGAGCCATTCGCCTTCATCTTCGAGGCAGACTTGAAAGCCTCCCACAAAGCGCAGACTCAGACCGCCAACCTGGAGTTCGAATCTGTCGGATCTGAACGATCTTAGGATGGCACAGTGTTAGTCCCGTCAGCATCTGTATGTATCTTCGCCTCACCTTCAAAGATGGAGGCAAGAAAATCGAGATATTGGGGACTTTGGAGCCTTTCTCCCAGCCGATGGCGAGCTGCGTTGAATCACCTGCTGCTGGCGCCTTGACTGCTCCGCCAGTTTGGACGTAAGGAATCTGTTCTAGCGTTGCCCACAAATAGAATCCTCAAGGGGTGTTAGCGAATCTTTTCAGCCCGCTGTGGATATAGTGAATACCTTGCTTAATGACGTAGCCGTTCGAGCTCAGGCTGCACTTGGGGTCATTCGTGCTCGCAGCAACAAGGGATACCGATTTCAATCTGACATCGAGCTCTGACTTCTCCTCGATCGAGGAGATTATGTCTCGCAGTGAGAGGTCGGAGTCCATGCTCCCACAAACTACCCAAAACCATTCCTTGTCCTGTTTGCCAGCGGCAAGAGTCACTTGAATGTCGATTGGCTTCGAGACCCCTTCCCGTATGGTGATCCGACCGGCCACCTCGAGCCCACCATACCAGCTCTTCTGGGTCGCCGCTGAAGTTTCCTTGACCTTCTGTCCAGCAGGTACTGCGCTTGTGCCACAGCCGACCATGAGAGTCAGAGACGCGTCGTTGATGGTGATGTATCCATCCTCAATCGGCCACTCATGAACGTCAGCTCGAACCACAATGCCAGCTGAGGTGATTGCAATTGTGGCTTGGGCTAAATGTCGTCGATTGAGTGTGAGAGCACCAGTCAGTAGAAGCTGTGCCTTGGATATTCTGACGGTCAGCTTTTCGCAGGTAATGTCGTGATCCGAGGGTTCCAGGTCTTGCCCATGGATGTCAGAGAAAAGCTTCTCGATGTCGCTCCATGTCACCTTGTCCAAAGTGCCTTGAACATACGATGCATCTACAGGTGTGGTCAGAGTTGAGCCTCCATTGCTTCATTATGAACGCACCTGGATACTGCTTGTATACCACACCCTGTAAAACCACAGTACCACTGCTAGAAGTCTTCCACTTTGCTGAAACAGTGAATGATAGAGACGCAGCGAGTTCTGCCTCTGTTGGTGCTGAGGGAATCGCTTGGGACTTAGGGGCAGCCGGGCCACCAGCCTCCCCTGGCTTAGCGGCACCAGCGGCCCTTTGCAAGGGAATGTGAACCAAGAATTTGGCTTCATCCAACTACACAAAAAACAAGTCAGCTGTTTCGGCCGCGATATAATCATTCCGGACTTCGTACCAACAACGATTCCACGCCCAAAGGGTTTCTCCACTTGCCATCGCCCGGTATGCTCATATCAAGTCGAAGGAAGGCCTCATTGATGGTAGCTTTGTACTCGAGAAGCAGTGGACCGGTCAGGCCCGGGATCATGACATGGAGGTCTCCAAAGATGGTGCAGCTGAGATCTTGCGATTTGGCTGGTGCTGTGGGTGATTCGATCTCTGGCATCGAATTGGTGCGCCCTACGTTGAGCTTTATGCCCACCGATAGGATGGTGACTATCTCAAGACCTGGTGGCATGGGAGTCCGCAGCCCAAGCAGCGAACCCGTGAACGATAAGCCATCAGCGGCGTATGTGCCGTCCGGTATTTGAGAAACTCCAAGATATGCTGAAAGTCTCAGTGAGGGCTTGGCCACATCTCCAAGGAATTCTTTGAAGACATGGAAGACTTCGTCAAGAAGACCATTGAGCTCGACTTCCGTCCGCAGGTAGAGGCCCGCTGGCTGGTCAACGATAGGCTTGGACCACCATTCAATCGCAGACTTTCGAAATGAGACTGAACCAAAGGCCGTCGAAGAGAGTTCTGGAAACAATGAGCTTAGAGAGACCGAGTCATCTACCTCGTATTTCCAGAACTCTCGCTTTTCGCCAGGAGGGATAGGTTGTCGTCTGCCAGCAACGCCTGCAAAGACCGGATCTGCCCAGAAGCCATCCCAGCTGGTAAACTTTGGTGGCTCTTCCTCGTAGAGTTTCAGCTGGTCACTTGTCAGATCGACTTTACCGACAGACTGCTTGACGTTGGAGAGAGAATCCGAAGCTGGCACACTTGGGTTGTTCGCATGCGAACCGGCAAATACTGGGTCGACCCAAAAGCTCATCTTGCGTTGGGGTGGCTCAGTGATGCTTTGAGAGAGAAAAGTGAAGGAGGATCAGTTGAGGGAAATTGCCTCATTTATAAGTTCCTCTGCTACGCCCCTGATCCAACATGCGGTCTTAAACAGCCGGCAAGCACTACCCCTATCATGAGAATGCTCGACGGTTGTGGTGTTCCAAGCTCATGGAATCAAGCACGGTGTGTTGTATTCCTCCTGTAATAGGGGATCACTCTGCATCCTACTACTCACTTGTGGCCAAGGACACGAGCCCCGTTATGACTGCAATAGTGCGAGTAGGGAGAGGTCCGCCCCCTTCATCTACCAGGTGATCATAGGCGAATATTTGCCCTATCAGAAGGTCGGCCTGATTCTCGGAAATCCTTCTACCCTTTGTTCGCCTTTAGAAGTTGTGAAGCTCGTCGCCAGCAAAGCGCCGCGCCACATCCTCAACGGTACCAGCATCCTTGAATCCCAGGCTTTCAAGGAAATCAGCCGCCTTGCCACCAAGCTCTGTGTAGGTATTTTCGACGAAACGGTGCTGCAGAAGATCAGCTTCACTGTGAAGCTGAAACAGCCTTAATCACCTACCTGATAGGGCTTGTTGGATTTGTCATGAAAGACCAGGAATCGCTTTGTCTTTTCCTTATCCTGACCGTATTGGAAACTGTCATCCACCACAAAAGTGAAATCTTTGCCATCCTTCTTCTTCTGCTTGAATTCTTCAAGCTTGCTGGCCTGCACATAGATCTTTTCCGCTGCACCAGCACCTTCTAAAGATAGTTTCAGCACTGGAATTCCAGGTTTCCGAATGTGGGAGCTGGAGGACTCACCGCCAGACTCGACAGTGTACTTGCACAACCAATAGTCCTCATTCCTTGACCTCAGCATCTGTGACCAGTGGATGGTGAGCTTCTTGCCGTTGTTGCCACCGAGGAACTCGGCTGGGACATAGATTGTGTCGCCTTTGTTTACAAGGGGAGCCATTCTGGAAGTCGCTTGGAATGGATGAAGGGATGTTGGGAATTTTTCAGTGCAGCTGTTGTTATGCTGGACCGAAGTCCCGGTCAAGTAGACTAATTCACCTCTTTTATACTTGTAGGAGACGTCACATGCTGAGTCTCCTCTTCGTTATCGTGAGACAGGTGACATGATGACCTTAAGAAACGAAAGGTCTTCCTTGCAGCGACAGTTTTGTCTGCATAGTCGATGCAAGGAGCATTCCGCCGCATGCTTGCTGCATCTTCGACGACGTCTTGGAAGCTGACGCTACAAAAGGTCTAGATCCTTGCTCTCAGCTCAGCCACTGTAGCCGTGGACTGAGACTTAAAAAAACAGATGGCAGAATTGATGTCCACCTTGTGGAGTTTCGACCGCAGATGGCAGGATACTTGCTTCACTCCTTCACTTATCGGTGAGCATGTGAGCTGAAAGGTGCATTGGCTGATGAGTCAACTTACCGAGAACAGACGAAAAAGTCAAGTAACTGCTGCGGGTTAAGACATGGTTCTGGACACATGCAGGTTGTTCCAGCATCGCGCCGTTTTTTGTCGACTCTAGGTATTTATGCTGTTAGGATAGGAAAACTTGAGGTAGGTACCCGCTTAAAGGGGCAAAAAGGGCAAAGCCAACACGTGGTTGCCTGCAGGAACAGTACTTGGCGAGAAACATTATTGGCTCGCTTATATATGAGCTAACCATGTTGGTGGTGTACATACACGACCAGACCAATAGGAGCACCCTCGCTCCAAGGGCCTTTTCCCTTCAAAAAAATCTGCCCACCTTCACCGCCAGACTTTCTCGGACGTCTAGATGTTGACAAGGATGCAAGGACCGAGCGACGAGGTCGGCAGTGGTCATCGAAAGGCACACAGGGAAGGAAGTCTCGGTAATGTTTAGAGAGAATAAATGTATGTCCAGATACAGCTCCTTAGAGATGTTGCCTGAAACAATGTTGCACGAAATCAAGACCCTCACCCATGAGGTATGTGGGTCAGCAAGGGCCTGGCCAAAAAGAGAACTGACTTCAGCTAGCCACTCGATCCGAACCGGATCAAGCGGTCAGATGAGAGTACACGCGATGATCGTGTCATTTACGTAACACCTGGCGACAAAGAATCTTGATACCAATTATTTGCCAACGAACAGAGGACAAGACGGTGGCGCCGTTCAGGGTGGATATAGAGATGAACAGTTAGTCCGCCCTGCATCTCGCATGAAAGACCTCCTAATTGATTACTAGAACGGCACCAATCTCTCGTTCAGGCAAACTTGTGGGAAAACTGATACAAAAATACTAGCCCCCCATGTCTGCTTCTAGATGTGTACATGTCGCACGGTCCAGGCAAGTTGAAAGCTCCACTGTTGCTCTCTCGGTTAGCGGTTAGACGAATATCTTCTTCTACCCCATCGCACTCTTCTGGCTGGCCGAGAATGTACTGTGATCTTTGACCGGATAACCACGTTTCTCTCGGCCATCCTCAACTGATATGGCTCAGTGACTGCGTGGTCGACTCCATTCTGACATACCTCAGCATCCATCGTGTCAGACGGCGAGGGAGATACGTTTTCTCTTGGGACAGAAAGCCGTTCCTCAAACGACGTCTCCCAATGGCACGCTGAGTAAAATCATTCCATCTGGAGGATAGGTTATCCACACTTGGAGGTTTATTGACATGACCCATAATGAAAAGATGGCTGAAGTCATATCTACCATTGTTGCCTTGTCCAGTCCTCCTGATCTGGACAGCTATACCGTCCAATTCACCAGTGAACCGGCAAAAGGAGAGTGTGAGGGGCACATTGCAGCGCTCAGAAAAGCATTGTGAGGCTTATAATGCTCGGAAGAATGGCAATGCAAAGTTCGGTGGAATGGGAAAGGAGGCCTATCTTGTTTTTTCTTTTGTCTATACCGGCCATTTCCCTCTAGAAGTTCTAAATTTCATTACGTCGGAAAGGGTTGTACCCTCCTGAAGAGGCAAGGAGTAGTTCTTTCTCCTCTGGGTCAAGGCAAGAAGTCCGCTAGTAGTGCTTCACTCCAAGACATGGAGGACATCATTCTCAATGCAGGATGTTGGGGTTATGCAGGTCTCCCTGAGCTAGAGAAATGGAATAAGCACGAAGCGTACACAGGATTTTGTTCTTGGTAAGAAGGGCAAGAGCGTTATCATTATGTGCTGATCCCACTGTTCGAGAATATATTGTATGATTCAAACAGCCGCTGATCTCGCCTCTCATTCTTGTGGTCGAGGGGCGGGACCAAGCGAACTGCGCAGGAATGTCGCCTCAACACAGACACCAAAGTTTCCTCCAGAGAGCGAAAAGGACCATGGAATGTACCGGACTATGGCGGCCTGACATTGCTGGTCGCGACATATGTGGAGCCAAGCTGCTGCACCGTTAGGAACCATTTCTCTTTAGAACGAAGGCCGAGTAGTGGGAAGTTCATGGATGAACTTGATGCTATATTGAAGCATTACAAGAGTCTCGAACCGCCACAGTCACGTATCATCAGTTGCTCGGTTGGAAGCTTGGGTGATTTGGAGCGCCTGAGATTTTCTGGAGCATTTGCGGGGTCATCTCGACAGTTTCTGGAGACGTAGCCGCAACACTCATATAGGAAGGTGAAAATTTTCTGGATTAAACTTCTGGCGGGACATCCAGAGATACTCTCGATACTAGTAGACTTGATCGAGCAGACAACTGGGCAAGATTCTGATGTGGTTGAGGGAATAGGATGCCGCTGAATAGTACAAAAGAGGCACCCGCCTCACCTGAGACTGGTGTTGATGTATATGCGTCAGCGTTCATTTCCTGGGCCCTCATATCACTCGAGTCAGCGTGGACAGGAAGGCGTCATCATTTTCCGAGCTCATCGATGAGACGTCATTCGGTGAGATATGCTTTGCTCTGAGAGCATCTGCACCGCTCTTTGCGCTTCGAAACACAGACTCGGGCAGGTCCATCGCCCCAAGAGAGCTGAAATCACATGCCATCAGGTGAGACCACAGGTGTGGCGAAAGTGATGCTATGAAATTCTTGGCTTACAAAAGCTCTGACTCCGCTAGAAGTCAACCATGAGGAATTTCGAGTACGTAAGTAAAGTTATGCACAAGCGCGATGCTGAATTGTTGCATTTACTCTTCAAAGAAAGGTTCTCAGGAGATGCGGTGGAGAGCTATTTTCAAGTCAGCTCCACAAGGCTGCGCAAGAAACCCATTTTCGCAAGGCTGCCACACGTGATGGTTTGTTAGGTGCGGTACAATGTGGGATGCGGAGAGTAAACGTATGGGATAACAACGTAAATAATTATTTCGCGCCTCACCACCACTGCTTCTCCTTCTTCTCTTCCTCCTGCAGCGCATTTCCAGACGATGCGATCTCTCTGTCATTTGTCCACCTAACCTGCTCATCATCTCTTCAAGTCTGGTTGCTCCTCCATCTCACCCTCTCCTCGCCTCGGGCGTCCCCCAGGCACCATGGCGTCTGCGGTCTTCTTCCTCGACTTGAAGGGCAAGGTGAGCGGAAGATGCCAATCTGGACAAGATGGCATAAAATAATGATTATCCTAGACTCTTCTTGCTCGCAACTACCGTGGAGATATCCCCATGTCCGCAGTGGAGAAGTTTCCAATCCTGCTTTCCGAAGCCGAAGAAGAGTCGTCTGCAGTTCCCCCTTGTTTCTCTGATGAGGGCATCAACGTTCGTTGCCGCTACTCTCACTGAACGCGTTCCCAGCTAACAGCGCTCCAGTATCTCTACATTCGCCACAATAATCTCTACCTCCTTGCTCTTACCAAACGCAACACCAATGCGGCAGAGATCCTCTTGTTCCTTCACAAGATCGTGGAGGTCTTCACTGAGTACTTCAAAGAGCTGGAAGAGGAGTCAATCCGAGACAACTTCGTCATCATCTATGAACTGCTTGACGAGATGATGGACTTCGGATACCCTCAAACCACCGAGTCCAAGATCCTCCAGGAGTACATCACTCAGGAATCCCACAAGCTTGAGGTGCAGGCACGCCCTCCCATTGCAGTCACTAACGCTGTCTCTTGGAGAAGCGAAGGCATCAGATATCGCAAGAACGAGGTGTTCCTTGACGTCATTGAGTCTATTAACCTCTTGGTGTCATCCACTGGCAACGTGCTGCGATCTGAGATTCTGGGCGCCATCAAGATGAAGTGCTATCTTTCCGGAATGCCAGAACTCCGACTAGGCTTGAATGATAAGGTCATGTTCGAGACTACCGGAAGATCCACACGAGGCAAGGCCGTCGAAATGGAGGATGTCAAATTCCACCAGTGCGTGAGACTCTCTCGATTCGAGAACGACCGAACCATCAGCTTCATCCCACCTGACGGAGAGTTCGAGTTGATGAGTTATCGACTTAACACCGCAGTCAAGCCATTGATCTGGGTCGAATGCGTCGTGGAATCCCACTCTGGATCAAGAATCGAATACATGTTGAAAGCCAAAGCTCAGTTCAAGCGACGATCGACTGCTAACAACGTCGAGATCATCATCCCTGTCCCGGACGATGCCGATACCCCGAGATTCCGAACCAACATCGGATCTGTGCACTACGCGCCGGAGAAATCTGCTATTGTTTGGAAGATCAAACAGTTCGGTGGCGGCAAGGAATTCCTGATGCGAGCAGAGCTAGGCCTTCCTAGTGTCAAGGGAGATGACGAGCGTGGCGGTGGCATGACTGGGGGCTTCGGAGGTAGCATGGGGGGTATTACAGGTGAAGGAAAGGCCAAGCGACCCATCAATGTCAAGTTCGAAATCCCTTACTTCACTACCAGTGGTATCCAGGTTAGGTATTTGAAGATCATTGAGCCAAAGGTTTGTGAATCCACCCTCTGCTGTTCAAAAATCGTCTCTAATACCATGCAGTTGCAATATCCATCCTTACCATGGGTCCGCTACATCACACAATCTGGGGACATCGCCGTCCGCCTGCCAGATGTGCAGGGACGTTGAACCCATTTTTTGCAACAGAAGTTATGGACTGCTTGGCGAAATGAGTCTCGATGCAGAGCAGCGGGATTCCTGCTGGGCTCACGGACGCATCTCACGACCCCAATGTGAAGATCTCGCCTAACCTACCAGCAAGTTTCGTCTTGGCGACAGAACGAATTGCACAACGCTGGATGCTTCACTTGAACACACGCCCGGATCAATGACAGGAATTGGATGTTGGAGGGCTTCAGATCCAGCTCTCGACTGCACGGGATCACAATCACGGGAACACAACCGTGACACAACAAAACTTCAAAAACAACAAAAACACACAGGTTAACTTGATTGACCCAACCACCGGTGCTAACAATGCATTGCAGAGCAGGCTAAGGGTTGAATGTGCATGTTCAGAGTAACGAATTGGGCAGTTTTCAGTTTTTCAGTGGTATGTGTAGATCATGGTGTTTGTCATCTTCTCAGACGATCGTCTTGTCTGGATGAACGGCGATGAGGAGTACAGGGCATCATATCCACAGAAAAAACACGTCCAGATGAGCCTCTTCCTCACGGCAGAGACATGTCCAGATGAGTTCCATAGACACATCGTGTTCAGACGAATATGCAAAGAAAGCATAATTGGATTCAGAATTCCATCAAAGCACGTTCTTTCCACTTTCTGCTTCCTTGTCAATGCTTTTGCCTAAGAAGGCTAACTTAGCTGTGCTTGCTGCCCGTGTCTGCCGTGTCTGCTGGTCTCTTGACAGCCTTGCGACCAAGAAATGCGATACAAAGTTTCCCACCAAGAATTGACGTCATTCATCGACTTCCGCACTCGGCCCTTGTCGCAGTCTGACCCATAATAATTTTCATTTTCGCAAACACTTTTTCCCCAAGGATATTTCCCTCCCGATCTCGACGGTAACGGAACCGTCCTTGCCGATCAACTCTTCTTTCCCTCCTCGAATTTGGCTACAAAACATTTCCAGTCAATTAACCCCAGGCTTGGAGCGTTTCCACACCCAAGGAGAAAAGAAAAGCATCTTGTCATAATGCCCTCCACAACACTCCCCACACCCACACCCGACGAACTCGACGACCTCATCTTCTTTACGCGCTCAGGTGACCTGGAAAGCCTAATATCCCTTGTCACCGCGCTGTGCAGCACGCATAATTGTCCTCCATCCGTCCTGCTAGCTTCGTCCATCGATATCGACGCCGAGGGTCTCGGCTCGCAGTCCTCTCTGCTCCACTACCCCGCGGCAAACGGCAACCTTGAGATCATAACGCACCTTCTATCACTGCTTGCACCGTCCGAATCGCTCGGCGCCTCTCCTTCCGCGACGACGGCCGACAAATCCGCTCCTTTGCTAGTAAATCACAGAAATGTGTCGGGAAACACGCCTTTGCATTGGGCTGCGATGAACGGACACTTAGATGTGGTGAAGGCATTGGTGAAGGCCGGCGCGGATCCGACGATCATCAATGAAGCGGGGCGAGATGCCGTGGTCGAAGCGGAGATGAGTTCGAAGGACGGCGCGAAGGAATGTGCCGGGTGGATGTTGAAGCACTGCGAAGGACTAGAGAAGGGCGTCGGTGGCGATGGGAATGGGGAGGGTTGCAGTGGTATTCGGGAGGTTGACGAAGAGGCAAAAGATGAGGACCAGAACATGGAGGCTGCCCAGCTTGATGAAGGTAGTGAGAAGTCTGAAACTGCTGTGACGAACTGGGAACAGAAAGAAACATGAACGGTCATCTAGGAGTGAGGTTCATCTTTTGAAGTTCGCTCTGAGAGAGAGTCTCCTTCGACCAAATTGGAAATACTCGACCACTCATTACGACAATTTGCTCCGGGAGAGCATGCATCAATCGGGCAACAGGAAGAAAAGTCCTGGATAAACCCCAGAGCGCTTCGAGAAATCCCACAGACACCCTCTCATCCATCAACGACATGCGAAATGCAAATCCCAGCTTTTGCCGCCCCAAACATCTAGGGAGCGGTGTCTCCGACAATTTTTCCAAGGCAAAGGACAGCCAGAAAATAAACCTCTCGGCCAAAGCGACCTCGAGTTTGAAACACCGCTCCGTACTTAGTCGGTCAGCGGCAGGCAGTGGCACTGATGTCCCTCCTTGCCAGCGAGGGTGCAGAAAGCCGTGATACAGGTGTCTCCAGTATCCACATCCACCACGCAGCGTTGATCAAGGCAGATACCAGTATTCAATCGCTACAGCACCCCAAGAAGGTCTGTCAGCCGGGTTCTCGGTTCTCTTTTCCGCAAAGCATTGCAACGGACACTGGGAACCAATGGAATTATGTGCACCTTGGGTCCGCAAATGCAGGGCGGAGTCCCAGACAAGGGAGAAGAAAAAGAAGTGGGAAGGAGAGAAGTGTGGACGAACCTTTACCAGCTTATCATCTCGCAGTGGATGGGCACATGTCTCTTGAACAGTGGCGGGGACAGGAGTGGCAAGTGCAACGGGCAGGAGGAGCGCAAGGCCGGCGAGGAAGTTGCTGAAACGCATTTTCGTCGTTGAGTGGGCTGGGGAAGGAAAGAAGTCGGCGGCCAAAAAGCCCGCGTTTGATACGGAGGTCTTTTGCTTTTCTCTTTGCTTTAATTTTGGCAGGGACAACACCGTGAAAGACTCTTTTTGTCGAATGACTACTACTTGGAGGGCCGAAGACAGGCAATAGTACTATCACAACTCGAGAATCTCTTTTCGGAGTAGAGCGAGCCAGTGCTCAGGCAGCATCGCGGCTCAGCTCACTTTATATACATGCCCTCGCCTCGCCTTACAACCTCCCTGGCCCGTTCGGCTATTATCAGATGGAGGCTTTGGTTCCTCACATTATGACAGTATCCCGGAGAGCCAGAGGTGAAGAGCTATGCGAAGGTCGAACACCTACCAGGCGAGAGGATTTAAGCTTACGATCACGAGCCCTCCATCTCTTCATTTTTTTGGGACCCATCGTCCAACGTCTACCGCATTGCGCAACCACGCGTTTGTCCCGCGGCCTGATCGCGAAGACCCTTTTTCTTCTTCAGTCAGCCACCGACTCGACTCGCCAGGCGTGCACGCCTAGGAAGCCTAGAATTGGCTTGGCTCAAATTTTTGTCGGGTGACAAAGACGTAAATCTGTACTCCGATGGGGTTGGCTGAACGAAGCGACGAGCAAGTAGGCAAGCTACGGCTGAAAAAGGTCGTGTTGAAGCGAGCCCACTAGCCTCACGTCCAACTAAGTCCATGCCAAGTACATGGTTGTAGCCACCAAGCTCGTAACTGCGGGATGGTGTTCGATTGGCGATCTGGCGCAGCTGGAACAAGAAAAGCCAAAACCAAACAGGAAAGCGTTTTGTACATGCCGTATCGTTCGCCGTCTTGTTGCGAGCCTAAGGCAAGATGCATGGTCTAACACGAACATCGACAAGAGAGTTTCTTCGAATGGTTCTGTAGAATTTGATGGCTGGAGTCTACACTACCTACCAACCTGACGGTAGGTATCAACAATAATACCTCATAACAGTCCCTAGACTTCGTACACAGCTACCTTAAACTGGTTAGGGCGCCCTTTGCATGACGTCCTCTCCTACTGTGCTAGTGGTTAAAGAGCCTCGTCTTCAGCAGGCCGCTGGGGACATCAAGTTGAAGGCTTACCTGAGGTAAGCTTTTTTATTCCTTTGACCGCAAAAAACACGGCAACGCAAATCAAATGAGCAAGCCGACAAAGTGTCAGGAATGCGGGCGCTCCGATCCGCCGCCCAACGCTTGCAAAGCAGGGATCATACGATGGCGATGTGATGCGCATCGTCCTGCTCTTCCTGGACTCAGCCCATTGTGTAATGTCGGTCGGAAGGAAAGTGTTGGCGGTAATGCGCATGTGGTTCGATTATGGTGCCCCATCAACGAACACGTCGATAACTCGTATTGTTGACTTCTCATGTGTCGTTTGTGGGTGGCAAGGGCCGCCTTCCAGTCACGAGTAGAGGCCTTGGGGCCTCAAGGAGAACTAATCGCAAGGTTGAAGCTGACCTGGGGAAGGATCATTCATCATGATCACCATCACCATCGCCCTCATCATCAGTCATCATGACTGCTCTCCACGAATCCATGCGGCCACATGCCTCGTACGAGGTACATAGCTGACTGCTGACTCGCCTCGCCTCCCAACCGGCCATCGGTCAACCACAGTTCAAACGCGCACGTTGCGGGGAATCCTCCCCCCTACATTGGCGGTAGGTGCCACCGCCTTTGGGCGTCGAGGACGAGAGGAGGATCTCTCCTGCTCTGGGCGGAGTCTCTTTGGGAATGCAGTTTGATAGCGAGGTAGGTACCTAGGTACTTTGCGTGTGTGTTTGTTACGACTTGTTGACACACACAAGCGTGTGCCCTTCTTCTCTACCTGATGGGCATGCGGGGAGCTGACCTCCTTGACGGTCATTGTCGCGGAAGGAAGGAGGGTGAAGGCGCGGGCCAAAACCCAAACCGGTATTGTGTTTGTATCCAAGGCTCGTAACAAGACATGGACGGCCGGTGGCTTCAGCATGTACTACCATATCATTGCCAGCCTTGTCCCATTCCCTCCTTTTCCTCCCTTCCTGACTCGCATCCTCGACGCCCATTTCCCCCCTCCCCCCTTGCCCCCTTTTCTCACCATCCTTCTCTTCTAATCAATCGTACCCTGACGTCCTTCTTCGGATTAACCGCCCCGGCACCAACCTTGCGGCCTGGATGGACCCACTTCCCGCCGTCACTG
This sequence comes from Cladophialophora bantiana CBS 173.52, assembly GCF_000835475.1. Classification (NCBI taxonomy): domain Eukaryota; kingdom Fungi; phylum Ascomycota; class Eurotiomycetes; order Chaetothyriales; family Herpotrichiellaceae; genus Cladophialophora; species Cladophialophora bantiana. Next base: position 125,277 of record NW_015971583.1, read on the forward strand.
ACAGGGACGATATCCCATTGCATGACAAAGGCAGCGGCGAAGAGGACCACTTCTCTCTCCGCAAAGGTCTTGCCCTTGCACATCTGTTTGCCACCGCCCCAGACTTTCATCGTGCCGTATTCGACCCGAATGTCTGCGTTCGCATTCGCAGCGCCGCCATTGGGTTGGCCGTTTTCGCCTTTCTCCGCGTGACTGCTGTCCTTGGCCCAAAACCGTCGCGGGTCAAACCTTTGGGGATCGCGGAAATACTTGTCGTCGCTCTGGTGCACGCCGTGCGGCAAGCAGATGTACTCGCCCTTTCTCAGCAACCAGCTCTGCGGTTCCTTCTTGCCCAACAGCCTCGCGTCCTCTTCGTTCTCAAACACCACAAAGTCGTCCTCGACCATTTTGTACGACATGCTCGCGGCTTCGAGGCGCATGGTTTCAAAAAAGGCGCCCTTGAGAAGTGGACATTTGGTCCACAGGGCAGCAATGTCAATGTCCAATTTGGGGGCCTCCTTGATCGGGAGACCCGTGGCAGGCGGCTGGCAAAAACGCACGTAGGGGGCGATCTCGGCCCGGATCTCTTGCAGCAAAGACGGATTCGAAAAGATGTACCACGTCATCCAAAAAATCACCGGGTTGGCGTTGATGTTCATTGCCCATAGAATGGCGGCATTGCCTGTGGCATAGCCTCGCGGCACGGAGCCACCGGCGCGAAACGCCTTTGCTCGATCGACAATGACGGAAGAGACATCAGACATATCACTCCATCGACTGCCGGCATCTTGGCCGTCGAGGTACTTGAAGAGCGCCTCATGGTGTTCCTGGACAGCCTGGATAATGCGTTCCCTTGCTTGCGTCGGGCCGCCCATCCCGGGCAGCCAGGAGGGCGCGCCCGCCATGAAGAGATTGAATTGTGAGTCCATTTGCCATAAGTCGGGCATGATGTTCGGGTTGTTTTCCATGAAATTCTGTCCGAAGAGAACTGTGGTGGCAATGTCGCCTACGAAATACCGGATTAGAGGGAATAGACTGGCCTCGGCGACTAGCGCCTTGTCTCCATCGCCCCTTGAGATGATTTCGACACCGCCCTGACGCTCCCAGATGCTTTGGTCAACGGGGCTTTGTGCCCCGGAGACCAGGTTCCACGTCCTCTCCGCGACCATATTGACGGTACCGCTGATGGCCGCCGTGACGAAACTTTCGCGCAACATACCTGACAAAACGCCATGGATATTGCCCCACAGGTGATCAGGATCAATAGCTTTGATAGCACCTCGGTCGTCCCAAAAGTTCTTCATGGTGTGGTAAATGAAATCGTTCATTGTAATGGGGCTGGTCCTGTCGATCAAGATCTGTTTCGCGAGACTGGGGACCGTGACGACGTTGTGTTTGGAGTTGGCCATCTTCAGAGCATAGATTGACGCATTGGGTCCCAATGAACGCGCAGCTCGGGTGAGAAAATCCGTCCCGCCCACGACGAACGAGAATGCGTGGCCGATCCATGGAATCCAGTAGGGGAGAACGGGCACGGTTCGAGGACCCGTCGACCCTCCGGCTGCTTCAGCCTGTTTTGAAACTGTGGAGCGGTACTGTAGGCTTGTGACGATGCGCGTGACGGCGCAGATGACGAAGAAGACGGCGAACAGTGTTTGAAATGGACGTTGGACGGCAGTCGTCAAGGCCTGTTGGAGAAACGAGGAACTTCGCTCGTGCTGTGAGATGTCCATCTTTCGGGACAAAGCTGGTCAATGCGATTGGAGTTCCTCTTAGAAACGGAGTACGTAGTCTGTGTGGAAATTATCGAGAGGGCGAGGCACGGTTGGAGGTAGAATAATATGTCTCTCTTGTAAATCCAGAATCAATGCGGTGTGCGACAAATGCGGACGTATGGAAGCGCTGTCACTGTCACCGTCGCTGCCGCGGCCGATACCGAAGCCGTTTTGGACACGGGCTGTAAGGTGCTCGTACTCGTCCCCCTGAAAGCGAGCTCAAGCCCCGACTTATGAAGGAATGATGAAGCGCGTGGGTGAGTGACGAACGACGACCTCCGTCCGTAGAGTATGTCGTAACCTAAGCCCTTTCTGGTTCTGAGCTCATGTGTGCGTGTGCATGTGCGTGTGCGTGTGCATGTGCGTGTGCGTGTGCATGTGCGTGTGCGTGTGTGTGCAAAGCGAGCAGCGAGTGTTGGGAAGCCTGACCTGCTAGTAATACTTGGTGGCTGCTGTCGATGATATTATCTGGCGTGTACTCGGTCCAAACATCTCCGACCTCACAAGGTGCTGACATGGAGCCTAGCACACCAATCCCTGTTCAATCATCTGCCCGTCGAATCAACGAGCGGTATTTCCATTGCACGAGGAATCCTACCAAACTCAAAACCAATCCGGTCAGATTCAAGTAACAAGCGCCCCCAAAGGGATTGTGGTTACAGTACATATAAATATATTGAGTCTTCACTCGCTCGATAAGACTATCGAACAAGCCGAACTGAGGAGAAAAGTTGGCACCTTGCTGGCACTCGGACACCTAGATTCAAAACTGTTCGGAGAGCACCTTCTTCAGCTTCCCGCTTTGTGCCTCGTACTTCATGATCTTCTCCTGGCTGGCCATCGCTTTACCGAGACACCATTTGATCCGGGGTCTCAACTCGCTCGGTGTCCCAGGCATCTCGGCCAGCGTCTTCAACTCCGCCTCGTACTTCTCCACGTTTTTGTTTTCCAAGCTGATCAATTGGGACATAATCGCCAAATCCAATCTCGCCCTGAGGACGTCGTCCTCGGTCAGGTATTCGAATGCTGATTGGTAGACAGGTTTGCCTGGCTTGATGCTATACGGGCGCCCATTCTTGGACGTGATTGTAATCAATTCTGCCTGTTCGAGAGCTTGCAACACTGTTTCGCCATCCTTGAAAAGATCGTTGAGCAGCAGCTCATTGTATCTGAGAGTCTCATTAGCAGCAAGCTCTTTGATCAACAGCCATGCTTGCTGAGGTGTCCATTTGCGGCTCGAAGTGTCGACGTCGAGAAGATACATTTTTAGGATCTCCGATGCGGATTGCTCAATGATTTGACGAACCGCTTCTGTTTTTCTTTTGTCAGTAAGGATTGAAAGACGAATGGGCCAAATCACGTACTCCCTGGCGATTCGCCTGTCTTGATCCTTCGTGCAAGGAACTCTAGATCTGTCAGTCGACCTCCGAGCACTTGAATCACTCCGTCCAGCTCATCGAGATCACTTCTCAATTGGGACGGACTGAGCTTCTCCTCCCCCAATGCAGCATCTTCGATGTCTGCGTCCAGATGTTTGATGACGAGCTTCTTTGCTACTTCAGGTGTACAATCACTCAACGTGATTTGCCGGAAAACCCTGTCGGGCAGTGCTTTACTGAGCGACTTGGAGAAGGACACGTCGGTGGTCAGGAAAATGACATGGGCAATGTTCTGCGTCGTCAAGACAGCAGCCCATTCTCCCAGTTTGTCATAGACCATGCTCGCCGAACCCTCGTTGTTTTTGTGCAAGAAGTTGTCAATCACCACCACGGGTCGACACTCTGGATGAGCTTCCAGCCACTCGTCGTCTGCCAGTTGGGCGTCTTTGTCTTCCTTTTTGCGCGGCGCCAGTGCAATCTGCTTCAATGCAGTCGTCGTGTTGCCCCAAATCTTAGCGAGTTGATTGTCCAATGTCTCGGAGAATCCTGCTTTTGTGCCAATAGTGGCTGTTGCTGCAAGATCAACCATGCTGCTAATGCTGTTCATCCATGAAAAGACTGGGCGGTAGCCTACTTCGGCCGCGGCCGCGGCAATGGTATTGCTGTCTCCGCGGGCTTCCTGGATTTTCTTGCAATCAATCACTAGTTTGTGTGGGCGATCTTTCAACGCTTGATCTACAACCAACTCCTTCTTCCCAGCCCCACGTGGCCCTTGAACCACGATAAAGGTGTCGGCAGTCTCAATCAACCACGTCTTCAACTGGTTAATGGCATCTTGGCGATCTTCCCAGACGATTTTCAGGTTGTCATCTTCACGCTTCTCTTTTCGGAATCTGATGATGTCGTAACCTCGCAGAAGCTGGCTTCTAACCCACTTGAAAAATCGACGATCTTCCAGGTGAAGACCGTGGGTGATGTGCATCCTGATGAAGAAAGTTCTGATAGGGTCGAACACGGCAACGGACGCTGCTGTCAGTAGAGCGACCAACAAAGGGATAACAATCCTGGGATGGTTCGTCATCCAGTCCCATATCCAGTGAGTTTTTCGTTTGGACTCGTAACTCAACTTGAGCAGCGTCCCGGTCTTTCCTCCGCCATCTTCGGCTGGGAGCACGTAGCCATGCATACAATTCTTGGCCATCGTTGCGAATCTCACGCGAGTGTAATCGACATAAGCATATTTTGGCACGACTTTCGAGTCGGACGGTTGTGACACGATCTCTGTGAGCTTTCCATACCTGCGGAACAAGGAATAAAGCGTCTCTTGGGTCAGTTCGGCCGCAGAATTCTCAGGGGCCGTAGGCAAGAATTCGACCTTGATCCGGGGAGTAGGGACGCGATATAGATCTTCGATCCACGGCTTTCCTTGCACCAAGAAGGCGCGAACCCTCCGAAAAGGGTTGAACCAAGGTGTAATGGGCTTTTCATCGAGATACTGTTTCAGTGTGCTTTCCAACTCCCCGGCAGTTATTCCTTCTTCATGAGAGAACTTGACAAAGGCTCCGCCTTCGCGTAGTCTCGGTAAGATCTTTGTGACGTGGAGGGGGAGGTTTTCAGGCAGGGCTCGCTTTATGATACTAGAAGGATCGGCCAGAGCAAGATTGGGCTGATTGACTTTGCTGAGGGAGGTCTCCAGGAACTTGTCAGGATTCAGGTAGGGGATCCGGTTGAGCCATTGCAGCTTCAACGGGAAGACATCTGCCTTGGGGTCAGTAGATTGCGCAGAGAGAGGGGTCGACAGATCGGTCTCACTATCGAAAAAAAAGATTCCTTCATTTTTCTGGGTCAGAATGTGGCCTGATTCATTGTCACCGGCTTCAGTAGACGTCCACCTCTTTCCTGCCGGGGCTGCGGCGAGTCTGGCTGTCGGGGAAGCAGCCCTCCAAGGGTAGAGCTGCTGTCGTCTCGAAAAGCTCGTTAGGGGAGATGTAGGCCGCCCGAAGGAGGTTCGAACAAATCTCGACGGAATCATGCTGCCCATAGCCAGAGCGTCATAAGAGAATTTGTGGTCTATCTCCTCATCCTGCTGCAGCCAGATGGCGTAGCTCTGCTGGCTCTAAACACAATCCCCTTTTCTTATCGATTCGCAAGTTTCCGCATGATCAAAGTATATTTATTAGTCGGTTCCTATTACCATGGGCGCGGCTCGACAGCCAGCATCATCATCGCGAACAGGACGATGACGTCGAAGCAATACATTTGTGGCTGATCTGTGGCTGCACATCCACCCTGTGGCTTGATCCAGCAATTATTTTTTTGGTTCTCCAACGCGATTGATCTACCCGTGTTATTCCTCTTTCTAAGAGCCAACCGTGCCAGGATGAGCTGGTGGTGGAAGCAGAAGCCTGCCTCGAGCAGCGATAGCAGCAGTGTGAATGCTCTGTCCACCTCGCCCGCCCAGGAAGAGGTGACCACTGTCGCTCCCGCTCCAGTCACCGAACCCATCAAGCGCAGCCTCACCCGGGATGAGCAGAGTGATCGAGAATGGACGGAGTTCCTGAAGGAGCTTCAAGCACAAGCAGATGTGGAGCAAGCTCAAAGAACAAAGTCCAAATCACCTGCAGCACCGTCGCATCCAGCGCCAGTCCACTCTGACATCTCGCCTGATTCCCTCTACCCAGCCGAGATATCTTGCAGATCCGCCTTCGATTATGCCATGTTTTGCCAGAGTTTTGGAGGCCAGTTTGTCAACGTCTACCGCTATGGCTCTTTTCGTTCATGCTCAAACCACTGGGATGACTTTTGGCTGTGCATGAAGACACGAAACTGGAAAAAGGAAGATCGCGAGAGAGCCATACAGGAACATTACCGTAAGAAGGCAGTTAAATGGAAGACTGGTCCGAGCAGCGAAGACGTCTGGGAAGTGCGACGGGAGCCGGTCAAGGATCCTTTCTCGGGGAACCTGGAAGAACTTGAAGCACAAATGGCCGAGTACAAAAAGAACAGTCTAGCTGCACCCGAACTCTGGACCCCGACAAAATGAACAAAATAGACATCTCTAAACGGCCTTTGCAACCTACAGTCCCAATCGAGGCCAGAGGGCGCCGAGAACGAGGCCAGGAGAAGGTGTGGCAGTTGGTTGGCACAAAAGTACCTCGATCACATGTTGGTCCATTCTGTCAATTCCTTCCACCTTTACATCTCCTCACTGAAAGCTCAAGGAATACTCTCCTCTCATACATAAGCCATGGATCCGGCACTCCCACGATTTATGACGCGCATGATTCTGTCTACGACGCCACAGCAAGCCTTTCAACAGGTAGATGAACTTGTTCTGCAGGCCGCAGCTCTGCGAGAACAGACCAAGGAGCTCCAAGGACAAATTGACTTTCTCAACGATCGAGCCGACTGTCTGACCACAACGGCTGAAGGCCTTCAAGAGTTCGCGAAACATGATCGCGACGCTATACAGACTATATTCGAACGATCCCTCTCCGTTTACAAACACATGTACGCGATGTATGTATCCGCCCCGCGGAAAGCAGCACGCTTTAATGATATCAGAACACGCTCGGAGGATGGCATGGTGACCATGGAAGAGATGGAGGCATTCCTTGAAGATGTTTACCAGTATTTCCTCGTTACATCAGAACGGACACAGAGATCAGCCACACCTGAGCCCGAAAGCCCACCTTGTTCTTCGGACGCGCTACCATCCATAGACCCAGCTCAAAGCGAGTCTGAAGCGGAGTTTCCAGACACACGGGGTTTGAAGCGAAAGTTATCCGCGGTTCGAGAGGAAGATGAGAGTGGACCAGACGCAAGTTCGGAGGGGTCTGACACTGTCAAGGATTGTGTAAGGTCGGAGCACCACCCGCTCTCAAACGAGAATGATGAAGATGAATCGGTCCGGAATGCTAAAACACAGGACGAGAATAGTGGTGGAAATACGAGAAACATGGACGAAAGCTCAGACCAGGAACCGGAATCGGCAAGTAACAAGGATTTTGATCATCACCACGTCGATTCCGAGACGACACGATCGTCTGATAAGGGAGAATCATCAGCACCTACGAGCTCTCATGGAGCCGCCAACGCCGTCAAGCCAGCTCCCAAGCAATATTTGGATGGTAAAAGGGGCAAGATCGCTTCGCCCTTTTGTGGCACCAGCAAAGCGGCACGGCAACGTCAAAACAAGCAGCTAGGAGGGGCGGGCTTCGTCTGGAACGCATCTCAACGTCAATGGGAGCGCCCAGACTACGCTACCTGACTAATAAAACTGCCGTGACTAACGTCTGAACTCCCATTGAGATACAACAAAGATGTGTTCACGATCCGACGGATAAGCTTGGGACTGGCCTGTATTTACATCTTCACTCGGCGACAACAGAATTGAATACCTGGAAAGAAAGTCACTCTTGTTTTGGCTCTGGAAATTCAAACTTCTCAGTCTTGATTGATTTCTTCCTCTATTCGAATTGTCTTTTCTGCTTTTTCGTGGTTTCGAGGTCAGGTCCATCTGTCACATTCTTCCTCGTCTTCCTCGTTCGGTTTTCGTTTGATTTTATGCTCTGTTTACAAGCGCATCTCACCATGGCAGCAGTCTCATCCAATTCAGGCCTACTTCACCTAGAAGCCGACTTCTTGCAAGCTCAATCTGAAACAGTCCGGGCTCTCAGTAACGACATCTACTTTGCTGCAAAGATTCTCGACTTCAAGTCCTATGACATCGAGGGTCGAATTGTGAGTCTTAGGAAAGCGGCTTTGGAGACGAGTTCGAAGTACGGTTGTGGTGGACATCTCCGGGTTGACGACCAGAACAAGGAAGATGGATATAGAGTCAATGGTGTCCTGAAGAATGCGACTACGTTGATGGAATTAGCTCGGCAAGTCAAGATCGAGCTGAAGGCCTTGATCGAGATCATCTGCGAAGGACAAGAGGCGGATGAGACCAATGCTCTGGGCCAAGCGTCGACAGAGCAGAGGAACATAAACATCGAATCTGAGGAGATCAGGGCCTTGAAAGCGGGTCTGCCCTCCCTTGAGGAAGAGCTGACCACAGAAATCCATTATACTAGGCGAGCGTTCGCCGACTCGAGCGGATTCATCCCTGTCAACTTTCGTGCTGTGTCGTCAAAAATCTCAAGCGAGGGTGCCCTTGAATCAAACAACATTTGTCAGTCACAACATGTCCAAAAGTCACGATTTGCGGATGAAGAAGCAATGATGACATCCCAAGACTCCATCTCCGGCCTGATGAGTAATGACCTTCCCGCTCGTGGTCGCAAAGTTAGCCGCTTCTCTCGCGTGGGACTATCGGGAAGACATGCTGCTTCTGGGAAGGATAGGGAACACAACGCCGAGTATCGTTCCCGGTCTCCAGCAAGCTCTCGCGGAACAGGAAAGAGAGGAGCAGATGACTTACTTGGTTGGATCCCGAAGAAGGTTTGCATCGCACGTCTACCTGTTGATGAAAGGTTCAGAGCTTTGATGATGCACGAGATACAGAGAAAGCAGCAGGATCACGCTTACTAGAGGAGGAGCACAGCCAATATCACTACCAAGACGGTGCAGGAAACAACTTGAATTCTTTTCCGGCTGGGGTTGGCCATGATTCTGAGGTGGGAATAAGTTTCTGATTGGATCTATTCATCGCATTTGAAAAGGAGGCGCCGGATTGAGTCTACGGTGACCACACGAGATACGAGCTTGGTTGTTTTGGCACGGACATCATGCTTCGTCTGAAGAGATATCGTAGGTAGCAACGAGCTGGGACTTGGTTAGGGCAATTTGATTGGAAGCTTGCCTTTTTTTTTTTTCTCACCGGCATGGGGAGTTGACGACAATGGCAATGTACAAGACCGTTTACCGAGTGCAATGAGAATATCGACGCCCCGCCCTCTCTTTCTCTCTGCTCTTCTCTCGCATCCCTCTCTGGTCCGAGGTTTCGTCCAGCCCCTTTCGCAGCACAGCCTTCCGGCCACTCCGACATAATGCGAACTTGCTTTCTCCCGCGTGCTTTCTCAAAAGTCCCGTCTTGCCAGCGGCTTACAGGTGTTGATTCCTCGATTCCACCCCTGACATGAACGGCTGGCTTTTGCTCTAGTCTTCCTATCGATACATTTGATGTTGCTCCTGCTGACATAAACTGAACTTGAATATGCACCTGCACAAGCCCAATTCGGCATTATGAATGACTGTGCTTTTACCACCACAACCATTTCCCACGCACGTCCTTCTTTTCCCTTCTCCCTCTCTCTTTGCATCCATACATTAGTTCTGACACGACTCTCATACCTTGGTCTCTTGCCCTTGTTCGACATGGTCTAGCGCCTTCCTCATGGACAAAATGCGCTGCACAGCAGGTCAACGCTAACATCTAAACTGCGATAGCGATGACCGGTGAGTCTCCATTTTCGCTAGGGCTGCCAATGAGGATTAGCTGGACACGTCAACAAGCGCAGCAGCTGTTTTCGTGCCAGAAGATACCAGAGTCCAGGCCTATATATTGGGGCTTGATAAAGAATCCTTTTTCTCCATCACCATGTGTGTCTCAAGGAGACTAGTTTTAGAACAAAGGTAACCCGTGCACCTCATCCTTTCTAGTCGCTTGAGATAGGCCCTTTCTTAGTTGTGAGACAGTCCGTGAGAAAGAAATGTCTGGCCCTATCAAGAAGGTCGTTGTCCTTGGGGTATGAATGCCTGCCTTCTTTTCTGCTGGTCCAACACATGTGAGAATCCATCTTGACACCAAGGGACACACATACAGGCAACAGGCAACGTCGGCAAACCCATCACCACTGCCCTGGCCGAAGCTGGCTACACTGTGACCGCGGCCTCGCGCACTCCTGGGCAGAAATTCCCAGACTCGACCAACATCATCTCCGCCGTCGTCGACTACACGTCGCTCTCGGACCTTACGTCCCTCTTTACGGGACAAGATGCTGTGGTCGAAGCGATTCCCCCCAACGCCCTGCACATGCAATCTACCATCGTAGACGCTTGTCTCGCCTCGGGCACGGTGAAGCATATCATCACCCCGGATTTCGCGGGGGACACGTTCAACGAGCACATCACCGAGTTACCGTTGTATGTCCCCAAGGTGGAAGCCCAGAAGGTGCTGGAGGAGAAATTGAAAGGCACGCCGGTGAACTGGAGTGCGATTATTACGGGAGGTTGGTATGATTGGGGTGAGTAGTATTGCCCACGCAGGAGGTAGAATCGCAACGCCGTGCTGACCGCGCCTCGTCCTTTGACATAGCCATTCCACTGGGGTACTATTGGATCAACCCGCGCACAAACACCCTTATGGTCTACGGCAGCGGCAACCAGCGAAACAGCATGTGCCGCGTATCCACCGCAGCGAAGGCCGTCTGTGACGTTCTCCGACAGCCCGAGAAGTTCGCAAACCGGCCCGTCTACGTCGCCGACCACACTGTGAGCATGAACCAGCTAATCCCGATCCTCGAGGAGATCAAGCCGGGCTGGCAGATCCAGCGGGTAGACCTGGATGAGTTCTTCGCCACCGCAAAGCGCATGTGGGACGAGGATACGCAGAAAGGGGTCGAGGTGCGGCTGCTGACTCCTGGTAAGTTTTGACCTCAGGGAACTTACGCCCCTTCCTGCACCCTCTTCCCCTTCTTTACTATTCTCCTCCTCTTCCTCCTACCCCGTTCGCTCGTTCCATAAAACAAGAACAAATTGATCATCTAACTTCCTCGGGTCCGCCCCGGCCGATAACAAAAAGCATACAACATGCTAGGAACTTACGGCATCTTCGAAGAGAACAACCGCTACAACGCCGACTTCGAACACCTGATCGAGCCCGGCTCCGGGTACCAGAAGACCACGGAGGACTTGAAGGAGGAGCTGAAGACACTGGTTGCGGAGATGTAGATTGGGAAACCGTAGATTTATACATTTACCGAGCGAGGGTTTGTTAAGTTGACAGTCCCCGGGAGAGAGGAGGTGGAAGCCTCTGGGAAGAAGAGGAAAAGGGGGGAGGAAGAGGACGGGAAAGGGTGACGGGACGGATGTATGGAAAAGGAAGGGGTAGAATAGTCCACGCTTTCTCCCCGACTCTGGCTCTCCTTGTGAGGGTGATGATGAAAATCTTCTTCGTCTCGGCCCCTTGACGACCCGTGGAGAAATAGAAAGTAAAAAAAGAAATGATGAGAGTCAGGCAAGGCAATGACAGTATCCCACTGTTCATACAATCCAGTCCAGTGCAGTCCATCTACGGCGCAACAGAAGTCAATCCAATTTCACTCAACTCGTCATTTATTCATTCAATTGAATGTCAAATCAATCATCATTGATGTACTTGTCAAACACGTCCTTGTACCACCTCAAGCCGACATCCCGGTGGCTCCTTATCTTCGTCCTCAGCTGCGCCTCTCCCCAGGTATCGTATCTACCTCTGAGAAAGGGGCTGTCAATGTTTCGGCCCTCGTCCGACTCTCTGCCCACCATCTTCCACCCTGTTGCAGAAGTGTCGAAATGCTGGTCCCACAGAGCCTTGAGGTCCGATTTAGTCAGGTCTGGCCGCACGCCCTGGAAGAAGGGCACGCTGTAGCGGTCATACTCGCCGGGCGGGAGGAGGACGCGGTGTGTGGTCGCCTTGCAGACGCCGTTGGTCACGACTTCAAAGGCCTGGCCCATGTTGATGACGAGGGTTCCCGGCACGGGCGGCGCGTCCAGCCACTCTCCGTCCTTGGACAGGACCTGCAGGCCCCGGATCGACGGGTCCGACGCTTGCAGCAGGAACGTCATCCAGCCTGAACTGTCCTTGTGCGGGCCGACGCCCTGAGAAGAAGAAGAAGAAGAAGAAGAAGAAGAAGAAGAAGAAGGCTGAGTCGTGGCGTCTCCGGATGACGACGGCGACGAGGGCCGGTAGTGCACGAGCTTGATCCGGTCTTGCGGGCCCGTGAACCGCTCCAGACTGTGCGGAGGCAAGCCGAGTGCCTCGGTGACCAGCTCGAGGAACCTCATTGCGAGATCTTGCATCGCCGCGACGTACGACTCGACGATCTCGCGGAACCTAGGCTCCTCCGGGAAGTCGGGCCACTGATTCGGGCCCTGCAGCCGAGTATACAGCGGCGGCGATGATGATGGCGATGGCGAATCCGTCCCCGCCGAGACGACGAGGCCGTACCTGTCCGGCAACTCGTTGGCGAACTCGAACTGCTCTCTCTGATCCCTGACGCGCGCCGTGATCTCCGACCCGAACTTGCTATACCCCAAAAAGTGGGGCGAGTTGACGAGGGCGACGGACTCCTTGACCGGGTCTGGGAGCGCGAAGAGACGAGGAAGAGCATCCACGAGGTCCTGGACGATCGACTCGCCAATGCCGTGGTTGGAGAGGTACAGGAATCCTACCTCAGACAGCGCGTGGCGGAGGGCTTGCAGGAGCTGCGGCCGCGTTGTCGCGTCATCGGCCTTGTGGAAGTCAATCATTGGGATGGACATGCTGGCGCTGGGCGCCCTGAAAGATCAGTAATATTATATCGATCACGAGAAGCCAAAGCTGGATGGATATCTTTTATGAAGGATGATCTCACCCTTGATCAGGAGAGTCTTTCTCAACTCCTGATTGTCTTCAATACTTTCAATGGGCAAGGCCTGTAAGGGAAGACGAGGAGGGAAGCACGCCATCGATGGGGTGAGCAGAGAAAAGAAAGGAGTTCTCGTTATGTAAGCAAAACAGCCTTGCGAGTCAGTCATTGTACTCCCGACCGAATAGTGATTCTCCTGCCCTTGGGATTGCCATGAAGAGACGACCATGCACAGGGCTTAATGGACAGCAGGCGCATACGCTGGTCGGAGGGATAGATGGCCCACAGAGTCAATGGCTCGAGGCTGAGACCCGAATGAGACCAAATGACAGCCTGGCGACGGGTTGGATTCAGTGTCACATCCCAGCTAATATATACGGAGTACAACCTAGGTGTGTACCCGTCTCTTTCCCAAAATCTTCCTCTTTCTTTCATGCATTGCCTTTCACACCTCGTATATTGCTTGCTTCGTCTCGCATTACCACTCCTGGTGGCCATCTGACTCTCAGATTGCGCGCGAACGGTCAATCGTCGACCCCTACCGTGCGCGTCTTGGTCGGTCTCCCACCAACCGATTCGCCTCTGCGATTTCCGCATTCTCCTGCGCCCTCTGTCTCTCCAACTCCGCCATCTCCTCTTCCCCTCCACTGGCCGCTGCCTCCTCCTCGTCTTCGTCGCTGCTGTGACCACCATTTCCATCGTCAGGGCCACCATTTTCATCTTCAGGTGGTCTTCTGCGTCTTTCGAAGTCCTGCGCGTGGGCAGTTCCGATGATTGTTCCCACGCGTTGAAGGGCCCGCATGGCAGGGGTCCGCGGCGTGGTAGGTGTGCGACGTTGACGAAGTGATGCGTCTAGTGAGGCTAGGCTTTCCAAGTCCACGCCAGTGGCAATACGCTGTTCAGGCTCTGTTGGCTGTGGAGCGCTAGGCGTCCGGCGCTCCTGAACAGGAGACACCGTGCGCGACTCGGGTATGTCGTACGGCAAAGGAATATCTCTCGAAGCACGGAATTGCCCAACGTTATTGCAATGTTCGTTTTCGACGCGGAATAGGGACCAGAGGCCCCTTCGGATGACCTCCGCCAAACTGACGAAGAAGGACATGAAGGCGGAATGTTGTATATCCGACGTGAATATCGCATAAAACACCCACTGCTGTCGAAGCAATACATCCGCTACGATCGCAGAATAATATATCCAGACTTGCTTATAGGCGAGCCGCTCTCGGAGGAAGGGATACTTTTGAACGAAGAAATCGCCCAAGCTCCAATCCATGAACACGTCCCAGAAGGAGCAGTACAATCCGTTGACGAGAGCGAACGTGACAAAGATGGACCAAGTCGTGTGATTCATGTCGATTCGGTAAATTGACAGTGTCGCGTAGTAAGCGATGTTGCCACAGTATTTGACACAATTGGCGAGATGAGGGAACCAATTCCGCGAATCGTAGTAACGACGCAGACATTGCAATGCTCGCCACACTGCAGGAAGCGCGGCAAAAAACCCCAGCAAGCGTGAGTGGCTGGAGTTGCATTGCGGAGGGTTGTTCCAGTTGTTGACGTAGAGGCAGAAGAAGAGCTCGATCTGGCCCATGGCGTAGGTTTCGGAACAGTACATATCGCCCAGATAGAAGTCTCGGAACTCGACCGGGTAGAATGGTGCACAGGCAAGCCTCAGGTTCGTAACAGCCCACCATTTCCGTGCGTGGTGATAAATGATGGGAAAGGGCAAGAAGATGATGAGTATGGTGACGATGATGAGAATCAACGGCCAATAGATGTAGAACCAATCATAAGAGTTTTGCCGAAAGTTGAGGTAGATGAATAGGCCATTGAGGAAGAGGAAAAAGCAGGGCAACTCTGCCAATTGTCGCCAGTCCAGCACATGTCTGGTGTCGTACTCGAAGATGAAGACGTAGTTGATGTGATTCTTGTTCCACATCCTGCAATCCAGCACAAACATCAAGAATAAGATAACAATCAGAAAGTATCCCGCGTACAACTGCAGTAGGTAACTGGTCTGCACAGACATCCTCGGATCATTCAGTCGAAAGGCAGCATCGACAAGGCCAGCCACGCCGAAACAACAACCCGCGGCAACATAAAGACCATTGCGGAACGCCACCGCCGAGTGATCCCCTGTGCCAACCTTGGATCGCAGTTTCTTAACAGCGACCTTGTGGTTGCCGCGCTCAAAGTACCGAGAGTATAGATCTTCGACAGCAATGAGGTGATTGTCAACGACGTCACTCGTAACAAAATATGCATTGTTGACCTTTTCTGTCATATATCGCAGCGGAGGTCTGGCTTGGACTGCTTTGTCGTATTTCTTATTGATCTTGCGGAAGCCCGTCTTGTTCAGCAGAGCATAAGATTTGAGCAATTCTAATCCGCGGTAGAATTCCTGCAGCGCGAGCTTCAGCCTCTTCTTTGCAACGGTATACTTGATTTCACTTCCGTGGTCCCGGCGCACGTAATCTTTCTTTGCTTCGTTGATTCTCTTTTGTGCTTGCGGTCCTGGAGGAGAACTCATCTGTGCCATGGCTTGACTGGTCTTCCCGATTGTAGGCCGTCGTCCCATGACCTCCCCTATGGGTTTTGGGATGAGGTGGCTGCCACTTCCGTTGGGCTTGACGCCTTCCTTGAGAACATTTGCCGGTTGCTTTCTTATGTCGTTTAGATGTGGTGGTCCGGTACCGTCGTTTCCGTGTTTTGCCTTCAATATTTCTGCTATCCTTCTGTCTCTCATTTCGTGGAGTTGCGCCCTGAGCTCTTGCAGACGTTCAGTAGCTTCGTCTTCCTTGATCTTGTAAAACTCCTCAATCTTCATCAATTCTTTATCTAAGAATGTGAAAAAATCGGCCTGTTTCTCATCAAGCTCTTGGTACGCTGAAAGCTGCATGTCATTCACAGTGGCCTCGGTCAGATCACGAGGAGCGAATAAGTTGCGGAATCTTTGGGAAGCTGAGATGGAGTTCATCCTCGGCAGTGGGCCCGAGACTGACTGACTTTTGCCTCCTCGTCCGCGCTGGAACATGGCCTTTGCCAGGCTTCCTGCAAAGCTGTGCCTGGCGAGAGGTGGATGATGCGTCTGACCAACATGGTACGGATCCGGCGCTGGTGGAACTTGGGCTGGTGGAGGAAGTCGTGGAGTCGTGCCCTGGGATTTTGGTTCGATCTCTGTGGGTGGTCGCGTCCGCGCAGGGGTCAACGCGGGATCGGGGAGTTCGAGGGCGGCCATCATCCCAGGTGTTTCATCTGGAGGCGTGCCGACAATGGATCCATAATTCATTACTCGCCGCACCGACTGACCAGGATAGAGAGGCGTGCTTTCCGGCGTCGTCTCCATTTGAGCTCCCGGAATGTATATAGGCGGAGACGCTGCAAACATGGTATGACTTCGGCGCTGGGTGACCTGCGGTCTATCTTCCGGCTCTTCATCTTCGTCTGGTGCGACCTCCTCTATGTCGGGTAGTGACTGGGTCGACCTTGCTGTTTCGGCTCGTTGAAGATTGAAGTCATAGTGTGTAAAGGGAGTGCGCTGTTCTGCGAAACCGTCGAAAGTGACAGAACGAGGCTCGGTGCCAGGAGTCCTCTGCAGGTTCCTGAGGGCTTTGGAGATGGCCTTGATTTTCTTCTTTCCCAGCTGCGAGGAGATTAGCACCGAACGAAGCAATGTCGCGTTGAGAGAACCTACCTTGTAATTCAAGTACTTAGCTCTCCATTCTGGAACGGCATCTTCCTCCAATTCCCTGCCTCAGTTAGTTTCCCACCTCATCGCAGAGGGATCTCGGTGCTATGAGAGGACCTACTTTGCAAACTTCATGGCGTAAGTCTGGGCCTCGCATCAGCGCATCCTGCCTCTTAGCCGTAGTCATCTGTTGCAGTGTTCGAGCGACTCGAAGATGGATTGAAGAACGAGGGCCAATGATGTGGGGACGAAGCCATGGGAAGGTCGCGATGGCGGAGAAGTCGAGAGAAGTTCGTGAGAAATAATGCAGATGCGGGCGTCTCGCAGCGTCATAGGCGGTAACAATAATATTTGGCTCGATGGGCCGAGATCCGCATCCTCGCTTCCACGTGCGTCGTCCCTTCGACAACGTTTGTTCCTGTCGCGTTAAACTCTGTCAACGCGAGCCAGGGTTGTTATGCTCATCGACGAGTCAGCTAGCGAGCTGAGTTGATACCAGGACAGTCTTGGTCTCATGCTACCCAGATTCGCGTTAACCCATCCTATCGACCTAATATCCTACCAGCCCTTCCCTGACTTCACCCATTCTCAATCAGGCAATCAGTCAGGCGGGGTTTGGTGCTCTGAGGAAAATCTTGACGACGTGGAGGTGTGAGCATATTTCTACCACTTGTTGACTCCCTCTGCTTTCTTTTCACCCCATGGTACCTACCATCTCAACTTCCTCCAAGATTTTGACAAACATGGTCTACACAATAACCGTGCACCTCCGAGCCAAATCTTCGGATCCGGCCATCGTCCAAAAGCTCAAAAACAAGCTCATCGAAGCTTCCCGCGTGTACTCCAAAGACAAGGAAACTCTGTCGTGGTTCGTCATGCAGTCTGTCCACGACGAACGAGATTTCACCATTGTCGAGAGGTACGAACAGGAAAGCAGCCAGAAGTACCACCTGGAGAATCCCTATTGGAAGACATTTGACCCGTATGTCAAGCCGCTTCTTGAAGGGGAGATGGATTTGAGACGGTTTGAGGAATTGGACACGAGCAAGGACGTGGTCGTGGAATGACCTGTTTTCAGTCTTGCATATCAAGACCTCCGCGAACAATTCTGAGCAGAGCACTCTGTGCAGACTCCACTAAGGACCAATTGGACAATCAGATTGTCTTTACTGTCGACCTGGTTCGGACATGGCTTTTACACTGGGCACATCTGCCCCTTGAGCACCACAGGCAGTTTCTCAGAATTCTCGATTTGATTTTACCTCCGCTTTGATATGTACATATCGAATACTTCTCGGTCAAAATCAACAACGCCGATTTCAATGCCTATACAGTGCTTGAGCAGAAGCCACATCATGAGAAGGCAGGGCGGAAGGAGAATCGACCTTCTGGCTTCATCTTGGCTCGTGTAGGACTTCGAAGCTCCCCCGTGAAGCATCTTTGCGCGATAAATCTGTCCTCCGCTCGAGCGACTCATAGCTTGTCTTTTCTCTACCGCACGATCCGCCTCCATTCCTCTTCCTGCCTGCCTTCACTCGTCTGTCTTCTTGCTCAATCACCCACAAAATATCCAGGTAGCCGCTGTCTGCGTTCCTTCAAAGAAAACATCAAGGGCTAGGCATCAAGTTTATGTTTAACCATACGAAATCTGTTCGTTTGGCTCGCCTGGGGCCATGAAATTGGTCTCAGAGTTGCCCATCTCCTTGGCCGCACTGCAGCGAGCCATTGTTGGTGAACTAGAACCTGGTTAGCGTCTGAATCCTGTATATACTAGGGATCTGGCGTTGGTGGAAATGTGGGCGCCTCCTTGTAACATACCTTCTCGAAATTACGTCAGTCTGGTAGAAGTCTTTGATGGGCAATTCCAGCTTCCGTCCGGTGGCTTTCGAGCCCTTATTCGCATCCACCAGTTGCACTTTACTTAAGCCAGTCAACGTTTGCGGCTCAAGAGTATCGTACCTCCTGAGCGCCGGGGAAATCTCTTCGAGACGATCTCTCAAAACCTCCAAATCGTCGTACGGAAGCGGGACACCCAGGAATTCGGAAGCTGCCCGGATGATCTTCCAGTCCGTCCTCGCCGCTCCGGGTATCGTGACCGCAGAGCGAGTGAGTTGTACACGACCCTCGGTGTTTACATAAGTGCCAGATTTCTCGGTGTATGCGCAACCAGGAAGAATGACATCGGCGAGCTGTGCACCAGTCTCACCGTGATGACCCTGGTAAACCACAAATGCCTCCTTGGGGATGTCGGCCTCGGATACCTCATCTGCACCCAACAGCCAGACCATCTTGGGTTTTGTCTCGGCAACTTTCTGGGAGGGAACGGTGAAGCCCACTTCATAAGCTCCTGCTCTGGAGGCCGCTCGCTGAAGGACATTGTATCCTTGCCACTCGGCGGTGTTGAAGTTGGCCTGGTGCTTGTCTACGAAGGAGCCCACTGATTCGAAAATCGCTGCTGCATCTGGGTGCTCGGCGACTGCGCTGCCAACAATAATCATGGGCCTCTTGGCTTCTGCCAACTTCTTGCCAAAGTCACCAGAAAGTGCCTTCTTTACAGCTGCGGCATCGGTGCCCAAGTGTTCGAATTCGAATGTGCTCTCAAATGGTTCGCCAATATATCCAATTTCAAGGGGGGAACGTAGCCATTGTTTCCGAATACGGGCGTTGAGCACAGCCGCCTCCCAACGAGGATTGCTTCCGATGATGAGCATATGGGTGGCTTCTTCAATACCCCAGATCCTGGAGTTGAAGAGGTAGTTTCCTCGGATGTCAACACCGTGGGCGATTGGTGAGCCGCCTCCTGGCTGGTCAAGAGCGAGATTGTCAGAGTTCAGTTTATTCGCCAAGTCTTTCATGGCGACCAGGGATTCCGTTTCGATCAAGTGGCCGGCAATGGCTTTGAATTCGTTCTCGCCGGGCTTGATCCTGGCATATGCGTTGCCGATCTCTGTTAGAGCTTGTTCCCATGTGGCCGGAAGGAATTTATCATCTCTTCGGATCAACGGCGTTGTTAATCTCTGAGTCTTCAGTCCGTCAAGAGCAAAGCGGGTCTTGTCATCGATCCATTCTTCGTTGATATCATCGTTCAGTCTGGGTAGGATTCTCTTGACTTCCATACCTCTGGCGTCCACTCGGATGTTTGAGCCCATGGCATTCAGCACGTCGATTGATTCAAATTTGGTAAGTTCCCAGGGACGATAGCTGAAAGCTCCTGGTTTGGGCAGGAGAGCACCAACGGGACAGAGGTCGGCCACGTTCCCCGAGAGTTCAGTGTCGAGGTTCCTTTCCAAATACGTGCCGATTTCCATTCCATTGCCTCTGCCGGTAGAACCCAACTCTGGTGCACCGGCAATCTCATTGGCAAACCGAATACACCTTGTGCAGTGAATACATCTGTTCATCGAGGTCTTGATCAAAGGTCCAATGTTCTTGTCTTCGACGGCACGTTTGCCGGTGACTTCGTGGAAACGGCCACGATCGGCGCCATACCTCATCGATTGATCTTGTAAATCGCATTGGCCGCCTTGGTCGCAGATAGGGCAATCTAACGGGTGGTTGGCCAGGAGGAACTCCATGATGCCTTCTCTTGCCTTGTGGGTCATTGGTGAATCGGTCTTAACAACCATGCCCGGTTGGACTGGCCATGCGCAGGACGCAACAGGTTTGGGGACTCGTTCGACTTCGACTAGACACATACGACAGTTTCCGGCAATGAGAAGTTTCCTAGCAATTCAATGGCTTAGCACAGACCGGTCTTGCAGAATAATGGGGGAAATAAGGACATACTCATGGTAACAGTATCGCGGAATTGTCACGCCTGCCTTTTCACAAGCTTGGATCAGGGCCGAGCCAGCCTCTATCGACACCTTCTTGCCATCAATAGTGAGTTCGACTTCGGCATTTCGTCTGGTGGAGGAGGTAAAGGACCTGGTCGCCGCCTGCCTTGTTGGGGGCAGCGAAGGTCTTGTGCGCCCTGCGGCGCGAAGAAGCTGAGACCGCATTCCGTCACAACCCGTCGAGCAGGTCCCAGCTCTAGAAGTCGAAAGGCAGTGGTGTTGAGATGAATGTGGTGGCGTCGACAAGAAGCTCTTGAAGTTTCACGGGTTGCAGCTTTCATTGACGACTGCATGGTGCCCACCAATCATATCACGAGGATTACTGGCTCTTAAATACGGTGGAGCAATACCCGTACGAAGGCAATTCAAACGAGGCTGACGAGGTCAACGAGGTCAAGCTTGCTACCGAGCTCATATATGTATTTTACACTCAACGTCTTGCTGAAACTATGTACATTCCAGAATGAACCGAGCTAGGTACCTGAAGTTGTGACATGAGGCGGGTCTTGGCCGGCGAGGCAGGCCAGATTGCGCCCCTCCCTCTGGGCCTATGCCCTCGAAAACCAATCACTCACCCTCCTCCTCATAGCTCCTAAGGTTTGGATGGACACAACCCAGGAGTACATCATCGTCTTGAACGGGACCCAACTCAGCCATCCCTTGGAGAGATCCTTACCCATCTCCTCCGCAGCCATGTCAACCATGCCCACCAGAAACACCACAGGTCCTTCCTTGCTGAACATGCCCTGCTTGTTCCGCATAGTCTTTCTCTGATATTTCTTTGCCCGCGGAAACATATTCTCTTCGTACTGGCGTACCGCTTCATCCAAATTTCTCTGTTCCTTGAGAGCATTCTCAAGGGCTTCAGCCAACTCGAGTGAATCTTTCATCGCCTTGTTCACACCTTCCCCCGCAAAAGGCGTCATCAGGCTGGAAGCGTCTCCAATCAGCGTATATCCCTTTTTGTGTTCCCAGGTATTTCCAACAGGTAACTCATAGAGCGGCCAAGGTCGAAATCTGGTGCTGACTCGGATCAGTTGTTTCTGTTGGCGTGTCCAGTCTTGGTAATTTGACAGGATTATGTCTTTCAATTTCTCCTCGTTGTCACCATAAGCGGCCAGCATATCAGCAGGCCAGCTCTCGCCGTCTTCCATTTTCACCCACATGCCAATTTTGATCGACTCATCACCCATTCTCTGTGCAGTCAGAGACTTCCCGTCAGAGTATGAAAAATAACTGCCCCTGCCGACCATCTTTGAGAGCTTTGGGTAATCCTCATTCGGTTTCGGGATGCGGCTCTCAAAGCCACAGATGCCCGCATATTGTGGCCTTACATCTGTCAAGACATGTCGTACCTTGGACCACGCTCCATCAGCGCCGACGACCAGATCAAATGGACCAGCGATCGTCCCATCGCGAAAGTTCAACACACCGGTCTCTGGTACAACCGACTGCACCGTTTTGCCCCATTTCACACACTCACTCTCAACACTCTCCAATAACATATCCTTCAGCACCTCCCGATCGATCTCCGGCCTCTCGTAATCCAACTCCGACTCTTTCCTGTTGGACTTGGGGTGATTGTTGAGATGTAAGATAACCGTATCATTCTTATCCGCGATGAACAATTCCTCGCCGTCATAACGGAGATGCTTGAGCGCTTCTTCCCATAGCCCGGCTTTTTTGAGGGCAGCGAGGCCGGTGTTCGTGTGTAAGTCGAGTGAGCCGCCTTGATGGAACCGGGACGTGGGACTTGCGTCCTTTTCGAAGATGGTAATGGAGATGTCGAGAGCGGCAACCTGGAGGAGGCGGGCAAGTGTGAGACCAGCGGGGCCCGCACCCACGATAGCGAGACTGAATGGCATCGGTCTGAAGGATTTCCTGACCGGTCTTCTCGGACGGCACAGGACGCCTTTCTTCGGCGTAGATATCGGTGCAGAACAGAACCCTGCTGGAATAGTATCGATACAAAAGAAGTTAGATGTGCGGGTCTGGACTCGATATCCTTTTCACTTCTATCAGGTGCAAGAGGGGTGCTGTGCCAGAAATTGGTATGACCATTGCCTGTGGCCTCTTGAGCATTGAATAGAACGGAATGGGTCGCACCTGTGGTCGGCACCTGCTACTTATACACGCGGCAGGGACTTACTGTTGTTTCACCCGCTCAGATCACAGTGGATAGCAATAGTCTACTCACATACAATGAGCCCGTCTGCCCTTCATTACAACAATGTATGGATCCTGTTTGTGTTGCTGGAAGTCAAACTTCGGGGCCCATTGCAATGGTGCCGAGTCGCCCTACTGGGTACTCAACTCGCCAGCAGGATTTCTTGCCTTCGGCCCCGCCACACAGACTTAACGGCCGAAGCACGGCTCGCAAGAACGCTACGTCTCGGCGGCCCGCGAACATTGCCCCAAGCAGATAAGTTTTGTCTTGTCTGGTATTAGGTAGGTCTCGGGCTCGCATCGCTCGAGGTTCTGGAAAAGGAGTTATTGGACGAAGGTGCGTCACAGGCAAAAGAGAGAAGGGAAAAAAAAAAAAAAAAAAAAAAAAAAAAAAGAAATGACGCCTCTTCATATAGTGACTTGATGGCGTGGTGGTTTGCGGGAAGTGGCTATTCTCACAAACTTGGATCCGTGAGTCTTTCTGCTTTACCTGGCATGGTGAGGTCATTACGTATACAGCTCTATGCGATCAATGCCCCGAAGCCAAACATGGCCGCATAGCCCAACTTGCCCTCCACACCACTTCGTTTTT
This sequence comes from Cladophialophora bantiana CBS 173.52, assembly GCF_000835475.1. Taxonomy (NCBI): domain Eukaryota; kingdom Fungi; phylum Ascomycota; class Eurotiomycetes; order Chaetothyriales; family Herpotrichiellaceae; genus Cladophialophora; species Cladophialophora bantiana. The sequence continues at coordinate 148,246 of NW_015971583.1, forward strand.
GTGTCGAGGCGCCCGCGCTCGAACTTGTAGGCGAAGAGCTTCCCGGCTGGCTTGAGCTGTGCGATCCATTGCTATAACTGCTAGCAGCCGGGCATCCTGAGCCATTGCATTTCGCAGCGAGTTTCGCGCTGGGGACAAATGTCTTGATCGGCCTCGTGTTGTTTTTCAATGGATTGCCATTGAAATCGAGACTCTCAACCATAGTCCAAGGATAATACTTGGGTGCAGTGAACATGGTTTCAAACCCTTTCTTATGGACAGTGCCAACAACCTTCCAAGGCCCGTCGCGCGATGTACTCGAGTAGACGCGCCACTGCGCGACCTTCGTGGCGCCATTCCAGCTCATCCAGGACAATGTCGGCGCACTAGTATTGTGTGCATATGTGTACAGAGCCGGTGCATCAGTGGGAGTGGAGGTAAAATTGTACTTGAAAGCGCGGTAATGCATTGATCCTTCCGTGGCGAAATGTCCTTGCTGGACCATGCGCCCATCGGGCGTGTATTCAGATATAAACGCATTCTTGCCCCATCCCATGAATACGTTTGAAGTCGGCCAGTCTTGGTCGCGTCCAAGGACTTGCAGATTGCCCTGCGACTGGGAGATGAATTGATATGGTGCAACAAACCTTTGAAGGAGCGTGACCGAATTCATAGTATGATCGAGCTTCAAAACCATGCCCGAAGAATAGCGGGAGGTTTGATTGTATCCATTTGAGGCATTGTCGAACAACGAGATGATAGTGGTGGTCTCGTTTTCTTCGCGGAACCTCGCATCATGCTGGAAACTAAAATTCAAGCCCGTCGGGAAGCTGAAATCAGACGCTATACCGCCCAGTCGCCAAATGATGTGGCCGTCTTGTCCGGACACCTTGTATATGGCACAAGTGTGGCGTGCAGACACCAGGTAGTCTCCATCTACGTTCTGATCCACGCTGTTAATGTGGAAATAGTCCCAGGGGCTTGTCGGCCCAAATCCATCTCCCGAAACCTCGGTTGTATCTGGCATCACAAAAGTCTCGTTGGGCAGAACATGGTCTAAGGCAGACCACTCAAAGAGCAATCGATTGGTCCCAATTTCGATACGCTGAAAGAAATTGTTCATGATCCAGCCCTGTCCCGACGTGATACCATAAGCGGATAGGTCATAGTGCTCGGGATTGTAGAGTGTAAACAGAGAGGAGCCGTCGGGCAGCACGTTAAATTCATGCTCGTCAAAATTGGCCACTCCTCCCTGTGAATGGATCGAGGTTTTGGCTGTGAAGGTGTCGTCCAGGACCACAGCGTAGCCTCGCACATATCCAACATTCTGACCACCAGTGATGTAGCAGAGATTGTCCGTCCCATTGATTGAACAAAGGTGGAAATTGTGGCTGGGGCCACCACCGGTCGAGCCATATCCCGAATAAACCAAGTTCTGACATATATCAGTTTGTCTCCCCTTGGATTCTCGAAAATGCAGAACTGACCCCTCTGTTGTCATAAATGTAGATCGCCTCTTGGAATGTCTGGTACGGACTCAGGAAGATATACCCAGGAGTTACGGCATCTTCGTCGAAAAGAGAAATGTTCAGGAAAGGTGCATAAATGTCGGGTCTCTGTCTTGACCGTCAGTAACAGCTGGTTGGATGCAGGAAGGACTTACTGATTTGTACTGCGACAATGGCCCTGTCCCGTTCGTGGCTACTGACACTTGACCTTGGGCTTGTGCACTGGGGAAAGTGCATGCTACCAGAAGCGCAGCAAGAGCAAGCTGGAGGACGGATGCCATGGCGGAGAAGCGAGGCGTCAATGTCCGTCGAGGTGCCCACCAAGCCACTCACATCAATGCGGGCAAATCGAGAAACTCGAGGCTGACAGAGGTCAAGGTCCATTCAATGGCCTGGCGGGAGACGAACAACGCAAGCGCTTTCTTATGCCACGGTCCATGATTTCGTCGAGGCAAACGGGGAATGTCCAAGTACGTTGAAGGATTCTCCACTAATGACGCAGAGTTGCATTTGAGCCTTTTGGCAGGGTAGCAGGGAATAAGGAGACTTTGGGCTTGTTAAACTGCAGAGACCAAAGTATCCCAAAATACTAATACTAGCCCGCTAGCTATTAGCCAGGTGGCCAGTGAGGAGCTAGAAGAGGATCATGCTTTTGCCGCCGGTGACCACCCGTCACCAAAGCCCCTTTTGGAGGATGCACGTACTTGGTATCGGTCACACTGGCGACATCACACACCAGAAGCCGATCTCCAGGACCAGAAAATCCAGTTCAGCAAGACGGACTATTCTAAAAGCAAACGACCGCCACCTCGTGTCCCAGTCGCCCGCCTTTCGGGTAACTCAAGTATCAACCGAAACCAACAAACCACAATCCAGTACATTTACGAGCTGTTACGAGGCACCTGCCTGAGCCTGCTCCTCAATGGGCTTCTGTCCTAGTATAACAAATCTAAGAAACTGTCAGCAGAAGGCACAACCGTTCAGGGAGCAAGGCTCAGATCACTTACAGCGGCCAGTAGCTGTGGACAGTACGGTCTCTAGCCTCTCGTCGACAGTCCGTCAACAAGGCCTCAAGCTCCTCAAATGAGTATTCCAGGAGTTCCCTGAATACCTTCAGACTCAGTCCTTGGATGCCGTCAAGTATATTGACAAGGCCAAACATTCCTGCCTGCCTGAGCGTTGAATCCTTGGGCCAGGGGCCTATGGGGATTTTGAACCTGCGGCAGCTGACATTGACAAAGCCTGCGTTCCGCATCTGCTCCATAACAAGCTCAGGTCTGCAGAACCCGCCCAGACCCGTCTTTTGCATCCCTCTCGTCCACTCACGTTCCCAAAAGGTGAGCCGACTGTTAGGGGGGAGTGTGTTGTCGTCACTCCGACGATTATAGTCGGATTCCTGGCATTCAACCCACCCTCCCGGTGTGAGCCATTGCATTGCCTGCTCGAAATAATGAGGCCAACTTCGCAAAGTGAAGTCGTTCATGATCCTGGAGTGGATCAAGTCGAATCTATGGCCAAATGTCCACTCTTCGTCGGCATCTGCAATCTCGAAGCTCAAGTTTGTTGGTACGAAATGTGGTTGAATTGGACTCAAATCAGTGCCAATGACGATAGCATCCGGATGGACTTCAGCAGCGTCCAGCGCCCATACACCTGTTCCAGTCCCAATATCGAGAATTGCCCGTGGATTGGGAATCGGGGCAAAGAATAAAGTGTTCCTTAACGACAGACGGACGGCATGGTAGTGGATGTCGATTCTGTCCTGCTCCGACTCGTCATTGGGCATCAAATACTTGCCGCTATGGAAGGAGTGATAGGTGCGATCATACCGCCTCTCATACTCGTAGATGCTTGCTGTCACCGACTGTGTAGTAGAGTCTCGGTCCCAGTATCCGGAATCTGTCTCATCCACAGCTGGGCCGCTGCCGTCATCCTGTACCAGTCAATTGCGATTAAATTTCCAGAGGACGGCTCCAGGTCGCCACTTACCACGGGATCACCGATTGCCTCTAACGCACTGTCGCTATCAGAGACTGGCATTTTGGGCAGCCCCGAGACATTTGAACATCAACAAGCTTGGGAGATGTTCGGTGAAAATGGAGCAGAATACTTGCACTTAACCAGCAAGGCGATTCAAGGGCTATCCAAGCAAAGCGGAGAATGAAAGCCAGACACGAGTCAACTGAATGGGCGAGAAGACAGCAATGAAATCCTTGCCCATGGCTCGTTTTCTCTGCCTGCAACACATCACCTGTCAAGAATATGCAGCCGTGCGAAAAACAGTCGGATACCAATTGGACGACCGATCCAACTGTTTCGCAGCTCTCTAGTTACACACAGCCGGTCTCAAACCTAGCTGCCGCGGATGTTGTGTATCCTTGGCTGTTCGCCCATTCGCATACAGGGCCAAACAGAGTGACGCAGTTGCAAAGGATGACGCCGCTAAGGCGGCCTGGCTTCGGCGCAAGCTGGATGCCGCAGGGGCTCTCGGGCTGCGGCTCAATGCCTGGTTGGGCCTTCTCGACGTCGACAGCTAAGGCCTCGACCACCTCCATCTGACATGTGTCAACGGTCGGTCGCGATGCATGGCCTAACGCGTGAGTGCAGTTCCCCATAAGTCTACCGAGCACTCCATGCCCCTACCGAGTACAGTACCTACAGATACGCGGGCTTTTCGAAGCTCGAGCTAGCAGGTATCGTGCCTCCGATCCATGTCTTTGGCAAGCGAGGGCCATGTTGACCTGGCCCGTGGCCGGCGATGAAGGGCAAGAATGGTCACTGCCGACTCTCAATCAGTCTGTTCTGCTTCGCCTATTTTCCATCCCCTATCCTTCACTCATGAATGATCTCTCTCCGTGAGTTGCAAGGAAAATGCTTCCGCCAAGTGAATGGCAAAGCCCGCTCAATGGAGAAGTTTGAACTTGGACTATCTGCCGAGAAACGGCTGTGGCATTTAAGATTTCCCTTCCAAGTCCCCCATGCTTTCCGTTGGAATTACCTGCGGAATTGCCGTTCTCGAGGCTCCACAGCCCCAGCTTAGGTTTGTGTAACACTCCTGCCTCATGATGCTGAGCTGCAGGATAGGGTCTCCCGCCAGGATACCTCCCAATATGATAATGACTGATGACCTTCCAGCGTCTTCCCACCACCATCACCACCACCATGTTGGTTGCCTTTTTCTGACTACATTTCCTAGTGACCGAGAATTCATTCGGGTCATTACAGCTCCTCATTCGTCGTTCAGAAAAAGCCATTGGTACAAAAGCATAAAGATTGACCGGCGGATCAACACTCTTCTGTCTGCACAGGATGAGAGACGCCACGGAGAGCTGAGAGCGAAGATGATGTCAGAAGTAAAGTCCTTGGGCATAGTAAACTGTCAGATATCATGAGCTAACGTTCTTCCTCCAGACTACTGCAAAGGAAGTTCCGAACCTCGAAGAGGAATCGACGACCGGGTCTGGGACCTATCCCTCGCCGCCAGCGGGTTAACCTGCCTGGGGCAAGGGCATCGCGCTGATGGAGTTGAACAAAGGCCTTGGTCGAGGTAGGCATACTCCGTGCAAGCATTTTTTAGAGGCCACGTACTCGACATGGATGTGTGGCACTATATGGGCTCTCTGCCTATGTCTTTGTCTGTTGTTTCCAGCTCCCGTTGCGGATCTGGCTACGGTTCCGCTGCGTCCAGAGCGGTGGGCGGGTGAGTTCCTCACACCAATGATGATGATGATGATGATGATTGTGATGGAGTTTCCTTCTGCGCTGGTGTTCTGCTATACTATACATAGGTCTTCGGACGCTTTGATATCATTAACCCGGTCAACACCATCGAGACTAAATGCCACCAGCCCCATGTTTCAGCGGAAGATGTATCTCCTTTTTGCCGCTCAGGCTACCTGAAGACGGACGACCGAGGGATTGTACTAATGTTGATTTCTACCATTATGTGTTTATTAATGTCTCACAGCAAAAGAATTGAACGCCCACCAGGCAGCTGAAACTTGCAATGACCAGAGGATGCAAAACACTGACAAGTTGATGGTCTGGACATTCCAAAGGGAATGATCAAGGAGTGGCCTTCGCTGTCATCATAGACCTCATGGCCGTCATTTCACGTGTCATCGCCCACCGCTTTCCAAATTCCACCATGATCTCTGTGTTCGCAATCTTCGCGACAAATCCTCAGCCTTTTTACTCCGGCCCGTACAAAGTCACCCAGCCGCCCTTTATCCCCCTTTTCTAACCACATATATCACACGATCAGAACTCTCTAGTCCCCCTGCAGAGCAGCACCATTCTCCCGCTGATCTTCGTAGTCCGAACTCAAGGAGCCATTCTATTACGACTCCAATTCAAGGCAAAGGCTCGTAGGCGCCACCAGTCTTATGAGCCTCGCGGTTCGAGAAGAGGAAGTAGATGAGCATTCCCAAGATGGGGAAGAGGAAGACAATGAGACACCAGAGGAGTTTGTGACTTGGCGGTCGGTTTGACTTCAGGACCTCGACTATTGTTGGGGTTCACTGTTAGCCAGTGCGTTTTGCAATCATCGAAATGCGTTCCAACACTCTTGTGGCATTGCATCATGCTCCTCTCGTTCTTCTGAGTCAAGGGAAAAGGACTATGGAAAAGGGGGCCTAAATTAGTTGAGTGAGTGAGTGAGTGAGCGCATACTGAAGACCAAGACGTCAAGGACCAAAACAATCAGCCCAACAATGCCGCCGCCTGTCCCGTAGCCGATCATGTCCTTCCCTGTGGTGTGCAAAGTCCCGTCACCGCCGTCGGTCAGGGGAGCAGCCAGGGTGAGGGCAGCCAGGAAGAGCTGCAAGAGGATGTTTTGGATCATTTTTGGAGGTTTCGATTGAGGCGAAACTGGTATCGAGTCGCGAGGGGCTTTGAGCGGATAAAGACAGAGAAGTATTTGGTGGAAGTGGAAAAGAGCAGTTGCAAACAAGGTACAGCAGGGCCAGGCACCTATATTTATTGACGCCTGCAGCAACCTGTTATGTCACTGCGGGGTCACTTCCTTGCTTTTGAGATCGTCTGAGTGAGGAAAGCAAACACGCGACCCCATGTTAAGGCTTTTTCTTCCTGTTTCTTATAACGTCATTGGGAAGGGGCGGTAAAGGGCCCCTCCACAACAAGCCCCCCAGTCTACAGCGCCTTCAAATGCACCAAAGGCGGCACCTATTATTACGAACCTATCAACCTGTTTTAGGTGCCCTCTGCAGCCTGGTTACCAGGCCTGGTGGCCCCAGCCAGTAACGGCTGGTGAGGCGTCCCCCCTAAGTGAGAAGCTAGGCCTATTGAATAACCCCTGCAGCCTACCGCTCTTTGCCGCTGTCCAAGTCGCATACAAAGCTGCCAAGAGATACATCACTCGCTCGCTCGGGGCCTGCTCCCAGCCATTATTGTTTCCTTCTCTTGCATTGGGTCTCCTGTCGCTCCAGCCACTGTTCAAAACACAAGATTCTTCGACAAGGAAGCGGACATTCACCGGAACAGTGGGAGCCGAAACTAGTCCCAGCCAAGGACGGTCCGGGATGTTTTGTCAAGGTCGGAGTTGATAATTATGGAATATCTCGAGAGGCAGGAAGAACGCCAGCACGAAAAAGCAATCCCCAGTAAGGTATCCCGCAGTGAGCGTCGCCGTTGATAACGCGGCCCGCTTTCCAAGGCTTTAGCGGTTGCCTCTGTACTTGTATTATGAAGACTGGCAGTCTCCCTTATCTCAAGCCGATGTGGGTTCTCAACGCTTTCTTTGCTGCGAAACCTATACCGTGAAGACCCAGATGTTGTGAGACAGTGTCTACTTATTGTCTGGCTGCTTGCTCGATATCAGTAGGTGTGGCAGGGAATTCGAGAATACGAGCATCGTTTGAGAGGTTGGCGACCGCCGAAAGAAGTTCTGATGAGTTTGCGAGGTAGGTGTTCTGAATTCGAGCTGTATTACCAAGTATTATGATTCCTGTCGAAGCGGGTGCTGAATTCTGGTTGTTGAAGTTGTGGTCGTTGTCGTTAGAGTTATTGTCGTTGTGGTTGTTGTCATCCTGGTTTCCATCGTATCGCTGTAATCGTACAGATTGATGATATACTGGTAGAGGCCGCCTAGCTAATAATTGGTCCTCTCCAATGGCATTGGAACACTCCTAGATTGAGGTTCGGTCTTAATGCCCTCCGTGTTTTCGATTCTGCGATCCTACAAAAGGTGAGTTCGCTGGTACGGGGAGGAGGTGGAGAGCCAGCGCCGTTTCGCTGACACGTACGCTCGTCTCCATCGCCAATCCCGTAAGTTCGTTATAGTGGCCGTTTCCTCGGAACTATCTTTTTCGTCGTAATTACCGTTGTCATCGTAGGCTCTTAGGTACAGGGAATTGGCTTGAGGGAAGAGGCGCACCCGCATCCCCACCCATCTTCTTCCTGGTATCTGTCTTTTTCATTATCGTTGGTAATGTTCAAGACAACGTCTCTCCTGTTGTGTACGCAATGGAATTTGTGGTTGACCTTATGTCGAGTGAGGTCGGTGGGCCTCATTCATTCTGAAGCGTACCATGTTGTGGAATGCTTATGGCAATTCCTTTTCTCATCAAGGACACGAAGTTTAGTGAGAGCTGCCTGGCAGCAACGGTACCCGAATATTCTGAATCCCTCCTTAGGATACCAATCCTTGTCCATAACATTGACACAGGCGCATCGCAAGAGTTCAACTTCTTCAAGGTAAACGTTGATGGTATGGGGAGGCTCTGGGTCCGTAACGGCCCAATGTCCGATATTGCACTTGGGAGTGCCGCAAAATAAACACATATCAAATGGCTCTTAAACGAAAGGATAAAAGCGATCAACAAGGGTAGCGCAATATAGGTCGAGGGGATGGGTTAGGCTCGAGGAGATCTCGGAGAACAAACTCGTACGATGTAAGGGCAGAGTAGTAAGAAGTACTCCTGCAAAGCTGGAAGAGGATAGCGTTTGAAGTTGGCGATAGACACATCGTGGAAATGTAAATATCCAGGGAATGAGATGCAGTTCCTGCGAGATCGGAGACGAGGGTACATGTAAGTTGAGGCGAAAGACGCTTGAGGCTGTGAACAATGCGCATCAACCAAACACTCCGTGTATAACCGATTTGATTAGAGACACACTCGGTTGACTGAAAAATAGTCGAGCTGCTGGAGAAGATACCATCTCTCTTTGCAGAATCTAGGTTGACATTGGACCTAGAATTCTCTTTCCTCTGGCTTCCCTGTGGTGAATGAACCAGGGGAGAATGGGAAAATGTCCATTGCTTGAAACGACCGAGTCTCAAGGAGCCGTAGCTCCTTATGGAAAACAGGGCGAGGAAAAGAGGCTGAAGTTCGCTCTTGGGTGGCACTCATCAACTTGAGACGAGAAATGAGGGTTGGACATGATGATGGTGTTGGATGCTGAACTGGTCTGGGTACTGGGTCAAGAGCATTTCCGATGTAAATCGCGAGCGCCCACTCCACATGTGGCGCATGATTGGTTGATCCGCTGATAAAATACATAACAAACTCAACGAGGCTGTCATGTCCCCGCTTGGCTCCGCCATCAAGTGGATATGGTTCAAGCTTGTGGGATGGAGAATTACCTGGGACTTCGGATGTCGCGACCGACTGATTTTATCGAGAAAAAGAATGGCCTCGACTGTACCAAGGAAAGGAAAGAGCTGTATTAGAGTTCCACCTGGACCCATCTGGGTCTCCAAATGTCGCATCCCTTTTTGAACGGCGAAAATCTCGAAAGTCCCTTTGTAGACGGGCCATCCACTTGGTCAAAATAACTAGCTCCCGACGAGTTATTCCCACTCCCGGGCGAGTGAACGAAACAACAGGTCAAACCGCATAATACTTCTCGTACAAAGGATCCATCTCGCCCTCTGCAATTTCGCGCCAGTCATACTCCAGAGCCTTTGCCAGGCCTCTGGCCACGTCTTGTCCTCCATAGAATTGCGCGACAAATGCCAAAGTCAGATCCATGCCCGCACTTATCCCGGCAGAAGTCCAAATCTCGATGGGGGCGCTGTTGTGACCTTGCGCTTCAGACGGAAGACTCCGGACCCACCGAGCAAAATTTACCCACGAAACTTTGGGATTACGGCGTGTTGTGTCTGCCCAGCGAGACATGTTGGTAGTCGCACGGCGGGCGTTGAGCAACCCAGTCTGTGCAAGTGCATCGGATCCCGTACAAACCGTCAAGATGGCGGTCGTTATGTGGGGCACCACTTTGGGCACAAAGTCGAGAAGACTCTGGATGTTGGATGTCTTGCTGCCATCTGGGTGAACTCGCTTTAGTCGAGTGCCGATGCCGCCGGGAATGAGAAGGACGTCAACGCGGGGTCCTGGTTTGCCAGCATCGAGGGCCTCCAAATAGTCTGCATAGGTGATGTCTGGTTGTAGATACTCATTGAAGCTGGTGTTGATTTTGCCGTTCGTCTGTGGTAGCGCGTTTGGCAGATCGAACGTCCAGCTGGCCGATTTTGGCGGGATAGGCTTGACCGGGACCGGGTCCAGTGTCTCAGCGATGAAAGTCAAAGAAAGAGCATACTTGTCCGGATCAAGTTGAGCGGAAAGTATATTCAGGATATCCAGTGGACCAGCGAGGTCGAGAAGTTGGAATCCAGGAAAGATGGGTAACAGGTAGTGGGCGGGAGGGGAAGCCATTGTGTTGGGATGTTGGCCACCGAAACCGACGAGGACAACGGGAAATGGAGGCTGGAGTTAGTACAGTGAATGGAGTCAAAGCAACTTACACAACTTTCTTGACGAGGTTGAGGTTCGTGTCGGTGTATATATAGATGATATGCAAGGTGTAGGACAATGCGGAGGAGGAGGGTAGAGGAGGGAGATGTTTCGGGGATGGGAATTCCAGTTTGGTTCAAGTTACCGGTTTAGTAGAACAATGCCGTATGGGTCATGGAGAAGGGTGCATGTCGGTAGGCAGTATGCAGCAGAAGCTAGGGAATCTTCAATCGGTACAAGGTCGGTAGTAGCCACGTGCATGGCACGCCGTTTTTGATGGCAGAGTTTGGCCGAGTGTTCCACAGGTATGAGTAGTGGGAACCTGCCGTATCCGCAGTCCTAATACAATACGAGGAAGTACTGAGTATAAGTATATAATCGACATGAAAAACAAATTAGAACTGGTAGCCCCTCCATTTACAGAAAAAAAAACAAAGCCCCAAGGTACAAGCAGAGCGAATACCGACGTCTCATTCAAGATGGCAGCTGGGGGATGTGGCCAGTTTATAGGCACCGAGAGTACCTCGTAATACCGTGCAGCTGCATTGCCGGAATACCGGATATAGAGTTGATCCGGGACATCCCGGGCCCACCGAGTGCCGTGGAGCCTGGTCACGAGCTAGCATGGCCCTAGTCGGCCTAGCGTGCCAGGCCTTGCGATCGAATCTGCGCCCTTGTACCGAGTAGGGGTGTCTTCTGACTCACTGTGCCAAGCCCGCAGCCTCTGCTTTCTGCCTCTGGCCGCCACACACGTTTCCTCTCTCTTCCTTCTTCCTCTCGAGTGTCTTCTGCCACCTGACTGCTTCTTACCATATACTTCCAATGCGAACCATTGTCTTCCTTCACTGCCTGACCCGGCACCAGCCTGGATTCGCGCGGGCTCAGGCTCAGGCTCCTGACGCTTTTTATGCTCTCGCCGTGCCGACCTTCTGACTTCTTACTTTAGTCACCGCCTGATCCCGCAATCCGCCACCACTCACTCTCACCCGCACTCCAGCAGGGCCTTGCTCACCAAATCACAAGGTCGTGGTGCTGCACTGCCAAACACTTGATTGTTCAATCTGTTTGCCTGACCTTCTCTGCTTTTCGCCTCCCCGTAGTACCACCTGAGAATGACGCATATCCTGATTCATCCCCTCCCAATGGATTACTCTGCAGTGCCATGTTTTCTGCCTGCCGCACCACCGCCACCACCTTCACTCGCTGTCGCACCTGTTATTCATACTGGTCTACCATCACCCATTTGTTCTGTCCCAATTGCTCCTCCCCATTGAATTCTTCCATTGACCCATTCAACAGTCAAACATCCTTTCTACTCACAATACTAACTCTCCCCCATTTATCGCTCTATTGAGGGGGTCGCGGCCCGCCTGGAATATCTGTTTGACTACAAATATCTTGCCTTCTGCCATTTATCAGCACCAATTTTTCAGCCTTGAGCCACACCCACTGACCCTGGACACTGTGCGCTTTGCCTTTGACTCACAGCCAAAGCCAGATCGCGAACCGACGGAACCTCCAACTCAAAACCTGGGTCAACTGCGGTACTCGCTAGCCTCTCCATCGACGAGGACCTACTTCACCAGGAGGACCTCCAACCTCGTGACGGCGCAACATCATATATCCATCCCCTCTCCTCCGCTCAGTCCCATTTTTCACCAACCGCAACTTGTTGATCAGAAAGAGGTGGACCAGATATCTCACATGCGCGGGGACTCAGCGCCCAAAATCCGCCTCAACTCGTTTCCATCAGAACAGACCAACATGGCTTCCGAGCCTCTCATCCCTTCCCAGGAGGGACCGAATCTTCTTGCTACATGCAAGAACAACATGGCGGCACTCACCCAGAACCATCTCATCACTCCTCCCGACCCTCCGGTGCACGACTTTGCCGACATCACTTCGCAAGACAACAAGAGCAACGACCCTGTGCTGGTGTTTGGCAATGTGGGGTCCCTCCCGCCAACTCCCGGCATGTCGCGAAGCCCTTCTCAATCCTCCTCCTCCTCTATTCAGGGACCGGGACTCTTTGGGCCCGAACCGGTTTCGATTCCTCAACCGATCCCTCAACCCCGCGCCTCCTGGGCACCCGACGATTATCAAGTGGCTGTTCCACTGAGAACGGCCCAAGACTACGACCTCATTCTTCAGCGCTTTCAGAGATTCCGTGAGGTGGTTCGCCAATACCCTGACGAGATCTACTATGTTGATGAGGGAATGGTACCGAGAGAGCGCCGTCTGGTTCGTGCAACCGAGCTTCTCAACCGATTGGAGCTTTTCATGAAATACCGCATCACTTGGTACGAGCCCGGCCTCGGGGCCGACACGGTATGGGACCCCACGTCGTGCTCGCCGGGGCCATGGAATAGCCTCAAGCGGCTGGCTTTCGTGGGGCTCCTCCCACAGTACCCCGCCGACGACATGGACTCGGTCTTGTTGTACATCAGAAACCATCTCTTCAATGGCCGCCCATCTCCTTTGGAGTGGATTCCCCCAGAATCGTCTCTCCGAGGGGTGACCAGATCAGTCGTTACAGCTAGACCTGGTTTGAAATCAAAACTTGGCACTACCAGCGAACGACCACCCAGTCGCCAAGCTACAGCTCCCTCCCCCAAGGAAAAGAAGGCAAACATCGTACATACTGTCTTGGAGGCCACTGGCGAACCGCTCAGCAGAACCAGAGGAGTGAAACGCAACTACCAGGGAGAGGAAGAGTCCCGAATGGTCAGCGTCAAAGTCGCCAGGGATCAAGAGGCAAATGAGGTCGAGTCCATCAAAAGCATCAAAAAGTCCAAAGTGGTCCCTGATAGCAAACCGAAGACAACTCAACGAGGCCCAGACAGCAAATCGAAGAACACCAGAACCCGCAACTCAGACAAGCCGAGGGGACCAAGCGAGTCACTCTGCCGGAATATTAAAGACACCCTCAACCGACGCTCCGAGGATAAAGTCAACTATGAAGCCTTCAAAGACGCCATGCTGCCAGAAAACGGACCATCTGTCCACCTGTCTCCCTGCGAGTTCACGGCAGAGGAACTAAAGGACATCAGAGAGCTTCAAGACATTGGCGATTGCACCGGTCTTCATCCAGAAGAGGTCAAGCTCTGCAAGGTTTTGGCTATGAGCTCCGACTTGTACAAGTGCCAAAAGGCCCGCTGCTTCCTCGGCCTCGCATTGTTTGTGGAATACAACCTTGAGAAGCTTGGCGAGAACAATCCCAAGTTCAAGGTGCTGAATGTCGGGAAGGCCCAGTTTCAGTTGTTTGGCAATGTGGATGTCAATAAGCTCAGCAAAATGTACACGACCTTTAAGAAATGGGGCTGGGTTGAGGACATGACGCAACAGAACATTCCGAAGTCTTACATTGATCGGTTTCCGCAAACTTATCGTCTTGCGTTGAGGGACGAAGTTGCTGAGTACGAGGCAACTCTCCCTCTCGAGAAGCGAATTTTCCGAGTCTGAACAGAGCGATCGTTGTGCGATTGGAAACACGACGAGACCAATGAGAGATGAGAATTAGTGGTGACAATGAGTGGATGAAAGCTACCGAAAACATCACAGGGGAACATGTTGAAGGCGCAATTTCATGGCATATTTTCCACAGGGGTCGCATGCATGGGCTGGCAAGTCATGGAGACAGTCCTAGATCGTGGGCCATGATCATGACGTGGCAGGGTGTTGGGAGGTTTTGCATCCAACGGTTGGGAAGGGAATCTTTTCATCTGTTTTTTCACTCATTGGCATTGATACCCCACGGTGGACTGCGACAGTCGCCGGCACATGTTATCTTGTTGACATTTTTCGTCTATTGCATACGGGCAATTGGGCATTGTTGTATGTACTACATAACCGGTCGAGCTTACAGAGAACAGGCTCTCCAGACAGTTATCTTGCAGACAGATTGAGTAGCAATCTATTAGACATTGAACGATTGGCTCGCTCGGTTCGTAGGAAGTAGGAAGTAGGGAGAAGCAAGATGGCGCTCTGTCATTCCAACCGAAGATGAAGCCATAATGCGTTTCCCGGCTCGTTTCCGTCTCACCATTTCCCTGCATCTTGACCCATCTCGCCATCTCGCCATCTCGCCATGTGCGGGTGATGATTGCATGATGCCACTCTACATACAGTATGTACTTGTACTTGTTACTGGTACATCTGCAAGGGTGCATGCCCCACAAGTACACAAATACGAGCTACGTTTCAAGCTTCGCAAGGGTAAGGAGGGTTTGTTTCATATTCCCCTCCGCCTCCGTTCCGGATTCCCATTCCAATCACACGGACGATAGCCATTCATGCAGTTCGTCAGTCAGAGTCACGAGAACAGAGCAATGCCGAAGCGTGGAAGCCATAAATGTAAGCCCCAGGAGAGTAAAACATGTGAGCAAGGTATGCAGACAGTGGCACAGTATCGATGGGTGCGCGTGGTTTGTGGTTGAAGGACCGAGTACGAAAGTGCTTGCTGGTTTCATTCCATTCATTCAATTAATAGCCATTCCCCTTTTTTTTCCATTTCGGTTTCCGTTTCGATTTTGAGTTGTGGAGGGGATGATATTTCGTACATGCCCTTTTTTTCTTTTTCCTTTTTCTTTTTGGTAAGCTCAGTGGCAGGGGGACATCGAGATGATGTCGGCGAAGAAGAAGGAGAAGGCCCTGGACCTGGCGGATAGAATCTCAATTCAAGTCCTCGTTCATTTCCCCCCTCTGATCGGGTCGTTTTTGCTGAATTGCTGAGCATTGGGCAGGCAGGTTGTTGGCGTTCCTTCTCAAGACTCGATGCAGGGCGCCTACTCGTTTGCACCACTCACACCATCATTGAGCGTCCCTTTCCCGCCTTGGTCTCTTTGCTTGTTCACTTTCTTCGCCTCATCACCCATCCTCAACTCCCTCAGCAGCTCATTGACTCCCTTCTTTTCCCTCCTACTCTTTCCTCCATCACCACCGCCCCCTGGTCTACCCTCAAAGTCTTCGACGTCCTCATCTTCAACCCTCTCGATCTTCAGGAGCCCTAGACTCTTCATCGCCTCTCCGTCCCTCTCAAACTTGATCACTGCCCATGTCATGTTCAAAGACCCTTGCCACGCACTCGCATCTCTCTGTCTCTGTCTGACCTGTCCCGTGCGCGGGTTTGTCAAACTCCACTTCTGCTCCAGCATGCGGACCAGCCCTGGAGAGTGGGGTTGAAGGAAGGAAAGGCGCACGATGCGGTAGTAGCCTGCGAATTTGAAGGTACGAGCGGAATTTCCTTGGGAGCGGCGGACTTGTGTGAAGATTGCAATGGGGTGTGGGTGCTGGTATTGTAGCTGCTGTGGTTGGTCGGATTTGGTAGGAGCAGATACAAGTGTGTCCTCTTGTTTGACCCCTTCATGTTCCTGTCCACCTCTTTCACTTTCACCGTTATTTGCGTGACTGGTACCATTCGAAGCGAAAGAAGCATCGCCACCCTCATCCGTAAGTCCATTCTCGGTAGTTTTATTAGCAAGTTCAGCGGGCAACAACTCCAAATTCGACTTTGTAAAGATGATTCCATCATCCTGCCACCGGGGATTTGCATCCTTGAATAGCAGGACGTAACTCAACACTCCCTGAGTCGCAGCAGAATCATGCAGCGTCTTCTGCTTTCCCCCCGAGGTCCAACATTCTGGGTCCGGCCAGAAATGGCGCTCGATTTCTTTCACAGAGCAGAGATCTCCGTCTGGGAGAGCGTCTGATCGCGCGGTGAGTTGTCGACTCTTACCTCCTCCATGTAGGCCCGAGGACACAGAGCAGGAGCCGCTCTCGCTGTCGTTGGCGCTTCGAGGTTTCTGACCGCCGTCACCACCACCTCTCGCGCGGAGGGCTGGCGGAATATATCGTCCAGCCATGAATGGATCTCGTAATTTTGTTCAGGCGAAGGGATCTATGGCCCTATTTGATCGGAGAACGAGAGGCGTCAGAGCTTGATGCTAGAAGCAGAACAGGTCGGCATTTACCGATCAACGCAGATCATTGAGGTTGGAAGTGGAGGGAAGTGAAATCCGGCCCACCATTGATCTAGCGCGCACAGTTGGACTTGCTTCCACGTGAGATCGCAGCGCGCCAGGCTCTGGTCATTTGTCTTCACATTTTGCAAAGGCAGTGAATAAAATCTGCCTGTGTGCGAGACGTGCGATGGGAATGGTGTCGATGGCTTACGATGGCCAGCCTTGCCTTGCCAAGCAATGACGCAGCGCACCCACTGCGTACTCTGCGGAGCGCAAGGCTGAGATAAGACATGTGTCGCTTTTGGACCAGCGAAAACCGGTTTCAATATGTTCCTCGTACTCCGTAATGAGACAGAAAGCTGAATGAATGTCATTCTGACCTTAGGCAGTTCATCTGTATCCTATGACGCCCAGCTGGCGGATCCTTACATGAACTCCAATGATTGTCGCTCGCCATCAATTCCCATTAATTGCTCTTGTCCCCTCTGCGCTCACCAACACCCTCCACCATCGGTGCCATCACTGATGTTGATTTCGTAGCGTGTTCTTGGTCAGTCACATTCTAATCTAAACCTTCCGCCCCGAATCCAAATCGCTCCAGAAAACAGATGCGGCAGGGCTGTGGTATCATAACTGCTGAAAGCTGATTGCGTGAAAAATGCGGGTCAAAAACCGATATTGACCGGTTGCCGCCCGTTCTTCCATTGTGTCTCGTTATACGCCGTTGCGGCCGTCCTTCCTCCGGCCTCCTACACAACTCGGAATGCGGCCTCCTTTCCAAGCACATGCTAGAGAGACGCCTTCGGTTTGCTTTTGTTCCGGAGACAGGGATGCTGTCTGAGACGCCCGCTGTCACTTGCCACTCTACTGCACTTGGCTGACAATCTCGCTGGCTTTGCTCAAACTTTCCACCATTTGTTGACATTCCTTGCGTCGTCTGATAGTATAGTCGCTCTCCTTAAGGAGGTCGTCGAGTTCCTGTGTTCTGTACAGTTGTTCAAGCAATTCTCGTTGCATTTCATCTTTGGTGAACCTGAGTATTTTGTTAGCGGGGGGAATTGGCGTATGCATTCATTGACACTCACTGTACAAGAGTAAGCATGATTGCTTTCGGTACCATGTCAATCATTGTCCTCCGAACAATGTTGAAGTAACTGTTGATCAACAGCTTGATGACCTCCACTTCCTGGTTCTCTCGCTCGGACAGTGTTCCACTGGCTTTGAGCGTCGCTGGCGGCGGTTCCATGGCGGCCATCTTCTTCTTATTCTTACTGGCGAAGAATGATCCAAAGAACCCCGAGTTTTGGTCGGAGCCATCAGTGGGCAAACTTGGTGATGCGGCCCGAGGTGGCACCTGCGGCGGCAGTGGTTTACCAGTTTTGGGGTCAACTTGAGTCGGCTTGTTGGCATTATGTCTGTCGTTCACGATAGCCATCGCACGATGACCATTGAGAAAATCGGGATGTCCCGTATTGATGTAGCACGCTTCCATTGCCACTAGATCTTTGACCAGCTTGTTCGTCGGCTCCATTGACTTGCGGAAGAACGAAATGACGACGCCGTGGAATTTCTCTTTGAGCTGGGGGTATCTCCGGAACAGCTGTTTCTGCAGTAGCTGACTCAGAATGCGGACCAATTCATCATAAACCAAAGAAACACATTTCAGCGACGGTTCTTCGAGTCGTCGAATTTGTTGTTTCACAATAAGTTCGAAAGCAGTGGTGCCGACGAAGAGAGCAGGCGATGAGCCAGACGAGTTGTAGAGTATGGTTCGAATATCGATATCCTTGACCTGGTCGAATGGATCAATGGCCTTGATACCGTTCGAGTACAGCTCGTGGTAAACAAAGGAAATTCTGGCACCGCCTGAAAGTTCGTTGCTCGACAGTTCGGCGCTATTTCCATCCAAGACAGTCCGGTATTCGTTGGCGAATTCGGTAATGATGTTGAGGATGATATTTGAGCTGTTGTTCCCGAGTAGGTCACCGGCACCCAGCTGCTCCAATTCTTGGCTATATTTCTGCAAAGATGTCGCGATGCGGGTCTTGATATCTGGGAGTGTCTGCTTGATATGCATCATCAAGATGAGGTTGAGTTTTCGGGCCAGGTACGGAGTGCCGCAGTATGAAGCCTTGTTCCGGTAAGAGGGGTGGTTTTCGAAGAATTCCTTTTCTGCTTTCAAGGCCAAATCTATTCGCTTCTTGTTCTCAATATCGCGTTGGCCTCGGTTGACGACAGGGACGTAGCCAAGCCTGAGCGGGATGATACGGCCGGCAAGAATATCAACCACGTCGGTACCGGCGTCCATCAGGTCGATCTTGGTCAGGACACCAATTGTTCTTTGGCCTTCAGGGTCGACTTCCCGAGCCAGTTTTAGACCGTCTGAATTGGCCAAATCGACGTTCGCAGCTGTAACCGCTAGAATGATCGCATTGGGTTTTTGTATTTGCTTGAGGACCATCTCTTTAATCTGCTTCTCGATATCTCGTGGCTGATCTCCCACAGGGACCTTTGTCAAGCCGGGCAAGTCCACTAATGTGAGTGTGAGCACATTAGGCGAGTATATCCGCAAGTTTATGGGTTGTGGTGAAATGCCGACATTTCTGCCCGCCTTTGCTTCTGTCTCCTTGACGATTTCATCCCGGATCTTATTGAAATCATGAAATTTCTGGCCCGGAAGATGGAGGAATTCTCCCCACTCATCCACGTTGGCTTGACTGTCGGTGGTCTTCTTCATCTCCTCCTCGGTGACGCCATTTGTCTGGAGTTTGGCCGGAACTGGTCTGTTGATCAATTGCAGGACGAGGGGTCGGCGAGTCACGATTCCGGAGCCTCGAGGCAGACTGGAACAGGGGTCAGCGGGTTGATTGGAAAGCCGGGATAGAATGTCGGTAGGATTGCGCTTACAAGTCTCTTCCCACTATGTTCTCAAGGACTGAGCTTTTGCCGCTGGATTGCGAACCCACTACGACAATTTGAGGTAAATCGATCGGATTTTGGACCTGGCAGAGAGACGGTCAGCTTGGGGGAACAGAACAGCTGGCGACTGTGGGATTGCATTGATTGATGACGTACCCCGACGGTTGTGAAGACATCTTGGAGTTTGTTGACAAGGGAAATGAGGGTGGGATCGTTTACGTTGATCCTGCAGAAATTGTCAGAGGACACTCGGGCTCATCGAGTTGTTGACACTTTGCGGCGGGAAACTTACGAGTAGCCCCCCGGTGCTGCCGCCATGGTCGGGGCAAAGGTCAGCGGAAGAGGATCTTGAAGTAAATCGGAGCGGGTTGATTCGATGCTGGTTCGGGCAGAGGACTGTAGAGCGAGGTCAAGGGATTTGCGAGGAGGGTGCGGTTGAGGGTGGTGAGTAAAATGGGGAGTGATATTATCGAAGTTGTGAATGTTGGCCAAATCTTGGGACGAAAGCGTCAGTGGTGATGCAGTTGCGGTGGCCACGCCTGCAACTTTGGGGGCCGGAGTCGCTGTGGGCGGCGTGGGCGTGATGGCCGCTGGTGCTATGCTGCCAGGGCTTCCAGGGCTTGCAGCTGCCCGACCACTCGGTTCTTGGCGCCCAAATAGAAATGGAAGGTTGCGCGTTGCCGGCGACATTCAGCAGGCACCATTCATTTCTGATGACGCGACAGCTATCTCAACAGCACTGTTACTTGTAGACGTCGTGGTGGTGGCAACCAGCCCAGGCACCATTCAATCTCTATGGCGGATGGCGCCAGTACGAGTCAAAAATTCCCCCACGCAAGAACTTTCTCGAAGAGGGCCATGAATTGCGGCGTTCTCGTCCTTGTGTCTTCTGAAGAGGATGGAAATCACGATCTGAGATGACAACAGAAAAGCCAGGTGATGGCCTGATGCCTTGGGACCGACATAGCCCACCCACTCACCTCTCAGCACTCTCTTCTCAGCACCCAATTTTCCCCTCCTTGGAACTAAAACAACAAACCGATGGGCACACCGATGGGTCTTTGCAATCATGGTATTGAGCAAAGTAGTCAGGTGTTAGGTAGTTGTAAAGATAGCTCAAGGTAGCTAAATCTAGGTAGCCTTGCGATCAGACATGCCAGTAATCGCTGATCCTCAACATGCTCTTTCGCTCCCGCCCACACATCCAAGCTTCATTCTCAGTTGGATGCTTCGATGCTGCCGACAATGAATCCCCCTTCCAGAAAACCCCCTGGCCTGATGCGAGTGCCTGTCAGGCGTTGACTTGCCCTTGTTTCGGTTCAAAACAAACCACACTGTCAAGACACCTCCAAATGCAATGCTGTATCCAAACTCTCTATATCTGTGCAATTCGTCCCTCATTAGCATAAACATAGATCCGCGTGGTTGCTTGTCAAATGCCACCAACTCCGGTCAAAGACTTGATACCTTGCTCCCCGTTGTTGTCCTATAGCGTCGATCTCAGGGCGCTGATACGCGCTGACTCTTCTCGGATGAGAAACTGCTTCAGATTGGTGCGAAAGCCGGGAAGGCCCTCCTCGACTGGTGGCTGCATGTTGGTCCATCTGCATGCCATTAGCAACGTCAGACCATTCCAAGGACATGTACGAACTCACATTCGCACTTTACGGTCATCACCCCCAGACGCAAACATACGGGCGTCTCTGGGGTTCCAGTCCACAGTCGTCACACACTCCTTACCACTTTGACCCCGACCATGCCCGGACAGCTTCTCGATCAGCGATTCGTTCTCCTTGTGCCACACGTAGATCAAGCCATCTAGTCGCTCAATCAGTATATCTCTGGACACAGCCAACAGAAATACTCACCTTCCGAGCCGCTGACCACAAAATTCTCCGCAGCCCCCCCGAAGCAGCTCCGGATCACAAACTCGCCTTGTTTTTGCCCGCGGAACTTGCGAATAGTGTCTCTCGTGACCAAGTCAATCATATGAACCTCACCGATGGCCAAGTTGACCAGCACTGTACTGCCATCCCGGCTTAAAGTAATGCTTGTCATCTTGCCCGCGACCTTAATAGGCGGCTCTTCCCGATACGAGTGCATGTGGAACACGCGGATGATGTTCTGAGGGTCAAGAGCAACGAGCCAGTTCCCATCCTCGGTGATGGCGACATCTTGTACACGGAACCCCCTGGGCCATATGTGCTCGGGTTTCTCGCGCTTCGGACTTCGGAGATTCCAGTAACACAGCTGCGAGTTGCGGTCGTGACTTGCAGTCACGAAGCCCTGAGAGTCGGGAGTCCAAGCGGCGGCAGTGATGCCGTAGTTTTGGTCCACGCTTTGGTGCTCAAGAGTCACCTCCAGCCTCCCAGTCTCGACATCGTAGACGCGTGCCTTGCAATCTTGCGAACAGGTGACAATTTTGGTGTCATCGGGGCTCCAAGACACATAGGTAACCTCGGCCGAGTGATGAGTGAGGGTATGGAGACGTTTGAAGGTCTCTGTTTCGTAGATGTTGACAGTCTGGTCCTGACTTGCCGTAGCCAACTTGCTGCCGTCATGAGAGAACTGCACGTGCCAGACCTCACCAGTATGATCCTCCAGCTGTAGAAATGTCCGTGACGGGAAATCATCGCGATCACAGATATGGTCTGAGTACAGCGACGGAGGTTCTGCTGTGTTGTGATAGAGACACTGGTTGATCTGGCTCTGCTTTATGTGGTCAAACAATTCCGCTAACCTGTGGTCTCGAATCATGACGGAGGGAGCGATTGACCGAGACAGGTCTTGCAGCAGCATCTTTCTGGACTCTTCCACCGTGCCTGACCAGTGTGCTTTGTCTCTGAGATCCTCGGGCGGACACATGAGCAGGGTTGAGAGAGCATGTAATTGGTGGATGTCATGGCCCAGGGGTGTCAGTTCTTGTCTCAGCACCATGAGGGCCATGCCTAGGTCTCGTCGATCGAGTAACTCCAGAAATTTCTGCTGCCGAATCAAGAACAACATTTGCCCTCTATCAGCACCTTCGGCAAGTACGAGGCCCTCCCCATATTGGTCATCCTCCGGAAGCGAACCACCACGGTCATCCTGGCGTGACCCTAGCAGTATTGCTTCTGCCTCGGACCATACACCTTCCAAAATGGCACTTCGAAAGGCAGCGACTGAAGGGCTTTCCAGCTCGTAGCCACTCTCGCTTGATAAGACATTGGCGGCGTCGGAATATCCCATATCTAACAGGCCCTGGATGAGAATTCTGACTACCTCTTCTCGGTTATGCCCTCTGTATGTGGCTGACCGGCCAGGAGCCAATTTTTTGGAGGTGCCATTTGTGTAGGAAGGGCTAGATCCATTGACATGTCCATTCAAACTAGAGTGAAGGGGCTTCCTTGGGGTGGAACCGTTGGAACTTGCAGGATGACCGTTGGAAAATACCTGTTCCGAGTCTTCATCGACTCTCATATTGGATCTGTCGGTTCGCCTGCGCTTCGGCCTATGTTCGCCTTCGGATCGAGGCTGTTGGAATGCGTCTTCCGATGCCTGACTTGGTCCACCTGGGTTGTTGCCGGTTTCAGCGATTCTTTCAAAGGATGATCGCCTTCTCCTGCGTCTCCCCAGCTCTTGAGAAGCCTGTACCTGCTCTATAGGTGGCTGGCTTGTCGAGATATTTTCTGGGATGGTCGAAAGCGGGATGGCAGTTGAATGGGAAGCGTCTTCAATTGTAGATGGATCTGGGGGTGGGGAACTAGAATCTGTGTAGGTAGAGTGTACAGGGTGAGTCGAGGTGGATGGGTCGTCGGCAGTGATTAGGTTGTAGTTCGTGAAAGGGTGGTGTGCCAGCTCGTGGTGGCGGCAAAGCCGCCAGTATCACTGCGAGGGCTCCTTCGGCGAGGGAAGAGAGCCACGCAGCTGTATCCAAACGCCCTTCCGTGCTAGTATAGTTGCTGGGTGGCACTTTGAACGAGTCGAGGAGAAGAAAAGCCAAATCCCTCAATGGCACAGCCAGAGGTCCTCGCAGAGGAGCAGAAAAGTCACGACACTGGCGGTTGATATCGGGGGGCAGTTGCCCCAGGACGTCAAGTCAGAGGGGAAACCGCAGGTTGACGGGGTTGCTCGGCCAATTCAAAGCATGGGTTCCCGGCAAGAAATTCGCAGGTTGAAGAATATGGGAGGGTTCGTGGAGGGAGATGAAGACTAGGAATTGTCGTGACGGATTGCAGAGGAGTAAGTGGTGAGTGGGAAATGCTCGCGGTCCCAAGTCAAGAGGGAGTAGATGACGAGATGGGGACGGCTTGATGTCGGAGCCAGTACAGGGAAGTTTGCCCCAGCCCGCAGCATTACCCAGTAGCAGCCGTAGCAGCAGCGTATCTCCAACTAAACTACAACCGGCACCCACCGACCCTCGAGGCTAATATAAGTAATCGACCCTTCTTTGCGGGCAGAACACTGCCCATTGCCTAGTGTTTCTACGAGTACGAACGAAGCAAACCCACTGCGCCTAGAACAGCCGTGAGCCACCTGATCTGCTTGCCCGCCCGTCACTTGTTTGTGCAAACCGACACCGGTGACCAACCACTTTGGCACCAACTCCCAGCAGCTGCTAGGCCGGTTTCAGACCATCCCACATCCACTTCTTGCTGTAAAGTTGGAGCCTGCTTGAGCCTGACAGTTTTGTGCACCAAGATAAGACGTTTCGTTGATACCTGGCAATGTAGCTTGTGGCGCATATTTAAGAACCAGTGTTCCTCCGTCCTGCAAATACAACTTGGGCCCTCTTGCCTCTTGACTCCGGCGGCCCAATGGTCCTCGTCGATGCTTGGTATTTTGCCATGTGGCGAGGTTGAGCTGTCGCCAGTGATTGACAAGGAGGGCTCAAGGCTGGCAGATGGTTGCTGGGTGTGGGGTTTGTTCATTGGCTGAAGCTGGGACATGGCAGCTGCAGGGGAGGCAAGGGACCAGAAGGAATCAGGTATCAAGGGCGTAGGTCGTAGTCAATCACAGACATGTTCGGCAAGTTGGGAGGGCAGTAGATTGTATTAGACAGATCCCAGGTCTCAGGTAAATAGACATGTCTCCTCTCACTCGACCGAAAGAGCATCTTGACTGCGTTCCCAGTGTCGGCGGAACATTGAAGCGTAACTCACTGATCACCAGGCGCGCCTGCAACTTAATCGCAGCCGCCTGCCCACGCCCCCCCAAAATTCAAAAGTGCACCTAGACAGCTTCCTGCAAAAAGATGATTTCATATGCTTGGATTTGGTCGTCCTCGCCTCAGACATAGAAAGTCGGTGATTGAATTTATAACTGGCAAGAGCATCGACGACCTTGCTATCGTCTCAGACCTCAAATATCTCCACCTCCAGCTTGGCCTCCCCAGTCTTATCGAAGACGAGCTTGACGAGGGAGAGCCTGCGGGTCCCAGCTCTGACAACAGCTCTTCTGTCTTCGCCTTTCCGCAACCACTCCAGACCCTGCACACAACTGCTCGCACATACAGAAGGATGCCTGCCTCAAAAGAGAGTGGTGTCGGCAGCGACCACCAGAATGGATCTGTCTTTTCCGTCTCTGGTCCGGTCATTGTCGCCGAGAACATGATCGGTGTCGCCATGTACGAGCTCTGCAAAGTTGGCCACGATGAACTGGTGGGTGAAGTGATTCGCATAGAGGCCGACAAGGCCACGATTCAAGTCTACGAGGAAACTGGTATGTGAAGTACCTCGTGTCAATCCCACTGCCTTCAATTGACTATGGTTTAGCTGGTGTCACTGTTGGAGATCCTGTCCTGCGGACTGGCAAACCGTTATCCGTCGAACTCGGCCCTGGTCTCATGGAAACAATCTACGATGGAATCCAAAGACCGTTGAAGACCATCGCCGGCAACACAAATAGCATCTACATCCCCCGCGGCATCGCCGTTCCTTCCTTGGACAGAAAGAAAAAATGGCCCTTCACGCCAACCATGAAGGAGGGAGACCACATCAGTGGTGGCGACGTCTGGGGCAAGGTGGTTGAGAACAGTCTGGTCAATGAACACAGAATCCTGTTACCTCCAAGAGCCAGAGGCACCATCAAGAAGATTGCGCCCAAGGGCGACTATACTGTCGACGAGCCTCTGCTTACATTGGAATTCAACGGCGAGACAAAGGAGTACCCGATGATGCACACATGGCCCGTCCGTGTTCCCCGACCTGTCAATGAGCGTCTACAAGCCGACTCGCCCTTCATCGTCGGACAACGAGTCCTCGACGCCCTGTTCCCTTCAGTCCAGGGAGGCACAGTGTGCATTCCTGGCGCCTTTGGCTGCGGCAAAACCGTCATTTCTCAGTCTGTCTCCAAATTCTCCAACAGCGACATTATCGTCTATGTCGGGTAAGTCCCAGTCATTCAATTGATGGATGCGTCTGCTGACAAAGATTTTAGATGTGGTAGCGTTGCCCTTCTTTTCCACTCTTCTTTCCACCATTCAAGTCTTGTAACTAACAAGGGGTGCCATGTATATAGGAGAACGAGGGAACGAAATGGCTGAAGTCCTAATGGATTTCCCGGAACTCTCTATCACGATCGAAGGCCGGAAAGAGCCCATTATGAAGCGGACGTGTTTGATCGCCAACACTTCTAACATGCCCGTGGCAGCACGGGAAGCATCCATCTACACTGGCATCACTGTGGCCGAATACTTCCGAGACCAAGGCAAGGCGGTGGCCATGATGGCCGACTCATCCTCCCGATGGGCTGAAGCTTTGCGAGAAATTTCTGGTCGTCTTGGAGAAATGCCTGCGGATCAAGGTTTCCCGGCCTACCTGTCTGCCAAACTAGCCTCGTTCTATGAACGTGCAGGTGCAGCCATCGCTTTGGGTTCTCCTGAACGCAACGGTAGTATCTCTATTGTTGGTGCCGTCTCACCCCCCGGAGGCGATTTCTCCGATCCGGTCACCTCTGCCACCCTAGGTATCGTCCAAGTCTTTTGGGGGCTTGATAAGAAGCTCGCGCAGAGAAAACACTTTCCCAGCGTCAACACCTCCCTCTCATACAGCAAATACACGAACATCCTCGACAAGTTCTACGCCAAAGATCACCCTGAGTTTCCCCGTTTGCGGGACCGTATCAAAGAACTCCTCACAAATTCCGAAGATCTCGATCAAGTGGTCCAACTCGTAGGTAAATCAGCCTTGGGCGATTCCGACAAAATTATTCTCGATGTCGCAGCCATGCTCAAAGATGACTTCCTTCAACAAAACGGATACAGTGACTACGATCAATTCTGCCCGCTCTGGAAGACGGAATACATGATGAAAGCGTTCATGCAATTCCATGACGAGGCGCAGAAGGCTGTGAGCAGTGGGTTGAGTTGGGCGAAAGTGAGGGAGACAACGTCGGAGATTCAGCATGGGTTGAGGAGTATGAAGTTCGAGCTGCCTGATGACCAAGAGGAGGTCAGTGCAAAGTATGACCGGCTGTTGCAGCAGATGAGTGAAAAATTTGCGAGTGTGAGCGATGAATGAGAACACAGCAGTGAATTTGGAGGTATCCTTGTAGGGGATTCTGTTGGTAGGGACATCAATGCATAGGTTATTGGGCGAAGACGGTGTGAAAAGGTCACTATCGACGCACTAGAAGCTCGAGGAGGAGGTAGAGAATAGCGATGATGAACTTGGGCTTCGTAAAGGTGTATAGTCTAAGACGAGGTGGCAACTCTCCATCTTCATCCAGATAGCTGCTTCATCAAAGAAAGCAAGTTGCGCTCTACATGAATTAAGTGTTAGCTGGTGACTACTATCTTCGCCGCTGTCTCGCGCGTGTTAATATCCCTGCATTGTGCATGGGGCCTTTTTTGGACATAGAGACGTAAAGGTCATCGTCTCCACTCATCGCAGCCTCGTGAGGCTACACCTTCCCGCTTTGGGGATCCCGCTGCAAACTTAACGTCACCATTATTATCACGGTCCTTGCACGGTCACAGCACGAGGTAAGCCGTCACCGGTTGACCATCTTTCTGCGCCCTAGCCGCATCCACTTTTCTCTACGTTCATGGCGCCCAATTCTGCCATTCATGTATAGTCTGGGGTGCCTCTAAAATATTGGCAGAGGCTTCCTTCCTCAACATCTAGGTCTCAGTGACTTCAGCTGATCCTCCACATCCCTTAATCGTCATCGCCCATATCTGAGGCTGAAAATCCCATCATCCCGCATTGCTTCAGGATGCCAGCTGAGCTACCAGGCTATTATTTCGATGTCGCGAAGAACCGCTACTTCAAAATTCAGCCAAATCATATTGCGCCGTTGGGGTCCAAGTACAGCCGTGAAGCGGTCAGGACAGAGAAGGTAATCAAGAAGGCTCAGCGGCGGGATGAATTGCAATATCAGTCGAAACTTGCCTCCACGGTGACGCGGTCGAAGCTATTGCAACATCCTCTCCTGACCTTCGACAGACGACTGGGTCATCTACGAAAGAGTGCCGGGTCGCTCGTGGCAGCATACTATGCGGCCGGTCTCGAGCGGAAAGTCGTTGTCAGGAATCCAATAGCCGTGGGAGGCTGTACGCTCACGGCGACGCCTCAGTATAGACGGTCTCTGAGGTCTGGATCCTTTTGCATCGAGGAACCTTCGGGAATCCTCTTTGGAGATTGCAGATCGTGGCGGATGGATGGCCGCCAGGATTGCACAGATATCCACGCTTTCTATCCGAGATCACCTTATGAGATTGGAGAACTATTAGATGGTCGAGACTCTCTGAATTGGCCCACCCCCCTAAGCCACGATACCACCATACTCTATAGCCACAAGAAGGTCGAGAGCATCGGTAGGGCAAATGGAATTCGAGATATTCTTTCCGTCGGATCCGGCCTGGTTGTTTGGTCCGAGGACGGCTTTAATCCCCAGCATCCAGAGGGGACAATGGTGAAGGTAGGAGCTTGTTCTGTTGGGCCATTTGCGGACAGACACGGCCTGGTCCACCAGGCGTCGTTTGCAGAAGACATACGGAATCTTGCGGTACAGCCGGGCGACTACACGGTGGCACTAGCAAGCGAGCGAGGGCTCTACCTCATGGATCTTTTCCACGCGAGTTACCCGCTCACAAAATACCCGCTGGGCACGAACGAACTGGTGAAAGCTACCTTCAAAGACCGAAATATCATCATGGGCGGTACTCGCTCAGGGAAGATGCTGCTATGCGACATCCGAGCAGCGCCGCCGCCGACTAAAGGTGGCCGAACAACCGCGACGCGGCTCCAACACACGGACCTCATCACGGGCCTCGCGGCACTCCCCGACGGCAACCAGATCCTCATCAGCGGGCTGAAAAGCATGAAGATCTACGACCTGCGCTTCGCGCCGCAGCCGAGCCTCATGTGCCACCTGCCCAGGTCGAACTCGTTCAAAGCCAGTCCCGCGGTGCTGGACTTCAACATCCCCTTCGCGCCCCAGTACCGGCATTCCTGGAAGGGCTTCGCGTACGATCCGGAACTGAACATCGTCCTCAGAGCGTCGTCGGACAGCGGCGGTGAGAATAACTGCGCGGCCCTGTGGTCGGCGAGCACGGGCAGGCTTCTTCAAAGTCCGCTCAGCCGGGAGCGTTTCCACTTCCCCATCGACGACACCGCCATTGCCCGCGTCAGGGACGGGCCCAAGAGTATCTTCATCTCGACCGGCAACATGATCAGTGAGTGGACGCTGCAGGGAAGGGGATCTGAAGGCGACCAGGAATGAAATTCCTTTCTTTTTTTTCCCAACTTTCGGTCCATTTCATCCAGGGAACCGTTTTCGCTAGACTTCACAATTCGACGTGAAGACGTGGACGGGACTGCTATGGGTAAAGTGCAAGACGGCGGCATGTGGAGAAATGCCTTGCTGCTACCCATACGAGTTTGAGCAGGGAACGAAACATGGGAGATGGTTTGTGCTCACACGCTCGTTGGGATCTTTTCTGTGGACGGGTTGCGTCTGTGGCACATTGGCGGCGCAAGGTCGCTTACAAGTCTGGGTCTATCTCGTACTCACTGACTCCCATCCCCCATATGTGCCCCATACTCACAACCCATTCTCTACCTACATTAACTCGCCATCTCTCGTCTCCTGCATCGTCGCTGGTCCCGGTCGATGCGCCGGACGCAGAGGCCCGTGCAACGAGCCTAAGTCTCTCCAATTCCCCAAGCTCACGGTATATCCGATCACTCACGCCGTGACCTGGGCGACTGGGGATGCCGTGCGGATGGACCGCCCGAACGATTGCGACAAGCCGCTCGAGAGTGAATGGTCGTGGAATGCCTAGATTTACCCCTGCAGCGAACAAAGACTTGGGGCGCGATTTGGTCGGGGCGGCGGCGTCCTTTGTCGGAGTCCCACTAGGGGTAGATGCTGATCTCGTCTTCGTTGGCGTTTGCCTCAGCCTGCGGATTTTCTTGCTGGTCGAGCCGGAGGTAGCGCTTAGGCGGGAGAAGAGCAGAATGTCATGTTTTGGCTGTGTGTGGCTTGCAAGATAGGCCGATAGCAGAACAAGGGTGGGAAAATGCTTGAGGAGTGGCAGCCGGGTCGGGGATGATTCTAACGGCGCTGTTGTTGCTGTGGCGCTTAATATTCCATCGCCGGTTGGTGAAGGCCCGATTTTGAACAAATCTTGACGAAGTGATGAGCCAGCTTCAGTGCCATGTGGCAGTGCTTTTCTTGGGAACGTATTGTGCAAAGCTTCCTCGCCTTCTGATCGAAACAGACCACGATTTTGCACCAATAGTTTTGCGAAGTCCCACGATTTTGCTCTCCCAGGTGGTTCTTGACCAGACACCATCGGCTCGATAAACCGCGGCCACAGCTTCTCACAAGCCCGACGAAAGGTTTCTATGGACGTAGAGGATGTCGACGATATTAAGGTGTCGTAGACTGTAATCGCGAATTGAGCATACAGCTTCGACAGCGCGGTCGCGTCCATCTCAACAGGCGCGTCAGGGAGCGGGTCAGGGAGCGGAGGCGTCGCTCGAGAGACGATGATCGAGATTGCTTCAGAGCGTGTATAGGGCGGAAAGTGAACGTAGGGCACACCAGCCTTGTGCAGGTTGAGAGGTCGTGGGGAGCTCGAGGTCAATATGATTGAGAATCCAGGGACCTTTGTTGCTCATGTTAGCAGGTGTGCTCACTCAATCCAGTTTGTTTGTGGTGTATCTACCAGATCTCCCAGCCGTGCAAGCGCAGGGAGCAGTGTTGGTCCCGGCTGTCTCAAGGCATCTGCATCCTCGATGACGGCCACGAATTTCTTCTGGCCCACCATCTGTTCAAAGAGCTTGCGGAGATTCCCCAGGAGCGCGTTGATGCTGTCCGTCCGGTCGAAATGGTCTGTTTGGCTCTCTTGACCAAAGGCGCTGATACAGGCCGCAAAGATCTTGGACAGCAGATGTCTTTGTGAGAGACACTCCCTGCTCTTGATGATTCCATGTTGGATTTCTCTTGATCTCAGCACCTCGACAACGACCGTCGTCTTGCTTGTAGTCTCAAGGCCGTAGGCCACGAGGACTGGAGGGCTGGGGAAGGTATCCTGTGTGGTTTTCGGGTCAGGGGTTGGCCGCTCGATAGATGTCCCTTTTGGGCAAATTCAGCTCACATTGTAATATGTCGCAAGTTCTTGGATCTGCGATCGCCGGCAAGGACATTTGCGCAGGATTAAATGCAGCAATTCAGGCGGTAATAAAGTCACCATCTCAATCAGCCAATGTCGCATATAGTTGATCAAGTTTATGCGCTCTGTATCGTGTTCGATTCACACCTCGACACCTGAATTGACGCGTCGTGATTCTGGACGCGTTTCCCCGCATTTCAGAGAGGCACCGCAACATTTATTGACGAGAGCGCAGGCAGTCTTGCTTCAGTATTTGTTCATCTAATGGGGCTGGGTGTTTACCCCTAATACGCTGCAGTGCATAGCATCAGTAGGAGGAGGATGCTGCAGTGCCGTTGTGCAACTCGCTTCTACAAGCGCCCCTGAGTTGACGACGATGAGGATCATTCAAGGATTTGGTCTAGGATACAATTTCTTCTAGCTATCGAGTCTAGTCTCTGGCTGATGGTACAGGCTCTCAACGTCCCTTGGGGGCGACATAGCCAAAATTGAGACCATTGGTATGTTAAGTACATGACCATTCCTCCACGGCACAACAGTCAGGCATCCATTGCTGTTCAAAGTGAGCAATACCATCTCTGTTCAGAAAAGCACGTTGCGCGCCATTTCCAAGTCAATGCTCGCGAGTACAAGACGGCTGTGCCGGTACCATGATTGGATGAAAACATGTTTTTTTTTGATGGGATTTTCTCATGAAGGTTTTCCAAAAACACAGAAAAAAAAAAAAAAAAAAAGAAAACTCTCCCAGCCCATTCGTTTCGGAAACCTGTGGGACGGAAGAAAAATGGTTAACCAAACCATCATTCATGCAAGAGCTCTAGATTCTTTCCAAAACTCGGCATGAGTCTTTGATCTCCTGCCAGGCTGATGCTGGACCAATGAATAGCCTTTTTAAGCATAATACAGGGCGAGGGCCGTTGAGTGTTTGTCGTAAATAATTCGAACGCTATTTTTGATTGTGTGGATTGGTACAGTCGTAAGAAAGCACGCATTAAGATGAGGCGACACAGGCCACAGATCTATTATGCGTTGCAGAAAGGAATCTTCAAATTTTCATCATTTCGTGACTCATAAGCGCGTCGAGAGCCTCTGTGCCGGAGCCAAATCATCAAATGACATTGTTAGAGCCGCCAACTGAACCATTCATGAAGTTGGCGTAGCCGGTGGCGCTGAGATCGTTGTTGTAATTGTGGGAGTTGTACATGTTGACAGTTGAATCCATCAAGCCATAGGTGTTTCCATTGGGAGTGACGTTGTTCGGGATATCTGCAGAGCTATACGCGTCCGAAGTGCGAATGCCATTGAACCCACCACCGACGATTTGAACATTGCGACGGCTATTTGCACGGCCACCGTTGAAACTCGCGAGGATATTCTCGTTAGAAGGAGCATTGCCACGACCTGGAACGTCGTTGCCAAGAATCTTGCTGGCAATTCGTCGGCCATGAGGAGTTTGCTTGATGAGGGGAAGAATGGGCCGGATGGCGTCGACAAGACGCATCTTGGTGGGAGGATCCGCGTATTCCATGGCAGTCTGGACCACGTAGTTGGCAAAGGAATCGCGGAGCATCTTCTCGAGCTCGTTCCCCATGAGCATCTCCTCGATCATGGCTCGCTTAGTGTCGGTGTCGGCAGTACGCAAGCATTTCTCAATGACGTTGGAACTGAATTTCTGCTTTGACAAGGCTGGGACTCGGCCGTAAAAGTTTTCGCACAGTGGCTTGGTGAAGGCGGCTTCATCAAGGTCGAGAATATACTGAACGACATAATTGCCAAATGGGTCCTGGACTAGGTCAAAGGCACAGTGAGTGATTCTGGCAATGAGCTGAGCCCGCTGAAAGCCCTGCGCATGGTCGATACAGCGCTGAAGAACACAGCATCCATGACGATGAGTGCCAACAATGACACAGTAGTTGCCAACCGCATCGTAGATGAACTGAGAACGTTCGGCTCCGAGACGAGTGAGGCATTTCTGGACAACGTGGTTGCCGTTCAGGTCCTGGACAAGCTCGACAACGCGAGGGGACAATGCTTGGATGATAGTGTCGACCTGAGAAGGAGTGTGAACGAACTCAATCATCTTCTGAAGGGCACGGGTTCCATGTTGATTGAGAGCAATGGTGGCCAGGGCAGGCGCGGCAGTATTGATCAAGGTAGTGCGCTGCTCCTCATTGCAGTGTTCGAACAACTTCTGGCAGAGGTAGTTACCGAAGGGATCGGTCATCAGCTCAATGATGTGAGGACAAGTCTCAACAAAGATGGCTTGGATATGCTCTTCATTGCCGTCCTCAAGCTTGCGCTGGAGGTAGCGACAGCCATGTTGGTCTTTACAGAGTTCATAGAGACTTCCACGATATGACTCAAGTGGGACGTTGTTGAATCGAGCTTCATCACCATGGTTGCGGCGACCAGTGCCTGAACGCTGTGGACCAGAGTAGCTATTGTTCATGCCATAGAGTCCCTGACCCTGGCCAAAGGGCTGAATCGGTCCGGCTGCGGCGGTTGGATTCATCTGGTTGACGTTGAAAGTTTGCATATTGTACATGTATGGTTGCGGGGGTGGATATGTCGAGGTTGGACTGGTCAAAGCCATCATGCTGGAATCTGAGGTACTGGTGAAAGATGTGCTGAAGGGCGCTGCACTGGCATGCAAACTTGACAGTGGGGCCGCAGAAGGCATGTTTTTGTCTTCTAGCTTGACAGATCCGTTGGCCACTTCTCGGCTCTGACGATTGTTTACTGCGTTCGCAGGAATGCGTCCCAAACTGACGTTGTGGTTATGAAATTGTTGCTCAGCTTGCGTCTTGGGAGGGGTAGGAGCTGTATCCAAAGTCAAAGTTTTCTTCACTGTCGGGACGTCGTTGGTTGAATAGGAGGTTTGGAGAGATGTTGGACGAGAGACAGTCAGACTTGAAGGCAGAGGCGCAGAATCTTCAAAAGTGACTCCCATAGAATGACGCTGAGACTTGCGACGCGTCAGATCTGCAGGACGATCTGCAGGAGGGCTGCTTATGTTGAGGTTGGTAAGGACAGGCCTGTACATGGAAGAGTCTGTGTGAGGCATGCTCTGGTGAGCCGGTCTGTACCGAGATCCGAGAGTCCAGTCAAGATCTGGAGTCCTGCTATTTGCGAGATCCAAAGCAGCAGAGTTGGCAGAAAGCTTTGGTAAAGAGTTAGCACAGGCTTGAAACGCGTCGAACGTGTCGACGTGAATGTCATACCTTGAGACCGTCACTAGTCAACGTGGGAAACGTGTCGTCACCTTCGAGCTGTGCAAAAGCCTTTGCAACAGGAGATGTTAAATCGAGCGGGTTGAGTTTATCGTCGTCCTCATCAAAGAGAAAACTGGTCGTGTTTGCTGGACCAAATGCTCCGCCGCCAGTCCCACTCACACTGAGACGTTGTGGATGACGACTGCTGTTGACTGGCATAGAAAAGCGATTCAACCTTGAGGTCAAAAAAGTTAGATGTTTGGTGTCATCGCTAATAACAAAAACAGGGTGAAACCACGTCAGAGTAGAGTTGAGGAGCCGGAACGTGACCCGACCGTCAGGAAGGTGAAGCGAATGAAAGTGAAGCCTCATTCATATATTCATGTGCTCGTGAAAGACCGCTGTATAAGAACAAAGGAAAGGTTGAGGTGAGGGTGGCTTAAAAGGAGGAAGACAACTTACGAAGCAGCAGCTCGAGTGGTGGGCACGTCCTCGGGATAATACTCGTCTTCATCAGATCCTCTTCGAGACCCAGGTACTGATTTTGCAGAAGGCTTCTGAGACTGACTGTACATGCCGTTGCCGGACAGGCGATTTGGTGGAGGTGAGGTGACTTGAGAGCTAGATTGAGAGATTCGCTTGCTGAGACCCGGAGGTGAAATGATACTGTTCATGGACAGTCTGCTAGAGCGCGAGAACCGATTGCTGAAACCATTTTCGGCGTACTCTGGAGGAGTGGTGGGTTCGCTAACAGGACCGTTGAGACTGATCCGATTCAAACGGGTAGAGATTCGCTCAAGGTCTTGAGTAGAGGCACCCATCTGAAGGCTTCGCTCCTGAAGCTCCAGGAGCCGCAGCTGCTCCTCGGCCTTGCGCTTTGCATTCTGAATGTCTTCGTACATTTGCTTGTTTTTAACCTGTTGTGGATCGGTGTCAGCCATCATAATAACCAGAAGTTTGTGGGGGGGAGAAAAGGCAAAGATATGGGTATAGGTGGTGAGGTAGTCCAGGCCGTTGATGGAGAAATCATTAATCAGTCAGAGCGAAGGTTTCCCGTTTTGTTGTTAGTAGGTCTGAGACCTATTCACTTCACAACCAAGATCTGACTCCACAATACCCTATTGTTTCCTCCCAAATACAATAGCCTGACATCTCAAGAAGGGTTGCATAAGACTATGTGACATACCGCTGTCGAGTTCATCGACGTGTATTGCTGACCAAATGGTCTGGCCACGGGCATCTTACTCGAGTCCGTCGTGAAGCGACGTTGGAGGCTCGCGCGGGCATCGTTCGACGAGGAGTGCATGTTAGAGAAGAATGGATTTTGTTCTCGCGTGGAGGAACCATTCGAGCTGTAAGGGCTCTCGGCGTCTGGAGAACGCAGATTGGGGAAGCGCAGTTCTTCCATGCGTCCACTAAGTGTGTTGGAGAATGCCATGTTCGAAGCTATATTGCAAGAACGACCGTTAGCAAACCTCATACACCAACCATCCAGATCACGTTGATTCGTTAGGCTAGACTCTCGGAGGTAGGCCTCGAATCTGGGGGGTTGACCAGCTGAGCCAACTCAAAGTGACAGGTCGGCACGCGTTTGCTCAGGGCCTGTGAAATGTGTACATACCCTGAATGGGGCCGAGTTGATAGAATCAACACTCTGATTTCGTCTGATTCGACCAGGAGACGCTGTATTCAGTACAATATCGAAACGAGAACCGTGAGCAATCCCACAAGCGTGCGCGTGGTCCCAACGATGACAGAAAGGGAGTGAGAAAATAGATGCAGCCAACGCTGCGTGCGCGCCGAGGGCAGCACGACAGTCGAGATATGCTATAAAGACAGTGGTAGGAAAGCAGAGTGCAAGGAAAGGAAAGAATATTGTTACAAGCGTGCAAGAGGTGAAGTAGGAGGAGAGGCACCTCAGAAACGGGATCGAATCTGGAGAGTCCTAGAGTAGCAGTGGAGGTTGGATTCGACTCTTGGGGGGGCGTTTTGGTGGTGCGCATTTAGGCAAGCGCCAGAGCCCAGCGTGGGTACTGGCGCTCGATGGGTAGCCTAGACGAGGTTGTTAGCTTAACCTGGTTGCAGCGTGGGTTTTCTGGCTAGGGACTTGCCTCTGCCCCTACTGGTTCCTTTCTCTGGTTAGCCCTGGACTAATCCCTCGCTGACCAGGGTAGAGATTCGAAGGCCAGCACGGCCTGGTCGACAATCGAGGTTCGAGGTCTGTCGCCGTGCCTGTCGTTGAGGACCTCTGGGTGGTACCGAGTCCTGTGTCGTAGACTTTCGTCTCAAGATTCTGTCTGGCTCCTCTCCAACTCTTCAGCCTGACCTCTTTTTGCCTCCTCGAAAATTACCGGCAAGATATTATGAATTATGTAGAGAGAGTTGCCAATCTGCAGGCTACCTGCAACTTGGGCTGGTCAGTCTGTTCGTTCTACGGCAGGTCCCCTGAAGCATATCTCCAAAATCCCGATGCCTGAGGGTGGGCATTTTGCACAATTCTTCGGTGGCCTGTTGGTGAGCAGTCGCGCCCTCGGCAGCCACGAGCAAGGGACCAGAAGCGAGGAAGTGACGAACTGTGACCAAGGCAAAGCCTAGAAGGAGAGCGTCCTCCGCCCATCAGACTTTGCGGGCAGTCTGAAAGCGCCAGAGCTCGGACTGGCTGCTGTAGGATAGGCAATGGTGGCCACGGGGCGAGTGAGAATTCTTTCTCTTTCCTCGTCAGAATGGCGTCGCAACTTCGGGCTACGCCAATAGGGTCAATTCTGGCGTGCCCATTACAGCGTGGGTAGGTGGCCCAAGCCCTTCGCTCACGTTGATGCGTCCACACTTTGCTCGTCAGACAAGATATTTGTGTGGGGAAAGGAACTTGGGCCCGGGAGGCGCTCTTTGGTTCCCCAATCCCATGAGCCATGGTCTTTCCAGGCAAAATGGCGGTCAAGCGGGAGGAGTAAGGGTCCCTGGCCGAGGAACAGTGCCCGATGAGCCCTTCTCTGGGTCTGCTTCAGGGACGGTGACACCAGAATGGAGCTCACGGCTCAAGGGTACTGAAGGCCACTAAAGGGCCATGCGGGATGCTTTGGGTGGCTCTTGAATATACTCGGAGGTCTTGGACTCAAGCATATGGGTGCTTGTTCTCGTATATCGGTTAAGTTTCCACTGCCCTCCTGATCGGCATGGCGCAATAATCCAATTCTGGCTCTGTTTGACCACTTCGTACCCCACAGCCCTGGCCCCGACCATGAGACATTCAGAGTGTAGCGTCATGTCATCTTCCACAATTGTGGTACCATGAAAGAGAAGGCATTTACAGACACATGGCTTGTGAGCAGACACCTCGTGAGATTCCCAAGATTTGGACATTCTGATTCAGGAGTCGGCCCGACGTCAAACGTACCAGTGCTTGACGTACCTCTAACTTGGTACTTGCATCCTGTGACCTTTAGCAACATCACCTTGGCCAGGAATCCTAGTGAATGGGATACAGAGCCTTTTTCTGAGGATCGCCTATTACATAGCAACGGCTCAGAGGCGGTGATGCGGAATGATATTTCCTGCCCGATCTAGTGCCTGCACTTTGCTGTGCTTGCCCTCTATAACACCACGAGCGACAGGCCTGAAAGCAGCTGAGAGGCACGGAGTATTCGGTAGACGACTATTAGTTGGGCTAAAGAGGTGCCGGCTTGACATAGCATAATCCTCCTCGACAAATTGTTGAAAGCCCCTCCCGCGGCATGCCCAATTCGCCATAGCGTAAGTGGTCCAAGCGTTGTCGTACTGCACACTGCAGGAAAGTCCGAGCTAGAGCCTCGTTGGGCTTGACACAAGTTTTGCAACGGGAACGAATCTGATTGAGGGATAAGACCATGAACGGGGAGCACGCCACGGACCCGCAGGCCAGGTGTACAAATGATCCCCTGCATGAAAAGGATGAAAAGAGACCATTGAAGAGAAAAACCCCACACTCGCTGCTCGAACCCCGAGAGCGAGGGCGTCTTGGGCATCCCTAGGGCAAATCATTCTCCTTGTTGGGCATTCGCATCCGCGCTCTGGCCAACGTCGGAATCTCGGGTCACTGTGTGTTTCAGAATGACAGGGCCATTCCATGCATGAAAAATCGAGGACGGACGCTTACTTGAATGTTTGTGCGCCATGTAACGAGGTTGGCGTAATCCAATGGACGAGCAGCTGGTGCTGGCAGTGTGGAAATTGTGTGTGAAGGCTAGCCCTCGGCATACATTCCATACTCATCCTGAACTCAGCCTGGTGCCTGACCCCTCCCTTCACCGCCCTGGCCTCGCTGAGTCATCCACATCGCGGCAGAATTGTTGGCGAAAAAAAGTTGCCCACCTCGACATTTGATTCGTTTGAGCCTTGCAATCTTGCTTCTGATAAAACGCAGAATCTCTCGATCCAGCACTAAGTCATGCAAGGTGTGCTTCTCGGTCCCGTCGCCTGTGTCTTTTGCTGCCCCTTGACGAGAAATGCCGCCCAAGAGAAAGATCGTCCAAAAGGTAAATCGAGCCCATTCCTTCTTGGTGAGGACAGAGAGTAACAATGATAGACCACCGCAGTGCGGAAGGTGCCTCCTAGAGATGGCGCCCATACGGACGAGGGTGTTGCGAAGGAACCATTACCCGGTCGCACGCCGAAAGAAAATCCCAAGCCTGAGAGACAATCCCGCCGACCTCATCACGCAGACAGCTTCGATGCGGCGCTGGAGCCGTTCTACTACAATAAATCTCTGACCGATCCTATCGATACTGCGCGCGACAAATGGAACCTGTTGCCTGCGTTCCTGAAGGTCAAAGGGCTCGTCAAGCAACACGTGGACTCGTTCAATCACTTCGTCGATGTCGAGTTAAAAAAGATCATTGACGCCGAGCCAATCATTACAAGTGATATTGATCCAAACTTCTACGTCAAATATGAAAACATTTACATTGGGAAACCCTGCAGACAGGAAGAGATGTCGGAGGTCGAGCGAAAAGTATTCAAGGGTTCGACTGTCACCCCGAATGAATGTCGCCTGCGAGATCTTACATACGCAGCTCCAATTCTCGCTGATATCCGATATACAAAAATGAAGGACCCATTTCGCGCCAAGGGCATTCCAATAGGACGCTTGCCAGTGATGTTGCGGAGTAACAAATGCGTTCTTGCCAACAGGTCGGAAGCTGAGATGTGCGCGATGGATGAATGTCCCCTGGACCCTGGTGGCTATTTCATTGTCAACGGCACTGAGAAGGTTATTCTGGTCCAGGAGCAGCTGAGCAAGAACCGTATTATTGTCGAGGCGGATTCCAAGAAAGACCTGATTACTGCCTCGGTTACTAGCTCCACCCACGCGAGAAAGTCAAAGAGCTACATTCTGCTCAAGAAAGACCTTTTATACATGAAGCACAATATCATCAAGGAGGACATACCCATTTGCGTCTTGCTGAAAGCAATGGGTGTTTCTTCGGACATGGACATGATGGCTATCGTTGCTGGCCCCGACCGCACCCTGCAAGACGACTTTGCAATCAACTTTGAAGAGACAATCAAGCTACAAATCCACACGCAGCAACAGGCCCTCGACTACATCGGAGCACGCATCAAGATGTCTATAAAGTCGACTCCTTTCGGACAAACTCGCAGAAATCATGTCCAGGAAGCCGTCGAGCTAATCAGTACGGTTTTCATTGCTCATGTTCCAATAGAAGATCTCAACTTCAGACCCAAGGCCCTCTATGTAGCCCATATGGCACGTCGGGCTCTGATGGCAAAGCGGAATCCGGCTTTAGTCGATGACCGAGATTACGTTGGCAACAAGCGGCTGGAG
Organism: Cladophialophora bantiana CBS 173.52; assembly: GCF_000835475.1. Lineage (NCBI taxonomy): Eukaryota > Fungi > Ascomycota > Eurotiomycetes > Chaetothyriales > Herpotrichiellaceae > Cladophialophora > Cladophialophora bantiana. The sequence goes on from NW_015971583.1 coordinate 188,000, forward strand.
CTCGCCGGGCAGTTACTGGCTCTGCTTTTTGAGGATTTATTCAAAAAGTTCAATTACGAGGTCAAGGGGAAAATTGACAAAGAATTGAGGAAACAGAATAAGACCGCCTTGGTAAACCCTGTTGCTATCATGGTTGGTTCATCAGGCCAAATTACTCAAGGGATGAACAGAGCTATCGCCACAGGCAACTGGAGCTTGAAGCGATTTCGAATGGAAAGAGCCGGTGTCACGCACCTGCTCAGTCGCTTGAGTTTTATCGCTTCCCTCGGCATGATGACCCGAATATCGAGTCAGTTTGAGAAAACCCGCAAAGTCAGTGGCCCTAGAGCGCTCCAGCCGTCGTCATTTGGCATGCTTTGTCCGGCAGATACGCCTGAAGGAGAGGCTTGTGGGCTTGTCAAAAATCTAGCTCTGATGACACACATAACAACGGATGACGAAGAGGCACCGATCAAGCGGCTAATCTTTATGCTAGGCGCTGAAGACATAGTCACTGTTGGCGGGTCGGAGCTGTACGCTCCCGGGTCGTATCTCGTACTGTTGAACGGCACTCCTGCAGCCACCACGCGACAGCCTTCCCATTTTCTATCCTCGTTTCGACGACTGCGCAGATCAGGACGAATCTCCGAGTTTGTATCAGTCTTTATCAACCATCACCACAACACAATCCAAGTGGCAACCGACGAAGGTCGGATATGTCGGCCGTTGATTATCGTCGAGGATAAGAAATCGAAAGTCACCAAACGGTACTTGAAGTCTCTTAGACAGGGCTCGATGGATTTTGACGACTTTCTGGCACGCGGCCTTGTTGAATACTTGGATGTCAATGAAGAAAATGATAGCAATATCGCCATGTATGAATCCGACATCAGCGCAGCGACCACTCATTTGGAAATTGAACCTTTCACGATTCTTGGTGCAGTCGCTGGACTGATTCCATACCCTCATCACAATCAATCACCGCGGAACACTTATCAATGCGCCATGGGCAAGCAAGCTATCGGCTTCATTGCGAACAACCAGTTCTTAAGGATTGACACGCTGCTTTATCTCATGGTCTACCCTCAGAAACCCCTTGTAAAGACGAGGACCATCGAATTGGTCAAGTACGACAAACTTCCCGCTGGCCAAAACGCAACAGTCGCTGTCATGTCATATAGCGGTTACGATATCGAGGATGCGCTAGTGCTCAACAAAGCATCGGTGGACCGTGGCTTCGGTCGCTGCCAGGTACTTCGCAAGTATCCTGTCGCCATCAAGACTTATGCGAATGATGCTCACGATGCAGTCTACCCCCCCTCCAAGAATAGTGACGGCACGATAGCCAAGGGCCATGCTCTCCTTGATGCAGACGGCGTCGCCCGTGTCGGTGAGAAAGTTAGTAGTGGCGAGATCTACATCAACAAGTATGTACCGAGAAACGCCAACTCTTCGGGCTTATCAGAGAATGGATCTGAAAGCCCCCGCACCTTTGGGATGGACCCACAACCACAGAAATATCGTCTCCCAGACCCCAGTTACATTGACAAAGTGATGGTGACTGAGCTGGAATCTGGTAATCAAATCATCAAGGTGCAGACTCGGCAGACGAGGGTCCCAGAGGTTGGCGACAAGTTTTCTTCCCGGCATGGGCAGAAAGGTGTTGTGGGAATCATTGCAGAGCAGGTCGACATGCCATTCTCAGATCTAGGTATCGCGCCAGACATCATCATGAACCCGCACGGCTTCCCCTCTCGAATGACCGTGGGCAAAATGCTGGAGCTCGTCTCTGGCAAAGCCGGTATCCTGAAAGGCAAATTCGAGTACGGCACTGCATTTGGTGGTAGCAAGCTCGAAGACATGTCCCGGGCTTTGATTGAAGCAGGATACAGTTATGATGGCAAGGACTATCTCACTTCTGGAATCACAGGTGAACCCCTACCTGCTTACGTCTTCACTGGGCCCATCTACTATCAGAAACTCAAACACATGGTTCAAGACAAGATGCATAGTCGGTCTCGTGGTCCTCGAGCCATTTTGACGCGTCAGCCCACAGAAGGGCGATCCAGAGACGGAGGCCTGCGGTTGGGAGAAATGGAACGTGACTGCCTAATCGCATACGGCGCGTCACAGTTGCTGCGCGAGCGACTGATGCTATCGAGCGATCAGCATCAAGTAGACGTCTGTGAATCTTGTGGCTTCATGGCGTTTGCACGATGGTGTCAGCGATGCAGCAAAGCAGGCGAATCGGGCTCGAATGTGGTCAGGATGACGCTGCCGTACGCATTTAAATTATTGCTGAATGAACTGGGCAGTATGAATGTCAATACAAGATTGATTGTGTCGGATGAGTTCCCTTCGGATGGTTCGAGGAGGGCTTGAAAAGAGAAGAAAACCAGACGAAAATATTCGCCCACTTCATGTGCGAATAGCGTAGAACAAGGGTTGGATCACCGGAAATTGTTTGCACACATGCATAGCGACGGTGTGCCTCCTCAAAAATCAGGGTTGGCTTGGGCCCGAGCAAGGGGTACTTTGCTTTTTACTTTTTTTGCTTTTTCTTTTTTTTGGATTTCTTTTTGAATGTAAATGTAGGGCATAAGCGATGGTGCTTTATTCCAAATTTGGTTGGCTTGATATTCACGACTTCCTGAACGTCGAACGACAACCGTGTAATAAGTGCCACACAGAGATGCCCGAATGAAAAGATACCTTGCCTTGTTTATGTACAGAAGCCTAAAAAAGGTCCCAATTGCATTGAAAATGTATCAACCGCGCCTTCGAAGGCTGTAAGTTCTAGACCGAATCCATCAATGTTCTTTCAAAAAGGCGATACAACTCGAACCAAATCGTCTGAAATCTCAAGGTAAGTCAACGCCATCGCCATCACCACCGCCACTGCCAAAGCCGATATCTACTCCTTGCCCCCTGTCTCGGCCTTTGTCTTCGCAACACTTCACCCAATCCTCCGAGAGCGTGCGCTGGAAACCACTACCAGACGTTCTCTTTTTTTTTTGTTTTTGCCAACCACATCCTCTCACACATTGCCGTCTTCTTCCCCTGTGCTTCTAGCCTCGTCCAAATTTCCATTTCGGAGGGCGAACCTGACTCGCTTTCCAGGGGGGGACTTCGGCGCGACATATTGCCCGGCTACATTGCGTCCATCACTGCGTAAAATGGACGTCTGTGGTGTCTGCGGCCGGTTCGTTGACTGCTGCGGCTGCTGCTCCGGCGGCGGTAATAGGGGGGTCTGATTCTGAGAGTTAGGGACTTCAGGGCTAGGCGCATTGCTACGCGCGTCTTGGGTAGCCCTTCTGCCGCCATTTCCATTGTCACCAGTGTCCCCATCGTCGTCATCGTCGTGGTCACTATCACTATCGACATTGGCCTCATGTGAAGACAACGACGAGGCATTTCCGTTGCCGTGAAGCCCGTTGAACCACCGATCGTGCGGATTCCGTTGACTATACATCGCCTTCCAGCTTGGGTTGAACCAGGCGTCGGGAAACACACCATACTTTTGCGCGGGTAGTTTCAGCTTCGGGGCGTCGGGGTCGACAAACTGGCTCTCAATCAGATTTTTCAACTCTTTCCTCAACGGCTGGAAGCCGGCGTCCCCGAGGGGCATGTCGTTGATTTCGTCCGCGCGAAAGCACACCTTTGCCGGAAACTTTCTGTCTCTTTTGGCGCGCTTGATCGCCAGGCGGAGTCCCCGGCGCGTCTCGTCCATGAGCTCTAACTGCGTGGGGCGGTTTGCCGGATCGGGGTCCAAACAGCGGTGGATCAGATGGCGGAGACGGCTGCTGTAGACGCCCGGTTTCTTGGTGTAGACGCTCGAGATCTGATGGTTGCCGTTCTGCTGGAATCGTTTGAGGGACTTGGCGCGGATTCGGCCGAGATGTTTTGCGCTGGCGGCGAGTGTCACAATGTCGAACATTGTGTGTCCAACGCCGTAGATCTATGACAAGAGAAATAGATGGATATGTTAGCAGGCTTCTCTTTCCACTCTTCCTCATTACCACGCCCGCGGGAGTAGTTGCGTATGCACAAATAAGTCACAAATAAGCATTGTCAGACTTGGTCGGCGACTGGGACAAGACCAACTTACATTCATTGAGTGATCAAACAACACGTCAGCGTTCGGCTGTGTGTTTTCTACTTCACGTAAGGCTGCGGCCCTTTTCCATGGGAGTTCCCGATTTTGGTCGTCTTGGGACCTGATCCAGCCGCCGTCCGGCGGGATCTCCCAGTTGACGCCAAAGTGGATTTGTTCCTGCACCGATTCCCGTCAGCGTCGTCGGAACATTCCAAAATAACAGTTAAATGACTTTTGGGCAAAAGGGGGGGGGGAATAAAGGCTTGCCTACCGGTGTCTTGTGAGTGTGGGTGCCACGCCACCAGATCAAGCCAGGATTCAACTGTCGTTGACCCTCTTTGCTTGTCGTGTACATAGATATGCCGTAGTCATTTAGTAAAGCGGATGGATACTCTTCGCCCTCGTGTGGATAACCGAGGAGAATATTTTCTGGTTTCCAATCCAGGTGAAGGCAGAATAGCTCATCGTGGACCAAATTCTCAAAGTACTCTTCTTTGATGGCCTTGCTGTTCAATGGAGGAGTGTTCCGAAGCGCTTCGCACGCTTTGGCTAGGGAATAGAAGACATGCCAGATGAAAACCTCCGGCAGATAGGTATTCCAGCACCGATATAGGCGGCCCAGGTGATGCAGATTCCCGTAGGGACAGTACTCCAGATAGAATCGATATCGGCCCTTCTGGCCGCGTGTCGCGTGGCTTATGAACTTGTATTTCCGCAAATGTGGAGAGACACCTGGGTGCCTAGCATTGATGTCGGAGTGGATGGCGGCTTCTGTCAGGATTCTGGGGTACGCCCTAGGATCGACCTCGATTTCGTCGACGCGAGTTTTGTTTTCAAGGTATTCGGTTTCCTTGCACACGACTTCGTCAATGATTTGGTTCTTGTCGTTCCGTTTCTGCCATAAGCCGACCATGCCGTATCCACCTTTCCCAAGCAGTCGTATGGGTCCCCACTCCTCATCATCTTTCTGGTCGTCTTCGAAGAGGAGCCACCTCGACATGAAAACCTCTGCATCCCTCTCTTTAGCAAAAGCTCCTCTCACGGTCCGATCATCGTGCCATAACTGATCAAAGTCCCGAGGAGCTTGTCGCTCCTGTAGAGCTCTAGAATGGAATGGGACGTGGAATTCGTAAGCGTCTGCGCTATCAATGCGATCAGTGAGGCCAAGCACCTCAAACGGACTACCGTCCAAGCGCTTGCCTTGCACAGGCATATTATAAGAATAAAATTTACAACCACCGAGAGCTGTAGAACAAAGTGTAGTGACTCTTGGGGCTGGAAGTGAGGAAAAAATGCTTTGGCAGTAAGTGATAGGGAAATGCTGCGAAATGCCGCAATGCAAGCGACAAAATATTGTTCAATCGGGGTCTGAACGCATCAAAGATCGGTTGTAGCGGACAAAGGGAGCATGTCGGTCCAGGCTCTCAATGGAAGACATATTTAGCTCATGCAATCTATAAAGGAAATTCGTGGCGGTGCTGAGAGACGACTTCGCACCAGATGTTTGATGATCTTCAGCAGTCGTCTTACCTATTTTATGAGAGCTACGCGAGAGAGCCGTGCAAAGGAACTCCTGAAACCATCTTTTCGCGAAACAGATACATATCCAAAGAAATCGAAGCTGTTCTCTGCAATTGCTAGCAAGACAAAGGTTTGTTGTTGTGGTCAATGAAGACGAAATACATAGTAAGAGATACGTCTTGATACGTCCTTGTCAGGCCGGCCGCATTGAGACTAGTGCATCGCTAGTCTTGGCGCTTAGGTAATGTACCCCCTCTCTCTACATCTCTTCTCTCCACTGACATCATGCCATTGAGTCTGTTCCCGCGAGCAGACTCCAACGCTCGTTTCTCTTTACCCTCGGCTGCTCACTTGTGGTGCTTTTTCATTAGCTTCTCGTTTTCTTCCTCACCAGACGGCGAACTAAACAAAAGGCTGACTATCAGAGGACTGATCTCAGAAAATGGCGATCGAGGGCGTCCCTACTGAGATGCTTGCTGTCCAAATCGTAGAGGTATGTTCGAGATGCGGGTGCAAAGACATCAATACGCCAACCTCGAGGGTGCAAGCTGATTGCAGGTGACGGTGGGCGACGATAGTTCAACAAACCTTATAAAATCCATAAAGTGCCCACTCCCACCAGCCTCAAACCACACGAAATCCTGCTCAAGACAGTGGTTGCATCATTATGCCACACCGACAGTATGGTTGCCGCCGGCAAATTTCCGACCAAACTCCCTTGCACGGCGTCGCACGAAGGGACAGGCATCGTCGTCGCAGTCGGCGATCAAGTCACTAATTTCAAGAATGGCGATCGCGTCATGTCAGGTCTCCCCCGGAACCCCTGCGGAAAGTGCTTCAACTGTCAAGGCCCGAATGATTGGCATCAGTATTGTCAGCATTTTGAGGGACATATTGGTGTTTTCGTGGATGGGGCTTTCAGTGAGTACCACGTTGTGGACAGTCGGACGAGTTGTCATATTCCAGACAAAGTGAGCTTTGCGAATGCAGCACCCCTCGCCTGTGCGGGGTGTACGATATACCGCGCCATTATTGTGGCTGAGGTACCGGAGGGAGGGTGGCTGGGTATTGTGGGTGCCGGGGGCGGGCTGGGCCACTTGGGTATACAATTTGCTATGGCCAAAGGGATCAATGTTGTGGCAGTTGATGCGAGAGACGAAGGGCTTGAGCTGTGCAAAAAGGCAGGCGCAAAGCACATCTTCGACGCGAGAGAGGGGAAAGAGAAAGTCGTGGAGCAGGTGCAGAAGCTCACAGATGGCATGGGTGTCCATGCTTCGATCAACGTCTCAGAGCACGAGACCTCAGCCGATATGGCCTGTGCCATCACGAGGATGCACGGGACCATGGTGCAGACTGCGCAGCCGGACCGGTGAGTATATAGCTGTTCTCGAAGCCGGCAGTGGCTCAGTGGTTGACTTCTCGGTAGGGTCTGTGTGGCGTTCCAAGAACTTATTTTCCGAGACATTCGCATCAAAGGGACATTGATCGCGGGACAAGAGTACAGCCAGCAAATGCTAAACGACGCAGAAAAGTTCGGTATCAAGGTCGAAACGAACATCTTCTACGGGTTGGAGGAAGTGCCCAAGATGGTCGAGCTGGCCCATTCGGGAAAGATGAAGGGAAAGGCCGTCTGTGTGGTTGACAAGGCTGAGTTTGAGAAAGAGAAAGTATAGGAGTGTCTCATGCCACGTGCGGTAGGGCAAGGGTTATTCATACAGGACAGGGTCCTGCAGGGAAGTGAACGTACTGAGTGAAGCACAATGTCTGCTAATACGATTGGCATCTGAAGCACAGCGCTCGGTGGAAGATAGCTATCCTGTTGTTCCCCCCGGACCATCTCTTGAATGCCATGGATATTCGAGGAACAATATCACCAGAAGAATTTGATATCCACACTTACATTAAATCTGCGTACTTTGGCCATCCCTCTCCATTTGCAGAATCCAACAATAAGTAGGAGATGATGTTGTGAAGATATACTAAGGTCAAGCCTTGGAAAAGGCCCTCAGTTCCGAGAGGCGCCGAAGCTCCGCAGTAGCGCCGTAGGATCTACGGTGGGTCTGGATGGCCAAAAGTGCACACGGCCATATCAGGCCTCCCACCTCCCAACTTCCAATCTCATGTCTTGACATAGACAGCTTGTAACGCTGTTCTGTAGAGGGCTGTAAGAGCCTGAAACATCCTTCAACATGAAGATGTCGCGCAAAAAACTGTTGACATTTCAAGGACTATTCCAACAACACGGAGAGAGTACCTGTGAAGAAGCCGGGGGTTGCTTGGGGAAGTACACACACAAAAAAAGACAAAATCAATCAAGGTGAGTACGAGTTACTCGGCCAGTGCGCCTAGACTGGTCGGACGAGAATATGATGACCGCTGTCATACGGTATCATGGGCAGCGGCTGGTTTGTTGTCGGCAGTGAAAGACTCTCGTTTCGGCAGCTTCGAAGGGGCTGAGAAAATCGAACGTTTCCTCTAAGCCGAGGAAAACTGCTGCAGACTGGCTCCATTCGTTTGCAGCTCGTTTGCAGCACCGGTTGGGACGCTCGAACCCGGCGAATTTCTGTTTGATGAGCTCAATGTTTGAGTGGCTGGGTCTCCTATCCGCTTATTCGATATTGCTCCCGGACATTCAACCTTGAACTGAGGCAGGTTGTTTGCATCGTCAAATCAAGCACGATCCGACACGGAGTTGACTCGCACAAGCCTCCAGGATATGGACGGCTTGAAAAGAGATGGAGGCGAGTCTCATCGACAGTCTCACCATCCTTGGCGGCAAGGCTCGCAGTCCGGTCTGCATGGCTGCCGCACACAGAACTAAACCAACCAACGTGAGCCAAGGCCGCACACAGCGCCATGTCCACCTTTCCAGGGAAAAAATAAAGAAAGAAGAATGGATTTCAAACACAAAAACTTTCGCACCTCGGAGTGTTCGGGCTCGAACGCACTCCTCGATGATAGAAAGAAACCCCTTACCTGGAGGGTTTTTTGGGGGGGGGGATCACAGACCTCTTCCAGTATACGCAGCGCAGCCGCAGTAACTGGGTTGAAAGTGTCTTCCGTATACAAGGTAGGGACGGCAAGACTGCACCAAATCTCCCGGTAGCAGGGGGGTGCTTGCATTCAGAATACCATTTCTGCGTCTTCAATTCATATGTGCTTGAACTTGGGGTCGGTAGGTGGGTGTGGCAGAGTGGATGGCGAGGCCCGCTGTGGGTGATGGTAATGGGGACATTTTTTGACCATGCGCTGTGAAGAAAGGCGGTTTCACTTCGTCAATGACATGGCCCCATGAACATCCGGTGACTGCGATGGCTGGTGACAGGGGACAGGTTTGGAACCGATACATGGAAAGCGCTAATCGAAGGCTCCAACGAAACACTGAAGTTTAAAGGCATGGCGACATGCTTCGGCGCGACATACTGCATTGCATTCCTCGGATGGACAGACTGCTCTGATGACACTGCAAAGGCGCTTCCTACATGCTGAATCTTTCGTGGATTTGAACGTTTAGGTATCCTGTTGAGATTCCCGAGTACTGTACGGAGTATATATCCTGTTAGTCTTCTGCAAAGCGGAGAAAGTATCTATCATATCGCCACCTTTCTCCATCCCGTCCGAGCCAGCCTTGCAGCGAGGATCCAACGCCCCGCTTTCGATTGCACCAGACTCCCGCTCCAAAGGCCCATCCCAGCTAGCCGTTTCTATGAAAAACAGTCCCTAGCAGTCGCGTGACACTGCCGAGAGAGAGGAAAGATGGCACTGCGGCTCTGCAGTAGATTCCTCCTCATGGACCCAATCCCCCCTTTACGCCATGCAAATGCTTCGCTAAACGCTCGTCCCTGTGACTCTGTACGCAGGTCCAGACGCGATATCGCCACGAGAACCCTGCACTGTACATGCTGTACAATTTCATGATCAATCCCCATGCCTGTGAACGCCATGCATTGCAAGAAACCAACCCCTTCTCCGATTCTAATTCATGCGCCTCTTTAGTTCAAACACCAGACCCATATTCTTTTTGCGTTCTTTCGATCAATCGCTCTCCGGCATGCGCATATATGCATCAATCGCAGCACTGAATGCCGCGAAGCCAGCGCAACCGAGCGCAGCAGCCTGGGGTCCGGCTTTGTGCGCCAATATTCCGCCCGTAATGCATCCGGCAGAGACGCTGTTCATTAGATCGCTCTTTGCCCGGAATCCTTCTATGCAGCATTCGGTTCCGCTGTACAATGCGCCGATCAGGGCAAAGTTTTTAGCCGACGAGTATGATTTCGAGCCCATGTCTTTGAGGCCCCGGCGGAGTTGTTCACGGACAGGGAGCGAGGTGATTTGTTGGCCCTGCGGGGAGAGTGGCGTGTCGTAGGCCATCTAATTTTGGCTCTGGTCAGTTGCTGAGTTTTGCGTTGCAAACGGGGTGATGAGCGATGCATGGCTTCAAGTGGAATGCAGGGGAAGGGAAATGGTGGGAAGAGGAAGATGCGCGCTTACACTCGACATGAACAAGCCAAAAGCGCCGCCGAGGACAAAGCCCATTCCTCCTGCTAGGGCTGATTTTGCGACACAGGATTCCATGCCCTTTTGCATCTGTACGAATACCACGTTCGATTAGCCATCAGTTCTTCCGCGCAATTCGCAGCCGTTGGCGCCAGGACGCCAGGGAAACGTGCTCCGTGTCAATGCCTCATCTCAAACGCTCCAGGATGTTTGTGCTTCTTACCATCTTCACCATCTGCTGCTCCTGCTCGCTCAAGCCTGCGTTTCCTCCTGCTGCTCCGCCGCTCATCCCTGGGCCGCCGAATGCGCCTGGGAACGCCATCGTGAAAGAAGTCGCGGGACTGTGATAAGGAGTGGACGCGGTCAGGGAGGAGAATCGCTGTTGGAGAGGGAGGAACTGGTTACAAGGAAAATGAGGCGTAGATCGATGGACAAATGTCTTGCGGCGAAAGAAATTCGCGACGGGATTTTGCGGCGAAAATCAACCGGGCTTCCGATTGGCGGATGGACGGACTCCATCGGATATGTCGCGAGGCTGAGAGTGGAAAGGGAGGACTTGGGCCAGACTGGGGCCATGCAGGATAAAATCCATTCCAAAGGGACAGAGCTGGTCTTTACTACCGGAAATCTTTCTTTATCAACTTTAAATGTCAATACCTTGTTCTTTAGGGCACGGATGGAGTTAAATCTCTTCGAATTGACCATAGTATCAGCTTTGTAACGCCACATCTCGGTATCCCTGACACACTGATCCAAATGTGCAACTGCGGTAGCTCGCCATTCCTTTCATGCTTCATTCCGTTCCAAAGGCCATTGTGGAAACATTGCACTGGATAGAGGCTTCTGGACAATATGCGAGCTCTCCTCCTGAAGGTGCAGAACTGACATCACGGGTTTTGCTGTCATTCCCGCCATCATCCACTGTGCTCGATTCCTTGTCTCTGTGGCTTGACTGCTATGACATGTCGGTCTTCAATGCATGTCCTTGAAAGCCACTGGTTGATACGTCAGGGCGTATAACCGCGTTCCGTCTTTCCCTGTCGGAGAGTCTTATCCGAAATTCTGCGCCGCTGAGGGCTTCTTCTGACCGATGGCTCCTTTATCGAGCACCGTGGTACGCGTCAATTTCGCTTCGTTGCGGTGGCGACGGAGCTCTTAAAGATGTTAGTCCTCTTCGCCTTTAGCACCTTTCAGCGATCGACCGACCCCAATTCCAGGCCTTCCCCTAGAAAACTCAACAACAGGGATCGTCTTTTTGAGAGTTTCGTTTGAAGTTTGCCCCATGGAACTGTCGACGGCGCCATCCTCATGTGTCAGTTTGGTAGGATGAGCTTCGATAAGAAGTTGTGTTATTCTTTGTGTGGCGTGGTTTAGAGCAGGATCGATGTATCAGGAATTCGTTCATCTCCCTCTGCCCCGGCCACCCCCAAACATTCCTCCCATCTGCTGCATGAGTGCATCCATTCCTCCGCCTCCACCACCTGCCCCCATACCCATATTTTGCATCATCTGCATCATTTTTCCGAGGTCACCGCCTGGCATCCCGCCCCGGCCACCACCCATGCTTTGCATCCTTTTTTGCATGGCTGCGAGCTGTTGTTGTCTGTTGCCGCCTTGCAACATACTGTTGGCCTTGGCCATATTCTTCTTCTGTTGACCCATGTTCTTGGCGACACTGGCCATCACTTTATGCTGTGTGAGAAGTTCTTCGACCTCTCTGACACTGGTTCCTGACCCGCATGCGATTCTCACCATTCGAGAGGGCTGTGAGATCAGGATCTTGCCGTCAGAGTCCAGCTCTTTGGCCGTCATGCTGTCAAATATATACACCATTCGTTTTAGCTTTTCAGTTCCGTCTTCATCAGACATGCCCTGCATCAAGCCGCTCATACCGGGAATCATGCTGCCGATCTTGGAAAGGGGGCCCATCTTCATGATATTTGTGATTTGTTCTTTCATGTCCCGTATCGTGAAGATACCCTCGGACAAATGTTTTTGCGTTTCCTTCATTCCCGCGGACTCTCTCGTGAGCGTTTGAATTTGTTCGATGAGGCCGCTCATATCTCCGTATCCGAGCAGCTTGGAAATGAAGGATCTGGCGTCGAATCTCTCCAGATCTGCCAGATGCTCGCCGGTGCCAAGGAAGATGATAGGAGTATGCGTTGCAGCGGCAGCAGCGATGGCGCCCCCGCCTGCCGCACCGCCGTCTGTTTTCGTGATGATAAGAGCACCAAAGTCAGCCGTAGCCTTAAAAGCTGCTGACTGTGCCTCGGCCGCTTGACCAATCGTGCCATCTAGCACCATGATTGTCTGATCCGGCTTGATAGCATTCTGAACAAAGATCATTTCCTGGAACAAATCTGCTTCCTGCTTGTGTCTTCCCGAAGTGTCAACGATAATAACCTCGAACTTCTCCTTTTTAAATCTCCCTACACCTTCGGCGGCTACCACAGCAGGGTCTGTTTGGGTGAGTGAACCATAATATGGTATCTTTGCTTTTGTCGCATTTTGCTTCAACTGATCGTAGGCGCCTGCTCTGAAGGTGTCTGCGCAAACCAGGCAAGCCTTGAAACCCCGGGCTGCATAATATCTCGCCAACTTCGTACACGTTGTCGTCTTCCCTGCGCCTTGAAGACCGACCATCATTATCACATTCGATCTGCCCTTCTTAGGTTTGTATGGTTCGGCGTGAGGATCGACAAGTTGGACAAGGTGCTCGAAGACTGCTTGTTGTATCATACGCTTCTTGCCGTTGGAAGTCGTGTGGGGTGGAAGGTCTTTGAAATTGACAGCGCTCTGTATCGACTTTCGTAGATTCTTCACGAGTCGCACGTTGACATCGGCCGACAGCAGGGCAGAACATATCTCCTTGATCATAGCATCGAAGGCTTTCTCGTCAAGGTTGGGTTCGCGGTTGAGGTTCGACACGGCGGCATTGATGCGCCGCCCAAGGTCTGAGAGAACCATCTTGCAAAGCTCGAAGGATGTTTATAAAGGAGCTTTTGAGATATTCACGGGTCCAATATTGGAGGACGGCGAGATCGAAGAGAGTGAAAGTGGCACGAAGTCAGTGTGGGGGAAAGCTGCAGAAGGGGACGCCATAGTGGGAGCCCAGTTTGTCCCGCAGTTTTGCCGGACATTTTGAAGAAATTCCAGAACAAATCTTGGCGAACCTTGAGCGGCAGCAGCGCCCTCAGTTCTCCTCAACCACAGTACCTAGGTGACCTTTCCTTTCTGGCAAACCAATATAAAAATGGCTCCTTTATCGCAAAAGAAGCGCAAAATCGAAGACGGGATGCGTGGAAAGACCGAGCGACCCAAGAAACGTTTCCGCAAACAATTGGAATACCACAGTTCAAGCGACGAGGAAGATCAAGTATTTGCCCCGGTCAATTTGGATGAAAGTGACGAAGAGCGGGCCTCTGCGAAAATATCTAAGACAGAAAGCAAGAAGGCTGTGCCGTCTGTACCAGACGACGGATCCGACGAAGAACCTGCAGATGAAGACGAAGATACACAGTCGCAGGAAGATGCCACTTCGGACGAGGAGAGTATGGAGGGAGGCCTCAACAAGGCAGGCAGAAGAAAGCCTATAAGCAAAAGAAACGACCCGGAAGCATTCTCTACCTCAATCTCAAAAATCCTATCCGCCAAGCTCTCACAATCAACCCGCCAAGATCCTGTGCTATCGAGAAGTAAAGAAGCTGTGGAAACTAGCGTCTCCCTTGCAAATGAGCGCCTGGAGAAAAAAGCACAAGCTAAACTGAGGTCGGACCGCAAGGAAGAGCTGGAAAGAGGAAGAGTAAAAGACGTTTTGGGTCTGAGTTCGGGACAAGCGGGCGAAGTTGCTGAGGAGGAAAAGAGACTGCGGAAAATTGCCCAGCGTGGCGTTGTCAAGCTCTTCAACGCCGTGCGAGCGGCCCAGGTCAAAGCTGAACAGGTTGCCAAAGAAGAGCGGAAAAAGGGAACCATAGGAATGGCCAACCGCGAAGAGAAGGTCAACGAGATGAGCAAGCAAGGATTCTTGGATTTGATCGCAGGGAACAAGAATGCCCAAAGCGCGCCAGCCTAACAACTGGAAGGCCTTATGAATGTGAAAGGCTCTCTGGGCATGACGTCCGCCCAAGCGAGGAGCAATGGAGAGCCATTTGTGATAGTACATGTCTAATGTCCAACCCTCAATCTATCATCAACTGCGCTTCTCGAAATCCGAAGCCTGCATGTTCCGCGTCATCTGTGGCAGTCTCACCACTAACCCGTCTAAGTCCTTGGACATCTTCACCTGACACCCTAACCTCGATGTTTCCGTCAGGCCGAAAGCGAGGTCTAACATGTCGTTTTCATCGTCGGTGGCCTCTGGGATCTTATCGTACATTTCCTCGGAATCCACTATTACGTGGCAGGTGGAACAGGCGCATGAACCGCCACAGGCACCTTTTGGCAAAATCGGTCAGCACAAACATCATGCAAGGACTGGGGCAATGCTCTCGAAACACACCTTCCATCTCCAGATCATTAGCCTGCGCAATATCGAGTAGGTTGTCGCCTTCCGCGACCTCAAACGTGTGCTTGTCCCCTTCCTTGTCTATGAACGTAACTTTGAGTCTGTAAATCACCTAATCAGCGTCTTCAATCATTCCCGTGGCTGAGGTTGGGCCCTTACTCTTCCCCCGGCTTTGGTGGATCCAGATGTCCATGTCTGCTCACTCGGGTCGTGGAGAACCGCCTCCTGCCCAGCTCTAGAGAGCGTATATGGCTTCTTATCAGATCCTTTTTAATTCCGAGCTCATGTTGATGCCGCCGGCACAGCGTTATCGTTGCGGCGTCGAGGCTAAGATTTCGACTGAGAATTCGAGTTGCGCCGGATTGCAGGTGTCGCGCCTGGTCAGATCGAACGCATCGTAGGGGATTTGCTCCTATGAGACCCCGCACACCGTTCCATCCAGACATTCTTCTCCCCAGGGGCTCGCGGGTGGTAGCTCGAAGGGTCCGCCGCTGCTCAACAAGAGTGCAAAGAGAACAAGACAAAAGTTCGAGTCACAGTTGATTGGACGTGACGCAAAACGTTCAAGCTCTCGGCCGAAGTAAACCCGCCGCGAGCCGTGCGCCATGTATCTCGTAGCCTTGCCGCCTTGCCGCCTCGCAGCCTCGCAACGTCCTTCCTGGCCGAGTAGTAGCTGACTGAGGATACGACGGCTGGCCTCTACTTCACTATAACGAAGACTAAACTGATGACGGCGGTGACTAGCACAGGTACATTCAGGGCCTCAAACAAATGATTTCTGCATGTCGAGCATGCCCGCAAAGTAATAAGTATAAAGTATATATACAGAGTATCGAAGCTTACATGGACAAAGCTGTGCCTGCACGCCTGCTTTCCCATTTCACCTAAGAGCCTCCAACCCATGCATTCCAGTTGATGTTTCCACCAGGACAGTCTGTGGTGATGGGTGCACCATTAACAGGACCAATCTCAGTGCCGTCGCTAGTGGTAACGGACACTGTGACATCTCCAGTCAAATCTGCAAATGGCACATTGGAATGGAAGATGCCAGGCGTGCCTGCAGAAACTGTTTGCGTCGAACCGCCAATTGTCACGTTGACTGTTGCTACGCCGGTGTCCGGCACAAATGCTGTGAAGAAGACCGCGTCAAGGTCACACTCCTGCGGACTCAGAGCCACCTGGCCCTGAGTGGGAGTGTTGCATGTCGTTCCGGCCCCGCACACACTTCCTGATGCAGGATTAAGGCGGTACCAGAATGTTATATGACTCTCATCCGGCCGACTCGTGTTTTTGTAGGCTGCAATATAGTGAGGCAAGTCTTTCAGCCAGGCATGATGCGGGTTGTTCAAAACGTAGGGGCCCGCGCCGTCCGGAATGGCGGAATCAGTCGGCGGCATTGGGCCAATATAGTGGGATTCTCCCCAGTCGTTCCCTTAACCAACCATGAGACTTTGTCTTTGAAAGGCGAAATATTGTGGGTCCACTCACAAGTCAGGATCTCAACAAAAGCTGGCTGCACGTCGAGAACTTGATCCCAGCGGTCGTGCCAGAGATCATCACCGCGCCAAAGCCAATTTTTTGACCATAATGGGAGATTGGTGTAGAACCAGGGAGAGACTGGCATCATGTAGGGTCGGCCGTCCAGCGCGGTCAGGTAAGCCTTATCGTCATTATCTGTCATGTCGCTAGCGCCGTTTGGCCATGCATTCCAACTGGCGTTGATGTTAGTAGGCATCACGGCGCCCTCCCACATTACTGATTGACGACGGTTGTGTGGACTTACGAAAGAAGACCATCCACATTGGGTTTGCCGGCGGCACCATCTGCACCCTGGCTCGAAAAGTCTGGAACGAAGAAGCAGTTGGTTTGGGATTTGATATAAGCCCAGTCGCCTGCATTATCTGCACCCTCAAAGGTCGAGACTAACGGCTTGCCCTGCCATTTGAACTGACTAGAGCGCGGGCCGTAACCATTGACCGTCGTGATCACCGCATTCTGATCCCAGGCACCCTGGGCTAGGTAGTCAAACGACAGGAACATCTGAAAGCCAGCGGCGTCGGCGGCCAGATATGCGTTGTCGAGCTGAGCTTGAACGTATCCATTTGAATTGACTGTATCGGCATAGGCAATGTTGAGTGCGAATCCGTCGATGCCGGCGGCGATTGCGGCCGCAATGTCGCTTGCCCAGCTAGCTTGGGTGTAGCTATAGGTGTTTCCCACCTGACATCATCAGTTGGGTACAATCAATGTTTGGAGAAGACAACTGACTATGACATGAGCAAAGACCGACTGAGCTAGAATAGGTGATGCAAAACCAATGAATGCCAGACACGTTAAGGGAAGGAACAACATCAGAAACACGGATCCTGGAAAAAGGAGTGACTAAGTCAGGAACTTTGACGCGAGTCCGGCTCTGATTGAATCGAAACAAAACAGGGAAAACAAATGCCGAAGCTCGATTCGAGGCTGGCATTGTTTCTTCCATATAACTTCTCTTGACATTGGTATCCGCAGGCAAGGCAACTTGCTGAAAGGTATGATCCATGTCCAACTGCTACCTTGAAATTGAAAAGTCGCATATTAGACAGCCACAGTGGAGAATGGTCGTGCCTTGCTGACTTGAAGCTGTAAATTGAACTGTCGTACAGAGGAATGTTGGAACATGTGAGATTCTGTAACACGTTCCTCAATTATCGATGTTTGGCCAAAGATTCTCTCCTCGGGCTTAGAAACGAGTGGTGTGTCGGCGGCAGCAAAGGCAAGATACCTCCATCTCGGATCTCACTTCTACACCAGGGTGCCTTGCGGTGGACCGTATCGAGTCGCAATGAAACACCGGCTCCAAGCCCACTGCAAGGGGTGAATATCGTTACGCAATAGATCATTCATGGAAAAATAAAGACCATAAGGGCTTAGAATGTTGGAACTTTGCTTACAGAAACTACCAATTAAAATATGCAAAAGCACCGGACGGTTTATCCATCATGATGGTGTGAACCCAAGAATGTGGTGTAGAAGTTTTCGAGGATTAAGCAAAGCCACAACAATGCATATTGTTTCGAAGAAGACGCCGTTGTTTTGGAGAAAATTGAGAGATTTGCCGGGCCGTAAGCGAGGAAAAGGGGGCGGCCTCACGTGCCCTTATGGTAAGGCTGAGTCCCTGAGATGGAGGATATACCCAGTACTCGTCCATGTTATATACTCCGTACTCCGTACAAATACAACGATTCCAGGTTACTTATTCCTGTACATACTGCGTTAGCTTTATTGCAACACCGATCAACTCTCTCTGTCCATTATATTTGCCATCACGAAATCTCTGCTACCGTTTGTGTATCTGTAGGTAACTGGAGTGATCTCCCAGAAGTCGTTCATGTGATGACTACACCTGCGACTATGAAATCGACTGCAACGGGGGATGCCGCGTTCCTTAAACATACATAGTGATATGTTTGATGTCATTCTCCGGAGCTATTCAACATGATGAACCTTCTATGGTTCTATATTACCAGATCAACTGCATATTTGCCGCCGTGAAGGGTGATGACAATATCTATACCAATGGTGGCTTCAACTGAATTTTCCGAGAGAATTCCGTTTGACCACTATGGAAACAGCGACGCTTGCTTCCTCCCTCTGTGCTATTGTGGAAGGGTGTGCCTAACAAGCACCGATGATTAATCTGCCACCACGGGGTTGCTTACTGGTAGCTAACCACGTCAGGACTGGAACTCCTTCCCTGTGGCTCGAGCTAACCAAAGAGAGCAGCTCCCTGAGTCTCCTTTCGCCATGTGTATTACGGTCTATGATTAACATTCACAAGCAGATTAGTTTTCCTTACTTCTAGCCAATATTTGCTGAACATGGCTATTTCCACCTGTCGCCTGCGTACGCTTCCGCCGGATAGCCTCGAGCCTTCGGCTTTCGCCAGATCCATTTGGCCATTCTCTAGAATCGTCTGCTCAAGCTACGTTATCACGATCAGCAAAAAGAACAGAATCGTAGCTTCTAATGAAACTGCCTCGGTCCCGCGGGGGCGTGCAAAACGTTAGCCGTCTCTGGGAAAGATCAACCTTTAGTCGGGACTTTTAAGACTAAGATATTGAAGAATGGCTCGAACTATGTGATCAGTCCGCCGAGATTCAGGTCCGGACCCGTTACTATATTATGCGGCAACGCAGATCGTGCAATATTCATTGCTTGTCCCCAGAGGCTTTCTGCTTTTTCCGCACCCTCTATTCAGGTTGTGTTGAGCATGATCGTCTGGACAGAGGATGGTCGCATTTGAGACGTCTCCCATGAATCAAACCGTCGTCCAGGGTCAGAATGATTCAGGAAATTCGTTTCCAGAAAGACTCTCTCGAATGCCTGGGATCACGAAGCAGCGGACCAAAACAGGAGATACATTTCTTGTGAACTTTGATGGACCGGACGACCCTTACTTGCCTTATAATTGGCCGACGAACAAAAAGTAAACATTCCTGATCCTAGATTCGCTTTGCCCAGCAGCCTGCTTATTGACGTTAGGATCGCTACTGCCTTTTTCTATGGCTTTGCTTGCTTCAGCTCCTCTATGGCATCAGGTATTCTCTCTCCGGCCGTGTCGCAGTTGTCTCTTCACTTCCAGGTCTCGGATGAAGTCGCGACACTTTGTACCTCCACTCTTTTTCTGATGGGCTATACCACAGGTGAGTTTGTATTTGTACCTGTGCTCTGTCATAATACATTAAATTATGCTTTGTTGGGAAATTTGAGTAGGCACATTGCCTCTAGTCCTCACCAGAGTCAACCGAAAGTCCCTTTCAAGTTTCGCGACTACGCTGACTGTAACATGACCCTCAAGGTCCTTTCGTCTGGGCGCCGATGTCAGACAGTTATGGCCGCAAAATCCCCACAATCATTTCGTCGTTCGGCTTCATTTGCTTCGGAGCCGGTTCGGCGACTGCAAAGGATTTCCAGACGTTAGCGCTCTGTCGCTTCTTCCAAGGTGTCATGGGAGCCTGTGCCCTCATGCTGCCCCTGTCGTCTTACGCAGACTTCTGGCAAGGCGATCGTCTAGGGTATGCGTCCATCGCATTCCTGAGCGCTGTGTTCGGTGCCCCAATGCTGGCCTCACCATTGGCAGGATTCACGGTGGATAACCAATCACTCGGCTGGCGCTGGTGCGCGTGGTGGACGGTCTTCATGGGTGTAGGGGTCCTCTTGGGGGTGGTGTTTCTCGCGTCTGAATCCTACGCTCCGTACCTTTTGAAGCAAAAAGTGGTACGACTGCGTGCCGAGACCGGGGAATGGGCGATTCATGCCAAAATCGAAGAACGGCATCACACATCGCGGCAGATGCTCAAATATCTGTTCCAGAGACCCTTCATTATGGTGAGCAAGGAACCGAATTTGCTCTTTATCTGCATCTATGTCGCCTTTGTCTATGCTTTGATCTACACGTTCTTGGTTTCCTACGGGATTGTCTTCGTCGAAGGATATCATATGTCTCATGGGATTGGCGGGCTGCCATTCTTCGGCGTCATTGGGGGCCTGGCGCTTTCGGTCATTGTGCATATGGCTCGAGAGAGATATTATACCCGCTGGGTCAAGTCAAACAATGGCATCATGGCTCCTGAGTGGCGGATGTCTATTTGCCTTACTGGTGCGGTGGCCTTCCCTGTGGGTCTGTTTTGGTTCGCCTGGACCGCAGCGTACCCTAGGTACATACATTGGATTGTGCCGAGTGCCAGTGGAGTTGCGACTGGTTATGGGCTCCTTACCATATTCATCGGATGTAAGTTGTCGTTCATATTCAGAGATGGTTTTTGTGCGTGGGAGAGGAACTGCCGTTAAATTCTGTCAATGTGGGTTGATACTGACGGACGCTTGCAGGTTTCAATTTCATCCTCGACGTATACAGAACCAAGTTAGTACTTGCCATCCCTGTCTCGAACCAAGTTAACTATGCCCTGTCGCAGTTCTGCATCCGCCTTTGCCATAGCAACCATCTCACGTTCGGCCCTCGCCGCCGGCTTTCCTATGTTCGCAAAACAAATGTTCCACAACCTCGGTGTACAGTGGGCAAACACACTACTGGGCTGCATTGCCACGCTCCTCGCCCCGGTTCCCATATGCTTCTGGTTGTGGGGGGCGCGGATTCGAGCACGGAGCAGCTTTGCCATTGATAATGCGCTTTTTCCCAATCAAGGTGGTGGTGACAAGAAGCAGGAGGGCGAACCTAGCGACAGAGATGTAGAGAGGGCAGACATGGAGATAGAGCGAGCTGTGCACCCCAACATCAGAGGACGCGGCCGGGATGAGGGTCGTCCAGAAATGAATGCCATGGACTCGGACTCGACCGTCGTGAGCAGCGTTTGAATCTTCGATCGTATGGTGATAGCAATGGCAAATTGCGACTATGGGAGCCATATGGGACTATTTTTTGCTATTTCCCTGACTTGAATGACTCCTGTAGCGAGTAATCCTTTGGCATCCGCTCCATGTTCGCCTCAGCCTTGCTCAGCCTTCTCAGAGGGAGAAAAGGAAGGTTTCAAATGACGTTGAACTACACTCTGTCCGGTTCTTGCTGCACCGTACGATTTTCCCGGTAAATTACGTCGCCGCCGTTTGCATGGGTTGAACACCATTTGATCACCTTATGTGCACTGTCTTGACTGTCACAGCACAGAGACAGCCGCACTCCAGCGACCTGCGTCGCTTTCAGAGCCTCTCGCCATGCAGGATTCGAGACACGTTCCCAATCCTCTCCGGCCATACTACGTCCCTCCATCCATTGGAACCGAGCCACTGCCAAACGCTACCTTGGGTGGCTCGAAACCTAGCACTCAAGGACCGAGTTTCGCGTTTCCCGACATCGACTACTCCGAGTACATTTCTGATAATTCGCCATCTCTGCCAGGATCAGTCAAATCAATAGTTGATCGTGCGTTATGGAAATATGCAAATGTCGTGCTTGCGCAGCCCTTCGAGGTTGCAAAGCTCATTCTGCAGACACGCGTTGCCCAGGATGATGAAGAGGAGGGGGAAGACAAAAGGCCGCGCCAGAGGTATGCATATGGTGAAGCAGAGGAGGGGGGCGCGTATGGACATGAGGACTATGACTACGATCATTCATCAGACGACGAACCGAATTATTTCACGGCGACTGCGCCCTTTGAGCCATCGAGATCGACTCGCTCACCCGCTCGTGGGCGGCGTGGAAGGCCACCTCGAGAGACTGCATCCTCACGAATGCCGGGGCGCCCTCAACAGCCCGATGTGCAATTACACCTCAAGAACCCTCACTCTCTTCTTGATGCCCTCTCCTCGCTGTCGTCGAGTGGCGGGGCGTTGGCGATGTGGCGGGCCACAAATTCTACATTCGTATATAACATCCTGACACGGACGTTGGAGACCTTCTTCCGAAGCTTCCTGGCGGCGGTTTTCGGGGTGGCAGAGAATGACATTCTCGCTACGTCGGCACCGGGAGCACTTTCGGACGTATCTATTCTCCACTCGACCGCTCCAGTAGCCACCATCATGATCAGCACCGCGGCGGCAGCAATGTCTGCGCTTGTCCTCGCACCCGTCGACGCCGCGCGAACCAGACTCATCCTCACACCTGCCAGTCAAGAACCACGGACCCTGCTCGGAACTCTCCGGACATTGCCAACTCCATACCTAATCCCCAGCCACCTGATCCCCATCACCTTCTTCACCGCGACTCTACCGACATTCATCTCCACGAGCACTCCAGTATTCCTCAAGACCTATCTCGGGCTGGATCCCGCCGTGCATCCCGCGACTTGGAGTCTTGCAACATTTGTGGGGTCGGCACTGGATCTGTCCGTCAAGTTCCCTCTAGAGACGGTCCTCCGCCGAGCGCAGATTGCTACTTGGACATCCCCCGCTTATGCGCCCCCTTCTTCCTCCTCGAAACGCAAGGCTATCACGACCATTGTGCCGGTGCCACCGTCCTACAGAGGCATTCTCCCGACTTTCTGGAGCATTACCCGGGAAGAAGGTTACTCTGAGACGCGAAAAGACAAAACCGCGGCATTGATGGGCAAAGCCCCCAGGCGGAAAAGGAAGGGCCAGGGCATTGAAGGGCTGTACCGCGGCTGGCGGGTTGGCTTCTGGGGGTTGATTGGGGTCTGGGGGACATCATTCGTGGGAGGCCTCCAAAGCGGCAGCGAGTCTGCAGCGGCCGAAGCTGGTGTCCACGGCGGCAAGTTTTGATACCTGAGGTTACCGAAGGATGTGTTTGGGAATGTTGGGCCTGGTGCTGGGTAGCACGGCGTCGAAGGCGTTATATGAGATACCCATCCTCCTCTCCGTCACGATATCGGGGGGCGGGGCTCTTGAATAACGGCCATGTAACAATATACACGATCGCTACATTCACTGTCATGACCAACGTGACACGACCTCCTCATCCGGTGGCCTGATGTTTTTGTTCTGCCCCGCACAGTGCCAAGGCCGACTATCGGTCGCATCTAATCTGATGAAATTCGACCCCCGAATCTCGACCCTCGACTTTCCTCTCGACCCGACTTCTCTCTCGTCTGAGTTGGTCGAACCATTTGCTCGCCCTGCTGCGACCTCGAGACGAAAGCCATCCAAACCCTCGACGCCAGCCAATATCCCCGGCGTCCAAGGCCCACGACATCCTTCACGCCGTCAGCAATTGATTGTGCACAAACATCCAATGACCAGCTCTGAGCGGGCTTTCTCGGCTTAAGGGCGGATTGTTCTCTGTTCACGAGCCATGGCCTCCGGCGCCGCTTCTCCCCCAGCGTCGGCGACGGCGAGCACCACTCCCGTCGACGTCAAGGTCGCCATAGCGCGACCGCCCTCGCTGTGTATGAAACCAGCCCAGACCCCGCCCGCCGCGTCCCCGCCGTCGTCATCGACCTCGGCGCCAATGTCTCTCACAAGCAAAGAATGGATCGTTCCTCCTCGGCCCAAGCCAGGCCGGAAGCCTGCAACAGACACACCTCCCACCAAGCGCAAGGCGCAGAATCGTGCTGCCCAACGGGCCTTTCGCGAGAGGCGCGCCGCGCGGGTAGGTGAACTCGAAGAACAACTCAAACAAATCGAAGAAGAGCATGAACATGAACAAGACGTGCTGAGAGCGACGGTGGATAAACTTGAAAAAGAGCTCGGGCGCTATCGGACCGACCTGGCACATTGGGTCGATCGATGCAGGAGGCTCGAGAGTGAGCTGACTGCTCTCAGATCTACCTCCTCTCAATCACCGCCAAGTTCATCCCACCAGCACAAGGCTCTCGGTCCTACCGACAACGCAACAAACGATACCTCAATTGGTTGTGGAAACTGCACGTTAGAAACCCGCTGCCAATGTATAGATGACGCCTTCGCCGAAATGGGTGGCGAAGGAGTCGAGGCCCGTGATGTCAGTCATCGTGAGAAACGCCCGCTCTCTCCTTCCCAGGGCGCTGGCGGAGAGAAGAGGGTGAAGATTGAACCCCAGGAGAGCTTGGAGATTGACTTCACGGCGGTGGCCGCCTCCAACGCGCTCCCAGACCGTCCTCACCTCGAGGATCACTCTCCTTCCGCCGTGGTGGCAGACCCGTGCGGCTTCTGCTCTGACGGCACACCGTGCATCTGCGCCGAGGTCGCAGCTGAGCAGGAACAAGTGCAACCCGCGGCAGGCAGCAGGTCGGCGGCAGCACCAGTGCCGATGAATCTGCCGCCCAGACAACTCGACCAATTTACACCACCTCCGTCTGAAGGCGATGTCTCCATGTCCGTGCCGCCCGTAGTTGCTGCCCCTGCAGGGTGTGGAGCTTCGGGGCCGGGAACGTGTGCTCAGTGCCGCGCCGACCCAAACAGCACGCTTTTCTGCAAATCTCTCGCGGCTTCTCGTGCTCAATCGCAGCCCGCGAACACGTCTTCCTCGGGATGCTGCGGCGGCCAAACTCGCGGCGGAACATGCTGCCGGTCGGGTACCGAGAACGATGCCGTGCCCCTTCCCAGAAGGAGCCGCACGACTCGCTCCCAAGCGGCAGCCGTACTGTCCCATCAAACCTTGGCCCAGCAAAGCTCAATAAACGGGCCCAAGGCCGGAGTAACACTAACCTGTGCGGACGTCTACACTACCCTCTCCCGACATCCAGCCTACGAGCGCGCCGCGGGCGACATTGGCGAGTGGATGCCCAAACTACATGCCTGCGAGCCTACTAACCCGGCCATTGCCGGGAGGCCAGCATTGGAGATTGATGCGGCGAACGTCATGGCTGTACTGAGGGACTTTGACCGGAGATTTGGGAGGAGTCCTTGAGTCAAGTCGAGAGGGATGAGGTGGCAGACGCGAGATGGATTTTCATTGGTCGTGAGACTGTCACGGCGCTGACTCAAATCTGATGAGCGCCCGGGACCAAATCACGGTTTAGAAAGGAATTACGATGGATTGATTGTGAATGAACCGGCAAGATCGCTTTGGTGGTCGCAAAGACCGCAGAAGATTTGTAAATATGACGGGCCGGGAGGGACTTGGTACAGGCGAGCCGGGCTTGTTTGTTCGTGTGACTGAAAAACATAAAAGAGAGAGACGGTACTGCGGCGCTGGAGGACTGGATCGTGCATATACTTCGACTCCAAGTATCATAGGTTCCCTTTTTGTCCCTTCCTCCTACGAAGATATGCGTATTCAATGTTCCTTACCAAATGGCAATGTCGGTGCCGGTGTCGATTGGTGGTGATGGTAATGGCGATGGTGCTTCCGTGGATGTGCGGACATCTGGGGACCCTATCTCCTCCTCTACAAAGGGGTGTTTGAACGGGCTGCTACCCTCCTGATTAGGCGATGTTCTCTCTGTCCGGCGCACCGCTCTGTCCTGCACGTGTCTCCCGGTCGCCCTCGATGCGTTCGATTCTACCACTTTGCGTGGCTGCCTTGCGCTGCGAGAACGGCTCTATAGCGCTCAGGCAGACAGCACACTCTATATACTTCATGCAGTCTCGAGCCGTCAGCTTCTCCCATTCTTCCAGTAGATATTAGTGTACTGCCTTATTAGTCTTTAGAAACCACTTGCCTGTACGATACTTTCAAGGGCGCCAGACATTCGCAATCGGATTCAAATCTGGTGAATGCCAACTTTAAACTATATGAATAACACCATAATAGAGATGATAGCCCTGAGTAAGCTTCGCTATGTAGATTGATGCATCATCCTCCATAAGGATACTTCACATAAAGCTACGTAAACGTTCAATATCGCGTAGATGATGATAAATCTGAGGAAGAACACGTTCTTTATACCTTTGTGCTAAAGGCCTTAAACCTTTCCCTATTCCTTCCCTATTGTAACAGAGCACTTCAGGGTTCGGCGTGGACGTGCAACAACGCACAGAGGCCTGTCCAGCAGGTCGGGAATCGAGAACGCGTTTCTGGTTGGCACTGACAAGACAACACCACCAACACCACCCAGAAGAGCGGCGGCCAGGGCTACAAGCACCTAGCACAGCGGCAGCATCGAGAAACAGGACAGGACTGATCAAACACTCAGGAATTAGGTAGACGGCACCAAAAAGCCATGGAATTCATGATACTCTCCTCAAACTGTAAAGAATGGCACTCTGCCAGCACTGTGAACTGTTCCGCACTCCCCTCTGCCAGCCATTTTGGTTTGACATGTGACTAGACAACTTCTCCCCCCTTTGCTGCCACTTTACCCAGCCCTGCACAGCCCTGCACAGCCACTTTGCCTTGTTACACTACTAGTGCGTAGTAACTCTATGCACAGACACGTGACCTCAGCCTCACCGTCTCGGGAGTGGAGGCCGCAAACCACCAAGGCAGTTGGTGTGATGGATTAACCCTCAAGTGTTTGGACTTCTGCTACCTAGTTTAAACTAAACATAATCCTATTTCACCTTCGTACTTCACTATTAACACACAGTAGCCTAATGAACTGGAAGGACCGCCTCTAGCGATAGCCTTCAACGAGGAGCTGATCCACCTGGCTGAGCAAATTGGGCATCCAAAGAACGAGCAAAGCAGAGCGCCAGGAGCTGGCCGAAACTCTTCAACATACGTTCGTAGTGTCTCGACCTTGGTGGCTAGTTGGTAAGCGTCGCTTCTTATTTAAGCCGCATTTGCGCTGCGGCAACCAACATGTGCCTGGCGAGCTGATAAAGAACATGTTGCCCACTCTCGACAACTTGCCCCCAGACAGCCTTCAACCCCCTGTGACTTTTCGCAAACTACCTCGAAGCACGCACAAATACTTGATCTTTGTCAAGAACAATTGCCTTGGAAGATCGCACCCTGCAATCATGAAGACACCTCCTTCTTGTGGAGATTTATGCAGACCTTCGTTGATATAGCATTGAACACGTTCGATCATCTTTCTGCTCTTTGTTTCCTGCCTTCTTCTCTGACTTCCAGAAGTATTCCTCCTCTTCGCAATCATAATATCAGACTTGCCTCAGATCTACAGGATCATCAGTTATGGGGCGACATGCGACATCGCCCCGAATGATGTCCTTTTCAATTATTTATCCACTGCCACGCAGTTCACCACAATCCTGCTACTCTCCTGGGATCACTATCCCGTACTTGAAGGCATTCGAAATCGAGAACTGGAAGGCCTAGACCGCTATGGTGCTTCTCTAGGACTCATTCAAATGACGGCGCAGTGGCTTGGATCAACTTTTATGTAAGTTTCTGTTCTCCCCCGGCATGTATAGCGCACAAACCACTCTCCAGGGTTATTCTATATCTTCGATATCCCAATACCATTACTCAGCCCCTGACTGATATACCAAACTCGAGTACGTTACTACGAAAACTATCACATTACGCGCTAAATACTAACCAGATTGGCCGAGATTGGTTGCTTCTCTTTGCGTTTCCCATGCTCTAATCTGGGTCTCTCCTGCTATCTGGGCAGCGTCGTAACCGACGTGGCCAGGATTGTGCGGCCCGTCTCTCCTCACCGGACTTTGCGGTATGATCTGTATACCCATGACTATCGCCCTGGTCGTCTCATAATTCCCTAACCATATTAAAGCCATATTGACCATGGAGGAATCCCTCGACGCTTTCTCACCGAGTGTTTGAACTTTCGCAATTCAGGCACCTACTTTTATTCTCCTCGGAATCAGTTGGATGTATCGCTTAGACCTCGGGGCAAAGGATACAACAGAGTCCCTGATGGACTTCTTGACCCGATCACATGGTACCGCTTCGCCTCTTGCCCATATATCAATAACATCATTTTGGTATCGGCCAAGGTATTCTCGTCGTCACTTACCTCTATCAGAGACTCCGGACCACGCCAAGGGGTCTGCACAGTTCTACTGCCTCAACTACGAACGAAGGGACTGCCCTTCTAGCGTGAGCTGGCACACGTCCACCAAGGTCTTAGAGCGGTGGTATCGACAGGTCCTTCGTGCGTAATAAATGTTGCAAGGAGGATTCGAGGTATCCTCAGGGACTCTGTGGACAGCTGCAGAGCGTAGGCCAATTTATATGTATATTACAGGGGATTTGAGGCTTCATCGTCGTGATCTTCAAGTCAATATCCTAAGCAATGTGACATACTTAGCAATTGATATATTTAAGTCGGAAACATTTCTGTATTCTGATTCTGCGCCAGCAAATGGACAGTCTCTGCATATTAGCATAACATAGCTCTAACACTTTAAATCCACAGGAAAGAGGAGATGGCCGTGTCCAAAGTCGGCGAGAAAAGGTGTTCTACAATTAAGTGACTTCTGAACTATTCTAGTATTAGGGACCTACGCAACGCAGTAGGTACAAAGAAATTGGAGTAGCTGAATGCCTTGTTCTATTCACGTAGTCCTATTGACAACGACTCAACGCTTGAGAAAAAGGAAGAGTTCTCTCTCAGCCGGTTCGGGTGAGAGGAGACTCTTATAGCTTCCTCTCTTTCTGTCACGTGAAAAGGGTAAGGCAGCGTTAACCGATAGCCTTGTGCTTCAACCGTCCTTTGCCTTTTCCTTTTCTTTCTATACCGTCCACCCGATTCGGGTGGAGGGCGTAGAGTACTTGGGGACAACGGTGGGCTCGTGACATCTAGAATAGCAGAGGGTTTCTAGTAAGAGGGCGTTTACAAAGGTTATAATATCTAAAAATTGACCTATTAAAACGCTCATATAATTCCGCCATTAGAGTTATAAAAAGTGTTAATGATGGTAGGATAATCTACAGAAATCTTGGCTAGGGGCTTAGAGTGGATTGAGGCCTAGTATTTTTTCTAAACGTTGCTGCTTAGAGTCTTAGCATTTTCATGGCCAGACGCACGCTGTTGTCTTAAGGACAATAGGGCTTGAATGAGTGGGATTGGCGCTGTCCTCTTGCAAGGATGGCTGCGGGATTGTTCCCTCTATACAGCTACTTGAATATACTACAGACTCCAGGAAAAGAGGAAGAAAAGGCGCGGGCGGACTCTCCGCCAACACATGCCACAAACGTGTTTGATTCCTCTCCCTCTTCCCACGTCCTCATTCGTGTCTCTATGCATCATGTATTCACACGAGTTATGCAATCTACATAGGGAAGATAATTACTTCGCCGCAGCTTATTCTGTTCACGTCCAGTCGAATGTCTGAAAATATGCCCACTAATCTTGAAAGCGACTTGTAGGGTCTACGATATTGCAGTTAAGGCACGGGCCGAGACAAAGTATGGACACGGACAATTTCTCTCTTTTTCCCCTTTTCTTATATACGTTTCTCTCCTGGGAGGCCCTTGTAAGAGCTAGACGGACTACCCCAACACCAATAGAGACTTCGAACCAAAGATTTATGAATAGTTCTTCCCTTAAATCATCTCTCAGTATGCCCATATCCCTCACTAATATCCTTTAAAGCTACATAGAATTTTCGTTTAACGCTATTCGAGCCCTTGACCATACTCTGACTCCCAGTCTCACCAGTTGCCCTAACAATTATGCCCATTTCCTCTCATCACGTTCTCAGTCCCATAATGACCGCCCTCGCCCTGCACCACCGCGTAGTCCCAATCTCTGTGCCCATCCTCTCACACCTGCACCCGCGCCATTTCGAGTCCTCCTCCTTTCACGCCCATGTCCTCCCGCAGCAGAGCTCGGGCTCGGGCTCGTAAGCATGTACTCCCACTTCACCTCCCCATTCACATACAAACTATACTTCAACAAGCTCCTTTGCCCTTCGCCCCCCGCATCACCCGCCAGATGACGGATTTCAATGAGGCCGATTTTACTGTTTCCATCGGGAATGTACTGAATGGCGACGTCTTGGTTGTCAGTCTGGCGGAACGTCCGGAATGGGAGATAGAACATAGACAAGGGCCCCACCGAGAATTCGTGCGGGCCGGAAGCGGGCGTCGTGTCATAGACGACAGGCTTGGAGACCGATTCGACTGTGGGTGTGTTGGACGAGTCGATCGTATCCCCTACTTGGTCTTGGTCCTGATCTTGGGAGAGAACTGGCGGCGGATATCTTATGGCAGCGAATTCGTGGCGATCTCCGGAGAGAATAACGACTCTAACGCCAAGTTCGCGCTCTGCATCATGCATGGCCTGCAAGATTATGGAGCGTTCCCTGAGAAATCCCCCCCAGGTGTCGGATGTGCCAAATCGCCAATTCTTCGTAAAGGGAACACTGGTGGCGATGATTTTCCAGTAGACATGTGGCGGCTCAGGTTCAGAGAGGTACTTAAGGAGGGAGTTAAGCTGTTGAACGCCCAGCATTGTATGTTTTTCGGGGTCGGAGGGTGGGTTAGACGAGTTCAGAGAGGAGCTGTACAGAGGCTTTTCCGAGCTCGACGCTGATGACCGGGCCGATTGCGGTTCTGGGTCAGTCCGATATCGTCGCGTATCGAGCATAAAGAATGAGGCTGGACCGTGGGAGAATTGAAAGTATGTAGTGCTTGTTTCCAATCCATTCGGAGAGCCTGGGGGGACGGGCGGATTTACAGAGACATGATAATGGATAAAGGGATCGGAAGCGGCCGGAAACGGATCTGTATCGTTTCCCCCTGACCAGTCATTGGCGATTTCATGGTCGTCGAGCGTGTGGATCCAGGGTAGAGTATCAAGGCCGGGTAATGACCACGACGGAGAAGCGTAGACACGTCGATATTCCGAACGATAATGTGCCAGAGAGGATGATAGACGGAGTGGCACGTCAACGTAGATGAAGTCCCCCAGGAAAAGCATGAATGAGGCTGGCGAAGATAACGAGCCGACGAGTTTGGACAAGTATTCAAAGCCATGAATCGCCAGAGAATGAGCTGTTGCTCTGTACGGAAAATTGGCCTTCATGCAAGACGAAGTGAGAAACGTCAAGCTATTGGCGACCTCCGAGTATGGCGATGGAGCCGTAACGAAAGTGCCAGACTTGTCGTTAGACAACGAGTAGATGTATTTCTTCGAGGGTTGGAGACCGTCAAAGGTGAGTGCGTGAGTATAATCCGTATCCGGGCCCAGGTAGTAGATCGTGTCTGTGGTTGTCCAACTGGTCTTGTCTGCCGGTGACAGGTATACATACATTGGAAGTTGGCCCAGATTCGGTTCTCTAATCAAGACCTTTGCAGACGTCGAATCCACATAGCCGACGCGAGTGAAACTCAAGTCCTTGGCCGGATGGAGGAGAGGCCCTCGAAAGATCAAATCGAGCGTGAAAAGTGCTAACAAGACGTTCACTCCAATAGTTGCGTAGCTCCATCCTGTCTCACGCCAATTTGGTATTCCAAAGAGTAAGATCTTGAACAATGACTTCTCATCCTCGTACAAGGCGGGTTGCTCATGGTCTTCATTGATCCGGTCTTGTTCCTTCGATTCCTCGTGGCCATCGGGATGTGAAATCGGCTTGGGCGGTGTTTCATGCAGTGTAGGTTTGGTTGACCCGAAAGCTTCAGACTGGCTGGAAACGAAGGCGAGGTAGATAGCCACTGCGGACAGAATGATGGGAGGGAAAAGGTGACCAGGAATCTGGAGAGAGGGTCAGTATGGCTTCGTCTGTTGTGTAGTTGACGGTTCGAGGACTCTTACCCATCTCAAAAAGATGAAGGCAGCGAGCCTTGTTATTGATGAGCTTGTCCCAGCTAGGATCTCTGCTGGTGAAGGCATATTGATGCTTGAAGGAGCTGTACTCACTGCCTAAGCAGCGAGTGGTGGGACATGCATCACATCGTTGCCAAAAAGTTGGCTGTAGCAGAAGCACAGGCAAAGTGCGGATGCACGTCCAGCTCGTTTCCCCCCAATGACGCAAGTAGAGCGTGCAACTGGAGCTTATTTTGGTGAATGTGGTCTGACGTCGAGCCTCCATTTGCCTTCACCAAGAAAAAGGCTGTCTGACAAAAAGAGTAGTTAGGGCACGTATAAGGGGTATCAGCCTTAATGCAGCGCTTGGGTTCGATATCAAGACAGATGCTCGAATGGGATGATTCCCCGTCACGAATGAGATACAGCGATGTCATGTTAAGGTGGAGTTAATACCCGTCAAAGTGTTCAGTCACTGTTTCACCAAATTGCTGGGACGGATCTCATTGTTGCAAGCGCATTCACGCCTTCTCCGTTCTCGGCTTTCGCCAACATCCCTCATAGTGATGGTATGCGGTCGAAAATCTATTCTATTTCCTTGCTTGAGCATCTTGTCACCGATTCACAGAAATCCCAGCCAAACCCCTCCCTAGTTGGACCACCAAGGCCGCATCCCGCACCTTTTTCATCCCCATACACAACCCCATACAATAAGCCCACATCCAACAATTCTCGCCTTCTTGAGGCAGTGCATCCCAGTATTCCCACCCCATCACCCCTCCAAATTCTGGATACCTCTCCACCAGCATGCTCAACACCGCCGCCGACAACTCCAGTGGCACGTACCCGCTCCCGCCGTGTTTCGGGTTCGTCAACATTCCCGCCACAACTTTCTCCGCGGGCCACCCATTGCGCATGATCTCATCATAGGCCGCCGTATTATGCAATCCTCCCCATCCATTGTAAAACTGCGTGTTATACCACGCAATACTTGACCCGCGCATGGCTTCGAGCATGCGGTAATCGAATCCAGACAAGTGCGGCCGCCCAGCCATAAGAGCCGTAGCCACAGGGGCGAGTGTGATGATGAACTGACGCCCAAAATCCGTTTTTAGACGATCGATCAGATGTACAATCCCAGGCAGGGACATTTCCTCTTCGACATCCAGATCTAATCCGTCGAGGTTATACCGCCTTATCATATTGCGTAGTGGAATATAATAACTTTCAAATCGCGCACTGGGGACATCGGTCCTCGATTCAGAGTAGTCGAGCCTCGCAAAGGAACCCCGCGCGGCGCCCCCCAACATCCCCAAGACCTTGATCCCGGAATCCTGGAGTACGAGGACTTCGTCCCATAGCTGGGTGTATTTTTCGTGCTCGGGAGGATCATCATTGAGTGTCAAGAGCTGAGGGTCCCAATTGACATGGATGGCTGCTAATATAACATGCGTGATTCCAGAGGGGTTGGTGAGGAGTGGTAGAAGGGAGACATATTCGTCACCATGATGATAGGTTTGGAAATAACATATGATTCGGGGCTTCCATGAGGTGATGGGGACTGTCGGAAGAAGAGGAGGCATAGCTTTCACTGGGCTCTCCCTTTCGCAATCAAATACAGAATATTGTGATGTAAGTTGCAGCTTCTGTCCGACATGGAATGGGGCGATGTGACGAGGCTGAGTCAAAACTCCAACATCAATGCCAAGACTTGGTTATTCCTCGTACTCGGTCCATATATTCGAGTGGCGAGGCTGAGAGTCTCGCAAGGCTTAACATGATAGTTGGAAATGACCCACGACTAAATACTAGGTCTGGTACAAATAAATCGCCTCAATCATATCAAAGCCCGCAAATACTGTCACCCAATGCCCCCTATCTCGATTCCTCTCGTGGATGACTGAGAAATAGGAACGTGCAGTATTTCTCACTGGTCGATACCTCAACCCTGACATCTCGATTCCGACAACGATTTCACGCCACATAACCCAGGTCTTGACAGGGCAAACTGACATCGGTTAGCGGGCAGCAACACCTTGGTTCGATCCCCAGTCTGGACGCCATAAAATCCGGGTCCTGACAAGGCAAACTAACACCGGCTAGCAGGGGTTAGGACCTCGATTCGAATCTGAGTCTAATCAACAACAATCCGGGAAAAACTAAACCCACCACACAAGTTGTGGGTTGAGCTTCGCTTGGCCCAACCAGACAAACACCGGTTTGATCTGCTTCGGGAAACCAAAATTTTGCCGCCAAGAGAGATGCAAAGACTTTGTTACAACTATTCTATCAAAAGCTAACACTTTTCTGTGAAGACCAACGCTAATTTCACATCCTTAGCACCTTTTTCTTACTGAGCGTCTTATCGTATATTGAGCAGCGGGAGCGGTGCTCTGAAGCTGTCCATTGTATTTCCCAGCGGAAGATCAGGAGCCCCAGATCCCTGTCCCATTGCTTGTCTTGTTCTCAGTGGTGCTGGGGCTGTTGCCAATTTCAATGTTCGTAGACCACTAGATACTGACGACCCAGTGTCGGCGGTCGCTGCTCCTTTAGCTTGAGCTTTCATGATGATTTCATTCTGCTGTTGCATCTGCTTCAGGATTCTTTCGTCCATGATTTGTGGAACTCCCTGGCGAGTGGCTGGCATGGTAGCCGTCTCGGAGCCTTGCGACATCGGCTGTTGAGCGAGCGGACTTCTGGATGTGGACTCAACCTCGGTCACAATCCTATTCTGAGCTGGAGTACCAGAAAGTTGACGGCGCATGAGCCTTGGTTGCGGAGGTATAACGGGTGCTTCGATGGGCCCGTTAGAAGTATCCATAGCCCAACGGTGACTCAAGCTATTCTCGGAACCACTCCTGCTGCGAGATTGAGATCGACCTCGACTTGGAAAGCCCGGCAGCAACGGCCCAGGAGAGGGCCTCCCTATGAATGATGCATGGCTTTGGGCGCTGGGTGCGGGATTGTGTGGGAGCCCAGTCACGCTAGAAATCGACCCGTTCGTTGGCCGCCTCAAAGGTCGCGGCATATTATCTCCTCGTGGATTATCTCGACTTCTTGATCCAGGTCTCGCGGACATTGACGGAGGAGCGGGTCGGCGGCTAGCGTACAGTGAATTTGAATCTTCGCTTTGATGCTCAGCGGGACCAGGAGACCCTTCGTCCATTTCCTTTAGCGACGGCACGGATGGTAACTTTTTACCGGTAGTGCCATATGCCGCCATGATGTTCGCAAAACTTAGGTCCGAAGGTAACTGACTCAACCGCTTGATGGACTGCATGTTCGAGTCCATGAAGGTAGAGATCGATTGAAGTGCGTTTCGCGACTCATGCACCTCGTAAGACGATGGGGCATCAACACCAAGGGCTGCCCTGGCAGTATGCGAATCGGCGAGGCGAAGCGGACGAGTCGCATCCGTGTTGGAGCTTCGAATGGTCTCTCCGCCAGGATATGGGTGGCCAACGTCAATTGCTTGCTTGGCCTGCGAGACAACCTGCGCAAACACAATATCCTGATCCGCGTATCGTGTTGAGCGGAATGGTTTTGCCGCATTGCTAGCGCCACTAAAGGTTGAAGTTTGAGCCAGGATGAAAAAAGAACCATCTTGTATCTTCCTCCTCAGCACATTCCATCGTGTCCTTGCTGGGTTCTTCTCTAATTCGGGGCGATAGATGGATTCTCTGGCGAGTCTGGAGTAGAAGGTGTCGAGGCGCTCAGCAATACGCTCTAGAACTGACAGCAGGTATGCACTAAGACTGACTAGTCTGTGCTTCTCTGTACCCGAATCGATGCACTCAATGACATCGAACGCGTCCATACCCATGCAGGCATCCTCACGGATCTCTTCCAGAAACTGGACGTCCAACTCGGTCACAGCACGGGCGTAACGGAGGATCCCGTTTTCTTGAAACTGAGCTTGTTGGTTGTTACAAACGAATGATCCGATCTGCGCGATTTCGTTTGCAGCAGTAGCGGCAGCGGCGGACGCCTGCGCCCTTGTGATGACGCCAATGACATCTGGTACGCGAGTATCTGGTGTGCCAGAATTGACAAGTGCGAATGTGAGCTTAAGATGCAGCTCCTGAAGCTTTGCGCCAAACAAAGTGGAAAATCCATTCTGCATCAGCCTCGACTGGAATTGATAGAACTTTCTCACGCCCCCCATGTTGAAGAGATCCCCTTGAAACCAAGTTCTGGCATCTTGCTGAATGTAATCCACTTCGAAGTGTAACGTGGTGAGCGCTTCCACACAACTGCGCAGATATTGATACCAGAGATCGTAAATGCCACTGATCTCAACAGATCGGAAATCCGGTTTTGCTGCAAGGTGACCGACGAAATATTTCGACAGGAGACTCATAACCTCGGGATTTGTGGTGTGGGCCACGTCGTCAAAGGTCTTGGAGGCATCCAGTCCGGCACTTGCCTGAGCAATCAAGGTGCCCCCAGGGTGAATGGGGAGGAAATCTGTGATATCGTAAACACCTCCGTGTACTCCAATGTACATTCTAGACCCTTTGCGATGGCCAGTGTTCAGTGCCAGCTTCGATAGAGGGATCCTCGGAGTGGCATAGCTGATTGGACGTGGTGTCATAAAAATGTCCAACATGAAGCGTCGTTCTGCAAATGCTTTGGCCAGTAAGCTGTCCGCCGACTCCTTTGTTGATGCCCAGTTTTGATAGATGGCTTGCCGAATTCCTGACATAATTGTTTCATACATCGACACGGAGCCACAGATATACAGGTGTCCTCCGAGTCCTCCTTGACTCTTTGAGATAACGAGGTCACAGACTGTTCGCCCCTGTTCGATGATTGCGGCGTCGAGATACCGGGGATTCATTTGCTTCTCGACGAGATCACGAGACACGGAATCATAAACGAGACCATTTCTGTCCCTGGAGAATGCAGTATGAACTTCAATCTGGCCGTTTCGTACGTATTCTCGAAGTTCGTGCTCGTAGGACAATCGCTCACGCGACTGTACCCCGAGGAAAAGGATGTTCCTTCCAACACTGGTTTGTGCTCTTGCTTGCCAGAATCCTCTGAAAGGTGCGATACCAGATCCGCCTGCAAACATTGCAATAGGACCAGTCATGGTGACTGGAAGTTGAAAATTGATAGGTCGAGAAACCCCAATGAGATACTCTTCGTCGTCAAGCATTTCTCCTGAATGAGAAGGATCTGGATTAAGGCATCCGCTGCTTACCCCATATCGCCGACCGTAGGGAGCGGTGGGCTGCAGTACCGGGGCTAGCTGAGACTCAGAGCGAGCGACAGTCAGGTCAACAGTGCTCGGAAGCAATTCATGCGAGTAGTTGGAGATGCTGTAAGTTCGCGGAACCTCAACAGGGATCAATTTCGGAAGCCATGAAAGATCGGACAGGTCGAATGCTCGGTCCCAAATCGTCGGAGAAACTTCTGCGACTGCAAGTTGAAGCAGGTCTCCTATGCTGCCCTCCACCGGCCACATCTCTGACCCTAAAACTTTTACTACGGTTGATGACGAGGCACGGAGAGTCATATGGAAAGCCATGACCATGTCCTTTGTCAGAGGCGCCAAGTGTCCTCGTCGGAGAATGTCTTGCACAGTCAATGAGGGCTCGCTGTTAGTTCGATTGACCGATTTCAGATGGCGGGCAAAACGATTCCAATCTGGAGTTTGTGAAAGTGGGACTGGTTTGTGAAGGAACTCATCCAGCCCTAGAGCGGCAGTGATCTTCCCAACTTCTGTCCAGTTGTTGAGTGGCATAATGGCAAGTCGGTCTCCGGGTTGGAATGTGATACCAGTGCCTTCGAGGCCGAAGGTCACCATGGCCGTGGACCGCTGAGGATCCGTATCAACGAAGGATCGGGACAGAATTCTTGCTTTGAATCTGCATTCTTCGAACGATCCTCGGAGCTCGTGCGGTTGCAAGGTGACTTTGCCTCGGAAAGGCTCTAAACGTTCTCTCATGGACTCGGAAAGCGTTTTATGCACCTCTTCCCAAGGCCTTCCAATATTGTCGGACGACCCGGCATTCCCGTTCGTCTCACTTCGACCAGTTTTTGCGACGACTTCCAAGAAGCCATAGACTTTATCTGCATCACAAGTGGTTAGCGAGAGGTTGCGCCATAGGAGAGTGGTGACGGACAGCGATGCGTTCCGAACCAACCGCGCTCCGAGAGATAAGCCTCGAGTATGCCCTCCATGACGCCCATCAGACGTGAATCGCCGGATTCTTTCACGAAGGCAGGAACCTGATAATGATACTCGATAGCAGCGATGAACGCTCGGATATTCATTGGCAGCCAGGCTCTAAGATGGAGAGCTTCTTTTCCAAGGAAGCTGTCGTATTTTGTTCTTCCAATGAACGCATCCATCAATAAGAATACGGGCAATGCAAGTCCGGACAATGCAGGAACTCGTTTGGAAAGGGGAGCGCTGAATTTTGCATATCTCTGGCCCCACTAGAAAGCAGTCAGCATTGGCTCTGTTGGCTCGAAAACGACGAATTACCTCGACTGGATTTGCAAAATTCTCGCCTGAGTTTGGATTGACACTAATCTTTTGAAAGACGTGGACAAATCTGTCAACGATCGCTTTCAATTTAATCAGCTCTCGAAGAAGCCCTTCTTTGTCCTTCAACATGACTCGTTCCTGACACCTTGTGATCAACTCAACGCCCTCGACGAAGCATCCATGTGTCTCAGCCATGCATAGGAGGAACATAGCTTCCCCACGATCGTTGAAGACGGGCCACCGTAGGTCCATGTTTTCGCATCTCGCGACATATGGATCGATGCTGGTAGGATCTCGAAGCTTGTAGTTGTATACAGAGACATCGTACTGAGTCAAATGGGGCAGAACTCTACCCATCCTCGTACATATCTGTCGGAGGGGGATAGCAATATTTCGGGGAATTCCTTTCGTCTCTTCTTCTTCGTCATCTGCTTCACCTGACAAGTTGCGAAAAGTTCCAGGAGGTGCTGTTACGCTGATCCCCTCGTGCCCATCGTTGCGCTCTTCATATCTGTAAACGCTGGCAAGTATACCTAAGCAAACAACGGCAGCCCAGAGAGCTTGGTCAGGTATGATGTCTTCTGTACCATAGACGAGAGGCAAAGCCAGGATTGATTCACGCATTTTGCCACGCGCTACCACGGCTGGCATTCTTTCGCAAAGATCTGACCATATTCTCCCAGGTGACATTGAGAGTGCGGCCGGCGCTGCTGACGGGTCTGGAGGACAGAAGCCGTGCGTGCTTGTCAAGTAACCATCCCTCCACCCAGTCAAAGGACCCAATTCTTGGGCACGCCTTAGGACTTGCCGGGCGGGAGCACCGAGAGCTGAGGCGAGAACATCAAGGTCCGGGGGATTCAGATGGTCCGCATTAGCCAGGCCATTGGTGACGGTTGTCGGTGGTGCCTCAGGAAGAAGCAATTCTGTGATGGTTTTTCTCTCCTGAGAGATGAGATCCTCTATCGACTGGCCGTCCGAGGGAATCTGCAGATGTTAGCGACAAATCACACTGGGATTTGCCTGAACACTTACTCCTTGAGGTGTGTAATGTGATTGTGCGGACATTTGATAAGCTGCGAAAGCACAGCCTCGGGGACCAACTCGCTGGGTACCTGCCGGACATAGAGAGCCTGGTCCACCCCTGTGCCCGCTAACGGGACATGATCTTTCTGACATGTCGGATGACCGTCACCTATACCGCCACGCATCCAGGGAAACAAGGGAGACACAATTGGACAAAGACAAGGACAACTCCGCGGCGCCGATACTTGAAAAAAGTAGACACGAAATATAAGTTCAATCACGAAGAGACCTAGAGGCGACCAGCACCTTGATCGACGACTGTCCGGCAGCACTTAAACCAAAGCAAAAAAAGAGTCGGAGTGAGATTTGTGTTATTCAAGATTGGAGGAAAGGGACAACATGATTTTAAGGCTGGCGACACACCTATGTACCTCGTAGCGAGAACCCGGTAGCATACTCCTGAAAACAAAAGCATTTGAGCGAAATCACGAGAGGCCAAAGCCAAAGCACAAAAAGTTGAGAGGTCCCCTGCCAATCGTTACGCGATAAAATCAACAAGTGGGCTACTGCTTGTTTGGCAGTTGGCCATGGCAGACGTCTTGGACATTTTCAGAGGAGATATTGTGGATAAATAAATGCCCAGCCTTTTGATCAGGACAATCTCTGACACAAGGCTGCGGCCAAGGTGTCTTCGTCGACCACATCGCAGGATTTATCGCCAGGGATAGCGTTTGCTTGTGTCAGGGCTCAGCGCTTTCAGCTATGCGAGGAGGGAAACGAAGTTTATTGTGGTCCCATTGGCAGGATCGGTTCAGTGTCTCCAGAGTTACCAAGAAGTCCGCATGCTACTAAGAGTCCACTGACGCAGAATTCAGGGACATCAGGCGTCTGGGCGACTTGTTGACAGCCACTGACAGGCTATAACTGGGCTGGAAACAGCGGCACGGGGGTCGGTAAGGGAGCGGCCAAGAAGGCTTGACTGTCAGAAAGTGTTTGAGGCCCCCTTTCGCCCCCTATCCCCGTACTTGGCGGGCTCAGGATATCCAAGTCGGCAAGTCGACGATGTAGCTTGCAGAGCTGAAAAGAGAGCACAAAAGGTGAGCAGCAATCAACAGAGACACTTAGGGGGGATGCAACAATACGAGTGGTGAAGAAAACAGCAAGCTTCAGCAAGCTTGTCAAGACGAAGAGAAGAAGCAGTGCTGCTTATTTACTTCACCGTAGAACTGTGCACTTAAACGGTGAAGCAGAACTCCCCTAGATGCACCACCAATATCATTGAATTCTGATTCATGTTTTCTGCCTCTCAGGTTGGTAGGTATGCGCGTCGCAATTCGGGTACTGGGTATTTCGATCCAATACATGTTGCAGCTAATATAATGCCGTTCTGACAATCCATGCCACCGCTTCTGGAGGGTTTCTTCCCTAGCCTCTTTCTATATCAGTCCTCATTCTCCCAGGCTGTCTCTCCGCATTGCCCAGCCTTCTGATACACCACCCAACCGTGCAACCGAGACTAGGGCCTAGAAGCAATCTCAATTTATCAACAGTTAAGGATCCGTCCAAACCTACTAAAACGACCGGTGCCTTTGACCGCAACACCCTAGCCAGGACGCCTCGATGAACCTGGCCAGCGGTCTAAGGATTTGAGCCTGTGTCAAGCACTCAAGCCACTCACGTAGTAAAGATAATCGCGCACTGGGTGCCTCTCTGTAATTGGACAGCATTTTTCAAGCAATGTGATATATCCTGCCTATTATTGCCAGTTTTCTGATTTGTGCTTGCAGGTATTCGAAGAGCCGCACTGATGACTCTTAAAAAGTCCACACGGCGCCAGTCTGACTCTTAACGTACGGACGGAAGAGCAAGGCTATCAAGGCAGTTGCGGCACACCGAGTTG
Source organism: Cladophialophora bantiana CBS 173.52 (assembly GCF_000835475.1). NCBI lineage: Eukaryota > Fungi > Ascomycota > Eurotiomycetes > Chaetothyriales > Herpotrichiellaceae > Cladophialophora > Cladophialophora bantiana. The sequence goes on from NW_015971583.1 coordinate 229,016, forward strand.
ACCTTTTTTGTCTCCGTAAATGGCAAATAACCTTCCAGATATCTGGGAAAGAAACTAGGTGCTTTCAGCCGATCGATGTGGACGACCCCGAAGCTAATGCATGCGCCCTGGAGCACGTCCTTTGCTCTCAATGTTCGAACCCTGATCAGGAAGTCCCGCAACACCAACCAAGGATATATGTCTAGAAAATACGAAACAGTCCAGCCACTATCCTTCTTTCAGGAACTCGAGAACTCAGCTCGAAAGGGCTGCCATCTCTGCTCCCTGGTTTGGTGGAACTGGCAGATATGGCCTAAAGGCCGTTTGATGGCGCTTCTCACCTAGGTAGGGGAGTTACTATCGAGATTGAGAAGACTCTCTCTCTATTTATGGTCAATAGGATCAATTTGAACACTTTTGGCCGGCTCGCTGACCGCTATGAACTTACTCCTGGATTTGCTCATCATTTCCTAACGATTGGGAGAGGTCGAAGCCGACATCGAAGGATCGGGACTCCATCTTCCACAAAGCTGGCTGGCTGGACCCATCCACTCTATCCCACGCCGCCCAGCTTGCGAAGTTTACCCTCTCGGATGCTACTTTCGCGCTCACGAAATACTTGCTCCAGAAATGTTTAACGGAATATCGAGAGTGATGCAAGGCACAGCTATTTGCCAGCCAATGGCCCACACAGCTACTGACGTTGGGGCAAGAAGGCACAGTCCACTCTGTCCTCACTTCCAGTTTCGCCCGAAAGCCTAGATATTTGACCCTGAGCCATTGCTGGGGAAGCGCCGACATCGACAATTTGAGCTCTACAAACCTTGGCTCATTCCAGAAGAGCATACGGTTAGCTGCCCTGTCGAAAACTTTTAAAGACGTGGTTGTCATCACTTGTAGACTTGGATTCTAGTAGGTTTGTATCGACTCGCTCTGCGTCGTTCGGGGCTCCCTCGGGGATTGAGCAAGAGAGTCAAGGATTATGGCATCATTTACCGACAGTCGGCTTGCACAATCCCAGCATTTGGTGCTGGAAACAGCTACCAAAGATGCTTTACTACACGTAACACCTTGTACTACAGACATTGCTTAGTACACTGCACTTTTGAGAAAGGGTTTAAGTGATTGGGAATGCCACGCCGAAAGGCTAGGTTGACGCGGGGGATGTCAAACTGTGCAAGCTCAGCCTAGGGCGCTGTGTAGTACAGGAACATCTTCTTTCTCCAAGGACACTATATTTTGGTCCCAGGTCGACCGGCTGTGAATGCATCGCGTACGAAGCCACAGAGACCGAACCTGATGAAGAATCTCTCCTCTCGGGTCATGTCGGTATGCCTCGACTTAAGCGGACTCTTGCATTCTTGGGGCTGTCGATCTCCAAAGATACGCCTGTGGACGGCGCCGAGTTCGCTGCTTTTCTCAATTCGTGGTTGGCTCTAGTCACCACCTCCACCAGCTGCGATCTGACGTTCCCCTCAGACAAACTGTTGGGATCAGTGGTATGATTCGGGTGGTTGAATCTCGAACAGGCTTAGCCAACATAGCAGGCCATTGGAAAGAATTCCTGCTTCAGGATATGTTGTGGAAAGTGGTGATCTTGGGACACAGAACGAAAATGCATCGAGAGCCGTCATGGTCTTGGGCGTCGATGGACGGCTACGTCTGTGGGACGTACTTTGATCATATTTTTGAAACAGTGTGTAACTCCGAGACAAAGTTGATGAATGAGCTTAAGTGATGACATAGGTGCAAGATGCAGGGATAACATCAGTAATTTCTGGGTCGTCTTGGAGGGGGCAAGTGTCGGGAGACTTCATCAGATTGAGAGGTTAAGCGCTAATGGTAGAGTCGGTCCAGTACGAAGGCTATTCCCTGCTATTTGATGGCGACAGGATTTATGATCAGCAGATTTTGCGAGTCTTGATTGTGCGAGGTAACAAGCGCTTCAACGAAGGAAGCGCCGGTGAAGGACAAGGAGAATTTAAGGAGGAGGGCTGGATGCTGACGCCGGTTGATTCCGAGCAGTCTCAATGGTGATGGGTCGGTGCCTTCTTTCAAAACTTTCGACAAACGACCGCTAACATCCTCTTTTCAGCGGAGACACCTGAGAAGGTCCTTGTCCTACCTACTCTAGGACAGAGGGGAGGTCCAGCTCAGAAATTGAATTTTGGAAGCGAAAACCAAAGCGCAGTTGGAAGAGCTCGCCGAAAGGTGGAAGAAATCGAACTGAAGCAGACGTGAGTCTGTGTCAAGAGGGCGGGTTTCTGCCTCGACTTAAGAATCACTAGGGAAGATCATCACGTCCGACTCCAATATTCGGTGTGAAGTCACGAGCCTGAGCAAGGCTATCATTTTTAGGGGCTGCCCCTTCCACGAATGCCAGCCACGCTTGTAGCGCACGTGTTCATTTTGACGTTAAGCTGACACACTTGGGTCCTAGCTACTCTCGGCTCCTTTGTTTATGAAGGGTAAAGTTTTTCACCATTCTATCGTTCAGAATTCGTCCCATGATCAATCGCAGGCTTCTACTCCAAACGAAGTGCAAGATTATTAAATCCTTGACCCTGCCAAGATGATCGACGCGAAGTTGGAATTGAACTTTACCAGTTCCTAACAACTGCCACCCACTACTGTCCAGGTTCATAAAGCAATTCCCCAACTTCCCCAAACATTTAGCATTTGCCGACCGCCCGTTGGGGTTGTGGAGAGCTGAGGGTCAGAGCATGAAAAGCACCGTCGCGAGGCATTAGAGATTTGAATTTCGACATATTCTGAGAGGGTCTTGAGTGATGCCAGAATCATTCCATGGAAAAGGTTGGTTTCCGGCGATAGTCCGTGGGGATGGAATGTACCATACCGCTAGGAGCCGTCTCGTCTAGGTGAAAATTTGGAGAGAGGCAATGGTCTTTTGATGATATAGTCAGTGATCCTGCTTGGACCGCGAGAATGATGACAGCGCCGTTCGCCTGTGATTTGGACAAATTCCGCCATCCTCAAGTGTTGAAGCTGGAATAAAAAGATGAATGCTCTTGTGGTTGTCGCTTCGCTTCTCATAGCAACTACGTCGGGACAGCAGCAGCCGCCGGGTGTAACGCAACCCATAGTGGAGGACTGTGGTTTTGGCAGTTCGGTGGTCTGTGTGAACAAATACGTAAGTGCTGACTCTTTTTAACTCTCAGACAACAAACACCATGTTGACGCTGACAAGGCTACTGTGCTTCCATATCACTTCAATCGCTCAATAACTTCACTAGCCGCCGACTATGACTTCCGCAACACCACTGTACCAAATGCGCCTTCTTTCCAGCTACTCCAGAATGCTTCCTTTGTGGTGTTCGACCGAGACCGTGGATTGCAATACCTGGGGCCGGAACCAACCTACGAGTTCGTATTCCAGGTCGGTAATTCGGTACACGAAGCTCCTGTCTACGTGCCAAGTTTGAACAAATTATTCATGTCTCAACTACCGCCTGTGGCGGCCCCAATTGGCACTATGTACGAGTATCTGCCGCAGCTTGTGGTCGATCTCAGCCAGGAGCCATTGACCCTCCAGGAGTATGTGACGGATCCTCCGATATTTGCGCCGAACGGAGGTATCTATCACAATGGCCAGATCATTTGGGCTTCCAGCGGTGGCTTCAACAATCTCAACGGCACGGAGCAGCGTATCGCGCTTCACAGCGTGGATCCCGCCACGAACAAGTCTACTGTTCTTTTGAACAACTTCTTTGGGTTTTATTTCAACAATATGGATGACGTTACCGTCCACCCGACGTCAGGCGACCTCTTCTTTACTGATCCTGACTACCCCTGGTTCAATGGCCGAGTTGATACGGCTCCTCAGCTACCTACTGCAACCTATCGCTTTAACCCAACAACAGGAGCCTTGTTCCTGATCGACGACACCATAGAGCAACCCAACGGAATCGCCTTCTCGCCGGACGGGAATACTCTATACATCACAGAGACTGGCTCATTGACCGGAAGTATCGATCCAGCTGTTGGGCCTGGAACAAAACACTACAACACCACGGGCAAAAGATCAATCTATGCCTTTGACGTGGCCAATAACGGCACCAAAATCAGTAACAAGCGTTCCTTCTACATGGCACAAGACTACATACCGGACGGCCTCAAGGTTAGTCGTGAAGGCCTTGTTCTTACAGCTACGGGTCACGGTATCGATGTGATTGACGATATGGGCCAACTCTTGCTTAGAGTGCAGACAAACCATTCCGTCCAAAATCTTCAATTCACTGGTCCAAATCTGGATACAGTCTGGCTCATGGGTAATCAAGGGATTAGCAGGGTGCATTGGAATATCACCGGCCAGATCCCGAAGTAAGGGTCGAGAAGTAGAGTGACCAGCTGCCTCGGGAGTCAAAAGCCGCGAGTTCGGAGCCATTACCTAGAAAACGGCACTCATATTCCATCAAGTCTCTTCATGGCACCTAATGAATTCACAAACGGTTCCCTACGATGTTGGTTGCTGAATGTGTAGCAATACATGATAGCCGAGTGAATTGAGCATTAATGTCAAGCTGGAGCGTTTTCCAGATGGAGGACAAGGCGCATCAACGAGGCTAAGCTCCTAACAAGGCTGGGAATGTCCTGCCCCACTCCCCGCCTTGTGCCCACTGGGGTATCAGTACAGGGTATGCGGAGAACCGAGGTGCGAGGTAGTATTGTGGCACGGGTAACCCCTTGAGGTTGAAGCGCAACAGTCAATATCAATGCTTGAGACGAGTACATGTATGGTTGTCTGTCATGACGAAGCCGCACACTCGCAAACCGCAATCCAAGGCACAACTCGTTGTTCCGATCTCTAACCAACATGGCCCCTTTTGTTGACACCTTGAGAGCCCGAGGGCCCCTGGTGGGCACCTTTGTCACATTGACCTCGCCATTATCGGCCGCAATCGTGGGCGCCGCCGGTTACGACTGCGTGATCATTGACATGGAGCATGTTCCCACTTCAGCTCTGGAAGCCACACATATTGTTCACACGATGGGCTCGGCCTCCAAGGGCACCTGTATGCCCCTCGTCCGGGTGCCGTCCCATGGTGTGGAATGGATCAAATGGGGGCTCGACAGCGGCGCCGCGGGCATCGTTGTCCCCATGGTAAACACACCCGAGGAAGCCCGCCAAATTGTCCAAAGGGCTCGATATCCGCCCCTCGGGCAGCGAAGCTATGGTCCGGCCTATGCGCCCTTTGCGGACCCGGCGTCAGATCGCTCAGCGAGTCAGTACTTTAACAGCACTGCGCAAGGATTGGCAGTCTTGCCTATGATTGAGTCCGCGACCGGTGTTGAAAACGCAGATGCCATCTTGGCGACAGAGGGAGTCAGCGGCGCATTTGTCGGGCCTTTTGATCTGCGATGTTCGCTAGGTCTCCCGGGTGGTGATGGGAAAGAGGATCGCTTTCTCGACGCCCTGAAACGGATTGCGGCGGCGGCGAAAAATGCCGGCAAACCTGTTGGTATTTATACGGGCTCTAAGGAGCAAATGGCGCGCAATTTGAGCCTTGGCTTTGAGTACATTCTTTACCAGGGTGACTCGTCCCTCCTTGCCAATGCGGTTAAGGCTTCGGTCGAGGAGGCGAGATCAGTCATTAAGCAGGTAAAGTCTTCATAAGCAGGATAGTGGAAAGACTAGACGGCTGTCCGTATCCCGATAACACCTATTTCAAATCAAAGTCGGGTCACTGTTATAAGCGCTCGTCCATTTCGAAAATATAGCTGACTTTATTCTGCCGTTGCTCTCTTTTCCTGTCTGCTCTGCTGGACAGCGTCTTAGGATTGTCCCTATCTCCATGCTTTGACAAGACTATGCCACAGGTCTTCGGACATTTGACCACCCTGGATATCTCTTCCAATCACTCCGAGCTGCGGAAAATGGAAGATGGCCCGAAAGGCAATTAACATCGCGGAGAAAGATGAACAATATTGAACTTTGGGCGTCAGGCGCATTCAAGGCGTTTAAGCCTGGCGCCATGGGCAATGTTGCCGGACCCACTATTTCTTGGCTCGTCGTCATTCAAACTCCGACATGCCGATTGTCTCAACTCGACAGCGTTTCCTCACTTCACCATGTGGGAAGTACCACGGCATTACTATCCATCCACTTTCTTTTGAGTCCGGTTCAATGCGCTGTAGAAGCCATTCTTCTGCCCCGTGCTCAAGTCATTTCTGAATCCATCTGCCATGTTCGGTTTGAGCCATGGGTGCGTCAGAGTCAAAATTGGTGTTCAAGCAAGGCATCTTCAGGCTCTCGGAGGAGAGGAACATTGCAGCCAATGACCCATATTGGACAAACGTAAGGTGCATGATAGTCGCTGTAAATTTGCACGCTAATAGTCGCAGTTCTGGGAGCTGCCAGAATCCGTCGAGGATGTCTTCAGTCTGTTTTCGCATACCGACATACGCAGAACCCGAGATTCTGCCCTCGAGAACCTCGAAACCCTTATTCTAGCATTAACCTCGCGCCTGATCGTGTTAAAGAACCACCCCTCGTTTCCAGATCCTGATCTTGCCCCAGAAAGGGATGCTCTCAATTGCATACGAGTCCTCACTAGGCTACTCCCATACGTGTATGAGGCCGACGACTTGACAGAATGGGAAGAGAAGTTCTTCTGGGGCATGAGGCGGCGCCGTACGAGAAGATCACAAGTCTCAGGTGAAGTACTGTTTGACGACAATGAGGGCAAAGAGAACACCCCTACAGAGACTCGTGAAGAGGAATTTGAGGATGTGAAACCGCTCGCAGAAGAACTTATAGACACTTTGACGGACCTCCTCTTCTATGCTGGTTTCACGATAGCTAACCTGCCGCAGGCAAAGAGCAAGGTTACGTACGCTATCTGGCAGAGTGGGGTGGGTTGCAAATCCTCCATTCCCACGAACAGGGAACTCGAGAGCAATCGATGCGAGGTCCTGAGGCTTCTTCTGACCATGTCCAGCAAGGCGATGTATACGCATTCCAATGTTCTTCCTGTTCAAGGTATCAGAGCTATCACATACCTAGCCACCTGTCCAGACAAGCAGATTGTTCTGTCTACGCTGTGTTCTTTGATCAACACCACGATCAAATCCAATCTTGGATCATGGCGCCTCCCTTACGACCACGTGGTTCGCAAGGACTCCAAACAGACCCTCGTCGTCTACAGCTTGCAATTCCTCCTCGTTCTCCTGCTGTATCCAGTCCCCGAGAATGGAAATGGTCCAGCGCCCAAGAACTTTTACCGCCATTATCTTGGTCGATTGCATAGACCGGAAGACTTCCAGTTCCTCGCTGACGGCATGACGCGAGTTCTGAGCCAGCCGATGCAAGCTACAACCTCCTACCTACCTGGAAGCCAGAAATCAGTCAAGTGGGCTCCGGAAATGATAATGCTCTTCTGGGAAGTGCTTCAGTGCAACAAAAGATTCCGAGCTTTCATCATAGAGTCCAACCGCGCGCATGACTTCATTATCCTCATGCTATTCTACGCCATCGAGTACAAAACAGACGCGTCGAAGCAGGGTATTGTGAGAATGTGTATCTTTGTCCTCCAAACCATGAGCGTCGAATCCACCTTTGGGAACAATCTCAACAAGAAGTTTGAAGCTCAGGATACATTGCCTCCATCCATTCGTTTGACCAATTTTCAAGGCACCTACGCGGATTTCTTAATCACGTCAATCCATACCTTGATTACAGGGAGCAAGGGCAAACTTGAAGCCATCTACCCAGCCTTGCTCGCCATTATTAATAATATGGCAGCCTACGTACAGCATTTATCTTTGGCGACAAGCACTCGACTTGTACAGCTACTGACGTCAATGTCTACCCCAAGTTTCCTCCTTGCGAACGAGAGCAACCACGTCCTTCTTCGGGCACTACTGGAATCTATTAGCACCATGATAGAGCACCAGTACGCATCCAATGCCAACTTGATTTATGCTGTCTGGCGATCAAGGAAGCGTATCGAGGCCTTACGACAATTCACACTGGAAGGAGGCCAAGCAGAAATTGAACGAGCCGCTCAACGTCGTAAAGAGAGTGCTGTTGGTGATGGTGCAAACAGCCTTTCCAGATCGTCTACCATGGACAATGTGGCCTCGCCGACGACTCGCAGTGGAATGTCCCCCAACCCGGAGAGTGCAGTGGACGGAACATTCGCCATAGGAGATTCCGACGACTCGGAGAACGAAGAGCCACCGACCCCTTCTCAGTCGACCCGATCCATGCAAACTTCCCGGACACCTTCGATAGCCTCGTCGTCTGTGCCTGAAGACCATGTTCCCGTTCAACTATCGGGTATGTCGGAGAAGGCCAGGGGCAAGATGCCCGCGAATGCCCCTACGTTCTCTCGACAAAATAGTACAATAAGCCTCTCAGCGACCTCAACATACGCCCCAGGTCGCGGTTCATTCCAGCCCACTACAGAATGGCTGGAAAGCTGGCTCCCCGACCTGCCACTGCACACCCTCCTCACTGTGATTAAAGTTCTCTCTACACACCCTTTGGCCTCACCACGGATTAGCAACGGGGGAGCGGCTCACGGTGATAGCACAAACCCGCCCTCGCTTGCCTCCTCGCGCCGCTCATCGCTCACCGGAGCTGACGTGCCCTCCATCACGAACTCCCCCACTACAACGCTAAGCGACTTCCGCTCTCAAATTTCCTCCACAGCCACGCATCCTGCAATTGCCGCGATTCTTGCTTCCCCTTCCCCCATCCGAGTGCATCTGTTCGAATGGTCGCCGCTCTCCCTAGGCTGGTACATGTCCGTGCTCTGGTCTTTGATCTTCACAGCGGAGATGACCATCTCGCCCACATCCAGCACGGCGGCAACCTTGACGGGAAGCGGAGTCATGGCCGGACCGGTGGGCGTTTGGAATGGGACAAACGTGAAATTGTTTCAGGTTGCGACAGAGGGGAGGAGAGAAGGACCAAGCTTAAGCCAGCCGAGAGGGGCGGTGGATGCTGTGGGTAGTAGGATTGTGCAAGGGGTTCAAGGGTTGAACCTAGGTGGTCTGGTTTCTCGAGTAGGAGGTGGAGTGAGAAGTGTCAGTGCTAACAATACCACCGACGGTGCTTTACAGGGGAGAGGCACCACGAGAGAAGTCTGATCCAGCCTTACATTTGCCATCCTTGGAGCCTAGAAGCGGGCTACGTATCTAGTTAGAACAGGCGTTCTGCCTGCCGCGGTATGTGGCGTTGGGGGGAAGACAGGAGATGCCGTTCACGGCGACAGCGACGGCGTTGTAGAGGTAGCTTTTGGAGCATGGGCCCCCCGTTTCGCGTTCCTTTTTTCCATGCGCACGGATGTTGGTTTGTGGACGAGCGAATACTTTTAAGTATTAGGCCTGGCTACTTATCAAGTATGGCGTCTGGCGTACGCACGCGGTCCCTTTAATTGCAAGTCGAGCTATCTTCGTGGATGTGAAATGCTTGTTTTGCTGGAGTCGGTTCTGGAGGCCAGAACCGAATCTGTGTGTAATCTGTCTTCGCTTTGCGTAATGCAATGGAATGTCGAATGTTATCACTGTCACTACGAGTGAGGTCACGGCTTCAATGGGAAAGTCAGACGCTCTGCACGGAAGAGAGAACATGGCTTTGTAGAAAGGTAGGATCCATGCCCTCAAAACTGCGTGCTCTATACGTACACAACCAACACTGCACCCGCTCAACCTCAGAAGCCACCGAAAGAATCGCTCTTGGGTAATTTCTTGCCCTTGTCGTATAACCATTTATAATTCAGCCCTGGCACGGCCTGTGAAGCTCTGGTGGGGGACGTTGAATTCGGTTCTAGGCTCTCCCGTCTTGATCTCCTTTCACGCATACTCTGTGATCGACTTAGGCCCGCAGCAGCAGCACCACCACCACCACCACCACCACCAATGATCGCTCCAAATGAGGAACGAGTACTCCCGCTTAATTCGGTGTCTGGGATTTGCGAGGATTGACTCTGACTCACGGCTTTGTGGAATAGAGGGCTGGCGGTCGGAGAAGGGGAAAATGTCGATCCAGAGGCCGTGCGACGGAGGGATTGCGAGGGCGTGGGGGAGAAGCCGAGGGTATAGCGGGATGTGGACAGAGGTGATGAAGAGTAGTTGGCAGATATACTGCGACGATCGGTGGAGGCGGAAGGATAACCGACTTGAGGGCTCGTTGTGGGACTCCCGCCGAAGGAGGAGCCAGAAAGACGTCGATAGCGCGGAGGAGTAATGTAGCTAGCTGCAGAGCCAGCTGGACTCTGACCTGGAGGGGCGGACGGTTTCAGACCTAGGAGTGACCGTTGAGATGGTGTCAAGGGGATGTCTATGATTTGGTCTTTCTTGGAGATGTAAGGCATGACAGGCCTGAGGAAAAGGATTATGTTTAGGCAAAATAGAAGGCGGATGATGAAGAGGGCGGTCCGGGAGATTTGGGAGGGGTCGGCGATGCCACTAGATTTGAGCAGAGGGGGAACACTGGGCGAATGGTCAATCATGATTATTTGGAACCCCTGGCTTGCAACATACCTGCTGTAGTAGACATCGCTGCAGATGAATGTTAGAAGCAAGGCAGCAGTATTGGTCACGGCACCCTTGACACTCCTGTCCGTAAGTGCTGTGGCAGCATTCCGCCTCAATATTTCTGTTGTCTTCGGGTGTCTAAACCTTCCTGGAGTGGATGGAGGAGTAGGAAACTCGGTAGGTTTGGGCGAAGACTTCGAAAGAGACGAGCTGAGATTCTGTGGTTTTCCAACAACATTGCTTGGGGCACTTGTGACTGTTCTCGACACTTGCGACGCGGTCTTCTGTGTGGTTTGAAGAGCGGCGTTGTAGCTAGGCCTCATAGGAGAAGAAGAGGGAACCAGGGAGGTAGCGGTTGTTGACATGACGGGCAAACCAGCTGCGCTTAGGGACTTAGCAGAGTTCTAATCAGGCCCTGAGGCCCTGGGGGTCTGTTGACACTTACCGAGACGAAAAAGAGGACGAATGACTTACCTATCAAAGTGTCAGCTTAGCATTGTTGTCGTGTCGTAACCGTCGTGGTGAGTTGTGGCTGTCGTCGGTTGAAGTGCATGCTTGACTTTCTTTGTTGACTGTTTCCACAGTTGGATCGGCTAAGTTTCTACAAACGGCCCCCAGCATTGGACCTTTTCTCTCCACCCTTCACCATCCTGACCATCTTAGCTGCTTTTCAGCACCAAGTGCTCGATAGATACAAGCCAAATCGCTCTTAGAGCCATAGGAATCTTGAAAGTACGTTGGAGACTACTGCGAAAATTCGCAATGTTCACCACATCCGCCGATTTACAACTAAGCGCTTGCAAATGGAGGCTCTGTCGCCTCCATGCCCCTGACCATGTCTTTGTCGGTCTCGACGGGCTTATCTCTTACGCATTGATCTGAGGGGGTGCATCCTTTAGACAGGGTATCTGTAAGTATTCAGTGCGTGCCCGGGACGAGGTAGGCAAAGAGGAACACGAGGAGGGATATCATAAGAATATACTTGAGGCGAATTGTTCGATGAATAGGTAGGGTGGAACGGCCCTGTATATCAGTAAGGGCTTCATGACCACCACGATACTGTTATATGAGCGGAGGCTTGTAAAAGTTAACAGCTTATTGATAGGTTTGAGGGGAGGGGTGATCTCCTGTGTGATAGTTCTATTTATTCCAGCTCAATCTGGTCAGCCAGAGCCTTTACCTATCAATCTAGTATGGCTCGTCTTTGTCAATGATTTTCAGCCGCGCTGGATTCAAGTCATTGCCTCACCTAAGGAAGGAATATCGGGCAGATCGCAAGGCAGATTGGTTTCAGCGAACACGATTCTATGCGAAGTGCCTGTGCAACCTTCAGCCTTGCTTTGTTGTCATTCTTGCCTTGGCGGCACCTGCATCTTCCCCGAAAATCTTCTGGGTACAGCCTGGTCTTCCTTTCATGTAATGCCATCTTCTGATACTTGATACAGGATGGAGCAAACCACCGGATTCAGGGAGTCTCGTCTTTCAATTGGTCACAAAAGACCAGCTGTCGAAGATGTCGACCAAGGTGCGACAAGGTCCAAGAAACACCACACTCTGCCTGACGATCACCATTATGCGACGAACATGATATTTGATCAAGATTCTTTCAAATGGGATTCTGGAACTGGAATTTCATACGGTGCCCGAGAAGGATCAGCAGTCCATACAGGGTTACTGCCTCTTATCGACACGTCTACCAGTCTTCCACCAAATGATTCATGGTCATTTGACGGCACTGGTATGGACGTTTTCAGGCAAGAGGAAATTTTCACATCAGAAACATTCAGTGTATCAATCAACGATGGGATATAGTCCGACTCAACGCCCTACTATGTAGAGACGCTAGAAAGTTGTTTCCAAACACCTCCTCCACCGACACACGGTGCTTTGCCTGGATCTACACCGCTAGAGGGAGAAAATTCCAGACGTTCAGCGCGAGTCCAAGCAATTATGAGAACCATTCAAGTTAGTCAGGGCCTCTTTTGTTGCTGTCGTGATTCTCACATTAAACTAAGGTTCAGGCACATCATCACTGGACCTTGGAAAGACGCGATACGATGCTTGCTTCGGGGTCGTAAGACGACATTCCCATCGTTGTGGGTTCTTGATCTGACTTCTCTTACAGATTGTGACAGATGTTATATCTTCCTTCGTCCCCCAGAAGGGAAATTGCACAACACCTGTCCTACTCCGGCCGTATGGGAATATATACAAGCTCTACCTTGAAGACTCGAGCAAGTATGCTGGCATTCTGGAGTTGCCTCGCCTTCACAATTTACTCCAGGGGTATGCTTTTGCAGCAAGAGGATACCTGCCCGCAACTCCTGTCGAATCAAGGATCACCAAAGCACGGAAGGCTAAGAGTCATATCCTCAGCCGCCAATGCTCGCTGCGCATCATTGTTTATGGACTCAAGTGCGAAAAGGATGCTGTCAGCCAATTTCTCTCAGGTGCTGGCGTGTTCCTTCAGCAGCCTTTGGTCAGCGAATGGGAACCAGAGCCAGAATACTGTAATCCTCACTACCTTATCCGCCCCGGATACCAGTTGCCGCCGCTGGAATAATCGACAATATCGCCTGGGAATTCCATCACCAAAGGTTCTGAAATACTGAACGAGACCGACAAGAGCACAATCATGAGGACATTTGACTCAGCTACTGATCTCCAGGTCCCTAGCGAGCTCGTTCCCAGTCCACGCCTTCGGACAACCTTAAAAATTTAGTAGAAAACCCCAATGTACAGTCAGAACCTAATGGGTCTGCAGTCACCTGCTTACGGTGGTCTCTGCCATGATCTGGAAGGAGTCTGATACCATCCAGAATGCTCCAATACCATCAATCTGGGTGTTAATATCTCAACCTAGCGGACCGACCAGGTTAGTAAATGCGTTTATGTGAACGAACGACGCCGGACTGACATTCGTGATTCAGATACCGTCACAAAATCACTGGGCAGCGCCAGGAGAACTCAATTGCTGGGCGAGGTGGTTGCCTTACTGATGTAAGTTCTCCGGATCTCTCTTCACATGTTTGACCGATAATCTAGGAAGGAGATGGGTCTAGGGAAACCATTGAGCGTTCTAGCTTTGATCTGTTTGTCCCTTGATAGGCTCAATGATCAGGATATCTGTATGAGGAAAGATACTCCTCGTGCGACGTTGATTGTAACACCGAAATCCAGTACGTTCATGTTGTTTCGGATTTCTCGAGAATTCGCAGTTGATATCATTCAGCAATTCCTGGCTGGCTTCAACAAATCAAAGGTATGCCGTACAATACAATGATTGTTTCTCCTCAAGCAGACCTGACTAGATTTCAGACATGTTTGCAAAGATCAATTGCGATTTGCAATATATCACGGATCAGACCGCCAGTGCCTGTCCTCGACTTTTGAGGATCTAGACGTAGTATTGACAACGTATGAAACACTGCGGTCTTATTGGAGTGGTAACGGTGCACTCTATTCGATGAAATGGTCCAGGCTTGTTCTGGACGAAGGTTGGCTACGTGGCGCAGTCATTCATGGCAAATCGTTACTGACTAGCTGGCAGCACGCCACATTCGAAATCGTTCTTCTCAGATAATATTCAAGGCCGCTTGCACCATTCAGTCCCAACACCGATGGAGTCTGACCGGAACACCAATCCAGAATTCTCCTGACGACTATGGGGCGCTTCTGGGTTTTCTTCGGGTGCCACTTTTCTCGGACAAATCCAAGTTTAATTTCTGGATTGCGAATCCTCCCACAGGAGAGAGAAAATACAGCCTGAAAAGGCTTCAAGATGTCATCCGGTGTACTAATTGTACAATATTGTTAAGGAGAGATGCGCGAGACTTGCCAACGGTGAAGCGACGACCGAGTCCGACTCGCCTAAGGATAAGGCGTACAGGGAAGATAATGTGCTCTCTTTAATCAACTTCCGGCGCCTGATCTGCGACCATGGAGCAAATCTTCTACCACAACCCGCTTTGCGGGCTTGGGCAGCAGGAGACAGCCAATCAGTCGATTCCAACACGATGCGGAGTTCCAGGAAGATATGTTGCATCTGGAATGCAGATATTGAAGTGGCTGATCGTGTCACATTTCACGGCTCCGAAGCCGAATGCGGGCATTGGGTTTGTTCAAATTGTGCCTTAGAGGTTGGAGATGGCAAAAGAAACGCCGAGAGTCGGTGTCCGAAGTGTGCATTACCGTTCAGTCACGGTGGCCATCGCGGCTTACCTGTTCCGACTGACGCTCTTGTATGGCCCTCGGCGAAAGTAGAGGCCCTCCTGAGGCATCTGCGTGCTGAACAGAACTTTGGGCTGCTTGAGATGTCGCCCAAGCCCTTCAAATGGTACCGAATAATCTCCTTCGTCATTATCTTTCGGCTCATTGCTGTCTAGTGTCGTGTTCAGTTATTGGACGAAAATGCGGGATTTGATCCAGAAAGCCCTTCACAACGAAAGGATCGGCGTCGCAAGAATAGATGGGAAGTCAAGTCTTGAAGAAAGGGGCAAATCCATCCTTCAATTCAACACCGATCCGAGGTGCACTGTACTTCTCGCGAGCATCGGTACCGTTGGGGAAGGGTAAGCTAAGCTGGGCGAGAAACACATGGAACTGTATAGGAACCTGACACTGGTTATTCGCTATGGTGGATCTCACTGTCGCCAATTATGTGCACCTGATCGAGCCGCATTAGAATCCTATGGCTGAAGTTCAACCTGTGGACCGAGTGCACAGAATAGAACAGGACCGAAAAGTCGTGGTATCCAGGTATATCGTACCGAATTCTATCGAGACGGGAAGGGAAAGAAAAGATGCAG
This sequence comes from Cladophialophora bantiana CBS 173.52, assembly GCF_000835475.1. Taxonomy (NCBI): domain Eukaryota; kingdom Fungi; phylum Ascomycota; class Eurotiomycetes; order Chaetothyriales; family Herpotrichiellaceae; genus Cladophialophora; species Cladophialophora bantiana. The sequence goes on from NW_015971583.1 coordinate 244,306, forward strand.
TCTCTCTGGATGGGTATGCTAACTGTTTGCAGTATATTCAATGGGTCCAAAATGAAAACCTGAAAATCATCGACCAATCAATCGACCTGAAGGATTTATCGCCAACTGACACAGAAACTTATCACTGGGGGGTTCAGTCAAGCCAAACCCACTTTCCAGGGAAACAAACTGACCATGAAGTCAGAAACTCGTGTCCCTTTTCTTGTCTTGATTCGATAGCGGAGAGCGGAGGGTACCACCTTCTTGCAATAGCTATCACTCGTCGCGGCTTCATCAACGCGTTGATCCCGGTTCCGCCAAACCCCAGAGCCGGCCCAAATAGACGCTCATGTTGTAATGACCTTTCCCGTACCTGCGGCCACAGAGGGTTGACCAAGACCCAGCTTCTCCGTTGCTCTTCGGTTTGGGCAACAAGCTCTTCCCAAGACATTCCAAGCCACTTTGAGATCTGCTTTGATCCTCTCTCCTTGCTGATCGATGATACCAACCTGGGCTCTGGCCCACGAAGCAAAAGATACTTCATCATTTCTGCACCTGCCGCAATTGTGTTTCGAGCCACGCGGTCAAGTGGAGAGAGAGACTTGGGGCTCTTGCGCCACGGGTTTACATCGCAGCCGTGGTCAATGAGGTATTTGGCGAGTTTGACGGAGCATGTCGTTTCGATGACATCTGTTAGAGATTCAATAAAGTAAGGACCTCTTGATTTGTGAAAATCAACCTTCTCCCAAAAAGCAAGTAACGTGTTCTCCCTATAAGGGATCCCCACAGTGGCTCTTATCGCAGCCCTGCAAACGCACCGGTTTTAAATCCGGGGTTGTCGCGATATCGTAGACGTTCGGCAACAGTGTGCGTTTTCCATTCTGCGTATATCTCCTCTGATTCCGACATTATTACTCCCCTTAGAACAGAACCTGACATAAAAGAGGGAAGGCTGAAACAGGGTTGGAAGTGTCTGAATACCTGGACATTCGTCGCTCGAGCAGCGTATTCCAGAAGATCGGCAAGTGAGAAGAAATGGTCGCTCGATTTATCATATCAGCCATGGGCACTGAACCACATGGGGCTGCATATTCGTTTCGCCTCTGTTGAGTTTCCTGGGGAAGCGTCTTCATCTGACTCTCGAGGCTCCGCACTGCTTCTACATTGTCTGTTGTTATTAGGTCGAATAGGAGAGTCTCGAGCTCGTCCGCATCCGTGCTACCAAATTCCGGTGGTGCTTGGGACTTCCGCTCGACGTGATATAGATCGAGGTGGGCGTCTCGCATCTTGCGTGAGACGGACCCTCCCTCTGCGAATTCGCAGCCTCTGTGGCTACACTTCCACGGGCGGTCATGGTGCTTCACGTGAGCTCTCTGTGATGACAACGATTCAAACCCTCATCGATAGGAGGGGCAATTCAAGACAGGACACTTGAAAGGTCGCAGGCCATAGTGTCTTCGAATGGACCTGCAATGACAGTTCTGATGCTTGCTGTCTTTAAAGGAGAACTGCTCTATTTGGTAGTGAACGCGTACAGAAAGGTCTGATATAGTCAGAGGGTCGAGGTCTGTCCAATCTGAACCTAAGAAACTCCGTTAGCTCACGTAACTGAATGCATACTTTTTCGTGCGGGTTTGTCTCTATACGTTGATTGATATTGAGATCACTTTTCCTGCAGAGCTGGTAGAATTGGAGTGCGCTCCATCTCATACAGCACTGGAGACCTTGATTTGAGGACTTTCAAACTCGGTTGCTCGCCTTCCTCGTCGTCGGCAGTGAATGCTTGCGAGCTTTCAAGGACATCGATCAGGGCATTAGGTAGTTGGCTCTGCTTGTTCAGGTCAATGTAACACTCAACAAGCTCAAGCCACATCGCTGCAGCAAAGTTTTGCAGTCGGTATAATCCAGACAAGATGTTGACTTCTAGATCCTGGTCCGTCAGACCGGATTGATGGTGTCTCTGACAAAAATATGAGACGCAGCACTTCGCTAGGCTTAAGGTCGCCTCTGCTAGTTCAATACAGCCGTGGATCTTGGGACTGAAGAGGTACCTATGACTATTCAGTTCCACTACGGTTCTAATTGATGTCGCCTTGCAGTGGGTCGTCGAGACTTACTCCTTCGCCGTGAAGTGAACGAATTGAACATATTCGTCAACTTCTTCCATGATAGGTCCGCATTTCCTGGGCAAGTCGAGGCCTGGCAATGACCTTGCCATCGCTGTCAACACCACCACGGCCGACGACGAGAGCTTGCTCAATCTCGGGAACCGTGAGAGGTACTGGAGTACAGCCAATCCAACCAAGAATTCTCCGCACCTTCTCCTTGAGTGGAGCGTGAAGTCGATTTATACGGGCAAGGATGTTGGCATACCTTTCAAAGTTCTTCAGGAAGACTTCTCTCAAATCCGATCTTTTTCAATCTTACGCTACGTCCAAGTTCTCTGGAAGAACCGTCAACTCTTCCCTGAACTGGCTCATATCGTCCAGGGAATCCATGTTTGTCAGGATTACTTCCGCATAAAGAAACATGCCTTCCACAATATCAGTTATCACGCATTTTCAACGAGTCACGATGCACCTTTGGCCTTGGCCGCGAGCGGTGCCAATAGAAGCTCGATCTCAGCTCGCGCCTCAGGCAAGACGTTTCACTCAGAAAACCACTCTTGAGATCGTTGGTGCACAAATGTCTGGGTGCGCTCAGTTTTTCGATTGCTCACGCGTATGGACGTGACACCTTTCAGCAAGACCGCAATATCCGCGTCGGCCATGATGCTGATCAGGGCCTTGACCTCCTAGCAAGCCTTAGAAAAACTAAGAAGTTCTTTCAACAGGCGGCAGCGCTCCCGCTCGTAGATTTCGTCCAAGCCGTCAAGAATGATATACGTACGTCTGGCTCAGCCTAAAAGCTTTTTCAACATATCGATAGCAGCATCGACACTGCCCTTCAGCTCCTCGTGGTTCGACCGACACACCACTTCTTCAACATCGTCCTGACCCGCTGACAGCTGAAATATGAACGAATGCAGAATAGAAAGCGTCGAGAGGGTACTTCGGAGTCCTTCAGTCAGAAAAGCATAGACCGTTCTCGTCTCCTGGGCCTTTTTGGTCTCTTAAACAAGAATGCGCGCGAGAAATGTTTTCCCTCTTCCCCGGTCCTCTTAGTTTCCAGAGGCAAAGTCTTCTGGTGAACCAAATGAGACACAGGCGCACTCTTCCCTCTCTTATACTTAGAGTCGTGTACAGTATCGACCATATACTATAGGGGTGCCTTATATACACACTTATCGCTAGATTCTGCCCACTTGCCAAGGGATCCCTAACACCGAGGAGGAATTGAAAGATAAGCTCGTCTGATTACTCCTCGTGTCTGAGCACATGAATTCGGCCGAATCGACCATTATCTACGGAGAGAGCACTATCGTCATCTCGCTCCTTAACCGGCCACTCGAGCCGGACGGGCTGTCTCTCTCGCCTATTATAACGACCATTTTTCGTGCATCATCGGCCAATGGGCTCTCGCGCTAGCTACTGTCGCCGCTAAGAACTGGAACGCTTACTTCATCTGTTTCTGAATATCTTTCTCGATCTTCTCTCACTCCTTCCTTATTACCTCCACGAGGGGAGCTAGGGCCTAGGCTCAGCAGCAGCTTCACCTGCGGATCGAGCGCTTTAGTACGCGCCTCAGCTCGCGCCGCGCGCTGCTAGATACTGTCATCGCTCTGAACCCTGACACCTTCCCTCACAATGATACGGCCGTCACCGAATGGGAATTCTGCCGTGAGGGTATGAAGTGGATTGATCCTATCCTCGCGTCGTCGGAAAGCCGCAAGAAGTGGGAAGAGGCTACGCAGAAATCCATGCAATTGTTCGATGAAAACCCGACAGGCCAAGATTTACACTTAGAAAAGTGCAAGGACAGTCACAAAATGGGTGGGTTTCTGAACCACGAATGGCGTCAAGCCTATCGAGACTACTGGAAACGCGCTATATTCCTGAGGGTATTTATGTCGCCTCTTTGATAAGGAAATCTGGGGATCTTCCTAATTTCAAGGTCTCCGCCAATTCTCGTGCTGGCAGATCGGAAGTTTGAAAAGGCTCTGTTATTGCGCAAAAATTGGGTCCTCCCAAAGTGCTGTTCCATACAGAAATCTAACCCCCTGTGGAAATGCCTCCTCCTATATTCCATCAAAGAGCAGTTGCCCAATGTACCCTCGATATTTTCCATGCCAAAATAGGCAATGGACCAAAGCTCTGAGTTCTTGTCTGCTGAAAAACCGGCAAACTCGCGGAATACGCAGAGACTCGGGGTTGCCTTTTAGAAAAGCAAGCTGCTGTGCACTGGCTTCCTGGAGTGTTCCGCCCAGTCCGAACTTCACGACGGCATCAGCGGCTATTCTGACCACTTCGCGCCCACTCAGTCTGTGGCTTCGAACGTCAGCAAGATTCTCATCACCGTTGTGACAGCTGGATAATCTCTCCGTTACCAAGAACGCAAGAACCCATGAGGCTGAACGAAATTGGTCGATGTTTCTCCGGAAGACGGAGGCAAGCGATCAACTTGGAGGCAGAGCGGCGGTCTGCTTGGCGGCATGCCCCCTGACTGTTTAACTATTTATTAACGAGTTAGGCCTCTTTTGAAAGTGAGAGGCTCTAAACTCTCCGAGCCACGGGGAGAGGTCAGGGCCAAGGCCTTGGATATTGATCGCCCCGTCAGACGACCTTCTCCATATTGGCCACAAGATATTCATCCAATCCAAATTTGAGAACTTGTAGGATCAGAAGTAGCTGTAACGTTACTCTCGCCCATTGATCCTCCCCCCTGTATCAAGCGAGATAATCCAGGTGGCGGTAACTTGACGCATCAATATTGACCCATTGGACAATGCCCAGCCTTGTCAAGCCTTGCCGCTTGCTTTTTCCACCAATGATCGATCTTTCCCCTTCGCCCTCATAACCATATGAAGCTCAAGACAAGTCTGAAGCATGGCACGACCAAAGTAAGAAGGAGGACGGTACCAAATATACTCCAAGGATCTGACTGGTCGCAGATGTTTTGTGAGCGACCAGGGGAGCGGTAACCCCGGAGAATCACTCCTCTTGACATATCGAGATTTCCAGAAGACATTAGGACCCAGAAAGCGGCGAAAGACAATACCAGGGATCCTATCAATTTGGCAACAAGGCTGTGGCTCTCATGTGCTCGGCTAATAGCAAGGACTCCCAGTCGTTGGGTTAGCAATACTTGTAGGCCGTAGATGAGAAACCCTTGGATGTATTTGGTGCGCAGAGATGGCCTTTTTGTCATTTGCTGGGGTGTCGTCGATGCGTTCCTCTTGGATGCAACTCGAGGATCTGGAGCTTCGGCGGACGACCTAGGTTTATCCGCATGTCCTGTTGTTATTGTTGCATCGTCCGCCACCATGTCGTAGTCTGCGGATGAGGCATCTCCGGCCTCCAATAGTTCGTTTTCGATTTCTTTTGTGTCTGCGGAATCATCGGGGGGGAGTGGGAAGCTTTCAATCAAGGCCTGCATTCGGAAGTGGCAGGCATAGGCGAGAACGAAGATGAGAAGAGGATAGATGGTCGTGATCCACAGAGTGGGATTCCGAGAGTCATCAAGCCAGCCAGGCAGAGCCATTGCTTGTACAAGGCCGATCGAGCGAGGTTGGGAATTCGAAAGAATCATGAAGGGACAAAGAGAGGGAGGAGGGAGGAGGGAGGCGAGGAGAGTAGACACCAACGAACTCATCTCACTTCCTCTAAGATATGCGCATGCCTCATTTAACGCTGGAACTGCCTGGGCCGTTCTCAATGGCTTCCTGGACCGCCTTTTGGCGCTGCGAGAGGCCCGAGTCAGCCTCAGCGACTCATTGGTCGGCAGCAGCAAGCGCCTAAGCAGGGCCACTAACGCCATCTACACAAGGGTCGGTTGCTGCGCCTTGTTGATTTATGTTGCCTTGGTAAAGCCTTGCAAGAGATGCCCCGGCCCAAATTCCCCCTTCCGTCGCTATAGCACACTGGCGATCCCCGCCTAGCGCGTCTCGCATGTCTCGCATCAGGTTCATTCCACACCCGGTTGACCGTGGCTCTATTGCTGTTGCCATTGTCGTTGCAGCCTGAATGGCTCAGGAGGTGAACCAAATAAGCTACGAGGGTCGGCTAGGCAAGGGCCTCCTGGTCCTCCAAAGCGCCCCTCAGCGAACATATGCTGCCAACAGGGCTCCTTTGGTATACGACCTCCGTGGTAGAGGACATGGACCTCTCTGGTCGGAACTTCCACATCACGCACTCTTTCTGCTGGAGAGAAACACCATTCTAGCCTTATATATCATCGATTTCCTTGTCCGACATAGATGGTGTGGTTTAAACATGTTCTTTAACCTTACCAGCTGAGGTTGAGCAAAGACGCTACAGATGTCTGCCTTGCGACTACCATTGGCCTCAGGGATAACCAGGCGGCCCTCCAAAGCCGCCGTACTTCGACACAACCATCACTTGAGACGTCTTTTTGTCGCTGTAGGGGGGCAGAACCACATTGAGCTATCTTTAATGGAGACCACCAGCACAAATGTTGAGGTATGTAAAGCCGTCAACCGTTCAGAGATCAAATAAACCTCTCGCATCAAGACACAGAGCACACCCAGAAGAAGAATACCAAGAATCCACCAGCTCAGCCCAGATTGCAACTGTCCTTCCGCGTCCAACTGGCAATCTAGTTGGAATAAGACATGACGTTTTCCACACTTGCCCTGGTTTTACTTACTTGCCTGGTGTTGGGCACCGATGCATTCACAGTTTCGTTCTACAAGAACACAAATTGCGCCGGCGAATTTCTCGGGACATGGGTTGGGGGAGAGGGACAAGGTTGCCGGCACGAATATGCGTATGTGCTCATGCAATCAAAGTGATGTATTGACTGCTAACACATGATACTAGCGGCCTAGCTGAAGGCGTGGTTGTTGAGTCTACCGGTTCGGTCGATGGCTCGACCATGGCGCAATTTGATAGCTCAGATGACAGCGCCCCAGGAACAGAGATCAGTCGGGCTAACGCTGGATGTATCACGGTGGACCAAAGCGTCGTCGGATCATACAAGTCATTCCAGGTTGTACCCATCACCGCACCGGCATCATCATCTTCTTTGTCCGCACGCCACTCTCCTAACCAGCGACGATATCCTTTCCCACTTTCGCCTGAGCCCAGGGCGACTCTGCCAACCCCACAAATATATCACGGAATGCAGGTATCGTTCGACGGCGCCGAATATAAACTGCATCAGATCTATGCCAATGCATACGTTGGCATTCTACCTGATGAGTGGGATGACTCCATCCACATCAGGAACGATACCAACTTGGCCTATTACGAGCTTTTTCCAGGCCTCATGAGCCGAGAAGTGGACGAGCGTGATTTGGCCGAAGCTCTTTGCAATACATTCGCCTCATGTGTCTCTACAGCAGTAGACTTAGGCGTTCGGATCAAAGATGCCCTCCCTCCGTTGATAGCTTCGCTGAAAACAGCAGCACAAGCGCGTTGACAAAAGGTGTTTGAATTCTTGCAACAACCTTTCTTCACCCAGGTCGCAATCGGTGAGTTTTGTTCACCAGCACTCTTCTGTTCATCCAGTGATCGAATGAGACCGTCTGCTAACAGAGGGGAAATGCAGATACCGTTGCCGGGCTGGTTCCTGAGGCCGTCGGAGGCGTCGTTCAAGCTGTCGTAGGAGCGCAGGTGGCAGGCAACACCAACAATGCCGCGGCTTGCTCTCAACAGAATGACCAAATCGACGCCCTTATATCGATCATCAGTTCTCAGATATCTGCCCTGTCGGCGGCGTCGGCAAAGATCACTGCTCAAAAGAACGACGCCGGGGACGAGGTCTTCACTGTCACAGTGACCGTTACGGCGTGCGGCACGACCCTTGGATCGGCAGCCTGCAGCGCCACCGGCGGGTTCTGTCCTTCATAGGGGCCGGGTGTTTGTATTTGTCTCTATTTTGATAGCTTAACCGGTACATGCGTCATTCCCATAACAGAACTGCTTTCACCGTCTTGCCGCTATGTATATCACACGCTGCCTTCTCAATATCCCTTCTCAATATCCCTTGTCGGGTATGTTCTGATCAATTGATCATAAGGAAACTTCCCCTCCTCATTGGCCTCGAGGAGCATGGGCAAAATTTCCTGTGGGTAGCAGTCTCCCTGGTTGCAGTCAACGTAAGTGCAGCCTGCATTTACCGTCTCGAATATATTGAGCGATGTCTCTGCGGAAAGCTGAACACCTTTTGTTAGCATGGCACAGACTCAACTGAGAGAGAGAGAGAGAGAAGCATACATCGCCAACACCAACGGTAACAACCTTTCCCTTTCTTGCCCTAGCATGGATCAGCTCCTTCACCACCTCTGGCCTACCCGTTGTGTCTATCGCACCATCTACCCCTCTCCCGTGAGTGATCTCCATCAGCACCTTCATGAGATCCGGGCGGACTTTTGAGTTGACTCCATGCGTGACACCAAAGGAGCGAGCCAGTTCTAAACGCGCCAGAACTATATCCACGGCGATGATCTTCTTTGGGGGCGATTCGAGCGTGTTCAGGGCCATGATTGCCGATAATCCCACAGCCAGTGTGCCGACCACAGCGACCGCCATATCGTGCGTTGGCCTGACGACATTCAGCATCGCTATTCGAAGTAAGAAATAACCCCTCCAAGCATATACGCTTTCCTTCGCACTAGGTTCATAGGGGGCGGGCTCGGGCTCTTGAGGTTCATGTAGTACTTACCCCTAGCTCTCTGTCATCACGGCACACCCCAGAGCCGCCAACCTCTCCCACGTTAACCCCCTCTCCCCAACCTTGACCAACCCATTCTGCGCCACCAAAACATTCCTCGCAAAGCTATTCTGCCCGAAGAAATAGCTCGCAATGCGCCTCGCCCCCGGGGTCCGAAAACACCTTGGACCCATCCACCCACCCCACCCCAAAATTGTACTGAAACCACACGTCGCAGTACGACGACTGCTTACGCAGATAGTACTTACACTCGCCGCCGCACGAGAAGACCATCACGAGGTGATGGCCCGGCTCGACCTTGGTGACGTGCGAGCCGATCCGTTGGACCACGCCCGTCGTTAGCCGTGTGACCGGCCTCATAGACGCCTCCGCCCGGTCTGAAGTTGGCGCTCCGCCCGCCCGACGCGCCGTAGATGTTCGCAATGAACTCGCTCGCGCTGTTGCGATGAAATACGGCAGACGGAAGCTATTCATGGCGACGTCCCAGCGCGGCCCGAACCAGATGAAGTAGTCGAGCGGCACGTTGGGATCGCGCGAACGTGCGGCCAGAAGCGTCCAGATTAAGGATCCGTATGGTCGACGAACTTGGTCATATCGTACTGCAAAGCGGGAACACACGCTCAGCATATCTTGGGTGACAGAAGTCTGGGGAGTTCGGGGCGAGGGCAAGGCTGACAGAAATCGGTGTATCATTACATACCTTGTAAGGCAAGCAATTGCCGTGCCACGCCGCAACGTCAAATGGACTGTGGTCCTGCATCAAGACATGGTACTCCCCGCTGATCTTCTCCACGACATGCCACTGCTGATGTAGCTCCTCCGGATCGTCCATGCACGCGACAGGATACGCAAAGTCCCGCGCGTTCGCATCTCCATATCCTCCGATCGGGCCCAGGTCCGGCAGCTCGAATCGGGATCCTCAGACTTCCAGAACGTAGCCTCGGGCATCTCTGGTGCCATCCGCAGGGTTCAGGCAGAATTTGATGCCGCGAGGGACCACGCAGATCTCGCCAGGCTGGAGGTAGAGTTTGCCCATCTCGGTCTGGATGTCCAGGTTTCCCAGCAGCGCGACGATCAAGAACTCTCCATCCCCGTTCAAAAACGCCCTCCGCGTCATCCGGGCGTTGATCGTAAACACATGCAACGCAAGCCCATCCCGCATGTTGGCATCCCCGGGTCCACCCAGAGAGTGCAGACCGTCCACAAAATCAGTCTCCTCGCCTTCCCGGGGAAGGTCAAAAGGCGCCCACTCGACCTGTGCCGGAATCATCTTGACCTTTGGATTGATGGCCAGGAAGCAGCTTTCCAGATGCGCCCTAGACTCGAGCACGCCGTCCTGGAAGCCGTGGTTCGCGACTGAGGGCCGGCAGCGGTACATCTAAGTGCTCGCATTGGCGACTCTGCTTGCGGCGAAGGCGGAAGATGTGGGGCCCTCGGGTGTACAAGTTGAAACGCGGGACCTGGGGGTGATTCTGCGCGACGAGCAGTGTGCCTGGGATGATTTCACTCTGGAAGCGATTACCGAAGCCCCATTGGTAGTCATAGGTGTCCTCGACGCGCGTGGGCTTGCAGATGTCGAGGTCGGTATAGTGGAAGACTTTCTGGATGTCTAAGGGCTCCTGTTCCTTCTTAGAGATTGGAAGTGGCTCTTCAACGGATGTTGGCATCTTGTCGACGCTGTCGAATCTTCACGGAGGCCGCGCTACTCTCTTCCTCTCATGGCAGCATGACAGTACATAAGCCTCCCGGCCTGCATCCATCCCAGCCTGGGCGAGACGGCCACTTCTCCATTATTGGCACGGGGCAAAACTATGCCGATGGTAAGCCCAGACAGAGACGTTCCAGGGCTAGTCGGCGCCTCGCCCCACTCACCCCACTCACCCCACTGTGTGTCCCTTTCTTCGTCAGCCTCGCCATGTGAATGGCCGGGCCTTCGAGCTTTCGGCTGGAAAATGGCCATACCATGGAGTAACTTTCCTCATGATCGTGTCTCGCGATGGTGGAATCGGCTCAACAGACACAACGACTTGCAACCAAAGGCGCAGCTTTGTGTCAAGCGGCGTGGTTGGCAACGAACAATAGATGAAGCGATCTCGACTGGACATGGAAGAGCAGCAATCATGCACATCAAGCGCAACACCACAGGTCTCGGCACCGTCAGCACGAAGACATACTTCGAAGGCTCCGTAGTACAGGTCGGGGTATGCCTTACGGTGCTGTCACGCGGCGGCTCCAAAGGCCCTAGCTCGTCGTTGAGTGGTCCACGAAGTCTCTCGACACCAGCCACTTCGGGGTACGCACGCAGTTCTGCTACATCTGATCTTGAGCTGGATAACCGGAGATCTGGCGATGCTGGCGTTGGAAAATATGGGATCCACGACTAGATTGTGGCGTTACAGTGGGTGAGGAGGTATATTGGTGCATTTGGTGGTGATCCGGAGGTGGTGACGGTGGTGGATCAGAGTGCAGGTGTAAGTGAGTACTTCAATTTCTTGCTTTTTGCAGTTCTTGTTCCGACCTTACGCTCTAGGAGGAAGTGAAGTCCTGACGTGGAGAGCAGGCGCTATTCAGATACAGATGATATCGCGCTGGGCGGCGCATCAGGAACTCTTCAGCCAGACAGTGATCATGTCGGGCAACGCCGTCCTCACGTCCCGTAGTCTCCAACACCAAGAGGGCATATACCAGAAGATTCTTGCACACCTGCAGATTCCCTCTTACATACCAGCATTGGACAGAATCCGACACTTGCGGGACGTCCTAGCGAATGAGCATTTGGACGCGTTCATAGCCACTGGATCTCCCCTACTAAATTGGCAAGCCACAGCCGATGGTTTCTTGCTGGGTGAATTTCCCCGGTCTTCGACGATAGGGAACTAGCAGTACGATGTGTATGTACGCGGAATCATTATCGGTGATTGTGAGAAGGAAGTACGCCCTCGCTCCTAGTTCGCTTTTTCATTACCTTTGCTTGCCACGTCTGACCTTGCGACAGGGCATCCTCTGGGGGTCCTCGGATCGCAAAACTCGGCTGCACCCCAGGTAAGATCCGCCCCTTACTCTTTTCCTACTTCCCTGCCGAACTTGTCGCGCATATGACTTTATTCCACGATCTCTCGGACTTCTCCAACAGGCAAGCACAGTCCAGGCTGGAACCTTTCTACCCCGACGCCAGAGTTCCAGCGCGACATCCACGAGATTGCAAACTCTTTCAGTGGTCGAAAAGCGTTCTAATATCACATGCGTCATGGAAATCCATTTCCGGGTCCGTTCCAGAGCTAGCACACCACACCGTCGACTTGGTCTTCCTATTCCAGACTTACAATCATCTCTTGCCGGACGAGTTTGCAAAGGCAGCAGAGCAGAGGGGACGGCACTGGATAAGCTTCATCAACGGCAGGGATCCATGGTCCGCCTACACTGGTGGAGAGAGTGGGATGTGCTACGGACCGGAGGAAGTGGCAATGTTGGGTCGGAAGGATGGGCAGATATGAGCGGTGAGAAAGATTTGGCGGCCGAGACGACTGATCCAGGTGCAGTGTGGTCGTTCGCGGGGAGGTTACTCCGCCGGCATACACAGAAAGTGGGAAGGACTTTCGCCCTTGCTGTCCGAGTTCCAGGCCTCCATCTGTATGATGTTGTGATCCATTGTGAGTCGATTGGAGGAGATAATAGATTTTCGGAGGTCGAGAGTTGTGGACAGACGCCAAGACGCAGACTATGTTCGGACCGGAGAAACAATGTTGCGGCCCGAGGCACCGAATGCGGCTCCGGGTTTGTCCCTCTCGCCCAGATCGGCTCCATGGCATCACCCGTGCTATATCGAAACTTTGAAGGTGCGAACATGCAAGGCTATGGAGCTGCTTGCCCTTCAGAACGCTGATAAAAGCCAATGTCGTTCCCAATGACGAGGTGATCGATCGGCTAAAATGTCGTCCGTCCGTGCTGTAACGGCCTTAAGAGACAGCCAGACAGGTCACTAATTGCCTCGGTTCCCGGCTGTGTCGATTCCCCCCACAGCTACTCTCCCCGTTTCCTGCGCCCGTCGTGTTTCGTGATCGCAACCACCTCGGGTCAATTACCATTTGATATCTGAGGGTCGGCATGGTGTTTTGACTTATATTCGCTCTCTTGTCCCCTCTTACACTGTCCTCTCCTGTTCGGCTGTTGTACTGTAGACAAGTTTGACTAGATCGTCGATTCCTCCATTCCCACTCACTGCTTTCACGTGCAACTCGAAGACAATAGACACAATGGTTTTCAACACCGAACTTACACGCCGACTCGGCATCAAGGGTACATTTGGAATCGCCTATCTCTGCCAGAAGCCTTGCTAACAGCCGAGCAGTTCCTGTCGTCCAGGGCGGGATGCAATGGGTAGGATATGCCGAGTTAGCGTCTGCTGTATCCAACGCGGGTGGTCTTGGAATTGTGAGTCTGTCTGGGACGGCTCGGCCAGGTTCAATAGCGCTGACCGGTGTCTAGCTCACAGCTCTCACTCAACCTACCCCTGAAGACCTGCGCAAGGAGATCCGAAAATGCAGGACCATGACCAAGAACCCCTTCGCCGTCAACATCACCCTCTTGCCCACGATGAACGCCCCACCCTACGGCGAGTACGCTCAAGTCTGCATCGACGAGGGAATCAAGGTGGTAGAAACAGCAGGCAACTCGCCGGGTCCGGTCATCAAGCTGTTGAAAGGCGCTGGCATCATCATTTTACACAAATGTACCACCATCAGACACGCTCAGTCGGCGGTGAAACTGGGTGTGGATTTCCTGTCAATTGACGGCTTCGAGTGCGCTGGTCATGTGGGTGAATCAGATATCACAAATTTCATCCTGCTGTCAAGAGCAAGACAGTCACTGGGAACACCGTTTATTGCCTCGGGCGGCTTTGCGGATGGCCAGGGACTGGCAGCCGCCCTGGCACTCGGTGCCGAAGGAATCAACATGGGCACCCGATTTATGTGCACTATCGAAGCACCAATCCATATCAACATCAAGCAAGCAATTGTGGAAGCCTCAGAGCATGATACCGAGCTCGTTTTGAGAAGATGGAGGAACACTTCCCGTCTATTCAAGAACAAGGTTGCACAGGAGGCTATCGCGATCGAAAAGAGCAGCACGACGGGCAAATTTGAAGAGGTGGCGCCATACGTATCTGGAAAGCGTGGGCGAGAGGTCTTCATCAACGGAGACAAGGACTATGGCGTCTGGACTGCCGGACAAGTTATTGGCCTGATTCACGACATTCCCTCCTGCCAGCAGCTTCTCTCGAGAATCGAGAGCGAAGCCATTGAAGCCATTGAACGGAGTCGGAAAATGTATCAACCCCAGAGCAAGTTATGAGGAGCGCTCGTATAAAGCTGTCGGGTCTGGGCGTTTCGGGGGCAGATTTGAGGCCAAAGACTTAGTCTGATATTGAGATTGTTCGAACACACTCCAACAAAGATTTCAATATCGCATCTAGTCGACTCGCCTCAAAACATGTAATTAGCGATGTGAGATGATCTGGATGATCATCTCGGGCGCCGAGGGCGCCGAACGAATTGTCTATCCTGCCAAAGGTGAGCGAAAAAAAAACTACTCGCAGCTCACCCAGCCGTCTCATGCTCACTCCTGGCTCGCCCCGAGCGAATGCTCTCCCACTCAAAAGTGAAGATGTCAGCACATAATACGAAGTAATTATACCGCGTATGGTGAAGGAACCAACCTCGCCGCTGTTGCCAGCTGCGACCTTCCCCGAATTCCAAACCCCTTCACTCTCCCAGTTTTGTTTTGCAACGTGCGTTTCAAATCAACACCTCGAGCAATAACTTTATCCAAGAAGTTCTTTCAAATGTATGGCAAGAACTTGTTCCTTTTGGTCACACCAATGACGCCCCAAGGGCCGAGGCGAAACAGAAAGCGGCTTTGAGCCGGTGGACGTGTTCTCTGAGCAGCATACGGCGCGAGGTTCGCCGATCAGTGCTTGAGAACCGGGGCCTGATGAATACTGGGACCTCCTTCCTCCTCACCCTGTTCTCTGCATGTTCAAGTTCCAAGCGGGAACATCATCTCGCCATACTCCTGCTGCTGCAGGCATCATCTTCTGCGCACGCCTGCACCAGAAGAATGAGAGGCCCATGGTAATACAGGCCAGGGGCAGAATGACTGGAAGCGACCTATAAAGGGCCATTACAGATAACGTTCTGCCTCCAATCGGATCTCTGCTTTGGCATTTCACCACATAAGTAATAGAAGAAAGTCTGCATCGGCGATCAGTGGAACTCTCTCTCCTTTAGAAGATCTCTTTGCCCCCACTTACCGAGACAGATGTTGCGCGAAGGTAGACTGGGGTCACGACGGTAATCATACGCATCGAAACCGCTTCTCCCTCAGCCTGAATGCTGACATCTTGCATATTAAGCGTAAGATTCTCCATCTTTTCGTCGCCCTGGACTAAAGCTGTTGCAGAATCTGGGATGATCAGTCAGAGAGACTACGTTCGGCCAAACCACTGTTGAGCTGCCATCTGCTCACTTGAACCTTTCGATCTCCCCTGATTTGAGCCAGAAGCTTTGCCCGGGAGCATTGCATGTTCAATTCATAGATCGCATTGTTGACCCTTCGGGCGAAGTCCTCGACAGGGTCGACGACAGCATACATCAGAGGAATCTGTTTCTGGGCCCGGTTTTCTTAGTGGGCTCGGAGTTTGGTCGACACCGAAATATTCGCCTCAATGATCCTCACCGCTTCGTCGATTTTCTCTATGAAGTACTCTGTTCCACGATGCATATCGATGAGATGTTCTGACGGGAAGTTGTTGAGAGTCGATCATCGCCGGTATGGTCTGGGGTGGGCGTTGAGTTGCAGGAGTTCTCAGTAGAGCAGGATAACACTCACCTGATCCTCCACCATTCTTCCAACCATTGAATGTTCCATCTCCGCTCGTCGGCTGCCCAGTCGAGCAGCAGCGTATGAACTGACAAACTAGATCTGAAACACTCTTCAGGAGTGTCGAAAGATCTATCCTCTCTCCGGCCCAGGGACCTCTGAGTTATTCCACATTCGGTTTGAATCCCCCTTCGACCATTGTCATGAGTCATAACGCCTTGCCATTTTTTACGTCGAGTTGATGGTAGACAGCGTCTTATCGGATAGTCCAGACTCTTTGGGGGACTTTAACGCTGGGATTTTCACAGAACACCGTCTCCAGATTGAAGCAAATCTCAAAGCAAAAGCCACTTCTTCCCAAACCTGAAATCGCCGTACTGGGCCCGGGACTGGCCCGGCTGGCATGACTGCGAAAGCCACTGTATCGCAGATCTCGTGCCCTACTCTGTCTTCCGAAGAGATATGAGAAATTATGATAGTCTGGTGCGACTTGATGGTAAGTGGAGACGTAGCACATCACTCACATAAATCGACAATTTGAACCTTTCTCCGTCGCAATGTCGCCGGTCACACTTGAGGTTTGCGGATCTAGGCATTTTGTGTCTCCCAACCACTCTCTCAACTTGTCGTTGCCGAGAACATTCTGTCGTTTGAGCTCTGCTCTCGGGTCAAGAGAAGCTCGCCCAACAGCAACGTTTGAGGGATACTCCGAACCTTGACGTGTTGTCGGTCAGATCTTGAAACGCAATGTTGATGGCGGCAGCGTCCTATTCAAACAAGTCTTGAGCTTGAGCATCCAAGCGATCCTTGTAGGGTAGCAGCAGAGACTTGTAGGTAACGTTGTTGCGGAGGTTGTAGGGATACTCGGCAGGTTCGCTATACGAATCTATGAACGGCAGTGTCAAATGCATTGCGTGCCAGCTACTCCTTCCCAACGCATCCCAACATGAACGTTTTCTTGACACATAATGAACCAAGACAACGCGGAAGAGTCTTGTGATTGCAGTGATGCTGGAAGACGCCAACCAGTTCATTCCCGCCTTCCGAGTGCTGGCCCTGCAAAGCGAGTCCAAGGAGTGTTCATGTGCCAGGCGACTCAGCCACTGCGAAATTGGCAACATTCATCCAGCATTGCATAACAACACCAGCACGACTCGGGCTTTAAACGGTGGTGAGTGCATCTATCTTACCCGTTCGGTAAATTTACAGTCTGGAAAGTTTTTGTTCAGCTACTCTATGGGCGTCTCCCTCAGCAGGCGATCAACAGGAAACTCTTTGGCATAAAGTTCTCACTCCTGCGCTTAATCGGTTTTGCCACGACTACTGCTAGACTGCGAGAAAAAGCTCGTAACACTTCGAGCTGATCTCGCCGTGCTTGTGCGTTTGGGTAGTTCGGTAAATCGGATATTTTCCATGTTGATGGAAGAACGCATCGTTCTGATGAAAATGATTAGTAAAAGGATTCAACGCATGGAAGCAGCGCCTAGGAGGCGACGCGACTTATGACAAGGAAGAAGAGCCGGCAGACGAGGATAAGGTCTTGTCAAGAATCATTCAACAAGATACTGAAGAGACCTTGGTCACCACACGAGTGTTGAGCGAGGTTTCGTGTTTTTCAGCCAGCGGCTGAGGGGGCCAAATGGGCCTCACTAGCCTAGGCCTTTGGTTGTCCAGATGACTGGCCTGCGGGGCTCCAGAGCGGCGCCACCTTTACGAGGTATTGGTGCCCCACACGGTTGTGGGCAAGTCAACCACAGGATTAAATCTCATGGGTCGGCGAACTGAGTTAATAAATGTGATATGGGACGGGCTCGTGCAACTTACAAGGCTACATCGCCCTTCTCTGGGAAATTTGAGGTGCGCTAACAGGAGTAGATGCTATCAAAGTCTCACAGTTGAAGACCTCCGATGAAGATTCACGCGTATTGAGCAGGTGGTTTTAACAGCGGCACGACCAGGGTGGTGAGTTCGAAGCAGTTGTTACTTTGCTTCAGCATTTGATAAATCCAACTACGATTCTCGGCACTGGGCTTTGGCTTACTTCATACCTTTGCCTTGTGCCTCTTGCCTCTCTTGGGGAAAATATCTAGAATCGAAACTTTGTCGCATATCGTTCAACTTCAATTGGTAACATACGGGCGGAGCTCGTATCGGATAGGGATCTTCATGGCTCCTTCATCCTTCCATTCCGTTTTGATCGCCTTTTTGCCAAGCTCAGATCCCGTGTCCCATCAGGCGGCCCATATTATGGCAGCAGAGTTGCAGAGATGGGTGGCTTCCTTTCTCCAAGGATGACCAGCGGATGGAATGCGGCCTTGGGCTGACCGGAGTAAGATGGTTACAGAGTGGGCGGGCATTTATGGTGGGCATTGGTGGCAAGTTCAGTGAGGCAAATGGCGCGTTCTCAAGTTTAAAAGCAATGGCCTGGTATTTCCATTCACCAGCATATGCCTGTGGACTTCTCTCCCATTGATTACTCGCTACAATGGGCAGCATTGCTCGTCCTTCAAAGCCATATTCGGTGTTGATCGCGGGTGCAGGCATCGGCGGCCTCTCAGCGGCTATTGCTCTGTCGCGCAAGGGCCTGGACGTCACGGTGCTCGAAGGGAAACCAGAGCTGAACGAATTCGGCGCCAGCATTAGCATTGATTCTCATGCAGTCAGAGTGATTCAAGGTTACGGACTGGGGGAGCAGTTCAGGGCTTGCGTCACCGAAAACAGATATGCAGATATCCGGGATGGCGCAAACAACGAGCGCTTGGGCGCCATGTTTTTAAATGAAGCGAACAACAGCAACGTCCGCTGGGGTGCGCCCAAGTGGAGCATACATCGCGCAGACTATCAACAGCTCCTCGCCGAAGGCGCCAAAGGGTACGGCACCAAGATCCAGTTCAATGCCGAAGTCACCAGTGTCGACGTCGAGACCAACACGGTGCATCTCAAAGACGGACGTTCACTTTCCGCCGACCTCATTGTGGGAGCAGATGGTCTTCGCTCCGCGGTCCGCGGATCCATTCCTGCAACGGCCTCCGTTGAGCTTATCCCTTTCCACGAAAAAGCCTACCGTTGCACTGTCGACAAAGACGTCATGGCGTCGAACCCAAACCTCAGCTGGCTGTTGACCCGAGGCGCGAGCCAAATATGGTTGATGGCAGGAAAATACGTCCTGTCTTGGCCCTTGCCGCCGCACAAGCCATACGATGTTGTCGTCTGCGTCGGTGAGGGCTGTAACGTTCCTTTCGGCTACTGGGGCATCAAGGCCAATCCAAAGCAAGTTGCCGCCGAATTCGGAGACGCCTGTCCCGCGATAAGAGACCTGCTTGCCAACATCGGCCCTTGCGTCCAGTGGAGGCTCGCCGAGCTTCCTCCTCTGAGCACCTGCCGGAGCGAAAATGGCGGCGTGGTCCTCCTTGGCGATGCCTGGCACGCCATGCTCCCTCATGCCGGCTCCGGCGGCTCCTGCGCGATCGAAGATGGCGCAGTTCTCGGCGAATGCGTCGCGTGGGCCTGGGAAAACGCGCGGCCGATCGCGGACGCGACAAAGGCGTACGAGACGCTGCGCAAGCCGCGCGTCGAGCGCATCCAAGCCGCAAGCCATGACGGCGTGGTGTTTCTCAACGGTGCCGACGCTGAGGTGCGCAACACCTTCTTGGCCAGGCAGCTCGAGATCGATGAGGCCGAGTTGGCACGCCCCGAGGCTGAAAGGAGAGCCCAGCCTCGTCCAACCGCGGACATCAATGCACCGTTCCCGAGCCCACCTTATCTGCAGTGGTTGTATAGCTACGACGCCGTCCAGGAGACGCAGAAGTATCTCGCTCAGCACACACTTTAGAACGGCGGGTATGAATCTGATGGAATTTAGACTATATCCACCCGATAGGTTTTGTCGTCAGGATACTTTTATCTGGGGACGGTTTGCAAGAACTCATATTGCGTTGAGAAATGGGGACAAGCGGATTTTGTGGAGATTATTATGGACCTGTCGATTGCAATGATCCGAAAACTATTATATCACAGTAAGGGTGTGAGAGATTTCGTACACGTTCGTCAGAAAATTGTCCCAGGCAGTGCTCCATCTCCTGGTCTTCCACGACTTTTGGGGTTTACAGATTCCCCGGATCGGTCTCCTGTGTAGCATCGTATCTCATTTTAGGGATGCAGGTCAGGCCGTCAGGGTTGACAACCCTGTACTAATCACGCATCCTTTGCATGACCGTGTGCACGATGACCCTCTCTTCCATCCTCTGTCCCAGCTCATCACTCCTAGGCTCAATGTCCCACTGGTCGCCGTTAACGACCGCCAGGACCTTGAGGTTACACCGTGCGAGGTCGACCAGTTTCACGAGCAGTTTGAACAACGGCTTCCGGTGGTCAACCCCTTTCACCAGATCGCAGCAGCGGTCCGCTCTGTCTAGGATGATCTGCACCTGCTCCGACTCATCGAAGAGGTCGAGTGCTCGGAGGGCGACACGTTCGAAGGCGGAGAGTTCCTTGGTCTCATGATGGTGGTTATGGTTACGTGCGACCTTTCTGTCCTGTGAGACCTGCTGGAATTGGTGTAGATTGCTCAGTTCGGCGCGAAGTTCATCGCATCGGGATTTGTCTCGGAGCACCACGCTCTTCTTGCTGAGCAGTTGCAAGAGGACGACGGAGAAGGCATGGTAGAGTGATTCTCCTCTAGAAGAAAAGACGTAGTACCCGTATATGCGGTCCTTATTGTCACCGTTGCTCAGATCTGTAATCATGGTCATGGCCACTGGAGACAACCAACAATGGTCTAAGTAACGGATACTGCTGTCATTGTGTCCGGACAGGATCAAGAGGCATGAATGTTTGGAATTGCTCCAGGACTGATACTCGCTGCAGGCGTGGAATGCTTCGAGGCGTCGGCCCTGCATTTGCTCGAAAAAGGGGGCGTTGAGATGATCGTCGTCGTACAAAGCTCTGCGATATTGTTCGAGCTGTTTGCGATGGTTCTCGCTCGAGAAGCTCGAGAGGTCCATATGTTGCTGGATTTCATGGAGTATATGGTTGTCTTGTGCCTTTCGGAGCTGGTTTACCTCATCCTCCAGTCCTGCGTATCCTTGTTAAAGTGCAGTGAATTGAAGGTGTAGGCTACTTACTCAGAATGGTTGCTTTTTGGTCCAGATTTAATTGTTTGATCAGATGTATGTTCTTGTCGAGTAGCTCATCACATATTCGTCGTATCTCTAGGATGACCTTCTGTGTCTCTGTAACCTTCTCGTAAAGATAACTAGGCGAGCCTAGAGCCCTAAACCACCTACGAAATCCGCTTCGTTTATAATATCGCGTTGCTTCGATACAGAATTGGATAAATATCTCGTAGGCAGCCACTATTCGACCCTGAAGCTTGATGTCTAGCTCATGGTTGTCGTTGTAGATATGTCTGTACAGATTCAACCCGGGCAGGCGATTGTTGATCTCACTGATAGCTGATGCGAGCGACATTTCCATCTCATTCTTGCTTGCAGCAACCTGTCGTTGACATCAGCTCACTCTTGGAAAAAGCAGACAGAGGTGGTCTCACTGTAAAGAGAACGGAGATGGTCCCTATAGCCATCCCACCATATGGCGCAGCAAAATTCTTCACTACTTCAACGATCGGCGAGAAATCTTTCATGAAGCTGCGGGCCACGGACGCTGCACTTTGGTAATTCTTCGACCACAGACCGCATCCTTTTTCGTGGCCGTCTTCGAAATTTTCCCTGGCCTCGACAGTCTTTTCCCAGAAAGCATAGAACTCTGTGACCGAGTTAATGTTGACAGCATTCTTCTCAGTTTCCGAGAAGTTCTTGCTCGTTCCAACAATTTGCTTGAATCTAGTTTGCTCGTTCTCCGAGGATTCTATTATCCTCCTAGAACACGATGGCACCGTAAGCCATAAAGTGGACATGCATGGCAAAACTCATACTTACAGATCCTTTTCAGAGAAGCACTTGCCGATGGTGGAGGGGATTCGAGCTCGAGACGACATGGCGAAGTTGGATCTTCACGAGTGCACAAACGGAGCCGCAAGAATCAGCCAAACAAATCTAGCCAAACAAATCTGGATGAGACATTGCAGACATTGACGCTCTAAGGCATCTGTCACGTTGATAAAAGTGTTTATCAGCCCGCCAGCCTGACAATGCTGCCTGCCGCGACACAAGGGGCGGATTAGGCGGCTCATGGTCAAGGTCTGTGTCTGAGTCTTGAGCTAGTGGCCTGCGCCTGGGCGGCTTTGCTGAGACTGGAAGGCGCTGGGTAAAACTCCTGCATCTCGAAGCATGTTGGAGCGAGAGAAGGGCGGGCGCTGGTGATTTGGGCATTTGGTTTACGTATGTACTCTGTGGGTTTCTCGGAAAATGGATGTTGCAAGGTTGATTCGGCCCCCTCGACACCCTCAGGCTGCCCGCCGAGTTCGGTTATTGCCTAGTGGGGCACGCAGCTCAAGTGATAGCCCCTATCCCTCAACCCAATCATCAACCATCTACGGAGTACCTACATGAACTGCCCACTGCTCAGCCGCATTCTTCCTGCAGCATGCCAGTTCCGAGAGTGCTGAAGCTGCGGCACAAGCACCATCAATATGCTTCAGCCGCTGTAGGGGTCAGCGTTTCGGCCCTGGAGATCGCCCGAGACCGGGCCGCCAAAAGTCAATGTCTCCTGAGATGGGGGTGTAAAAGAGGTGTGGAGGTTGTTTGCCGCCAGCGGTTTGTGCACAAACCGTTATTCATATAATATTGGGTATACCTCGCGGACTCCTGACAGTAGACGGTCCAACCACAATCCCACTATCGAGAGAGCACACACGGTGAACTGGAAGAAGATGACCCAAGATGCAATTTCCAGTGTCCAGTCTCAGACGAGCCTGGAAGAAAGGTTTGCCGCTTTGGAGGCGAAATATGTCTCACTAGAGAAGCGGTATTGCGAGCTGCAACAGGAAACCGTCTTTTTCCAGCAGTCTTCAAGTGAGAAATCCGGCCAGAACGGGGCTGACACGACGTCCTCGAAGGTACCCTCTTCGTTACCGGGCATCAAATCCTCCGTTGTGGGCTAATACAAACAGCTTGTTTCTGCGAATGGAGTTGACAACAAAGATCCGCCCTCCAAGGGCGCTGGCAGCGACACAAACACAAGGCCATCGCCCGAGGAGACAGGTGTAGGGCCCAAGTCCCGCGCGAGGATAGTTATCAACAGGACAGACTCGGAATCCCACGAGCGCAGAGACTTCCCTGCAGAAGATCAACCTGCCGACCTGTCTGATAATCCCGACACTTCCTACGCGTTCACGCTACGCAAAATTGTGGGTGACAGCGAAGACGATGATGGAGAGATCGACATTGTCGACCAAAACCTGTGGGAGCTATTGAAAGAACTTCTCAGCCATTACCCGTATCATACATTCCGCGGCTCACCCAGCACCATCAGTGCGCCGTACGAAGCCTTGGTCCTCAACTGGGACAAACTAGAGCAGGCCACCAAGATAGAGCCTGGGAGCGACAGCGACAAGCAGGCTCGATCGGATCTGAAACTTCTGCTTGATACGATTACCAACTCGTCCGGCGATGCGAAACTGGACAAGTATTTCAAGACCAGAGATTCTCATAAACAACAAAACTCCGTCACATTCGACAATCTTTGGACCATTTTCGCCCCCGGGACCCTAGTCTACGGCAGACCCTTCCAAGGCCAAGATCAAGTCTTTGTGGTCCAAGATAACATCGGCCCGTGGCCGTATTTTAGCGACGGCGTACCCCGTGAGCAGGCTACTTGGACTCTGTTAGCTTGGACCTATGACTGGAATGGAAGCATGTTCAAAAGAAGGCCTTTGAGGCTGGAATTTGAGTATTTCGATGGCACCAAGCCAATCACATCGTTGCCGTATTACCCTTTTCAGTTCCACGAGCAACAGGATGGTGTGAGGGACAATTTGATCCAGCAGGGTATCAAGTATCGCAAATTCTGCACTGCCACTCAAGGGTCTCGATTGTTTGACTACAGAGGAGATGCCCTGCTTGTCAAAAAAGGATTCTCCGGAGTTCAAGCGGATGATGACATGGTAGGTATCATCTCGACCGCAAGGGAGTTGTCTGCTCAATGCTGTCTCAGGACGATGACGCCCGACGATTCTTCGATGCGGAACTAGAGTACATGAGGCGCAGGAGACATTCACGTTTTTCACAAAAGGGTGCTCCACACCCGAAATCTGCAACTGTAAGTTTCATGCTGTAAGTGGCAGGGTATTGCTGAAATCCTTTTTTTTTGGTCTTTTAGGTGGACAGTCGAGTCATGGTAGATTTCGAATCGTATTTTGTGTTCGGTCCTTCTGTTGCACGTGTGGGCGCCCTCTGGCCAGACGATGACAATCCCCAGTGCAATTGCAATGACTGCCAGGAAAATGATCTGTTGAATGAAAGCTTCAGAACAAAGTACGACGAAGAAGCATGTCAAAAGGGCAAATGGGAGGACGAACAGTATATGCTTTGCCCCCCTCGTGTGCTCGGATATGTCTTAGGGGACAAGCAGTGGGCTCAGCTACAGGTCTCCTTACTAGCAAAAATCCCTGACAAAGACCCCGACGATGCTTGGTCTACAAGACTCAAACTGGCCGACGACGGGAAAACAAAGAAGATGATTTTAGACTTGGTGGAGGGCCACGGGAAAAGCGACTTATCGGAGGACAATCGCCTCGAAGTAGACGACATTATCGCTAGAAAAGGGAAAGGTTTGGTAATTCTTCTTTATGGTAAGACAGGCCGAGATTCATCATGCGTACTATAAGACGTTGACACTTCGAAGGGCCGCCAGGAGTAGGGAAAACATCCACCGCCGAGACGGTAGCACTTGCAGCAAGGAAACCTCTGTTCGCCATTAGTGTTGCAGATGTGGGCACCAAGGCAAAGAATGTTGAGGCAAACCTAAAGAAGATTTTCGACTTGGCTACCTCGTGGCAAGCTATCCTTCTTATGTGGGTATCTTCTCTCTTGCCTTGATCCGGTGTCTGTCGAGAGGCTGATCTTATTGATGTAGCGACGAGGCCGATGTCTTCTTGGAGAGTAGAGGACAGGGGGTCGCAGCAAATACCGAAAGAAATGCCCTGGTTTCGGGTGGGTAGCTGCGATGTGACGAAAATGGTGCATTGGCTAACTGCAGCAGTTTTCCTTCGAGTGCTCGAGTATTATCAGGGTATGTGGAAGCTCCCTAACTGGATGCATAAAAGACTGACCCGGTCTCCAGGAATCCTAATGCTTACAACAAATCAAATCGCCAAATTCGACGTCGCTGTCCAATCCCGCATTCACGTCGCTTTTAAGTACGTCAGTCTGAATGAAGACCAAACAATGGGAATCTTTGGCGGCTTTTTGGGACCATTGGCCAAGAAAGGTCTCGTTAAAGATTGGGATGACATCAAGGAGTGGCTGCTCGAGGATGTGGTGAAGATGGGCTTCGACGGTCGCCAGATACGGAACATTGTAACCAGCGCGCTAGGACTGGCCCGCGCTCAAGGAAAGAGCAGATTGGAAAAGAGCCACATCAAATTGGTGCTCAACAACGTCAAGGACTTCAAGGACGAATTCATTAAGCAGTTCGAGAAGTACAAGACAGAGCAGGCCGGAGGAAGAGATGCACTTATGTGAGCGAAGTCGCGGTCTTTGTGAGACCCGATTGCAAAGGAGGTAGCTTTTAAATGGTATATTACCAGATTGCTTGTTTGAATATCAATATCAAGTTGAAAGGAATCGTACCCCCTAGCCATGGGGAGAATAGAATGACTTGGTACAACTTCCCCAAGGTTAAGGGCAAGGCAGGACAAGGCTGAACAAGGCTCGCCTGCTGACTAAAGCAGCAAGTGGAGTCCAGCCAAGAATCCCATATCCGACCCGAAGAACTTCAACTTGACGTCTGATATTCAACCACCCATCAACGACAACGTGAGTTGTTCCATCACTGAAATCGGTCCATCATGTCGGAGGCCGGCCTAGCAGAGCGAATCGACGCCACCATCGCCGAGTTCTTCTCGTCATGGAACATCTGGACGACCATTCTTGCGCTCACTCTCACACTGTTCCTCATCTACCCGGTGCTTACGGGTCGTGAGCCAGATACTCATCCCTACTTGCTCGCAAGACAAGCACAAGTTGCACCCATTCGTCAATCAGGTGAGTCGGCCGTCTACCGCGCCATCGATATCCCACATGGCTATCCTCTCCGTGCCGGCCTGGGCGTCAAAGATCCAGGCACTCCAAAGTGGAGTTCGGGCCGACCTGGAGATCTGCGGGATATCTGGAGGTCGGCAGTCCGTGGTGCAGTCAATGAAGAGGGCAATCCAACAGGCCAAAGAGGCAAAATTTTGACGGTCCTCGGCCTGGAAAAGGTCATCGAGCATAATCTGGAAGACTTGACGTTGGGCATCAATGTCATCGGTCAATATGTGAAGCGGAACAATGGCCAGTCTGTGGCAGTCTGCCTCCCGAATTCGGTGGAGTTGTTGTCTTCCATCTTCGGTATGTTGAAATATCTCCACAGCCCGTTGAGTGCATCATCGAGTATCTTACCCTCCTCAAACAGCTGGCTCGTTCTATGGCTTCTCGACAATGCTTCTCCCATATGGCCTCCCGCCCGACAAGCTCAATTCGCTTCTCTCCAAAGTCGCCGCCGACCATTTGATTGCCGCAGCCGGCACATTAGACCTTGAAACCATGTCTTCCACCGCCAAAACCATCAAGAACATCATCTGGGTTACCAGGCCGGAAAACAAGCATATGGACTGGTCTGAAGGATCTCCCGAAGGTTTTGCTGTCAGTTCATGGGAGCAACTTGTGGAGAAGAACCAGCGTTCCTCTAATTCAGAGGTTTTGCCGTTGGACAAGGATTCTCAAGTCCCACCTGTGTCGATATTCTGCCCTACAGTTAATGGAGGATTTGATTTGGTCAAATACTCCTCGGAGGTGGGCTTCTATTTCTCTCTCGCCTTGCTCCTGCCCCTAGTCAATCAAGCCTCATCTGTCAATCGGATCATTGTCCATACTAACCGGCACGGCTTGTAGAACCTCATCTCTGGCACCGCTGCACTCCTCGCCACCCTTCCACGCGCCCAAAAGCTCTCTCCGACCGACTCACTGCTCCCAACCACACCCCTAACAGACAGCTACACCCTTTGCTGGATCTTTGCCACCCTGTACGCCAATGCGACACTGTCCCTCAACTCGGTTTCTGGGGATAACATCGATCTCACCCACGCCGCCTCACAGACTTCTCCGACAGTCGTCCTCGCCTCTCCCGCTACTGTGCAAGCATACCTATCCCACCCGAATACGACCTTGCCCGGTGGGTTGTCGAAGTACGTGACCACACGCACTCTGCAGCAGGGCAACCTCCCCACAAAGCAGGCCACCGCTGCCGACGCCCTCTCGCATCTTCGGGTCCTTCTCATCCCTCAAGCAAGCACCGCCCCAGCATCAACCCGCTTGTCATCATCGACACTGCACAGTATCCGCACACACTTGAAATGCCGCATTGGATACGCCCTCACGAGTCCGTCCGTGGCGGGTGCTATTGCGCAGACCAACATCTTTGATTATCGTGACAAAGGCCCTAAAGTCTGCTGCGTCGGTGCGCCACTTAGTAGCGTCGAGGTCAATTTGACCGGGGAGGAGCATGTCATGGGGTCTCGTACTCCGCGAGGGGCAACGGTACGTCTATCTGCACCGGCCTATATTTTCTGCTTCGTATATTCTGCCGTTTGTTTCTCTACCCGACCTTCCTCCCCTTTCAGTTCAGCAATGCTTCAAGTGTCTCACTGTCCCATTTAATTTCATTTCATGGATCAAGCATGCCTGACTGACTCTTTGAACGTGATGTTTCCAAAATAGGTCACGATCAAAGGACCCGCGGTGGTCAGTGGAAAGACAACACTCGAGAACGTCCATGTGCAGATCGACGAGGATTATACATTGCTCCTACTTTGAACCCTGTCCCCATCCCCACCCCGTCATCGAACGGTGTTGGAAAATGTTCTCGCAGGTCATGCAAGGAACAACGGCACATATCCGGAAGAGGTTCACAATGAATGGATGCAGTAGTCCGAGCGGAGCAGTCGAGGCGGATAATACGTCAAATTTTTGCTTCGAGAGAAATCCTGCAAAAATAAATGCCGCAATATTTGCAGATGGCGAAGCTTGAAACTAAATCAAAGTCGTGTTCTTAGTCGGAAGGGAATGATATGAATCTTACAACGACAGATAGAACCAGAAAAGAAAAAACCCGTTTCTTTTTGCTCATTGATGGCTTTTTGTTCTGTCATGCAAACTGCAAGTCGTGCTTCGGTCGTAGCTCATGCAGCTCAAGTTCGAACCCCGAGTTCATGATGTCTAGCTACATGTCTGTCTTTCTCTCTCTCTCTGTGTGTGCATGCAACTTCCTCCGCTCCAGTTTCCAGTCCATTTTCGAGACCCATGATCAACTCGCGCCTTTGACTTCGCAGAATGTAGAAAATCAACTGTGCAAAAACAAGGAAGAATTTGCTCCGTGTTCTGTACTACCCTTTCTTTTTTGTTCCTTTTTCGAGATTTGACCTTTTTTCGTACCTTTTTTCGGGCGAGGTGTGTGTCCTTTACGTCCCATCTGACTAGTGATCCAGCTTCGAGAGTCGAAATAGAGTTCTCGCCGATATGTGCGTTGAGATTTGCCATGCGATGTGAACCGTTTCAGCAGAATTCAATCCTCGCCAGAAGAGCCTGTCTTCTGGGAGAGAATAGTAGTGCGGTAGATCCACCTTCCCATGCCCGACGAGTTCTCGGCAGTTTCCTCAACTAACCCAGCTCCCACGAGCTTATTGATCGCGACCAGCGCCTCCACGTCAGTGCATCCTATCCCGGTAGCAATTTCTGGTATTCCCTGCCACCCACGCCACGCCATCTCCGTATGTTGCTTGCTCAACCAATAGTAAATGCGGTGCGCAAGAGCAGGCATGCTCAGCACAGCAGCCAAAGTGCGGGATACCGCCGCGTCAAAGCCGGAATTGCCGACATGGGCGGGGGCTGGTTCCGGGAAGAAGGCTGGCGTATTCAGACGACGCGAAGTTTGATGACCCCATTCGAATTGGAGAGGCATGGTATTCCCTACTGGGCGAGGAATAGGAGATGCCGAAAGGTGTGAGTCGGCCGCGTTGGGAACCTCCACCCCAGGAGGCAGAGGGTCTGATGGCGCGGCATACGCAGTTGGAATCTTCGACGTGCTTCGTGACTTGACATCCTCATCCACAACACTCGCCGCCCAGTTGTTCGGCTGTTCATAGTTTCCGTTGTGGCTCGCCCAATATCCATCATTTGGAGCATCTCTCCAACCACTGTCTTCATTCTCGTCCGAGAGACACTCGGCATTGTCACCGTCCCGAGCAGCGAGTTCGTCTTCCAAGGACTCTACTGCATTAATGCTCGAAACCCACAAGTCGTGAAGCACTGTGGTCACATCATTCGTGGCATCCTCGTCATCGTGCAAATAAGAGACGAGCTCGGAGATGACATCGCTTGAGCTACCTTTCTCAAGTCGCTTCGGAAGCTCCTGTCTCAAGCAATGTCGGAAGTAGGCTCTGAACCCTGGGATGTCGTCAGCACAGCTGTAGATATCGGCGAGGTTAGACAAAATATCCAAGGGATTGATTTCCCAAATCAGCCAGAGTGCGCCGAGCAGAGACCAGTTCTCGTATTTTTTGGCAAATTCTCCAAGGTCGTTCGAATAGTGCTCCTCACGACTAAGCTTCCCTTTGAGCGTATCAATGTCCTGTTTGTAATGATATTCGACCGCAGCTTCAAATAGATCTTGATCAATATCAGTCAGCCAGAAGGTGTCATTTCCCTCCGGGAGAACTTCGCGTGGGAACATGAGCGAGAAAATTCCGTCGTGAATGAAGTACTTCCGGTCATCAACAATGATCGAAATAGGTTTGCAACCAAAGCGACTATAAAACCATTCATTAGTTTCTTTGATCCCATATCTGCCACATGTTTTGCGTGTATGACAAGAACTGAATCGAGCAAACTGAAAGGAGTGTCTATGTCATCTTTGGCATGGAGTGTCTTATTAGGAAGGCCGTTCTGATCAGAGAGCATGAAATCCACGGTAGACTTGTTATTCTACCTTCCCATCAGCTCGTATCTTACCAGAACCGCCCATCCTGCACTTTGTTGCAGGGATTCGAATCATCGCCGGTTTCGTTATCCAAAGAATTTTCAGCTGCATCGAAAGACAACTGGACAGGATCTGCCATGTTAATTAGCACCGATAGGTCTGAGTGTCAGTGCAACCTGATGACGCCGAGACACAAGCTCACCCGGAGTAACCGTGCCCAGGTCGCCACCAGGCTTGGAGGATACACGAGACTTGCTGGTGGTCAAGGAACCATCTGGGGTTTGTCTGGCATTCGCTGTGAAACCGAGGCGGTTGATGGCATGTGCAATAGTCCTGGCCGTTTCGTCGTCATTATCTGGCTTGACAGTCAAATCCAGCTTGCGAAGTTGCTGAATAAGCTTCTGATCAGATGGTTCGGGCGAAATCTTAGAAGCCAATGAAGCAATGGACATTGCTGTTGGATCGAGATGGTGTTTCATGGTGTTCAAGATGTGGCAGGGAAAAGCATAAAAGAGGAGAGAAATGAGTGAGAGGTGGAGAGTTCGAGGGAGCGAGGGGAGTGGGTGGTAGAAGGTATATATAGGATGGATTTGAAACTCAGTGAGAGTGAAGACAAGCGCTGTCGACTTGCACTAGAATGGCCCATGTGACAATCAAAGTGAACTGACGATGTGGGATTCTGAGGACATTCCGAGAGTATGTGAGAGAAAATTCAGCTGTGGGTGAAGTGGGTGATAATGATTTCTGTAGGAGCCTGAATCTTTTGGTACATTTCATCCAAGAATCGCCTTTTGCAGGAGGGAACACGCACTGTTGTCACACAAAACTGAAGCCGACCTGCCGACCTGAATCGAATCTGGGGGTTGTGGCTTCACGTTCCTTGAGAACCCGTTTCGAATACACGGACCTCGATCATCCCTCGGGGGTACATCATCTCTTTCCCTTCTTCGGTCTCGAACGTCCCAGTTGACTAGACGGTTTGCCGCCGGTTAACATGGCTCGCTGTCTCAGATACTGGTCAACCACTTTCTGCACACTTCCTATATCGTGCTCTGGTTTCCTCAAGTAGTAGATTCTCGCCCGCCTCTTTCTCTTCGGTGCTCTCTGGGCTATTTCCATGCTCTGCACCAATGGACTGTGCACCTTGATTTGCATTTCCATCCCTATCCCTGTCAAATGGTTGCGCAACAGGACGGACTTGTGAGGCCCCGAGCCTTTGATTGATAGTATCACCCCCGAGACCGGTTCGCCTGAGGTGAATGTTGCAAGCAGAATATCTCCAACTCTTGCACGGTCCTTGTTAGTCTTATCAAACAGTTTTTGCCGTGCGCCCGTGGGATCCAGAAGAGCCAATTGTCGATTGTCCACGACGGAGATGGGATCTTTGCAAGTCTCAGCCTCGGATCGCGGCGGATCGTGTATTACAATCTCTCGTTTTCCTAACAAAGAGGTCAGCACATATAGTGCCTCAATTAAGCGCTTTTTGATTCACCTCTGTCAGGTTTGAGTCTTTCCGGTATTTGAGACCAGTATTGCGATGGCAGATCGGAAGGGACGTCGAGCTTCTCGATTGGGCCGCGTTGTAGTGTGACTAGTGTGCGACGAAACTGTTGTGGCCGAAGGTCTGGAAAAAGAGACCGCCAGCAGCATATAGACATCCGTGAAGCAACCGTTTTCGACATGTTGAGGGACAGACTGTACTCAGCAGACAGTTTTAGGTCAATTGCAGGGAGGATGTCGGAGCTCAATCGCGGTCACTTTTGCAGAAGCAGAAGAGGAAGGTGGAGCGACTCGAACTTAGTCCTTGAGAAATTCATTTGGAGATTCAATCGCAACACAGCCACGCCCTGGCAGTTTTATCCAAACAAGAATTATCACTGCAGTTTAGGTCATTCCTCATGGCGCAGCCCAGTCAAAACTTACTCTACATCTGTAGAAGTTGTCGACCAAACATTTGCAGTTCGAATTGGTCAAAGTCGACACGATCATTCAGCGCCACACGGTCGAGGCCAAAAGGTACGCTCTTGTATTGAATTTATCCAGCTTAGAACTATTGATGTTAACAGCACAAAGTAATACCGGCTTTCAATCCCACATCCAATCCCGAGTTCGACAACCTCCTCCTGACATGGCGCCAAAAAGTCTTCATGCCAGCTGCCCTGGAAAACCATCATCGGGATCTCATTTACAAGGCATCGCGCCATCCGACCCTCACCAACGAACCGGGTGTCACAGTAACAATGGATGATGGTGAAGAGATCAAGCTCGAGCCAATGCACTTTTATGACAAGCCGAGTGTGAATAAGAGTATCCTCAAATTGGTGAGACTGCTTGACGGCAACCACAACGACACCGATTGGAACAATCTGCCTCCTTTCCTTCATGGCTTGGTCATGGCAAAAATCAATCTCCCTTCTAGTTTTTACGAGAAAATCACACGGAAAGCCTGTGAAGTGGGCAAAGAACGGATCATCTTGCGATGCGCGGAGAAGCCGACCGAAACAGGAATGAGGCTGTCGCGACAGGGAGTTGCCCGGGAATTAATGCTGGGTTTCCACAACCGTGCGGTTCTGGCGAATTTCCAGGGTGGTGAGCTTGACGCGGCTTCGCGGCGAGCCGAATATGTTGCACGAATGTTGGAAGACGAATTGCACGGAGGCGGTAAGCTGCCAAAAGGGGAGGTGGACGCGAGGAAGGATCCAGTCGTTCTGGCGGTGTTGCTGGAGCTTGCGGCTGCCAAAGCAATACACGCACACGGTGGCCAAGACCATGAGGGAAAGGTCGCCAACTATGCCACCAAGCTCCTTCACCTAGACAGCAAGGAGCTAGGTTCGGAACTCGAGCAACAAACAGAGGTAGAGCAGAACTACGCGTTGGTACAACTATTGCCAATACAGAATTCGATCAAATGGGCGCTGAAGGTCGACTCGGTCAAGAATCCCGATTTGCGGAAGCAGCTGGAGGTTAAACTGAGCAGCCTGACCAAGGTGGTGAATGACACCGCGCAAAGCATTCAGGAAAAAGTGGGAGACAGACCAAGAAGGAGTCTGATCATGTATGATCAGCTCGGTGAAAAGAGGTAGATGAGAGCCTCAGGCTAGAGTGCTACAGACGAAGCCCATGGTCCAGCAGTCTGTGCCATTCGTGCTGAAGCGGACATAGCTGGAGTTGAAGTTCATGACTGGATTCCTGAGCCTCTAGCTTCATGCCCTCGGATTTGTCCCAACCTATTGGGATATGTACAATTATTTCATGTCAATACAAAAATGTATGGTCTAAGAACTTTCCTTATGATGTGAGTGTCGACACAGAAGTTGATGAAGACCCGTTGAACGAAGTATTAATCACTCCGTATGCGTCTAATATCCCAAAATGCAGCCCGACCGCCGCGGACTTCCGCCAAAGCACCTAAAGAAGAGTGAAAAAAAAATGTCGCGAGCTCATATAACACAACACACCCAGACCATGCAGCTTGTCGGGGAATCCTATCCTATCTTTGTTGGGGAATGTCATCTCTACCTCCTCCCAAGGCCTCTTCAAATCGTGTCTTGAGTTGTGATAATACTTGTGCCCGATTGTCTTCCTCAACCATAGTTTCGTTCGATGTCTGCTTTCTTCTCTCCTTCCCCCGCTGTTGCCGCTCATCCATCGTATCCTCCCAGCCATTATCCATATTAACATCACTGTCCTCGCCAGATGGCCCCATAAAATCATCCTCATCTCCCACAGTATCAGTATTTGATTTTCTCTTTGGGGTTGCGCCTTGTGATTCTCTGCCACCGTAATAATCCTGAAGCTGTAGCCCGCTGAGATGCTCCAGTTTGTATTCCGCCTTGCCTTCGCCGTTCGTCGAGATTCGAATAACGTGACGTGAAAAGCTGGCGGTGACGAATGGTTTGACTTGAAGAAGGATTGCCCAAGCAAAATGTGCAAAAAGATAAGGACGGGCGGCCGAATCGAGATATTGGACCGTGATATTATGATGTATAGGCCAGAGTTCAGCTGCTTGCCGTTGAGGAATATGTGTAACATATTGAGGAGAATGAGCAGTCGTGGTTTCTCTGACCTTTGGGACGATAGCAAACCACCGGGTATCGAAACACTTACTCTGCCTTAGGCGGCCCGATATTAACGGAATCATTAATATCACCGACTATCGTGGTTCCATATCTTCCCATATAATTTTTTTTGATACCAGAGAAACTCATTCTCTGGTACGAGATGTGGCTCCTCAACAGCAAAAGAAAAATTGCTGATCGCGCAACGAGTAGTGTCAGGGGTGTTAGATAGTTGAGGCCAGGAATCTTGGATATGACCATGAGGAAATTCCCAATCTCGGAAGCTGGGTACAATAGGATACAGGTCTAGAAGAAACAATGTGTCGGCGAGAAGTTCATTGCTGGGTTATAAGGCGCAGAGCACATATTCGGACCACCGCCAACCATGAAGTAGGAGACCTCAGTTAAAATATCGTCTGATGGCAGCTCAACTGGCCGTTGTCCTGCCTGATCCAAGGTCGAACGCCCGGTATCGAAGGCATTACCAGCGATGATTTGACAGGCAAGCAGAGCCGTTTCGTAGTGTACGCCAAAGGTAGTGGTGCCTGCTACACGATCGAGACGTGAGAAGGATACCACTCCTTTAGTTGGGGCAGTAGGGGCTGGTAAACCGGATGGAGGATTCGAATGGGTGTTCGGAAGCGCAAATGTATTGGTGGAAGCGGGAAAGGGGCCATCTTGCCGAAAGATACGAGGTACGAGGTATGTGCAGAGTACTCCGTAGCGCGATGAGAGAGTGAGTTGAGCTGAGTGGATGGAGATGAGGGGAGGGGTTTTCTTTGGTCGCGGAGAAGCAGAAGCGCGAGCATAGGGCGGCATCACCCTTATCCCTAAAAGGGGAGAGTTCGGTGCAGTTTCACCCATTTTGGTCATTCAAGACCCTTCAACCCAGTCGCGTCGTCACCTTGGGTACGACCTCAATTAAGTTGTTTACTACCTACAATGACCGGACAATAACTCCCTGATACCTGCGCATTCTGCGCTCACTATCTTTCACCCCAGATTCCCAAAGCGGCTTCCCACGATGGCGAACCCTCCACCGTCTGACCCCTTCCTCGAAGTCCAAACCGACGTGCAGTCCACGCTCCAAAGCACCCGGCACCTGTTCTCCAGCTACCTCCGTATCCGCACGCTGTCTACATCTGCGACATCCCCAGAACTGCAACAGTCACGGGCGGAGCTGCGTTCTAACCTCGAAACCCTAGTGGCAGATCTCGCAGATCTGCTGGACAGCGTGAAAGCTGTGGAGTCGGATCCGTACCGCTTTGGACTAGATGTCGCCGAAGTGCAACGGAGGAGGCAGTTTGTTCAGGACGTGGGCGATGAGGTGCAGGGCATGAGGAGGGAATTGGAGGGCATCACTACGGATACACACATCGCTGGAGGAGTATATCCTACATCTGCCACTACCCGGCCCACCGCCAGCGGCGGTGGCGGCGGGGGCACAAGAGTACAGAGTGGGAAACTACCGAATCCCTCATCCTTTGAGGACGATCACGATGATGAAGACGACGACGACCCCTACCGGGCCTTCGAGGCCCAACAGCAAGAGATGATGATGCGCGAACAGGACGAGCAACTTGACGGCGTTTTCCAAAGCGTCGGTGTCTTGCGCGGCCAGGCTGAAGATATGGGTCGCGAATTAGAAGAACAAGGTGCTTTGCTAGATGAGGTAGACACCCTGGCAGATCGGGTGGGTGGGAAGTTGAGCGTCGGCGTGAAGAAGGTGGGTGAGGTGATTAGACGGAATGAAGATAGTGTGAGTAGTTGCTGTATTGGGGTGTTGATTGTGGTTTTGGTGATATTGTTGATTCTAGTAATTGTCATCTAAGGGCGAAGGATGGGTCCTATCTTTGGCTGAATTTCTCCAAGATCGATGGACGCACCTGGCTGCTGCTCAGGTCGATTCTCATTACGGATACAGGTCTTGAAGGAAATCAGGACCTCCGAACGGCTGATCGCGACCGGAGTACTAGGTGGCCGCTGGCGGAAGTCGCTGGACCCATCTGCGGACGCCCCGGACCGGAGAAAGCAAACTCTACCAAGCTGCTTTCATGAGTGACGATATCTCAAGCATGTCCAGACAATCCGGAACGGACCGGACTGATACCTCAACCGGTGCGCGGCTTCTTTCGCGGTCTGGCATTGTCCTCCTGTACCAACACCAACTCCGGAGCTTCGTCGTCATCTTCCTCATCCTCATGCTCGTCATCGTCGAAGTCAGTTTCTTCTGAGTGAGCCGACATGAAATAGTCCATGGCATCGGGCCATAGATCCTCTGCCAAAGTGGTGGCTAACTCCTCACCAGCCGGGAAGATCTCGACCTCCAACATCCCTTCAATATCATCATCGTCGCCCTCATCCTCGCCGTCCTCGTTCGTCTTCTTCGACTTCCCTGCATCGACCGCGCCGCGAAAGCCGAACCAACAGAAGAAACTCGGTTGGTAATCGTCATCTTCATCAAGCTGGACTATCTTTTCTCGGAGCTTCTCGTACTGCCACAGCGCCTCCCGGTCCACGACATCAATCACCTTATCTCCATTCTTCAGCTTCAGCGCTTCCTCTGCGTTGTACACGTCGACAGCGGCATCGAGAAGACCTTTTGTCAGGTCTTTCTTCTTTCCCTTCCATTTGATAGGAACCGGCTTCGAGACCAGGCTACCAGGTCCATCGTCATCGGCGCGATGTTCGAACTCCTTAATCAACGTGGTATTCTCTATGAATTCGTTGGGACCAAACTTGAAGGTGAACCGCAGGCTGCGAGGTTCGCCTTCGGTTTCAGACTGGATCTGATACCGATCAACAGAGAAAGACTTGATGGAGGCAATGAGCGCAAGGTCGTCCGGGGAGAAGGATTGTCGGATCTCCTCTGGTCCGGAGCCAAACACCGTGGGCCAGAAATCCGGAATTCGACGAAATAACGATTCCCGCTTTGAGTAGAGAGGCTGCGAGGAGAACTGCTTTCTTCGCACTAGATCAACGTCAGCATGTGCGGTAGACTCAATCCAGATGGCTGCATACAAGAGTCGAGCTCAACCTGGGCAAACTCTTTCTCTAGATCTCCAAGCTCGTTGAAAATCGCAGTGAGATCATCTAGAGGTATCGCCATCTTGCGAAACCCAAGTGATGAATTAGAGAAATACCACTGAATATTGGCACGGTCAAGGCTTCGTTCGATTGCACTGGGTACACCGCAGCTTGCCGCAATCACAAATTTCAGAATATTCTGCCATGTAAAATTCGAAGGCGGTGAAGAAGTAAAGGCGGTCATTTCTGCTGCGCCGGTGCTCCGTTTTTCCGCTCCGGTTAAGTTTTGGTATGCGAAGCGTACCCAGAGCAGCCCCGAGTATTTTCGATCACCTATTTGTCCCATGCCGCCTACACCTGGCTAAAGTTGACCAATTTCTGTTGCGCATACATTCCCCATCTCGACATTGGGGGTACTGTAAAAGCTGAAGCGAGCACAGAGTATCCAAAGCACTCCGTACAAGTCTGTAACGCCACTTTACCCGAATGCGAGGAGATCGACATGTCTTGGTGTCCATACAACGACCTGCGTGGCTGCATGCAAGCATTGTTTTTATCACAATGCTGTGATTGAGGCTTTAGTGAGCAGCTAATCCCCATCGACACAAGGAGAACATATCTTGTGGCGATGTGATAAGCCCCTGCCCATCTCTTTTTTAACCCCCTTTCCCTCAGCATTTCAGACCCTGGACTCGGCAAGACGTTTTTGGTCTCGGAGTGGGCTGGTTCCCGGGTGCATTCGCTTTGTTCCTTCGCCACGTTGCTTGCAGGGTTCGTAAGTAGGCGAAGAGCAATGTCTCGAGTCTAGAAAACTGCAAAAGCGGTGAGAACCTTCTGGAGCAAAAGGGAGGGATGTTTTTCTGGGTGCCTTCGCTTCTCTGCTTGAGGCGGTAAGTGGGACATGCAACAGCACACTGATTTTCATGCAGCATACACGGTGATCGTCCCTTGTCTGGTTGCTAGGCTGGCAGTTATGTAGGGCCACCACTTGCACCCTCTCAGCTTGGAAGAGTTCAGAGGGCCTACTCCCATCCTGAAAGTCACACCCTCGTTCCTGGATAAAGCAACCAACGGCTAACTGTCGACTAATTCTGCATGTCTTCACGCCAACAAGACTGCGCCATCGTTAATTCTGCAGCCTGCATTGCTCAGACAGTCGATATTGGCAGTCACCTCTGCCGCATTCCCGATGCAAGCATTCTTGGCTTTGATCGGTACAAGAAACTTATCGTTCTCGAGAGGGGTTCGTTGGGGTTGCTTTCTTTGAAATAAGCTCAATCGACTCAACACGGACAGGCACCCGGTAAGGCTTGAAATCACCCGGAACAGCGTTCCCCAGCAAGGGCCGCTCCCGCAGATAGTGGCGCTTTTGTAGCAGGAACTACCCCCTACCGGCAATGCACCGCGCTGATCCGCGTCTCGACTTGGGTGCTGCTTATTGGCGGAGAGTTCCCCTGGAAAAAGCCCTGAGATAATGTCCTTCTCTACCCAGTAGCCAGTCTGACACCACCTGTGTCAGCTTCTGGTGTTGTTCTTTGACATGTAAGGGTTTCCTAGGGGTCTCCCAAGCTTAAGCTCGTCATTTGACGCTGGCCGAATCCTCAAATACGGATTGTCGGACAAGGTTTGGAAGACCAGGGTCCATGCAGCCTCCCTGGTCCACCTACCCAGGTATTGTTGCTGTTGCTCGAACTCTGTGGAGAACCCCGAGCAAGATCCAGGGTATGGGCCTCTCAGGTTTGAACTCCTCGAAGTCAACATGTGCGGCATGCTAGCAAAGCCGCGGTAGGAAATCAGGCTAACTTCAAGCCCTGGCTCTTTCACACCTTTCACACCCTTCGCGCCTGCCTCGTCAAGCTAGTGTGAGGAGACAACACTCGTCTCGCTACGAGGTTACCATGTGTGAAAGCCAATACATGCTCCCGATAGGAGAACAAGGAAGACTCAAGTACCGCACACCCGCGCCCATATCTGTTCGGTCTTCTCCTGCGCAGGCGGTTCTTTCTTTCGCGTCTGTTTCACAAAGTTTCTTCACCCTTTTTCCTGTACATCGTCGCCAGTCATCGTCAAAATGACCGTGTACAGTTCAGATGCCGCTGCTTTGGAGGCAGCAGGAAAGAAGCAGGTGTTGAAGGTAAAGCCGGCTCCGCAAATGCGCTTCGTCGTCTGTCGCTAACTTCTTTCGACAGCGAGAATGGAACTTCTGGGCCTTGCTGGGTATGTCAGCATGCACTCTTTGCACATGGGAGGCTACGAGTGCTCTGTTTGCTGGTGCTTACAGCAATGGCGGTCCTGCCTCTGTTGTATATGGATTTATCGTGTCTGTGCTGGGGACGCTGTGCATCGCAGGTTCTTTTGCCGAGATGGCTTCGATGTATGGCCCTAAATCTCCTTTTTGGGAGGGGGGAAAGAATAAACGGCTAACTGGTTTTCTAGCTCGCCAATTGCGGGAGCTCAGTACCACTGGAGTGCTGAGCATTCGCCTGTCAGATGGCGTGCAATCATTAGCTATGTGCAAGGCTGGGTTACCATTACCGGATGGGTCGCAGCTGTGGCATCTGTCTGTTTCTTGATTGCGACCATGATTCAAGGTGTCGCGGTTCTCAACTATTCTGGCTACGAAGCGAAGCGGTGGCATGCAACACTGATGATGATCGGATTTGCTGGAATTGCCGCACTTGGAAACACCTACGGCAAGAAATTTCTGCCCCTTTGGGAGACCTTGGGAGGGTTTCTACACGTGCTATTCTTCTTCATTGTCTTTATTGCCATTCTAGCCACAAGCACTAAGGCCAGCAACAAGGATGTTTGGGGTACATTCATAAACGCCGGCGGCTGGAGCAGTGATGGTGTCAGCTTTTGCATTGGGTTCCTTACACCGGCATTCGCACTTGCGGGCGTGGATGCGGTCGTCCACATGAGCGAAGAAGCATACAATGCTCCCCTCAATATTCCTCGTGCGATGATTTGGTCAGTCACAATCAATGGCTTGGCTGGCTTCGCATATATTATCACCATCCTTTACGCCATCACCGATACCGATGCGGTTTTTGCAACCCCTACTGGATACCCTATTATCGCCGTTTTCCTGCAAGCCACCAACAACCAGAAGGCTGCAACCGCAATGATAACCGCCGTCATCATTGTCTTCACCATGAACCTCTTTGGGTGCACAGCGTCAGTTTCCCGACTTATCTGGGCCTTTGCGAGAGATCATGGTCTTCCATTTTCAGGCTTGTTCTCACATATCACACCCTGGAACAAATGCCCAACCAACGCCGTCCTCTCAATTTTTGTCTCGGTCTCCCTTCTCTCTCTCATCAACATTGGATCTACAACTGCTTTCAATGCCCTAATCTCTCTGACGACGCTGGGCTTTTACTTCTCGTACGCGATCCCGACCGTCATGTTCGCTCTTCGCCGTTACAACACATCCAACCCCATCAATTTTGGGCCATGGACAATGGGGAAGTTCGGTCTGCCTATCAACGTCCTTGCGATCGCATTCTGCATTTTCCTCATCATTTTCTTGCCCTTCCCGCCTTATCTTCCAGTCACTGGACCGAATATGAACTATGCCTCTCCTGTGTTCGGATTTGTCATGATTTGCGCAACTCTCAACTACGTCCTACGAGCTCGCAAGAAGTTTACTGGTCCTATCAAGGAAGTCAGCAGCGAGGCCAGCAGTGAGGAGGTTGTCCATGAGTCTGTCATTCCAGAAAAGCAGACTGCAAGCTCGGAGTCTTCCTAAAGGAAATCGTTTCAGGGTATCCTTTCGAGATCAGCTCAATTTGGAACCCTTTGGCCTGTCTCTGGACACTTCACATTCTATCAGGGCGCACGATGATGTGGAAAGGAAAAGTCCAAGGTTATTTTTCTCAGATTCTCAGTCTGCCTTGTTGTATATACGCTCGTACATACCTTCTCATCTGCTTCGAACAACCCCGATGCGAAATCCAAGTCAAACCTAGAAAGATCTGATATTTCACCCACACTCGAGCGCTCTTGTCACTCATTTCATATTTCTTGTTGTATCTTGTTCGTGCGGGACAATTTTATGCATGCAGGGTTTCGGTTTCTCGACTGCGATTCCTGTTTCACAAAGCTGAGTTGTCGACCATCATAGCAGCACTGAAAGGAGGTGATCACTCCCTTGCTTTGCTGTCGGGCACAAGTTGAGATCTCAA
This sequence comes from Cladophialophora bantiana CBS 173.52, assembly GCF_000835475.1. Taxonomy (NCBI): domain Eukaryota; kingdom Fungi; phylum Ascomycota; class Eurotiomycetes; order Chaetothyriales; family Herpotrichiellaceae; genus Cladophialophora; species Cladophialophora bantiana. The sequence goes on from NW_015971583.1 coordinate 285,362, forward strand.
AGATTATCGCACATCCCAACTGATTGCACAAAATGGTGGCTAACATGATCCGCGTGATGTAGTCCGGAGGACCCTATCATACTATTATACTGGGTGTTCCGTGAATTTCTTTCAGCACAAACACCAGCATATGGTAGGATCAAATTTCCCTGGCTGTCTGAAGGGTATAAAGATGACCTCCATATTTGTGACAGCGACAACAGGTTGCATCGAGGCCGATACTAGCATAGGGTGTAATAGGTATCATCAGGTTCTTCCAGAGAAGTCGGCGTCAAGGAGCGTCGTACGGACAACAGGTGCTGCGTCTCTTCCAACTTTCAAACGCGACTAGTTGCAGGTGCTCGATCGGATCAGCAGCCACGTTATGACGATCAGAAGATCGAATTCATCTGATCGTCGTGATCAACAGCTCCACTTTCGATATGCGAGTATCGTAACTTCTCAAATTGGACAAGATACATAAGAGGATTTGTGACGTTTTCTGACATCCTCGGTAGTGGCGTCAGTGACCCGATTTTGTCTGTCCCTCACCAAGCTGTCACTGTGGCCTCTGCAAATTTACAGAAGTTGTCTATGTCAATCCTACCCAATGAAAGAGAAGCTGCTCAATTTCCGCAGAAGTGACTTTGACCTGTTGTGGGGGTGCCTCAACAGTATCATCGAGCTACCAGCAATAAATACCACCCGAAGCAGTAATTATCATTGCGTTATTGAATTCGAGGCGGGATCTCATCATCTCTATGTGAGACTGTAGCGGCATCTGACACGCGACTCATGATTTCGCTTCGCGTGGCCCCAAAAAACATCTGAGCCTCGACGCTCTCAGAAAACACTTGGAGCCGGAAGCAATTTTATTCCGGTGCCAAGTTCTACCTTTGGGAGCCAATTTTAGATCTTTCTCTCAGAGCCAAGGTTTGGTTCACAAGCGCGTTCTTTGCTTCGGTTTTCCGGCTTTTGTGGGGCGGACGAAACACTCAAATATCTTGAAGCTGTTCAGTGTATCCCGTTGTCAAACGGGCAATGCAGGAGAGCTTCCGCGAGCGTCTGCGGGCTCTGTACATCGCGTAACTGTGGCTGTGGCTGTAGGGCAGAGTGCAGCCACAGATCTTTTGGGTGTTCCCGAGAGACCGAGATGTTGATCGTGTTGCCAGAGTCTCGATATGTGGCCCAGATCATGAGCCCTGACGGTGCCTGAGCCCTAATAGTCGATATCCTTTTTTGACGTTGCCCCTGAATGGGACAGCCTAATCCGGAATAGGAAAGATGACAGCCCCTGGCGCAAACCTTGTCACGTGGAGCTGTGCGTCTCCCCAATCAACCTCTCACGGGATCACTCCGTCCTCCTCCACTTCAACATCAAAAGCCTGATCCGGAGATTTGAATCACATCCCACAAACGCAACTGCGAAGAGTCGCTTTCCATCTGAGAGGCTTTCGCCGCTTACGCCATTCGATCGTGAAGCGCTGTTGCCCTCAAACTCCTTCCCCCGTCCTCCTCAAGCCACCGAAATGCAACATCATCCTCCTCATTTCCCCTCGATCATGCATAGGGCTGTTCTTTGAGACTGCTGCGGGAAATGCGACTATGAGAGCGCTTTCGGCCCCATAAGGGGACCAAGCCGTCTTGTACCGCAGTATATCCGTGAGCCCAATTTCAGTATAGATCCAACGGTAAGGGTGTTCCAGGCTGATGGGTGGAGAGCCCTTTTGTCATCCCCTCCCAAGGCGCCTCGTCGCAGAAGGAATGGTACAGACCCTTCGTCTGTAACCTCATACATATGGTCGCATTTTGACTTGTACCTTTTTGCTTCTCCTTCTTTCCCTCTCTCCTACGCTTCCTTTCATCTACGGTCTTTACCTTTGCGTTTGCAGGCTATTGCTTGCGTCCAGTCCTTCCTTTACGGGCGTCTTCAGCCCACACACTCCTTCGCTGCGTGATTTTTTGCTCGTCCCGTTTCGATTCGCTCTTTTCTCGTCTCCGAAAGTGTACAACCTACATCATGCATTCAACCAGTTTCACCGCCAGCTTGCTGGCCACGGCGGCTTTCATTTCATCTACAACGGCATCACCGATTTTCGGAACTCGTTCTACTGCCGCAAAAAGAGGGTTCTCTCAGCCGAGTCTGGCTGTCTACTGGGTGGGAAAGACATGCATGACCTGTCCACCGCGTCCGGTGCTGATCGTGTATAGGGGCAAGGACCGGATCAGAAACGCTTGGCTGATTTCTGCGCGGACACTACGATGGACATCATCCCTATTGGCTTCGTGAATGTCTTCCCCGACCAAGAAAACGGTCCGGGAACAAATTACGGAAACGCTTGCGGCGGCGCAACTTGGCAGTCGCCAGGCGGCACCATGACTAGTGTGTATACGACATGCTACCAGATCGCGGAGGACATTCCCATCTGCCAGGCTATGGGCAAAAAGATCTTTGCCTCGATTGGAGGCGCCTCTCCAGGAAATTTCATCGCCTCGTCAGATTCCGCCAAAGCCTTTGCCGACTTTCTCTGGGGTTCATTCGGTCCTCTACAGGATCCCACCATGGTGCAATATCCCCGACCGTTTGGCTTAACTACCGTTGTGGATGGTTTCGACTTGGATATCGAGTCTGGCGGTGATTTTGGATACGCCGACCTGGTCAATGAGCTGAGAGCCAAGTTCACCGAGGACAGCTCCAAGACCTACTACATCTCGTCCGCACCACAATGTGTTGTGCCAGATGCTCATCTTGATGACGCGATCAAAAACTCCATGATCGATTATGTGTATGGACCACCTCTTCTCATGCCTCGAATAATCCAGAACTGACGCAGATCAGATTTGTCCAATACTACAATACCGATCAATGCTCAGCAGCGTCGTTGTTCGGCTCGGGTGCACTTGACACCACCACTGACATCACGTTCGGCTGGGCGGACTGGCTCAAAGATAATTCGATGAACCAGGATATCAAGATGTTCCTGGGTCTTCCAGCGTCACAGAGTGCGGCTAATCCTAGCCACTACCTAGATCTTGACCAAGCGCAGGCTCTGATTGAGGAATATGCGTGCTCGAGCACATACCAAGACCTTTTCGCAGGTGTGATGCTTTGGGAGGCAACCTACTCGGACAATAACCAGATCAACGACAAGAGTTATGCTGCAAACATCAAGGACATCTTTGGTCAGCTTTCTTGCAGGCCACCGACAACCACCACGACCTCGACAACCACAACCACCACCACCACCACAACTTCCACCACCACCACCACAACTTCCACAACCACAACCACAACCACAACCACTACCACTACCACTACCACTACCACTACCACAACCACCACCAGCACTATCCCAACAACTACGCCGACGACAACGACAACTACTACTACGACGACGACGACGACGACGACGACAACGCCAACAACTACGCCAGAAACCACGTCGACGACGAGCCCCTCTCTGGCTGTTCCCACCTCGACCTCGTCTTCTACCACAAGCAGCTCCGAAGGCCCCGTCGAAACAACATCAAGCACTACCTCGGTAGCTCCTGTCACGACCACCACAACCACAAGCTCTGAAACCACGACCTCATCTTATAACAATGGCCCTGTAGGTGGATCTACAACCTCAAGCAGCTCCGAAACCACGACAACCTCATCTTACAATCATGGCCCTGGAGGTGAATCTACAACCTCAAGCTCCGAAACTACGACGACCACATCTTTTAACAATGGCCCGGTTGGTGGATCTTCAACCTCAAGCTCCTCAAGCAGCACCACCACCGCCACCACCACTTCCAGCGAGTCCTTCAGCCCGGTCGGTAGAACCAGCTCTCCAACCAGCTCAAGCCACCCTACAACTTCCTATAGCCATCCCGTTGAGGTGACAACTTCCTCGAGCAGCTCAAGCACTACGTCATCACCAGTTGAAACTAGCAGCTCGTATAGCCATCCATATGGTCACAGTTCCTCGTCGACTTCCTCTAGCTCTGTTGGCCCTGCCACAACTTCAAGCTCGTCTTCTGCAACCTACACAACCAGCTATCAGTGGGCAGACTGGACTTCATCAAGCAGCAGCCCTGTAGGTGCTGTAACGACCAAAGTCTCGACGACAAGCGGCCACGTAACCTGGGGTGACTGGACGACAAGCAGCACCACCTCTGGCCCAGCTGGCGAGTACACAGTCACTGTCTGGACTACGGAATACACCGACATCGGTCCCCATGGCTTCACCAAGCATCCGTTCCACTTGACCACCACCGTCCCGGTTTCGCCAGCCACCACCACTGCACCGTTCGTGTGGCCAACCAAGGCTGATGGATGCCCCAGGGGATTCCACACCACGGAGACCGTCTGCTACGTGTGCGGTCCTGGTCTGACGACGGTGACTCTGACAGTTCCCATGCCCACTGCCACCGCCACCGCCGTCATGACTCAGACCGTTGTGCCCGTCAAGCCCACCGGTGAAGCAGCAGCGCCCGAACACCCGTCTGGCACGGCCAGCACTGAGACCCCTGTCGCAGCTGCTACGGGCTCTGCGGGCTGGAGCTACTCTCAGCCTGCTGGTGGCCCAGCCAACACGGCGACCACTGTCGCAGCGGCATCTACCTCGCCAGCAAGTAACAGCGGATGGCTCGCGCCATCTGGTACGCCCGTTGCCGCTGCGTCCTCCACCCCAGTGGCGCCTATCAACGTCACGCCCTTCACTGGCGGCGCTGCGACTCAGAGCCAGCTCCCAGGCACAGTGTTGAGCGTGCTGATCTGCGCCGCTGTTGCTGTTACTGGCATGTTCTTGTAAACGTGCAGCTGTAATGGATGGGAGGGTGGGTGGAATTATGGAGTCCAACATTGGGCTGGCGGTGTGAGAGAGGGAAAAGGGACAGGTGTAACGAACAACCCATCTTGAATCTATCTATCTACTACACATACATATACGCCCCCATAGCATGGCAAGCAGGTATAGGCATGTTCTGGATTTTTTGATCCTCTCTCTGTTGTTGGTCTGTTTCGTGCGATTCCCTTCATGTACACGGATATGAAGTACCTACCATACATTTTAGAAGCGGTGTATACCTGCAATCAATCAAGCAATCATTGCCGCTGCAAAAACAGCCTATGCGATATATAGATTGGCGAAGGAGATGGCCATTTTCCTACTCACATGCCAGGTGACCGGCACGTGGCTAGACGGATGGGGAAGAATGTTGATGTGTGCGGAGTCGCAAATCAAAATGCGAAATCCTCTTGATCCTCCCATTCCGCCTCGTACCACCGCTCACCTCCCGACGGTTGCCCCTTCTTTTGTCGCAACCTGGCCGCTCTTTTTGCTCTATGCTTATACACACGCTCTTTTAACCATGACAGTCACTCGCACGCAGGCGGGTAAAACACCCAAGTATGCTTCACGAAACATAAACGGTTTGGCGCTCCCGTGCTAATTCATGGCAGGAAAACAGTACGACCGGACTACGTCGAAACCCCTGGCACATATGGAAAGCCTCGACCGCGTAAATCACTTGCTGCTATTGAGGACTATGGCGCTCAGGTCTCTTCTATCGGTCATCAGGACGGCCATGACACGACCGTCATTGCGACGCGACGCGTCGAGAATGCTAAAGCGGAAACAATGAATGGCCATGCCAATGGCCACGCCAATGGACATGTCAATGGACATGTCAAACCGATGACAAATGGACACATCAACAAGGCAGAGAGTCAAGAGAAGGTCGCCGCCGAACGCTTGGTGGACGGATGGCGACCAGGAATGGATGCGAAAGTCGACACATCGGGACATTTCGAATTTGGAGGCCCATGGGGAGTGACTGCGATGATGATCGGCTTTCCATTGCTGATGTACTACATGTGGATTGGTGCCACCTACTACGACGGCAAATTCCCAACACCCAGAGAGGGCGAGTCTCCAACCGATTTCCTCTATGGTCTCTCCCGCATGGCCTACTATGGTGCTTGGCCGTCCACAAAGGCCTGGGTCATGTACTGGACGTTCTGCGTCTTCGAGGGCGCTTGCTATTGCCTGATGCCGGGTATCTGGACCAAGGGCAAACCATTGCCTCACGAGAACGGGCTCAGATTGGATTACTACTGTAGCGGAATGTGGTCATGGTGGGCAACCATCATCGTTGCTCTGGGTCTTCATTTCTCAGGCCTCTTCAAACTGTATACCATTATTGACGAGTTTGGCCCTCTCATGTCTGTGGCCATCATTTCCGGCTTTTCTGTCGCAATCATCGCATACATTTCAGCCATTTATCGAGGCAAGCAGCACCGCATGACGGGGTATCTGATGTATGACTTCTTCATGGGTGCGGAGCTCAATCCCCGCATGTTTGGAATTCTCGACTTCAAGATGTTCTTTGAGGTTCGACTTCCATGGTACATTCTGTTCCTAATAACGTTGGGAACGGCTGCACGGCAATATGAGCTTTACGGATACGTTTCTGGCGAAGTGGGATTCTTACTCATGGCGCACTTTCTGTACGCAAATGCGTGCAGCAAAGGTGAAGAATGCATTGTACCAACCTGGGATATGTATTACGAAAAATGGGGCTTTATGCTGATCTTCTGGAACCTGGCCGGCGTGCCCTTGACCTACTGCCATTGCACAATCTTCCTGGCCAATCATGCTCCAAGCACTTATGTGTGGAACAAATATGCACTTGCAGCTTTGTATGTGGCATACTTGTTTGTCTATTGGGTCTGGGATACTACAAACAGCCAAAAGAACCGCTTCCGGGCAAAGGAATCAGGTGGTGCCATCACTCGAAAAGCGTTTCCACAGTTACCGTGGCAGACCGTTGAGAACCCTAAAATCATCAGAACAGAAGACGGGGGGACAATTCTTGCGGACGGCTGGTGTAAGTTGCCTGAGATGCACCTTGGTTGCTTGACTAATGTTCTCGCAGACGGCTATGCAAGGAAGATCCATTACACTTGCGACCTCTTTTTTGCCCTTTCATGGGGAGCAGTGACGGGATTCAGGTCTCCCTTCCCATGGTTCTATCCTGTCTTCTTCACGGCGATGATCATTCACCGGGCCACACGAGACATTCAGAAATGTCGGAAGAAGTATGGCAAGGCATGGGAAGAGTACGAGAGACAAGTCCCGTACTTGTTCATCCCTGTGAGTCAAGGAATACCCCTACATATTCACCCTGAGGCTGACAGCTTCATAGTATGTATTCTAGATTCCGTGAAGGGACAGTGACATCCCCTTGTTGGTGACTCTCACTTGGCAGTGCAAAGTCCTAGCGCCTTTGAATATCTGCTCGTTTGAAGTTCAGGATAGAAAATCTTCCTCCCACCTGTCCGGTATCACTCACAGAACCATGGTATATATATAAAGCGCTCACCGGTACCCATCCGAGTCGTCGACGACATCATATTCTGGACGTCTCGGCGCCGAGACATATTCACCGTCGTCGTCGATGGATTTGCCTGCCCGTCCCCTTTCATACGACTTTTCTGCCGACGCTCTTCTGCTTTAAGTCGAAATTTGACCTTTCTTGACTTCACTGCCACTACTCACCTTTCAAAATTCCTCATCTTCTCTCATCTCACCTTCATCACGTGTTCCTCATTCAAACAACCACATTCAATACTCGAGTGACAGCGACAGTCTCTGGCTGTTCTGGCAACAAGGCCACAGTCAATCCGGTACGTGTCTGACCATCTACTCGGCAGTTTCCACAAGATCAGTGATCTTTGTACTGCCTGTCACGGCTTCATCTTCTGAGACGGTGTTGCTGAACAGTTCCGCCCCGGCCCGTGTCCACTGATGTATCAAGTTACTGATCGTTTGCCATAACTCAAGTTCAGACTTTCCCAAACAAAACTCCTACCGATCTCTCAACCTCCACTCAGCTCACCTCAACCCCGTGTCATCCCAGACCAGGAAATCAGCAGTTCTGCGAGCGAGATTCCAAGGATACGGAAGATTTGGTTGGGGTGTCCGGGCCTCTTAGAAGATCACAGATCTAAACAGTGAGTCTCTTTGATCCAGTTTCGTATGAACACAGAAGTTCACAGCTTTGCCGCAACAACCTCAGCTCAAGGAACCATAACCACTCATCCTCTTTTTCTTGACAAGCAATCATGAGAACTTCGACCTTGTTCACGGACCTTTTGGTGGCAGTCTTGGGCGCCTTCGGCATCCAGACTGCTGCCCCTCCACCGTTCCATGGTGTTGGTATTCTCGCCCCTTTCAATCATTCGGTCCAAACCAGCAGCGATGACTTTCTTGCCAATCTTCCCACTATGACTCCAACTCCAGTCACAGCTGCGCCTCCACCGACCATGGTCTCTCTCGGCTTGCCCTGGACTCTGTCGACCCTTGCCTTTCCAAGCTCTGCTACGACTCCGGTCTTGGCTCCTGCAACCGAAACAGTTACTATTTCAGTCACCGGCGCCAATGCTACTAGGACCTTGCGGAGCAACGACGCCACTACTGGTGTGCTTTCAACCTCTTTGGCTTCGGTCTCTTCTGTTGTGCCTGTCACCATGATCACGGTTTCTCCTCTGCCTGCGTCTTCAAGCACCGAACCTGTCAGCGACAGCTTTACCTCAGCAAGTGAAACCTCGAGCGGTCCTGAAATGAGCACTTCGTCTGTCCTCGGTCCACTTACCGCGGCGCCACCAAACAGCACAGCATCTGTCACCGATCAGCGCAAGTTGCTGAGTCGGGGGCAGAGGGTTGCTGCAATCGCCGTGCCCATCATGGGCCTGCTCCTTATCGCCATCGCCGTTGCCGTTGGATACTGGCTGAGGATCCGTCGTCAAGAGCGCCAGCGGGCCGACCGCCTTGAGCAGCGGGCCCGCTGGTTCCGACAAGACCACAACGACTGGATCCGTACTCAGATGAGCACTTTCGATGAGAGCAAGGTCGGCCGGAACCCATTCACGACGCCGACTCCGAGCAGCGACACGATTTGTCGCCCAAGAACGCGCCCTCGACAATTCTCTGGGTCGACGATCGTTGTCAACCGCCCGGAGGAGGCGGCCGTCGATCGGGTGGTTCGTCGACGTGGTGGCGTCGAGAATCTGCGCTCATGAAGCGCTCCGGCGGGTGGGAGGGAAGGAGGAGGGAGGCGACGAGCCGTGGGCGGGTGGTATTTTTTTCTTATCGGCGTGGATAGGCCGCCTGTCTTTTTAGACAGCACGTGACACAATATGTCACACAATCCTTGAGCTTTTACATCGAGCGTGTTCCTCTCTTGTACTTGTAAACAGTAGCATCGATGAGCGTTGTATATGCCCCCCGCTTTCTTCACAAGAATGGTGTATTAAAGCAATGACCTGGATGTCAGCGTTTGTCTGACGCCCTTTCTATCGAGTTCCTGTGAATAGAACCTGCACTCTTCGTTATCGCCTTGGTGCGATCTCAACTCATCGCTGCTGTCTCACACCGTCTATATCGATTTCCTACGAACAAGCGGCACTCCTCCTTGTTGTCCCCTCGGTGCGATCTCAGCCCATCGCCCCAGTCTTCAACCATGTCAAATGCCAGTCCTCTTTCGTCACCTACAATGGTCCACCGTGCACACAAACAGACTCCTAGCGTACTCCTCCACGCCAACCATCGTGATACCCTGCTTTGCACTCCACGTCTGCTCTTTGGGCCAACTCAACCCCTTTCCCTCCGCGAAGACAACCCTGTACCTCTTGATCTTGTCCGCGGGGTCGATCCTGCTCTCTTCCTTCAGGTAACTTAGCGGCCATACTTGTCTGACGACCTCCATGCCTAGGGGCGCTACGACGCGCTCGATCGTGTCTGCGAACGCGCCGTAGCTAAGCGTATCGCCGGCGATGTACACCGGCGTGTTGACCGGTGAGTCAGGCGTGAAGAGCAGCTCGGCCGTGCACTTACCGATGTCCTCTGCCGTGGTGGCGGTGATGAGGTCGTCCCAGGAATTGAGGGCCGTGACTTGGATCTGTTCCCTCGCTCTTCCGGCATCATTTTCGCTCGCGCTGTTGCTGGTTCTGATGCTGGCGCTGACTCCGGCAGTGCCGCTGCTGTCTTCAGCCGCAGGTGCGGGTGCGGGTGCGGGTGCGGGTGCAGATACGGGTGGTAGCCTCCTCACAACACCCCAAAAGTCTTCGAACAAAAAGCTCATGAAGATCCCGCAGCTGAGCACCACCCAGTCCGTCGTCGTCTGACCCCTCAGCAGCTCCCGCACGCCGATCTGCTCACTGAACATGCCCTGCCCGCCCTCGCGGCCAATAATATCGTAGTCCACACCGTGCTGCCAGGGAACGTAGTAGGGCACACGCGCCTCGAGGACAGCGCGGGTGACTTTGGTCATCGTCCCCGACGGCAGCGCCATGCCGCCGGCGTGGAGCACCGCAGTGAAGGGCGCGAAGAGCTCCGCCAGCGCAGACTGCGACGACGCTTCGATGTCGCCTGGGATGACGGCCACACCGCGGGAGCGCAGGAGCGCGTGCTGCGACTGCTGCGCGGGCGACGGGTAGGCCAGGCTACTTGGTCGGATCAGGAGGCTCAGGCTTGTGTTGGCGGGGGAAAAGCTTGGGTGCGAGAGGATGTTGGAGAGGATGGCCTGGCCGAGTTCGCCGGCGCCCAGGACGAGGATGGATCTTGTCCGCGGCGGCACGGGTGGTTTTTGTTGGCGCTGCTGCTGGTGTGGTTGCGCCATAGGAGCGTAGCAGAGACCTCCGTACAATAGCAAGCAAGCACTCGAGCACTCTCTTCTAGTGACCCAACTCTTGGGTCAGACCTGGATTAGATCTCTGGGAAGCAAGGTGTTGCCGTAGTCCTAATCGATCCTTCTCTCTCTCTCTTGTGACTCTCTTGAGTTATCCGCTGGCCAGCTAATAGAGTGCAGAGCACAAAATACAGAACGGAGAGTGTGCAACGTGCAAGTCAAGAAACGAGGAGAGAACATGGAAGACACATATCTACTACACACACGTGTCTTATATACTTATCCCCAACCCCCTACCCAGTCAACCTCGAGACTGAAGTCAATTAGTAACCAAAGGTCCTGTGTCATACCCGCCAGGGTTAGTTCCATAGTTCCAGCCTTGTCCTCCATACAAGAAGAAGGGGGAAGGGTCCGCTGCCTTAAAGCCGGCCCGGGACAAGGCTACTTCAGGCGCTAATGGTATTATTCTGGATGAGTTAGACCTCGGGCATGAATAAGCAGGTTGTTCTGGGCTAGACAAAGTCCTCCGTATTACCAAGACACCCGAGGCCTTGGCTGCGGGCCGGAGTTTAGGTTGTCTACTCCGCGGGCTGGGTGAGATGGACATTGTCATCGAATGTCACTCTGCTACGACTCTTGGGGACACAGGACGGAGGGTTCTTTCGAGGTGATGAAATGACCGGGGAGGCAGACGGGGGATGCGCTGCTTGATGATCAATCGAAGATCAGGAAGACAAGCACCAAACAAGAATGGAGAACGGGAAAAAAGGGTGGGCGAAACATGCCTTTGGCGGTAGATGTCTATATCATACAGTTCTTTGACTAATTGATTCAGTCAGGCTCCTTCCCGCCCACAAAAGCCGCTGTACCACAACCTCTTATTCGCATTTCGGAAGACAGTACAGCCATCTTGCCTTCGCGGTGGAAGACGGATGATCCCTACAGAGCAAAAAAAACCTCTGGGGTACCATCCCACACAGATCCCCATCCCATTGCCGACAGTCCCTCCATATGCCAAACTGACCAGAGCTACAATGAGGACCTCATCCGGTACCGTCATGGATTTCTGTTACTAGACCCTGTCTCCAACTCCATCCCAAACTTTTGATGCCTCCTAAAACGCCAGCCCTGGTGTTGGCGGCTTCCTCCCGTAAACAATATGTAATCGAGTATATAAATGGTAATCAGGGTTGTTCAGATCTTTCCTGGCCCCAGCCAAGAGAACCTCAACCTCTGCCGGTTCCCAACCCAGTACACGGGTGAAAAGCGCTAGACTGTAGGCTTGCATTGCTTCGGTCATTATCGCGTTCATATTCATACCCAGACTCCTCCGACGAGGCTCCTTGGGCCATGGAGACAGTGGAACCTGAACAACTTCGTCAGAAATCTCCGCGAACAGAGATGCGATCATACCTTGTGGACCTCGTGGACAGTATCTTGGAACCCTGCTCGGTCCACCAGGCCTTTGATTTGAGGGCTTATATTCATTATACGGCCGAACTTCTCTGCCGCGTGGCTGAGTTCGGTTTGCCACTGGGACAGAACGTTAGATTCAGCTGCTGTGTACAGGCTCTATTGCTGGCAAATCTTACCCTATGCCAGTATGAATGATCTGGGAGACTATTATCGTCTGTGCTGCCCCATGCTGTGCGCAGGTCAATAGTTGTCCCGTGGGTGCAGAGTTTACTCGGTCACCTTCAAAGTCGATGACTTCTAGCCATCCTCCTGGTTTGAGATTTTCCATGCACTGTTGAAATAGCTTTTCCCAGTCCGCTATACTACCACCCTGTGGTTCCAAGCAAGTTAGGTCCCGATCATAGTGTTGTTAATGACTTGCTCCTTCATTCGACTAGGCCTCTGACCATCTAAGGGGACTGAGGATCAACAAATCAACATACCATATGTCCAAGACGTATAAAATCAAAACTGCGCTCAAAAGCCCACTCTGATTCGCAGTCATCTATGAGGAATTCCAGATTTGGAGGGACCCAAGTCGGTTGAATCGGAGATAAATCCGTAGCGACAACCTCTGCCATAGGGAAAGTGTCGGCAATTTGGATTGCCCTGGGTGAGAAATCAGCTTTGGAAAATCACCTTTGGGAATACAGGCTAATCCGACCAAATCCCTGTCCCGGTGCCTATGTCAAGGATGCGTTGGGGGGCCTCAATTGGTGCTTTGTACAGCTCTCCCCCGAGAACCATAGATTGGACATGATGGAGCAGATCGAGTCTTTCCTGCTCCTGCTCATCATTGGGAGCGAAATATTTTCCAGCCTTGTAGGAGTGGTACCGGCGGCCGTTTTCGTACTGAAAGTCGAAAGCGCTCGAAGATACAGAAGTACATTCGGAATAGGCGCCTATGCTCTCGGCATAAGCAGAATCGGCATCACCGTCGTCAGCCATAGAGAACTGATGCTCAATGGGCCGTGATTCGAGGCTCCGAAGAAGTTCGATTCATGGTGCTAATGTCCCGTATGCAACCATGAGCAGATCTCATGAGCGGAAAAGCGAGACAGAACGAATATATTAGACCAAGGCCAGATATCCCAGCCTGCACACCGATGCGGGCCTCCAGGTACCAGGTCCTGAGCGCTCTTGGTCTCAGGCATGCCGTCTCCACCAAAAGATGGCTGATGGATAAGCAGTAACAGTGGGCGAATGAAAAGCCGTTCACACCACTGAAGGTGATGAACAGGCAGCTTAACGCGACGGCTCGTAAGCACCGACCAGACAAGGTCGCTGCTCCAGTGTTCGCCGTCATGGGCGTCACTGTACATAGGTGTGGTTGTGAACAGACAGATCACCCCGGGCTGTCGACCCTCCACCTGGTGGGGAACTTGCATGGCACAATGGCGTTTTTGTCGATTGAGTTTCCAGAGAGTTTGCGTGAGTAGCGGCGCTAGATGGTTGAATCGACTTGGTTCGTAGGCAGAACGGATGAGAGAGATTGAGTAACGCCATAGCTGGCTGCAGTCGCTAGTGGTGAGCACAAAGCACATGGCTTCTTCGTCCCACATGCGGGTGAGTAGTTTTCTTTTTCCTGGAAGAGATAGTCTCCCGGCCATGGGTGGACAACCATCCAACATCCCAAGCCAGAAAGATGCATCTCGTTTGCATAGGTGGAAGTTGAGGGATGGCAGCTCGGCAAGGGTGACAGCGCACAAGAGGCGCCTCGAGGGAGGTCTAGGGGCCCCCTAGCCTTCCTGTAGTACCTAGGTCCATGGCGAAGCATTCCTCCTTCGCACAAGGACTTTTGATTTCCAAGATTTGTGAGTAGCGGGGCAAGTGGTAGTGGTGATGGGGATGGTGCTAGTGATGGTGTTGGGCGAGGTTGCAGGCGCGGATGTACGTTGCCTGCGGGTGCGCAGCACAAGCACCACCATGGCGCACATAGCCAGTTCAAACTGTTGCAACGTCCACCACCATCACCTACCACCACCATGATCCATCAACCAACCACCTCACCAACGAATTGAGATCGGGACTTGTGCCTCCGAAAGGACCCATGCCAGGTATCTCGTGGCTCCGCGTACTTCCCCCTCGGTATGGCCATTTCCGAGGGAGCGACCTGGTGATTGTCACTGTTATTGGGCTGACGGTCTCCTCCATTTCGCTGTGGCCCTTTTGAAAAGCACATCAAAACAATCACCATCCATACCCATCGCCCTTCTGGACGGTGTCAGACTGTCGGCAAAGAGATCGCCGGCCCATTGTTGTTGTTTCCGCTGTCAGACAAAGCTAACCATCTTCTGGCAGCAACCTACTGCGGCCCTCCACTCCTCTGACCACAACCCCCTGTCCTTATGCGAGAATCTGCAGAGCAACCCTTCCTCCCGGCCTTAACCCCAAGATAGGCAGTTCGCTTTTGTGTCCTTCTGTCTCGGAAATGGGGATCCATGGCGTATTCAGGAGCGCTCGCTATCGCCCAAACTGTGAACCACTCCGTCCACTCGATTTGGGGGTAAAACAATTTCAACTGTTCCGCAAGAACCTTCTGTTGTCCTTTATACTCGACATGCTTTCAGAGGTGTGCTCTAGTTAGGGATAGTGCGTGTTGTGACCGCAGCCTAAAGATGGCACTCATTTCGTACATGAATCCTGCTGTCCTATGGGCATTGGCATGCGCATGCCTGGGTGGCCTTGCGGTTGTCGTGATCTATCGCTTGTTCTTTCACCCCCTCTCGAAGATTCCTGGACCCAAACTTGCAGCGATCTCGCGCCTTTATGACTTCTATTATGATTGCATTCAGGGAGGAAAATTTGTGTTCAAGATCGAAGAACTCCATAAACAATATGGTAAGCCATTTCACAGTAGGTCTTCGGCGGCTACCAACTAGTTTGCAGGTCCCATTGTTCGGATAGGACCCAACGAGGTCCATATCCATGACCCGGATTTTTTCGATGAGTTCTACAATGTGACTAGCCGTCTCGATAAAGACGCATGGTACTATGCTTTCGTTGGGTCGAAAGATGCTGGCTTCGGTACCGCCAATGTCGACCTCCATCGCACCAGGCGAAAAGCAATGAGTCGATTCTTTGCAGCCTCAGCCATTTCAAACCTGGAATCATCTTCGCGGGAAAAAGTATCCAAGCTCTGTCAACGGCTGAGGAATATGCGTGACGAGGGCAAGCCCGTCAATCTTTCCAATGCCTTTCGCTGCCTCGCCGCCGACTCTGTCACCAATTAGTGAGTTCCCCTGGAGATCAGAGGCTGCACAAGAACAACCACCCTAACAAGTTGCAGCTGCATGCCGAAAGCCTTCAATCTGCTTGATTCAATTGACTTTGCCGACGACTACAACCGGCAGGCTCGTGTTATCTCCCACATTGCCGTGTGGCATCGTCACATTCCAATCATCATCCCTATATTCATGCGGATGCCCAGATGGCTTGTCGCAGCTACCTCAACTGAAGGGGGAGTGATGGCATTTGACTTCCAGACGGTAATTCCGCCCGAGGTTCTTTTGTAGCCGGGGACTGACCACGTTTAGGATTTGGCGCGACAGGCGGCGGATGCCGTTCATGCCGAGAAGCGAAGCGACAAATCCGTGCTTGATGGAATTATCAACTCGGACGCTATTCCGGAGAGCGACAAGACTGTCGATAGAATAACCCAAGAAGCGCGGACACTGGTGGGTGCTGGAAGCGAGACAACAGGAAATGCTTTGGAGACCATTACATTCCACGTTCTCGCCAACCCAGAAAAGCTTCGACGTCTGAAGGAAGAATTGGCCCGTGCAGTAGAGTCGTCAAAGGGTACGGAAGATCCTTTGACTAACTACAGCACGCTGCAACGCCTGCCTTACCTCACCGCCATCATCAATGAAGGGCTGCGAATCGCATGCAGCGTCTCAGGACGACTTGCGAGGGTGAATCCTCGACAAGCGTATACCTACGGACCGTACGTGTTGCCTCCAGGCACAGTCATCAGCATGGCAATCCGAAGCAATCATACCTTTGAGCAAGTGTATCCCGAACCATTGTCGTTCAAGCCAGAACGGTGGCTGGTGGAGGGGGAGGAGCTGAAAAGGCTAGAGAAATACTTTGTTCCTTTCGGACGTGGAGGAAGGAGCTGTATCGGCAAAGAGCTGGCAATCATGAATCTTTATCTGACCATTGCAAGTTTCTTTCATCAATTCGATGCCGAAATTTTTGAGACGACGCGGAAGGATATTGAGATTGAGCACGACTACTTTTCTCCATTTCCAGCTGTCGACTCGAAGGGCTTGCGGGTCATGCTCAAGTAGCTCTGCCATGGAGCCGGGGGTTGCATTGTTAGTCAAGTACTGGGTAGTTGTTGTATCATGGCTCCCAGTCCACAGACTTGCCTATTGGGCCAGGCGTACCACGTATTGTTGACATGAAGATGTAAGAATAGTTCTTGGCAAGATCGCACAACAGTAACAGGAGGAACTATACGCAGTTTTGATTGATGGCTGCTTGTCAGACGGGGCTGTTTAACGAGATACGAAGTACGAGTCGACATACTGAGTATAGTACTCGGTACGAAGCGGTCGGCTAATCTCAGTCATGGCGCCGGCAACTGGTGGGAAACGAATCCTCGAATCTTCCTGAGCTTCCCTCTATAGAAATGAATATTTCTCCTCAAACGGCTTAATTGTCTATCTTTGTGTATACGTGGCGTTGGTGGATAAGAAATCCTTCTGCCTGGTTCATTACTTCCTTTAAGATTCGACACTTTGGTCTCTTTTGTTCTGCTTAGAGTCGAGGATAAACAGCTCCCCCCTTATAACACCCAAGCACACCCTACGACTACTTTGACACGCTCAATGGGTCTAGAACGCAATTTCGCGGGCGACCACAAGGCGCACTTGGGATATTGGGGTCCTCCAACGTCCGTCGCCAAGTGAGTAAAGCTCTCTTCGCTCAAGAAGTGGCGATGGTGGCTTGCTTCATGACTGACCGACCTTCGCTCGCAGCTTCTGTGAAGAAGACTACGCCATCACTCTCTACATCGGCGAGTTCGTCAACAGCTTCACGAATCTTGCATACGGTGCGTCGTCTCGATGATATGAGGGCCCCTTTTCTGCAACTCCAGCTAATACTCGTATTTCAGTGTACTGGGCATTTCGGACTCTGCTACCCGGAGAGTCCCTTTTCACTCAACCTTCCAATCTTGCCCTCTTCTTTGTCGGAGTTTTCTCTCTGGTTTTCCATCTCACTCTGAAATATGAGACCCAGGTTTGTGACGACCTGTCCATGTTCTGGGTCTGTGCCGCCCTCGTATACGAGCTCTACACCCTCGGCTGGTCCAAGCCAGCAAAGTTGACATTCGGTTCGATCCTGACCGCCGTTCTCGGGGTCATCAGTGCCTACCATTTTGCGCTCCATCAGTTGTGGTTGCACAACACCACGTTCATCGCTCTGGTCACGGCGATTTGGCCGAGGGTGTTATATCTAATCCGAACGCGATTCCAAGGCGAGAAAAAGCGGTATTGGACCAAACAATTTCGGGTGGGAGGTTTGTGCTTCCTCATGGGATTCGTCGTGTGGGTCATCGATGGAGCTTATTGCGGTGCTCTTCGGGAGACCAGAAAATCGCTGGGCATTCCCCTTGCCTTTGCCCTGGAACTGCACGGATGGTGGCATATCCTGACGGCCCTCGGAGCGGGTTACTGTATTCGGGTGACCAAGGTCTTGACCCAAGAAAATGTGTCTCCGTGAGGACGGCAGAGCTTCAATGGCATTTGTGCAACGACACAGCAACGGTTGCCCAATGAGTGGAACAAGCTGAAGAGCTATCCGGGCAGCTTATCAACACATCAACGTCAGTGCAAATCAAGAGGCCACGAACCCACCCTCGACCCAGAAATCTGTTCCGGCCATTCAGACGTCGCAGGCCAGACATGAAAACATCCGATAGGCCCTTTGGAGGGAAACCTGGCAGGTCTGCTGCTGCGCGACAGGGGCCGGCGATCCAGTATTAAAACTGGGGAATGATATCAGCGTTATAAAAAAAAACGTCAGAAGATAAAACGTCTTTTTCTCAATGGCATGGTCTTTGTGTGTGTCAACGACCAACTCCTCTCATCAGTGTTGTCGAGCAGCGGAAGAGCTTCTATCTTTGCCACGCAGCTGTGGGTATGTTGCGTATGTTGCATGTGTATGTTTGGTAACCCCGCTCCTTCTTGCCCGCTAACGTCACTTCTGCCATGAAGCCTATAAGAATGTCGATGTGTTGGGTTTCACGTCCCATATAAGGGAATGGATATGCCATTACGGCGATCCTCGTCCTTGTAGCAAGAATTTCTTGTTTCTTTTACCACAGCACCGTTCGGGGTTTCAACTTACCGAAGTTTCAGCTTCTCCCGGAAAGCGATAGCTGCCGTTACTTTTGCAACATGCCTTTAATCTAGTCTCGAGCCCACGCCTGGGCCCCAAGTATGGAGGCTGCTTGAAATACGACAAGGTGGATGTCCGCGAGGCAGGCAATCTAGACAGGGTTATTGAGGAGATTGCCGCCCACCATAATCGACTGGATGGCTTGGTTGCGGCCGCTGGAGTGCAGAATGTGACGCCCGCCTTGAACTACACGCCGGAGAAGATCGAGGGGATGATGAATATCAACTACAAAAGGGTCTTCTGCTCAGCTGTCAGTTGCGCTCGGCAAATGATCAAATACAACTGCAGTGGCTCTATTCTACTCGTTGGCTCCATCAGCGGGATGGTCGCCAACAAAGGGTTCACTTCGTCGGTTTATAATTCTTCCAAGGGAGCCGTCATACAACTTAGCCGGTCCCTGGCGATGGAGTGGGGAAAGATTGTGAATGGGAAGCCCATCCGAGTCAATGCTCTATGCGCTTTTCATGCCTTCCCAGGTTACTTACCACCCTCTTCTGGGTTCACAGGGAATATCATGACACCCATGGTTCGGAAGAATTTTGAGGACGATCCTCAGTTGAGAGAGCTTTGGGAGAAAGAGAACATGGTAGGGTTGCCGCTCTTTTGTTCCTGTTCCTAAACCATCACTCACCCTTGACTCAAAAGCTGGGACGGATATCTACGCCTGCGGAATACAGAGGCGCCGCCTTATTTTGCCTGAGCGATGCTAGTTCTTTTATGACTGGTTCGAATGTGAGTTATGGTGTTCCTATTTCAGAGTTGAGAGCGCCTCCTAACTTCCCCTTCTAGCTCGTTATTGATGAAGGGTATACAGCATGGTGAAAGGTTTTGGGAGCAATTTTCACGCCCGTGCTAGGTAATTCGAATGTAATACTAGATGGGAAAGGCAGGGCAATGTAAAAAATCATGCCGAAAGATTGCATTGTTAAATAGACGTGGGCATCAGTCCCAGGCGCTCGAGACGGTCTCGTGTATCTGGATACTGTTGAAGAAAACTGATGTTATGGCAGATCGATGACAAAGTCTCTGTGATGCCTATCGCAACTCAAGCTCGGTCACTGAGCACACATACAATCCACTTTATACTGCGACCTCAAAATATCTCTGGCCCTCAGAAGCCATACGACTATAACTTCGACTCCACCAACGGTTGGATGCTAAAGTTGACTCGGGGGAAATGCAATCTAAGTCGTCCCTCGCCCACATTCGGCTTACTCGAAATCACCACCTCCTTGACTCCTATCGAGACCAATTCGCCCTTGTCGTGATGCGTGAACCCAGACTCGACCGGCCAGATCTCCACCATCTGGCCTTTCTTCAGCCTCAGCGGATCAAGCGGGTCGACGGAGCCTTCTGGCTCGAAGAAATCCGAAGCGAGAATCCTCTCGATGGTTTCCTCACTCGACAGCTCCTCCGGCACGCCGTTCTGCTCTTGCTTCTTGGCCATGGCTTTCCGGAAACGATGGACGTATGCGAACGTCTTTGGAAACTCTGAGGCACTGATGACGTCTTTCTCAAGATACTCGAGCATGTGCATTTTCTCCTGAAGCGTCCAGTCGAAAGTCCAGATACCGTGGATGTCTGCCAGCGTGGGTTCCGGGGTGTCTAGGAGGTATTCCCGCCCGTCGGCGAGCAATTCGTTCTCCATCATGTTGAAGTACATGCGCGCGTGGGACAGACACTCTGCCCGACCTTGCTTCAGCGTCTCAATGTCAAAGGTCCTCCCGGACATGTTGGCCCGGTCTTGAAGCCACTCCTTGTCGTGCATGACTTCGGCGGTCGGTGGGATCAAGCCGGCCGTCCTCCAGAACGGTCCTCCATCGATGAGCCAGTTCTCGAACAGGTGGCCCAGGCCCCTCTCAAAGGGACCGCCTTTGCCTCCTATCCTCGACTCGGGAAATAATTCCTCGAGCTTGTCAATGATGATTCGCGTGTCGCAGTATATGTCTCGTCCGATGGCGAGAATGGGGATGCGTCTGTACTGTATCCCGAGCTTTTCGAGGACGGGACGCGGGAGTCGGTTCAGCACAGTGCAGTGAGAGTACTTCAATCCGCTCAATGCAAAGTACCAGTCCATCTTCCTTCCAAAGACGGAAATGTCGTAGGTGAAGAGGACGATGGGCGGTGCCATGATTGCTGCTTCGGTCGCCCAGCTTTGCCCACCAGCCCACTCCGATACCAAGTGGCTTTACCAACGGACGCGAAATCGATCGTGGTCACTCCAAATCAATCTGAAAAGTCTCCACTCCGCCAGACTCTCCCAAATCTAGCGGGCTTATCAAGAAATTGCTTCTACTCCCGTGTCCTCCCTGTAGGATCCTCAAGGAGCTTAGTGGGACTTTGGTGACTGTACAGCTGGACCTCCCCAGATCGAGAACGAGTATGGAGTATTTCCCCCGCATTGAGATCTTCTCGGGCCTTTCTTGCTTGCAACGTCCCGAGACCCAACCTCGGAAGGAAGCACGCCACGAGCAGAGCTGTGGCCAAATCAACAGTCAGTTTTGAACGAGTCAGGCCATCTCGTCGCATCTCAGACCCCGCAGATGGATTTCGCGGAGCTGATGGGAGTCCGAACCGACTTGCTTCTGGTCAACGGGCTTGACTCGAGTCGCTAGACGCCCATTCGTATCGGATGAGACTCAGGATGCCTGAGTAAGAGTAAGACCACAGGGTGGTCGAGATTCTTCTCTACGGATATCTATCACATAAGAGCGAGGAGGAGAGGTAGGTCTTAAGAGTCCATCCGTTCCAAGGTAAAGTAAATAAAATGCAGTACTAGATTTTTATATGTTCCCCATCTCAGCCTGAAAAACCATCACTGGGAAAGCCCGCTCCCCCCTTCCCCCCCCCCGTGCCTACCACACACTATACCTCATACAATCCAGCCATCATGGCCTCCTCAGACCAGGAATTGAAGTGGAAAATCCCCGAGAAGCGAGACTTCCTCGGCGGCGACCTCGTCGCTCAGAGTCTGGCCCAACTGGGCGTCGAGGTCTCGTTTGGCCTCCACGGCGGCCACCTCGATGCCTTCTTGATCGGTTGCCAACTGGCTGGCATCAGGCTCATCGACAGTCGACACGAAGCCACGGCCGTCCAGGCGGCAGAGGGATATGCCAAACTCTCGGGCAAGGTGGGATGCTGCTTCGTCACTGCCAACAGCGGGTATGTTTTCGAATCTGGAGCCCAAAACATATATTAGGAGTGAGAATGGTCCCTGTTCACATGTACAGATATCTGTACATATGTGACGTGGGACAAACGAAGTCCGAAAGAAGAGCAAGTACGCTGACAAAGTCTCGCCGGTTCGTTGTACAGGTTCTGCAACTCTCTCCCAGGCCTGGCCACGGCCTTTGCGGACCGCTCGCCCATCTTCATGGTCACGTCGTCGCCGCCGCTGCGCGACGCAGAGACGAACTGCCTGCAGGGATTCCACGACCAGGTGATCCTGGCCAAGCCGCTGACCAAGTTCGCGCACCGAGTAACGACCGTGGAGGAGATCCCGCGCATCGTCAGCTACGCGTACAAGACGGCCATGTCAGGCATCCCCGGCCCCGTGGTGGTCGACTTCCCCATCGACGTGCTGTTCCACCCGCCGAGAATGAGCGCCCTGGCCTACGGTTCCGTCATGCGCCCGACCGCGGTGTCCCCGGCGCCCGACCCAGCGGCTCTCGACGAGCTGATTTCGCTATGGAAGGCCGCAAGTCGCCCGGCCATCATCGTGGGCACGGGCGCCGCGCGGACCACGAACCGTGATTCCCCCAAGACGAGCCCTCTGCTCAAGCTCGCTGAAGCGACAAACACCCCGGTCTTCTACTCGCAAAAGTACACCCCGGCCATCCCCTTCGACCACCCGCTCCGAGGCGGCAACTCCGGCACGCTGGCCCGCGTGCGCTTCGCGAAGCAGCAAGCCGCGGACTTTGTGCTGTTGCTGGGCGCGCGCACGGGGTTTTTGCTCGCAGGCCGCTCGGGCGCTATCATCCCGAATTCGGGCTGCAAGCTCGTCCAGGTCGACCTGGACGGTGGGGAGATCGGCAAGTCGCACGCCGTGGACCTGGGGATCGTGTCGGACGCGAACAAGTTCATCAGCGCGCTGTTGGACAAGTTGCACGCTCAGAACAACCCAGTCAGCGGCCACGACGCCTGGATCCAGGACATCCACGCTGTCAAGGGCATGACGTCGCAGTACACCGGCGACGCGGTCGTGCGGCCCGACGGCCGCCTGCACCCGTACTTTGCGATGCAGACGATCATGGAGTCCGTGCCGGCGGACTCGATCGTCATCATGGACGGCGGTGAGGCCGGCGTGTGGGCAATGGAGCACCTTGAGCGCGCACGCCCGGCCACGGGTATCGTGTCGACGGGATACCTGGGCTTCCTGGGCAACGGATGGGGATACTCGATGGGCGCTGCCCTTGCCTGCCCAGACCGGCTGATCGTCAATATACACGGCGACGGGTCCGCGGGCTTCCACATCCAGGAACTCGACACGTACGCGCGGCACAATCTCAACATCGTGACCGTCGTCTTCAATAACTTCTTCTGGGGCATGTCCGTAGCGGGCCAGGACCTGCTGTACTCTGACGCGGACCCCACGCGCGCCGTCTCCTCCCTCTCGCCATCCTGCCGCTACGACGTCGTCGCCCAGGGCTTCAACTGCCGCGGTGCCATCGCCCAGGCCTCGCTCGACGAGGTCCGCCAGCACCTCGCGGAGCTGACTTCTGGCGAAAGGCGGCCCGGCCTGCTCAACTGCATCGTCTCGCGCGATCCCATAACAGAGGTCACAAAGGGCATGGTCGGCAAGACAGACGACAAGGACTGGATCGTCGTGCCTTACTACGACAATGTGCCCAGGCCGTATTATCGCGAGCAAGGTGACAAGAATGGTGTTGCGAACGGGCACTGAAAAGAAGAAGTAATGGAAACGATGATTAAAATGCACAGAGTTAAATTAAAAATGGGAAAGCGGCGATGACGAGAGTTGGAGGAGAGGTGTGCAAAAATTGGAAGAGAAAGAGTGAGGAGGACGAGGCTGTGGACCGACAGGGGGGGAGGAGAGAAGATGAGATTGTCCATTGAATATTTGAAATCCCCGAATATCCCTCGCTATGCGATACGAAGTTGTACAAGAATATTTCTTCGAGGCCTGTGACATGAATCTGAAACTGAGCATTTTTCCAACAATCCTTTGCACTTGAAAGTCGTAGATTGAAATATACACACACCTGGGACAGCAATCCAACAAGGAAGATTCATTGGCTCTACACACCCTTGGGGCCCGCACACACTCAGCCGCCCTCGGGTGAAAGTTCTAATACACACGTCAAAAAATGGATGTTGGCAAATACCTGGGGTAGGTTGCACCCGTTCTTTAGTGGTTGTTTGTATAATCCCTAGCATATCGCTTTATCGTTTCGAGACTTCTTTTGGCGGATTTCAGTTTCTGTCCATTCAGCAAGGTCAAACACTCCAGCCGTGAAGTACACAACCCCGGAATTGTAGGAGCCAACTGATGGCAACGAGGTGGGTTATGAACGCTGGCATAGTTGCGCAGACGCGATCTTCCGATACGAAGGCGAGGATGGTTGATTTTGCGTCATTTCCCAGTGACTTGTCAATCAACGTCATCTCAGTTGTCATTTCCCACCCTTTTCCTTCGAAGTCGATGGCGCACCTGGATTAGGCACTTGACTACTCGCGATGGCGTTCCGATACGATCGCTGAATCTCTAGGTCTTGCCTTCGCTGGGCCTCATACCTTGCAGCGGCATCCTTTTGTTTTTCAAGCTTTTTTTCTCTGAGCTTCTTTTCCATTTGCTCTTTGGAGGAACCGGTCACATTCTGCCAGGCTTTCTTCCCCATGGATTTCACCGAATCGACGCCTTTGTCGACAAGGCTGCGATCTGCTGCAGGAGCTGGCTCAGGAGCAGCAGGCGTGGTCCGGGCAGTGGTGGCGATGACAGTTGGTTCGACGTTCATCCGAGAATAGGGAGTGGTGCTCCCTGACGTGGCTCTGTGGTGCGGTAACGGGGTCAACTTCAGTAAGCGTCTGAAAGAAGCGTTCTGCAGGGCGGTCACTTGTAGCTGGGTGAAAAAGCCATTGACCAAGAAGTAGATCTGAACGGACGCTGGTTGAAACGCAAGGAAGGTACCTGTAATGAGAGGAATAATGTTTCGGACAATGCCCATACCGGGGAGTTGAGACTGTCCAGTCTGCGCTCTTTGAGTGGTAGCTAGGTTGAGCCATGTAAGTGCTGCAGTGGCTACAGGCAAGATATACGTTGGATCAGTAACGGCAATGTTGTTCAACCACAGCCATTGTTCGGCTTCGAAGGCGGGCACAGGTAAGTGCGAGCAGCTTCTTAGAAGATTCCATGCTCCGTAACCAAGGGGAATTTGCAGCAGGAGAGGCCTGAACATCTTTGTGAAAGAGAGCTTGGCGTCTTTTCTGATCTCTCTCATTTGCATCTGTGCCTCCAACACGGCTGTGCGATCGTGGTTCGCAAGCGCCTCTGAACTCCTTGCCTGTATTTCTCTGATGACAGGACTTATTTCTTGGAATTTCGCAGTCATATCTGACGCCGAGAGTGCAAGCGGGAGAATCGATCCTCGGATCAGCAGCACCAGGACTACTATCGAGGCCGTCCAGGACAGTCCGCCAGTGACATGGATGTGTTCCAGACAGAATTGCATGAGAGCAGTCGGGCCCATGCCAAAATCAAGGCCACAGACATCTTTCAGGTAACCAATGCCTTCTGGGACACTGGCTAGTTCCACGGTGTCACTGACTGCCGCGGATGCCCCGGACGTGCTTCCTTGCGATTGCAGAACTGAGTTTTCAATGTTTTGTAGAGCGTCCGATTCGACGCCAGTGGCAATTGCCGGGTCGGCAGCGTCTGAGGTGGAATGCGAGGCCTTGACCGTTCGTATCGATTCAATTGTCGGTTGCGAGGGGGCGGGCGATGCTTGCGTAGTAGTGTCCAGTGTTGGCGCGGGGGGAGTCGACTGTGCAGCTTCGCCGGAAGGCTTGCTAGAGCCCCAGCCAAAGAGGGAGAGTGAGCGAATCTGCTGCGACGAGTTTAGTCGACTAGGGTAGGGCTCTGGTCTTCGTGTTGACCTGGAAATCAAGGTGTAGTGGGAGAACTATTCAAATCAGTACTCTTCGTCCGTTACCAACGCGCCGCAGGAGCATACATATCGTCCATTACCAACCCCAATGACAACCTGCCTTTGAATACTGCGAGTCCCCCGACCCGACCACCTCAACCCCATGGATATTGACATGCTGAACACAGTGTGCTGCAGGAAGTGTCGGGCGTGGGAATGTCATGTCACAGCTTCCAGACGGAAAGGAAACAGAGCATGAAAAGTTCCAGTCGAGTCTGTTAGGGAAGGTGCGCCGAGTTTGTCTTGAACTCCGCACCAGAAGATCGACCTTTGAATTTGTTAAGTAGAGATTGTTTTGAAGTAGGAGTTTCTATTTCTAATCTCTCCATCACGGAGAGCTTTTTGGGTGCCATGGATGTTGCCATAATCATGTTCATCCTCTCGAACCGGAGCAGACCGCCAATTGCTCTCAAAAAATGCTATTCGTGCTCAGTCCGTCCCTAAAGCTCGTCCCGCGTTGCAACGCCACGGTGATGCAAAGCTCGCGTTGATTCAGATGTATCGCTGGACAACAGCACCTCCTCGCTTAAACTCTGCCATATCCCCGAGCGCTTTGGTCTTGTCGTTGAGCTCCGTTGTTGGGAAGGTGGTTTGCAAAACAAAGTCCCTCCCGCTTGGCTCGGCTCGCCGAACGAAGTCATAGACGTCTCCAATAGTCTGGGTTGTGTTAAAGCGCGAGGTCAGCCTCGTGCCCGAACCTAGGCTGATCCTCAATGTAACGGTTGGTTTCGACTCGTCCACTTCGGCCGTTGGAGGAGCTGCAGAGGCTGACGCGGGTGCTGGCGCCGTAGTCTCTGAGGTGAAACTTCCGGGCATCGAAGCGACTCCAGGCGTGGGGCTTCCCAGACGTTGACCAGAACCTTCGAACGGCCTGTACTTCTTCTTAGGCTTGACGTATTTCTCTTCATGTTGTTTGATCTCCACATCCACTTCCTGGCCTGGCTGGACGTTCATGATGTTCAGCGGGGCGCGTCCTTGTCGGATCGAGTTTAGAATTTCAGCATTCCTGGGATCGTCGAATCTGTACAAGTCACCGTCGTCTATACTGAAGCCATCCTGCCAAAAATGCAGCACTCGTTCCACCCTCTCGGCCCTTCCTCGAGGTTGGTACGGAGCGGGGATCTCTCGCGAAGGTGTATCGTCGCCTCCCAACGTGCGTGCTGAACCAGTAAAGAAGGATTTCTTTGGAGCGGCCTCCTTGGGCGGTGGACCACGCTTCTGAGCCTTTTCCAAAATCCTCTTCCTCAGGTCGTCCGGATTCTGCACGGCCAAACCTGATTTTTCGCCTCCAGCAAAGAGATCTTGTTTATCGTCATCATCCGAGTCGTCGCCGTTTGCGCCGCCTGCAGCGAAATCACCTAGAGTGGCAAACTTCTTTTGTGTAGATGGGTTGCTTTTAGGCTGAGCAGAGCTCGAAGCGGAGGTAGGGGCCGCAGGAACAGGTTGAGAATCTGAAGGGCCCTCTCCTAGCCTCCGACCAGCGCCAAAGGTAGAATGGGCAGATTTATCTTGGGGTTGATGTGAGGATTCTGGATCCTCCTCGTCGACGTAGTCTGAATCATCAGGGTTGTCCTCGGTGTGATCTTCTTGGGCGGCATAGTAATTTGACACCGCGGCCTCGAGTTCCCAATCGTTTGCGGCGAGGAATTGGTGAGCCTGGCTAAGTGGTTAGCGGTTGAGCCCATAGGCGGTATTGGTCCGGAGCCTCACCTGTCGCGAAGATGTTCCCACGATTGCAGTGAACTGTGCGATCAAGGCGTTTTGTTCTGCGGGATCGGGATTCGCCATGATGAAGAGGACTTGATGAGGCGGTTGTAAGGGCAGGTTCGGTATGGAAGGAGAGGCAGAAGTCAAGGTAGACAGAAGGCAGCGGTGGCGGGATTTTATTAGAAACCTAGGCACACCGTGTTGTCTCAAGCGAGACAGTCGAAAAGGTGACGGACGAAGAGAATCACTGGTAATAGAACAGATGAAACGGACCTTGCGAGGCAGCTGGAAAAGTACGTCACAAGCGCGGACACAGGTCGCCTACTTAGCCTGGTGGCTGCCCCAAGCCCTCACTCTCACTAGGCCAGTCTTCGCCGAGATCTGGCCAACTGGGTCCCTAATTGGGACACTCTGGGCGCAAGCTCATTATTACTTAAGCGGGCTTGCCAGCTCTCCAGGTCTTGATTTGTTGGGGGCGTGAATCTCGTGCCAGGAACATCTTTGGAGGCGACAGCAATTCTACCGACAGCTTCCACTCATTGACCTTGAACCTGATACAGATCTGTATATCAGCCTTCAGCTCTTTTGTCGAGCTCCGGAGAGGGCAATCCACATGTATCCCGACTCCTTTCAATCCACGTCGCTCCTTTGAGGAAGAATGAATACCCGACTGCGGCATTCTTGACTGCTCTTCTATGATTCTTCACCATCCATTCCCCTCTGCAACGAAGCATCACATCTTCTGTCATGGCTTCTCGCCACGATCAGTCGCCTTCACCTCCTCAAGATTTGTCGGGATCGCAACTGACCATTCCCTCTGACTCCGAGCCATATTCATCGCTGTCACCACCGTCTTCTTCACCGCCCCAGTCGTCGGATAACAATGGCATCCAGCCAGTTGTAATATATCAACCCCCGACGATATGGTCGATACTGAGAGGAGCCGCTATAAATCTCATTCTACCCTTCGTCAACGGCATGATGCTGGGGTTCGGTGAACTTCTGGCACACGAGTTTGCTTTCCGGTTAGGTTGGAGTTCTACAAATGTGAGCCACTTGGTGACACCGTGTGAATTTCGACATATTGACCAATGCCTAACTTTTTTCCTCGCAGGTATGGCCACGCCATCGATCATCCCATCCTGTCGGTCCCGGCGTCGAAATGAGAGACGACCCGACTCAGATGAGAAGAAGAAACAGTTCCCTAGATCCGGGTGTGAGGGACACTGCTTCGTTGGAATAAAAAGAAACCTTATCCCGTCTTCGCTTCTATCAAGACTACATATTGAAAGACATGGAAAAATTTCCGAGCCAAGCATTTCGGAAAGTGGTAATCGACGAGTTGAGCCGCAGTGTACATATTCAAGAAACACCCAGCTTCCAGATGTGGCATAAAATTGGACAAGAGAAGCAAAAAAATATCAACATGGTCAAGAGCCATGGGCTCCTACAATTCCGGCAAGCGCTCGCGACTTTTGTGCCTGGCATTCGAATTTCGGGTTGTCTGAATACTCTCTTTCTCTCTTGTCATCGGGCTATTGTTTCATCGCTTTGTACCGTTTGTGCTGCATAGCGTCGCTTGTCATGTCTCTTTTTGTTTGATTTGTAGCTAGATCTGGGGAGCCCATTTACGCGTTGCTCTCCGGCTTAGAGCACGAACATCATTTGCACTCGCTTGCATCCCTTGCCCGGTCTCTCACATCCTTCCTCTCGACACCTCACCACAGCCTTTTCACCCCTCGGCACGGCCGACAGTTCTCCATTGCCATGCCAGTCATACCTCTCTATCGGGGACGAAGGGTTTTTCGAGGAAAGAGCATCCCCCTTGCACCCAGGGAGGACGAAGAGTCCGACTACTGGACTTTTCTCATTGTCCTCATTGGCATTGCCGGGTTCGCAATGCTCTTGGCTTTGGTGGGATTGATCTGGGTCAAGTGTTGCAGGAAGCGAGGCGATCAAAAGCTCGTCGAGAAGATCGCAGCTGAAGTTGCGGGCACACAACGGACCCAAGTCGTTTCTGCCTCTGCATCGGCCCGATCCAGTCGCACATTGATCGCGAACCCTGTTGTCGAGAGGAGAAGAGCCAACATGTTGGCTCTCAATGCTTTCGTGGGGCGGGAGGAAAGAATTTACGCAGACAGGAAACGGTCCAGAAGAAGCAGAGGCCGGAAGAGCTCGTCCATCATGCTTCCCGTAACATTGGCTTCTCTTCGAAAATGGGCAAAACGGTCTACCCTAAGCGGCGATCAGGATGAGCTGCGACCGCCATCGAATCATGCGAGCCCGACCTTGAGCTCCAATTCAGAACTCTGGCCAATCCCTACTTCAATCCCAACACATCCATCTCCTCTGCACTGCAAATCCAAGTGCACATTCAACACCAGCACCGACTACGAAGAACCTTCCCGATTGTTAGAAGATATTCGACCCAGCACCAAACAGACTTTGACGGCGTGAGTGGAGACCATAACAGTTGGATGCGGAATGAAGATGCTCAAAAGCCCCTAAGGGAGTGGCAAAAAGGACATTGATGGAGAATTGCATCAAGTATGCTCTTGCAGGTCTGATTCGGATATCAGTGGGTCAGACATATTCTTACTCGGGAATAGGACAGGCGAAAGCTATAAGAGTGAGGCAGCAGGCCTGCTGATATGTGGATAGGACAGTGACCAACAAAGTTCCATCTTTATACAAAAGCAATCCAAGTTCTTGCGTTTCCCGTAGGTTCAGCACGGAGATAGCTTCCTTTTGATGTCCGAGGAGCAGATGGTCGACCTTTGTCAACTTGTTTGAACCGACTCGCCGGATCCGAAGAATATGGAACCCGAAGGGTCGGCAGAGATTTCGGAAGCGAATGCTCTGTTCCCGGGAGCTTTGTAGAGAAGAACTTTCCCGATTCGATGAAACGACCTGCCTTGCTGTCCCACCCGGATATGCTTTCTGCTACATATTTGAGCCTCGGCATTGATACAGGTGTATGGCGAGATGGCAAGATGGATAGGGAAGCCCTAGCATTTGTCAGAAGATAGGGAGAAGAGAGATTTTGATCTCCCACGTCCGGGCCCATCGTTACTACTTTCATGAGACTGGGGTACAAGTGATACTTTCTTCATAGGTAGGTACCTCGTAAGGTCTGCGGGACATTGTCGTCCGCCCACTCCCGCCACCACTCTGACTTTGCCCAGTCTCGCCGTCTCTACCAAGTAGGTATGTATTGTCCCTGGACTCTACCGAGGCATTGCGCACACTTGCTTACTTGGGCGGAGCTCTAGCTAGCTGGCTAAGCGTTCGAGGCGCCAACTAGATTTATGGTACCATAGGAGGTAGATATACAGTGCTCCCCGGAGTTAAATTACATATGTACCTCGTTACTCCGTGGATGGCAAATAGATGGGCTCCGGCGTCCCTCCCGAACAGCGATCTTCGGGTTCGGGCTCGGACGTGGGGATGCGGCGGGCATTTAAATGTGTGGGAGGTGGTCTGTGTTTCTGGGTTGCTGGGTCGATTTTTTGGGGTGCCGCGGAGCCCAGCAGCATCCACCCATCCCATGTTGCCATCCATTCTGAACTAGGCATTAGTTAGCCAGTTGGCTACGAGATAATGAGTTAGCTAGTTACCGACCTGCGGAGGAGGGACAGAGGTAGAACGAAGTACCACAAGGCACAATATCTAATGCCCCCTTGGCTTTGCCGTGCGCCCACGCTACGCCCCAATGGCCTTTCCCTGTCCCATAATATTCCGTATAAATATATATATATCATATATCTTCACACCGCACACTGTGTCCCACGACACCTGCTGAACGTGCTACATACACACATATATTTATATTAGTGTGTGAAAGGCAATCAATTGCACATCATTGCTGCCCTCTCCGAACCCACCAGGTACTGTAGCCTATTACACAGACACAGAGCACAGAATTCTCTCCAGGAGGCGGTTTTGTTGCTTTCCTTCCCGACCCCATCGTCGATTTTGAACTTTGAATTTTTTTTTTTTCCGCCGTACGTCCTTGAATATCTTTTGGGGGTGTTTATATGTATAGACGAGACTGAAAGGCTGCTCGACATCGTTCTCACGTTGCAAGACAGAGAAATACAAGACGAAACAAGACAAGACAAGACAATAAGACAAGACAGAGAGTGGCCGTTGGTTTTCTCTGAGCCGTCGCCGTCTACTACGGAGCAGCACTCTGTGGTCTGGAGACGAAGGAGGAGCGAGCAGTGAGTTCCTTGACCGCAGCGAAGAAGGGGAAGAAGAGCAAGCAAAAACACCCGAGGAAGGAAATCGAAGAAGTCTGGCAACATGGCACAGCATCAACAACATCCCATCCCGCGGAAACTGTGGGAGCATCCGGATCCCGAGAGCACCGATATGTGGAAGTTCAAGCTGAGCTTGGAGAGGGTCAGTGGGCGCAAATTCGAGGTACGTTTACCCTTTGCGGACCTCTTGTGGTGTTTGTCGTTCGCTTGTTCATTTCGAGCGGTCTATGGACCGAACGGGGGATGCGGCCTCTGGGCATGGACCAGGAGATGTGGGCCAGCGTGGGAACATTGCCCCTCCTTACCTGTGAGGAAGAGGAAGAGGAAGATCTCTGTTGGCGGCAGTATGTGATTTCACATTCACGACCCCTACTGACTCGGATTGTCTACACTCTCGCAGAACTACGACGCCTTGTACAATTACTCGGTCACCCATCGATCTGCCTTCTGGCGCCACGTCTTCGAATACTTCCCCATCGTCTACTCCGGCACCGTTCCAGATCCCGTGGTCGACGAATCAGCCAAAATGGACTCGATCCCGCGCTGGTTCACCGGCGTGCGCATGAACTTTGCCCAGAACATCCTCTTCTCCGGCGATGAGAACGGCCGTCCGGTCATCGACGCGGCTAAGGCGGATGATAAGATTGCCTGCACCGAGGTCCGCGAGGGCGTCTTCCTAGAGCCTATCAGACATGTCACCTGGAAGGAACTGAGGCAGAGAGTTGGAAGGTTGAGCCAGGCAATGAGGGCGCACGGGGTGAAGAAGGGAGATAGGATCGCGCTCGTGGCGAGTACGTGTCTTGATACACTGACAGTGTTTCTCGCGACTACTACGCTGGGGGCCCTTTTCAGCAGTAGTTCGACAGATATGGGCGTCAAGGGTATCCTGGATCGACTCACCCAGATCAAGCCTCGATATCTGTTCATGGATGACTGGGCCGTGTACAACGGCAAGAAGATCGATCTGCGGCCCAAGATGAAGGACATCATGACCGGGATGCGAGCCGTGAATGAGTTCCAGGGAATCATTTCGCAAGCTCGCTTCCAGCACTCACCGGCCGATATTTCAAGTGTGCCGAGAGCCACGACGTGGGCGAGCTTCATCTCTGCCGCAAAGTCTGATAACTTGGAGTTTGAGAATACCGATTTCGCAGATCCGTTTCTGGTCGTATATTCCTCCGGGACGACGGGGCAGCCAAAATGCATTGTCCACGCGATTGGAGGAGTCATCATCTCGGGCCACAAAGAGTACAGGTTGCACCGGTGCATCAACGCGAACTCGAGCCAACTGCAATACACGACAACGGGATGGATCATGTATTTGGCTAGCGTGCAGGCTTTGATCACGGGATGTCGAATGGTGATATATGACGGAAGTCCTTTTGTGCCTAACTTGACGAATCTGTTGAAGTTGGTCGGGCAGGAGAAAGTGACGCATTTGGGCATCAGTCCAAGATACTTACAAACTCTGCAGACCAACGGTGTCATACCTAAGAAAGTGGCGGATTTGAGCAATCTCAAGGTCATCACCAGCACGGGTATGGTATTGTCGGATCAGCTATTCGAATGGGTCTATGACGAAGGGTTCCCGCCTTCAGTGCAGTTGGACAACATCTCTGGTGGAACTGACCTCGCAGCATGCTTTGGGACTGGCAATCCAATCCTCCCGCTGTACGTTGGGGGCTGTCAGTGTTTTTCTCTGGGTGTCCCTGTCAAAGTCTTTGATCAAACCATCGAGGGGGGTCAGGGGGTCGAAGTTGAAGATGGGGTGCCAGGCGAATTGGTCGCGTATCAAGCGTTTCCAACCATGCCTGTCACGTTTTTGGGAGACAATGGTCCACAGCGGTACTTCGACAGCTATTTTGCGCGCTTTGACAATGTCTGGACACATGGCGATTTTATCATGATCCATCCAGTCACGAAGCAAGTCATGTTCTTGGGCCGGGCTGATGGTGTGTTGAACCCCAGCGGCGTGCGGTTTGGTTCTGCCGAGATATACAGCATCATCGAAGCCAAATTTGCGGACAAGATTAGCGACAGCATCTGTGTCGGGCAAAGGAGACCAAAGGACCAAGATGAGAGGGTAGTTTTGTTCTTGTTGATGAAACCTGGTCACCAATTCACGCCACAGCTCGTCAGTGAAGTCAAGGAGGCCATCCGAAAGGCCACCAGCCCCAGGCATGTGCCCAAATTTGTCTTTGAGACAAAAGAGATTCCGGTAAGTTCCATGCGTCAGGCATATTAGTGACGATCGGCTGACATGACGGGCTCTCCAGACGACGGTCAACTTGAAGAAGGTCGAATTACCTGTGAAACAGATCGTGTCGGGCAAAGTCATCAAGCCTTCTGGCACGCTATTGAACCCAGAGAGCCTGAACTATTACTATCAGTTTGCGAAAGACGAGAACCTGGTCGATCTGACCGAGCCAAAGGCAAAACTGTAGTGCGGTTGCAATGGAGGTTCAAACCAGGATACGGCAGAGAAAGGAGAACCCATAGATGTAGACTGGGCAATGCTCGAGCACAGCAACTCGGCAGCTGCAGGAGCAAGTTCGTGCTTGCCACGAGATGGCTATTTTTTAGCGGCGAAGTTTTGTCTCGGTCGTGTAGGTTGCATTCTCGAGACCCATGGCAACCACAGGCGACCATGCCCAGCGGTGACGTGCTTGGACCCCAGCAACTGAATTTCACGGACCTTTTGTCCATATCCTTTACAGCCGCATTGATGGGGAAGGAGTCTTGTAGCAGCAGTCTTCGTCGCAGAAATTGTTTGAGGCAGCTTCAATTGAAGCCCAGAGCCAGAGAGGACACGGCGGTAATGTCATGTCATGTCGCGCTCCCGATGAGGTGAGACAAGTGCGCTGCGACATTCTGGTGTCAACCACGTCCTCGTCGCCGGCGTGGTGAAGCTGGCCATGCCTGTGGCCGGCAACGTGCATAACGACGACTGCTGCGCCAAAGGATTATGATTGTCATCATTAGGCGACTCCTTTCTGGCGTCGACTGGCAGTGGTTTGTGGTTTGTCGGCACAGTGAGAGGTAACTGAAACTCTTGGCCCGCCAAGCCAGTCAATGGTCCCGGCCAGTGGGAGGCGCGTTGAGTGATTCCGATCGAGGTCAGGTCGAAGCGAGGTGAAAGTGAGAGTTGATCATGATTATGGTAGTCGACTGACGGCGAGGACAGAGGACATCTACATAGCTACAGCACCGCCCTCGTCCGGGCTCTGCATCTGCTCTAGACAGTAAGGAGGTCTCGAGATATGTGGTGATTCAGTGAACGATAAACGGAAATTACTCGTCCTGATCATTCACCTTCCCGTCGGTCGCGTCTCTGCTCTCACAGCTCCACTTTGACGCGTCCCCCATCAACACCATCTTGCCCGTCCTCTTATCCTCATCCCTCTTCCCTGTCTCTTCACAATCTGCACTTCACTTTGCCGTTGCCGGTCACGCCCCAGCAACCCAATCGCTGCCTCAGGACGCGTTGTGATCGCCTTCATCTGCTCACCAGCCTGCAGTAGCTCGCCACACTAACCCTGCTGCCCTCGTCAACTTGACCATCTCCTCCCTCATCCAGGATCTCGCGTTCGAACATAGACCCCACGTCCAGAACGGCTCCCTAGACTGCGCCAGCTTGGTCATAGCGCCTGGTAAGCTCCCACGACTGCCATATACCCTCTTCCTCCGCTCTCCTGCTGCCAACATTCCTTCCTCTCACAGCTCTCTGAATGAATTCTCATGCGTGATACATCTCCACCAAGACCAACACAACTGATAATACTAGAGTTGTCATCAAGCATTGGCCTTGTGGATTCACTCCAAGTACGCTTTCAGTAGCTCGCGTCCTTGAATTCACTCGAGTTAACAAACACCTGAACAAGGCTGAGGGCACAATTACCAAAGTCCTCCATCCACACCTTGCCTCCTTTCCTCCCCACCATTCATCTTACATCAACTCCGTTAAGATGGCTGCTCTGGCTCCAATTACCACTCCTGCTCGTCAGCCATTTGGGATCGTGAATGAATCAAAGCTGAGAAGCTTACAGAGCTTGAAAAATCGACAGAATGGTAAGCCTCGTTCGTTTCTCGCATCCAATCTTGGCTTTCGCTCCGTTCCATTCGATGGAGATACAATAAGCTAATGTCTATCCTCAGCCATCACACCAAACTCTGCCCCGACGTCATTGAAACGACGAGCCGTCTCTCCCGATTTCGAAGGAGGTTCAGATGGCGAGAACGTTGATCCAAATATCCTGGACTCCTTACACAAACGTAAAAGATCGACTTTCGACAGGGACGTATCACTTGCAAAGACACAGCGGTACTCCTTGAACGTGACTGCCCTCCCGTCCTCCAAATCTCGTTCTAGTGCCACTGTTGCCTCGACCCCACGACTTGATACATTTGTTAAGCCCTCTACTACACCCGCCTCGGCACCTCCAGCAGGCCGTTCGCCAACACGTGAACGCTCTGGTCTTCTTCGGTCACGGAAACGTTTCAATGCACCTCCATTCTCCAGCTCCACCCAATCTCCATCTCTGTCCCTGTCCGCCGCATTGAATGGCACGAAGAAATCGCGTCTACAATCCCGCAAGCTCAAAAGTGCGACAATCGAAACTAGCAAGCCAAAATCATGGTTCTTCGACATATATGAAGAGACTGAGGAGATCCAAGACTACCGCATGAACGAATGGACCATGACACAAAGCACGACGGGACTGGATCTCAGTGATGACGAAAGCAAGAGTCTACACAAGAAGTCGTCGTCTGCCGATAGAGGCAAGGAGAACATTGATCCCAACGAAGTAACCGCCCCCGTAACTAGGTCCATGACTGCTGCTGCCAACGCCACAGCGACTGCCGGAAAGGCCAAGGGGAAAGAAGTCAAGATGGCCGACAACGGTGAAATAAGAAGCCCGCTGGCGGATCTTAACCCCGTGGAATTCTATGCCGAAGGTCTCGATGCCACCAGTGTGGTTCTCGTGCAAGACGAGGACGATGAGGCAGAAACTGACGTGGAAGGCGAAGAGACTAAGCAGCGTCATGACTTTACCTTCCAACCTTCTACCACCAGCGGTTCACTGTCGTCGACCGCGAAGGTCATTGAAGATCTCTGCACGCCGAGCTTCGCTCAGATATCGAGCTCTGCCACGCCCAGTTTACTTGCCGATGCACTAGTTGTCAAGGCTGGAACCACTGGCTGTCTTTTTACTGACGCCCACTCTGCACGTGCCGATGCTGATGGTGACGTTGAAATTGAAATCTGGGAAAGTGAGAGTGCCAAGGACGAGAGCGAGAAGGCTGATCTTCAGCTCGAGAATGCTGTCGACGTGGGAAGTCCGTGCTCATCGGTTGGTGACCAGAATGTGTTTGCCCTGCAGGAGCTGTGAACAAGGCCACTTTCCTTTTTCTGCCATCTGTTGCGAACATGTCGACCTAAGTGTGTCGTACTAGCTCTGTGTTTGACACAATCTCGACCAGGCCTCAACTTTGCTATGAGGTGAATAATGCTGCCAGTCCAAGCCACATCGAGCTTGATCACATCCTCTTGTATTGTCACTGGGGGCTTCAGATCAGAAGACGACAAGGATCACAACGCCGCCTCTCCCGTGGCTGCCCTGATGTCTTGTCGACGTGATCAGTAGCTCTTAGCTCTCCCTCGCTCGGGTTCGCATACATGGCGCTCAATAGAGCTGATCTCTGGGGTGTCTCAACAGATCCTGTTTTGTGGGTGACAATCCGGGTCCCGCCGTCATTTTCAACTTTTGTTGTGCCGATCGAAGATTTGTCTTTGGCATGTTGTTCATGTGTGGTTATGTCGATTTTGTTCTGTTCTGTTCTGTTCGCGCTTAGGCTCATCGACTTTTTTTTTGGTGCTTTTCAAGTCATGGCGTTCCATGACGTGTGGGATACAGATTGAATGACGGCTGCCGAGCTGTGTGGTGTACCTACCTTGGCCGGGCCGTTCAGGAGGAGCTATCATCGGCACTGACGTCCCCTCATATCCTAGGATAGGCGAGATTTGTTACTAGTGTCCTTACACTTTGTCCTGTAGGTATGTGCCTGAGGCAGATTGGTAATGCGTCGAGATAGACGGAGCCAACGCAATGAATGCCCAAGCATATCCTTACCAAGTATGCATGATTCGTTACCCATTGCCATAATATCAGACTTGCATTTGCACTTCCGCTTGTGGAATTCAGGCAATAGCGTTCCATTGATCTGGTTTTGATTTGATGGCAGTGTTACCGCACTGCAGTACACAGTACTGCATGTCCTCTCCAGCCGTCGAAAGAAAGCTCCATGCCTCTCTGGGGCAGGCCTGCATACCCTTTTCCCATCTCTACCTATCCTGCTCTGTGCGTACGTAACAGAGCACTTCTGGGTTCGGCACGCACGTGCAACAACGCACAGAGGCCTGTCCAGCAGGTCGGGAATCGAGAAAGCGTTTCTGGTTGATGCTGAGAGGGCAACACCACCACCAACACCACCCTCAGAGAGGCAGCGGCTAGGGCAGCGAGCGCCTAGCACGGCGACGGGGCATTGAGAAGTAGGAAAGGGCCGATAAAACCCTCAGGAATAGGTAGACGGCATCCAAAACATGGAATACTCTATTAAACTATAAAGAATGGTACTCTGCCAGCACTGTGAACTGTTCGCCACTCCCCCTTGGCCCTTTTCCGTTTAATATGTGACTAGACAACTCTCTGTCCTGCTAACCCCCATACCATCCCAGCACAGCTACTTTACCTTGTTACAATATATATATATATATGTCTTCTTGGAGATTCGTCTATCTCCTCAGTATATGTATACACGCCCTTCCGCACATGTGGCTTGCTTGCTCCCGCGTATACTCGGTGATATGTGATAACATGGGCATATATATATGTGTGTGTGTGTATGTATTGGTATTTACATTGATGTCAACATTAACGTCGACACCAACGGCGTCATCGGCCCAAACCAGCAAGCTCGTAAGGAAAGAAAGGGGCCATTCCCCATCGACCATCTCCCATGTTTCCGGTATAGTATATTCATCCCAGATCGAGGCCTCATAGATAATCGCACTCATAGTCACAGCCGCATTCACAGTGGTCGTCGCCGTCGCCGTCGCCTTCGACGCCCGCATATTCGTTTGAGCCGCCCAATCTGCCTGCTCCGCCTCCTCTTCCACTTCCAGTGCTTGTGCGCAAAAAAGCCCAATGTTGGCGGTGATGATGATGGCGCGCTGAGAGTCTGTCATTGTCGCCGGCACTGGTGCTGTCGCCGTCGTGGTCGCCGTGGTCGTACTCTGCATCGTCGACATCTCCGTCTTCCGCGGTCGCGCCGTGGCCGAGCTCGTTAGCATTGTCGTCGCCACTGTCGCTCTCAATGTCATTCCGATTCTCATCTGGTCCTGAGCTCG
Organism: Cladophialophora bantiana CBS 173.52; assembly: GCF_000835475.1. NCBI lineage: Eukaryota > Fungi > Ascomycota > Eurotiomycetes > Chaetothyriales > Herpotrichiellaceae > Cladophialophora > Cladophialophora bantiana. The sequence continues at coordinate 324,421 of NW_015971583.1, forward strand.
TCAGGGATCCGGCATCACTTGCGCCATGTTCGGCGGGTTTGACTTGCCTTCCTGAACTCGCCGCGGCAGTGCGGTGTGCTTGGGTACCATCATCCTCATCCTCACGCTCCGCTTGGTCTCCTATTCCTGCTCTCGCGACAGCCGCGTCTGGCTCGACAGTGGTTGACCAAGTTGGCTCCGCGTGGCGTATCGCGTCCTCACCACTCGCAAGCACCCCGGACAGACCACTGGCCATCCCCTCTAGTTTCTTTTGCTCGTTAGACAGCGCGCTGTCGTTAAATGAGGACGGGGCCTCCATGTTCTCTCCTTCGCTCACCGTGATACTCCCATTAGCATATTCCCTGGCCTGCCTTAGGTTCTTCTTTGCTTTTGTTGTCTCACATTTTTTTGGCATCTTCTCATCCCTCCATTTGACCACGTCCGCAACTGCCTGCCCGGGACACTTCTTCCTGACCAAGAGGAAGCCTTGGATCTCCGCTGGCGACAAGGCCCGTTCAGGAAGAGAGTCAGCGAATCGCTCCGCAAGGTCCACCACTGAGCTGCCGTCGAAAGACTCCCCTGGTGATAACCGTGGCTTTGGATCGTTGTTATTACCAAGGTGGCCGACGTGACTGCTTTCGACATCGCCGCTCTTGAATGTAGGTGCACCTGGCACTTCGGTCTCTGGCCTGCTCGGCAATATCTGACTGATCCTCGCCGGCTGCCGCGTCATCTCGATTGAGTCAACGCAATACATGCGAAGAAAGAGGTCTTTGATCTGCTGCTTAGTTGCCAGGTCAAACTTGATGGTCAAATCAATCCGACCAGGCCGGGTGAGGGCTTCATCCAATCTTTCCAGGTGATTGGTCGTCATGATGAGGACTCTGCCCTCCTGACTTGCGACACCGTCTATGGCATTGAGAAGGCCAGAGAATGTCAGTGTGTTTTTGAATGTTGGTTCTTTCCCAAATGCATTGGGCTGACCTACTACCGTGGGCGGCGGGACGCCAGCAGATTTGTCTTTGGCATCTTCATCCTCAAGGGACTTCTTCTTTCTCTGTGTACCTTTGCTGGACGGCGACTGATTGGTCGTTTCTCGCTTTTCCGCGTCCTTCGCTCCCGGCGCCCTGCCTAGGCCAGCACTATCAATGTCCTCAAGGAGTAGGATACATCGCTTTGGCAGGCTGTTGAAGAGCAAGACCAAATCTTCTTCAGTCAGCGTAGCTTCGGACAGCGCGAGGCAATAGATGTCAAGTCCAAAAACCCCGGCAAGAGCAAACGACAACGAGGTCTTGCCGGTCCCTGGCGGACCATGAAAGAGGTAACCTCGACGGTAGGGAATCCCTCGATTGCTGTACCATCGCGCCGTTCGCGGGTGCAAAAAGTCATTGAAATCTTTCAAAATGGCCGCCTTTTGATCGTTGTCCAGCACAACCGTGGCCATGGACCTGCTGGGTCTGTTTGCGATGGTGGTCCAAGCTTGTCCGCGTCCAGATCTCTGAGACTTTGGGGTAGGGCGCTTAATCGTGGTCGTGGACGTCCGACGAATAAGGTGGAATTCCCGGGCTTCTTGGATCATGCTCTTGATTGGCTTGGGAGACAACCAGATAACTGATATTTCCAGCCGCTCTCTTTCGTACACGGCGCCGGTAAAGTCGCTGGCGACACGATCGCGACTGCGGTACAACCGGAACAGGCGGCAATTATGGAAGAACCAACCTGACGAAGAATGCGGTCGGAACGTCGGCGGGGCCCGGGCAGACCAGTTGTTGAAGTTAAAGATGGTATCTTCCGACATGCCTTCCCGGATCCGCATCTGGTGGTTGTCATCTTCTCCGTAATCTTCCAAGTCGTCGTAGTATTGTCCTGCAGTGTGGGCTCGGAGGGAGCGGATATCTTGTAAATATTTTTGGGCACTGGCCCAATTGAGGACATGATTGTAGATGGGGTCGTATTCTTCCACAATCACCGACGAGCTGAGCGCTTTCACAATGAATTGGTAGGCAGGTATCAGGCCGAATCGGAGTGCAGCCCATACTGTGGCAAGGATGGCACTCCACGAGACAAACAGAGAGATGTCGAGGCCGAATCCGAGCAGGAAGGTTGCGAGGTGAGAAGAACCTGGCACTAATGTATCGAGCACAGTGAGCGGAAGGCGGATAGAGCCAGAAGAGACATTGGCATGAGACTGATTAGAAAATGCCATGTGGAGTTGAGCGAAGTCGTGCAAAGAAGCCATTCTGGATAGTAAATGAGAGACAAAGGAACGTGTAAAAGACGTTTAAATAATGATAACTCGGCTCATTCCAGGCACACGCGGTGGGTTTATGGGAGGCTTGGGAACTCGTATGTTATGGACTTCAGGCTGACAGTCACTCTCACCTTTTTACCTTTTCATAGAATCATTTTCAAGTGGAGTCGTTCGCTCCCCTCACAGTCATACGGGGCACGCCTGGGTGGGAGCCTGCAGAAATCTAATACCTGGATAGGTAACAATGCAGAAGGAAGCGGGACGCGACAGAATTGGCCTGTTCGTCTGAGCCGCTGAGCCGCATGATCCACAGAGCTCGCGTGGAAGCGCGGGATGGAGGGATGGTCCATTGCGGCAGGAACTGGCTCCCTTCACCGGTCAGACATTCGTTGCGACCAAAGGTTTGGGTGTTTTCCTTCATGATGGTATACACGAGATTTGCTTAGAAGGGAAGGGTTATTCTGTGCGACAAGGCTGCGTCAAGATCTGAGAGCAGCGATGTGAAGAGCGCAGTAGGAAGGCCAAAGAGGTGCAGAAACGGGGCAGTTGGTGAAGCTACAGCAGCAAAACGGCGAGTGAGGCTGAAGGGTGCAAAACTCCATTCACAGAGAGATCTCGAAGGGGCAAGTCCGCCGAGGGGTGGGCACGTGTCCTCACTGCGCGGTGGGCGCAGTGCTTGGCAGTACCTACCAGTACAGTACTTGAAACAAAGTACCCCCGACGCCCTGTACTAGATCTCTACAAGTACAAGTACAAGTCGGTGCACAAACCTAGTTACCCACGTGCGACAGAAGCTCCGGAACCGGGTTCCGGGCCGTTGTCTCCTCTGGCGCCACCTGCGCGTCATCACACCACTCGATAACGAGTCGAGGCTGCAAATACAAAGTACTTGTAGGTACTCGCGACCTGTAAGGTAGTCCGGGCTTGCCATCCTTGCCATCCTTACAGGACTGCACCATCTTGCAGTCCAGAGGGCCGGCTGGAATGGTTCCTATTATTCCATCTCCCATAACAGAGCCAAGGGATAAAACTATTAACTGGATATGGTTCCTCCCCCGTAGATAGACAGTTCGCTGACCCCAAACTGAACGGAATAATAACATTGACGAGAAAATCCGCCTGGACCGTTTTGCTCTTGCCTTTGAAATCCAACATGCTTTGTCCTGTGTACCGTCAAACTCAATGGGTATCTCAACGCGCCGAATACATCATCGCCAATGAGTGAAGCTGATACCTCTGTACATATTACCTAGCCTTGCCACATTCCCATGCTTCATAATCTCATATTTTTCATCATATAATCAGCGGCCGTCTCGAATCTCGTTTGCTCTGCATTGTTGGCCCTTGCCTAGTCCAGTCGTTGAAATTCCCCATCAGGATGGAGAGACTCCTCCCACCCCATCGCTGCAAAGTAGGTGCGCCGCGGAAGCCCGTAGACAATGTCTTGATCCAAGTCAAAGGGACTCTGGATTGGGTGCGCAAAGAAATAGGCGCCGTTGAACTCGGAGGCCTTGCTGGAGACCCTCAGAAGAGCTCTTAGCCTCTTGTCGGCCATCTCATGCTGCCGACGACCGCTATGCCAAAAATCCTTCAAGCCTTCCAACACAGGGATGGCACTCGCAATCAAAGCCATGATTTGGCTCTCGTGGCCCATCAGACCTGACACCGGTCCTGCCGCGGTAATGACGTCCAACGCCGCTGTGATGGCGAATCCACTAAAGGGACTCAACGTGACAAATTGTAGGGACGGGTTGTGTTTGCCGTCCCCGCGCTCAGCCAGTTGTTGTATCAATTGCAACAACTGACGAGCATGGTCATATACTTGTCTTGCACAGACGCTAATCCGCAGCTGGTCCATCTCCGCATGGTGAACGTAGCGGTTCAGTATCATGATGGAATAATGATAGAGAATGTGGAAGCCACTGGGCTTTTCTCGTCCATCTCGACCTTGGCGGACGTGTTTCTTGATGTGTTGGTCCCACGTCTTGAGCCGACCCACGATGTCCTGGCGGAAGGCGTCCATCACCACCCGATCTTTCGCTGGAGACTGAGCTCTCCCCCTGCCAATGGTGCTCATGACCTCGTTGAAGATGGCCGCTATCTCTACCAGATAGCCAAAAGCGCCGATTTCTGAGGATTCGCGAGGGGAACGAGGGGAACTGGGTTGACTTTCTGTGGAATTCTTGGGCAGTTGAAAAATAAGCGGTGTCAGGGGGACGTTCCCCATCTCGTAGGCGGCCTCGGGACACGGCAGGCGGAGGTCACAATCAGAACGGCTGACGGTAGCCACGGATGTAGACCAGCAACGACTAAAGCTGTCCATCAGGTATGCTGACCAGAACGTCCTGCGCCTGCATTCGACCAACATTTCATGGCCTAAGCCAAAATCAGATGCTTCCTGACCTTCCATCGTGGAGACTCCCTCCTCCGTGTGGTATCTCAGACCAACAGCGGTTCGCACGGCAGAACCACAATGGTCACCGGCCTGGTTGTACTGGCCCTGGGAAAAAGCGAAAAGAGCCAAGATGAGTTTGGTCTGGATCAGCTGCAAGCTGAACATGTCCCCGTTCTTTATAACAGCTTTGTTCACGATTTCGAGAAACACATCTTGATGGTGCTTCGATTCTGGTTTCGACGATGCAAAGACGGTTCCCATTGCCAGAATTGCATACAGCAACATCTGGTCAGCCAGTGACTTGGTGCGGCAAGTCCGGATCCATTGCTGGAACATTTCTTTGGGTAGAATGGAATACGTCACGCTGTCAACGTACTCGAAATATTTGTCGGTGTAGTGCATCGTCAAGCTGCGGCTTAATTGATAAGGGTCCACGTCCCAAGAGAAGTTGGCTGTGGCTGAAGGCGAGGAAACGGAACCTCCAAGAGATTCTGCACCCGAACTAGCGGACACCTGGCCTTGTGATCTAGGGCGAGGAGATGGGGAGATACGAGGCCTCTTTGTTGGTGGTGCGTTATCTAACCCGTCCTCGCGGTGATTATTCTGTTTATCGGAAACGGGAGAAAGCATGTTGTCCTTTCGCGGTATTGACGCCCTCGACACGGACTGAGGGTATGTATACTCCTGAGGGGTGTAGCCGTCATGGATCCGGTTGATGCCTGTGAACGGCGAGGTTGGAGGTATCGACATCAGATAGCCTGATTGCCGCACTGAAGTACGTGGTCTATGCGGAAGACGTCAGCACACCGAAAAGTAGGGAGAAGACGGGATGGCTTACGCTGAGCCAAGCGTGCATTCACGGAAATTGTTCTTGCACATGGTGCATTTAGGCAACTTAAAGTCACATTTCATCATTTTCTCCCGGCAACCATCGCAGGCCTGCCCCGTACGCTTTCTTAGTTTGTTTGCTTTGATGGTGCTCCATGTGGAGTTGAGGCCGTCGCCATCGACGTCCCTTGAACAAATCGTGTTACCCTCGTTGGTGTGGCAGCTACCTGACCCCTCAATGACATCTTCTTCCACAGTGGCACGACCAGGCCCAGAATCGATAGATGAATTTATCGCTGAAGGGCCAGACGTGGTGGGTTGAATTTCTGAACGACCCGTAGTCAGGTAGGACCAGACCGGACGATTCATGGTGTGAGACTGGGCAGGTATGGGTGCATGTACGTCGGAGTTTGCAAAGGTATTTGATTGAGCGGCATGTTTGACCATGGAGTCACTGCTGGTCAATGAGTGCTCCCTTGTCACTTCTTCCAGGCGGGGCTGGCCAAACACATTTGGATTGCTGGCACCGACCAGGAGGGAACTAAATGGTGGTAAACTCTGTCGTCGAGAATAGGGATCTCCCGCCGGCGGCTGAGCCATCGGGCTCGGCAGCAGGCGTGACGAGTCTGCTGGGGTTCGACAGAGCGGTGGTAGGGTTGGTTCAGGATCGTGCCACTCTTGCACTCGCGATTCCAGAGGTAGCACAGCGCCCGTTGCCATTGGCCCACTTTGCCGTTGGCTGCTATGAGCAGTCTCGTTGACAAAGGATGCCCACTACTCTCGGGCACGCTGTCTTTCCAACTCGGACGAGCGCGGTCCGTCGAGCAGCGGAAGGTTCCGAGTACGGCTGGAGTGAGGGCGAGAAAAAAGGGATACGTGGTGATGTCGGCAACGTTGCTTGCCCCCGATTTCTCCCAGAATGCTGCCCACAAGGAGTCCTAGCAAGCTGGGTTCCCACGAGACGTACTGTTGTCCTTCAGAGCCAGGCACCAGTAAATTCCCAGGGCATGCCTCATGGCAAGAAGGCCGCCTGGACGGTGCCCGAGAGTCACACAACAGTTGATGGATCGAATTCAGCAGAGGATGGCTGTTGATGCAGATATTGTGCCACCCTGGATGTGCTGCCCTGTAACGTATGCTGCAGTTGATTTCTGGATCCGGAATCCCGACGTGGTTTACGGACCGGCTGATTGCTGCTGAGGAGATATGGCAGGTCCAGTAGATGTATTGCAATAGGCGAGCCGTTGGAAACAGAGATCCAATTGATGAAAGAGACTGGGGCAATAACTTAATCCTGCCTGGTATAAGGTACAAGACGGAGTCGGACTTTGTGTATGTGTAACTCGGGGATCTTTTTCCACGTTCAAAGACTTTTTGGAGCAGAGATGGAACAAAAGGAAGTGGAGAAAAAGCCTGGGAAGAACACAAGCACACTGACAGATGTCAAAGTCAGCGAGAAACTCTGTCGCGTGCGGTGTCAGCGTGGAAGAGGGGGTTCGTTATCTACCTAGGCAGATACTGGATAGCGCTGCTCTGGCCAAAAAACGGGGTTCAGATCAGATGAGATTTACGGGAGGCCAAAAGCGAAAAAAAAGGTCCTTGTCGTCAACAGTTCTTGAGAGTTGAATGCTGATTTGTGGTATTCTCTGGAGGGCGGACAGGTCTAAGAGACTAGACCTAGGCGTCTGGGATCGGACGGTTAGGAGTCAATGGGGGATGGCGGCCTCGTGGGCCGCTCGCATCTGTGCGCTCGTAACCTGGGGGCTACAGACCGGCGCAACGCATGCCATCTGACCCTCGCCGATCGTGTGCAGGGATAATAGACGCTAAATTGTGACGGGATATGAAGTGGACTGAGGAAGGGCCGGGGGAAGGAAGGAAATCCTGGGCGGGTGGAGGAGAGGCGATGGGGCCCGGAAGGGAGGGGGGGTGTCTTCACTGTTGGCAGAGCAAGGGAGGTTGATCAGGGTGTTGGCGGTGGTGGAGATTTCGAGTTCGACAGCTCAGGAGGCCCGTTGGAAGGGCGCAACAGAGTTTAAGAGCAGAAGGGTGAGTGAAGTGGGAAAAAGGTGGAGTGACTGGAGTCGATCAAGGCTAGCAACAGGGGTGGTGAAAGGCGAGTGAGCGTCTGTGCACGGATCCATTTTGGGGGGTTTGTGTGGGTGTTAGGTTAGGGTTGAAGGGAGGGCAAGGGAGCAAGGGAGGAGCCAGGTTGCAAGGGAGCTCGCAAGGGAGCAAGCTTGTACCCAGTACACATACCAGTAGAGCAAGGAGAGGAGGAGACTAACCCCCTTCATCATAGGATTAGAAATTTGTGGGTGCGCCACTGGCCCTTGGACCTTGGTTGACTTGGTATTTGACTGGTGGGCGTACTCAAGTGTGGTATGGGTATGGGATGGATTGTGGAGAAGATGATCCAAAGATTTCGCCAGCTCTTGTGCAGGGTTCCTAATGAAGGCTGGAGGAGGAGATGAGAGAGTCATGACAGCAGTTGACAGTAGCCATGATGGGGATGGCTGCATTAGGGATGGAGACGGAGTGGGTGAGATGGAGGGTGATGGACGGAGTCATGGAGGGTAGTTAGAGCCAGGATACGATGTCGTTGATGAGGACTTCACACAACAAGAGAGTGAAGCAGCGAGAGACAGACAGGGAGAAGCAGAGAGAGGGAGTGTGCCACGGGCTAGTGAAGCGTCGACGAGGGAGCGCAGGGCAGCTGGCAGCGGGCAGCGGGCATCTGGATGAGGAAGAGGAGTCGTCGCAGGCGCAGCCGCGCAGGTGCACGAGGAGGCAAGAGGAGGAGAAGGAGGAGGAGGAGCCGGATCCGCGCTGCATGATTCGTCCGGGGATCAAACCCTGTGCACCACAGCTGCATCGTCCACCGCAGCCGTCGCAGCCATCGTCCAGCGATCCATGTTCACTATTACGAGGTCGTCGGTACAGGGCACAGATGATCCATCCAGATGCCACCACTGCCTCCTAGTCCAATATCTATCGGTGTCTATCCTTGACCACCATCCATCTCATCTCAAAGACAATCACTGACTCAATGGGGTCAGCGACACTTTGACACTTGACGCACCAGCACAGCTGCAGGCATAAAAAGGGCGACCGTGATGACGCCGTGCTGCAGCCAGGCATTGGCATTGGCGGCCCGAACAAATCAATGATGCATACCTGCCGACACATATGTACTGCAGGATCATCAGACAGCAAATCGGATCGCCCGCACAGCCTCTCAAAGGGATACGAAGTCCCTTCCCCAGCTAATCGCAATATAGAATCGATTGGCGAAGGCTGGCGACACAATCCGATTCCAAGTCACAACTACCTGGTACCCCCTAACTTCAAAAGGTTTCCAGGCAGGACGCCGTACCATACATACGCCATGTCAGCTCTGTCTCTAGATGCATGAAATTCAACTGCTATAAATATTACCAATCGATCTACTTGTTACTGAGTCTAGCGTTCTGGATTCCAACTGAGACACGGGGAGACTGGAACTTAGCCTTCCCTTCAGTCATCTGATTCCTACCCGTCGGGCTCCTTTAGAGGTTTCACGTAATGCTTTCCATGGCATTGGTGCCATGGCATAGCGTCCTGGTTCGCGGCTGGGAAAACGAGCCATCCCCTCTCCCTCAACACCCACCCCGGCCAGTGGCGTTTACTCGACCCGCTGCTTCGTTGGAGCCATTGACCATGTCACATCCAACCAACATACGGCCTACTGCACGCTGTCCCCCATGAACTTCTTCAGAGCTACAGTATTTCGCCTAGCAACCCTCCCCCCCTCCCCTGTGGCTGCCCCTTACAGAACGGAGAGGAATCCTGAAGGAATAGCCGCACTGAGCGGTTCAAGAACATCCCAATCTTACCAGGTGGACGAGCCCGTGCCTGAAAGTTAAGACCTGGGGGAAATTCTGGGTACCGCGCCTGCTTGATCCTCTCAAACTATCTAGCTATGTACCCCGTACCCCGTAGTATACTATCGCTTATCTCGCACAAACACCATTAATGTTTGGGAATCTCACAACCGCCTCCCACTACGCCGCTACTTGGAAACCCAATCTCATCAGTCCATTACCCAAGACTAATAGAAATCAAACTGCCCCTCCACACTGTGCCCCGAAGAAGGTTGGGGCTGAGGTGCTCGCCCGTGCCGTGATCAACAGTCACACGGGGCCAGAGACAAGGGAAGCATGAGACGTGCACGTCCCCATTCCTGACCTTGGCAGCTGCCTGTGGGTTGTATTGATGGAGCTGAGAGGGCCATGGGCGCCCATCAACACGCCTGATTGACACTTCTAGTCCAATTGCACCGCACTGCACTGCCCTGCAATGCACTGCGCGGCCTCACAAACCCCGTGCGTGCAGCTGTCAGTGCTGCCATCTGAGAATCCTGCAGTCCAATAGTCTAGACCAAACACCCGCCCCTGGCGCGGTGTGTCTCTCTGATGTCGCAAACAATGTCATGGCTGGCGATGGACCGACTGCCAATCTTTTCCAGTCTGGAGCTTACCGTCATACATATTTTGGCTATGGGCAGCTGTCTGCTTGACTCTGCCAGACGCACCAACGACGAGGCGCGATAATGGGGGGGGAACAGACGCTAATGTTAGTGTTAGCTCCAGAACGACACACATTGGAGCTACTCACTCCTAGCCCCGCGCACCTACCGTACCATACGCCATGGTAGAGCGGGGGCGACGGCACCATGCCCCGAGTGTTGAGGGGCTGGACTGGAACCGACGACGTAATGACTCGACACTGGGAACTTCTAGCTGCATTCCGCGTCTGGCGAACACGAGCCCATCGCCCGCCGAACCCAGTGAGCCCAGCTATGCCCCCTCGTGGCTCGAATTTCAAGCCTCGTGCAGAGGTAGTTCTCCGGCTCTGGCCTATGAGAAACACCAGAGAATGGCCACGGCGTTTGCTGCGAGAGAAGGGCCGCGACAGCCTGACACCCAATCATGAAGAACCAAATAAGCGAAGTTTCCAACTAGGGCGCGGCTGGAATGTGTCGAGCATCGATTTTTCATTTGTCTCTGATCTCGTTCCAGCTGTTATCGTTCCCTTAACCCAACCTAAGAGAGCGGCCCGACGGCTGGTGGCGAATGTGACACAAACTGCATACTCGACGCTCAGTCGAAGGCGCAAGCTCGTGTCCTCAGGCGAGCACATGCTGGGATGAGATGGACAACCTTCGCATGGCGTTGTTCTTGTCGCGCACGTGTGATGGAGCGATCGGTCGATGGGAAGATCCTGTCATAACTGTAGGCGCCGGGTTGAAGGCCCAGAGAGTACATAGGATATGGGCCAGCTGAAAAGGTCAGGGCCGGACAACTGGATCTGATTTGTGAGTCCTTGTACTCCGTCCCGTTCAGAGAAGCTCTTGCCAATTTGATCCTAGCTCGGCCCAGTTTATGAGGAGAGAAAGATAAGTGGAAGCATTGGTGGCAAGACTAAACTTTTCTCACGAGATAGGTATGCGGTTGGCTTGATGCATCTGTCGGTCTCACAGTCAAAGGCATTCCTTGGGCGAGACCTCCTCTCACCTCAGACGGCAGCTTCTGCAACTACCAAGCGGCGCGACCTGAAGTGGTGCACAAGGTTAGGAGAAAAAAAATTTAACCTAGTATCTTGCAGGACCATCCCGGCGTTGGCCTATTGGGAATGGTGCCGGCTTGGTGTCGAGAGGCAGGCTTCCCCGACCTCTCAGGTTGCTGTGGATGCCCCAGGCTTCTTGGCTTCTGCCAATAGCCTGCAGCCTATTGCAGCATCTTGTAACGCAACAGTGCTGGTGTGCTGTCTTTGGATTCCACATGGCCTTCTCCGCTAAGCTGACTGTTGCCGGAAATGCTCGGCGCTGCTGAGTCAAAGGGAGGTTCGCTACATCCCGCTATCTAAAGGGCAGGAGTTCAAGGCCCTTTGCAAAATCGTGGACCTGCTGCATCGAGAAAGAACTCGGTATTTGCGTTCGCCTGGGAGAGTTCGACCTGGGGAGTTGCGTGGATTGACCAGCAATCTTAGCTCCGCGACAGGTCAAGTGAGTTTCTCCCGCGCCTCACGAGTGCACGTAGGTATGCCAATCTTCCCCGTTTTCATCCTTTATATGCTTAGTGTCACCCTTCTCTTTAACCAGAGGGGTATTGGTTTCGGATGAGAATGGGCCAGCGAGGGCCGTTCCAACCCCGGATCGCCAGTCCCGGACCGCCAGACCCCATGGCATGCACAGGATTCTGGTTAGTCGGCCTTAAATCTTGCAGGCCCAGGGGCTAGGGAAGGCGCCCAGGGCGCCTGTCCCCAAACTTACTGGTGCGAGCCCTGGACAGTCTCTCACATGGCAGCACTGTACTTATATCAGGCTCTGATCAATTTCTGCCAGAGTCTAACCATGCTAAGCCTGTTGGCTAGAGATCATGCTTCGTCAGTGCCCCTTCGTTAGAACCATATTCCCTCGTGGGCTGTTAGTTGGAGTGTCGATCGGCGAGCTGGCCTCGCTTTACCGAGTACAAGATAGAGAGCTATGCACGATCGTTACTCGACATGGGGATCTAAAGGTCCTGTTGTTGGAGCTCCACACTCAGCAGCGGAGTTCTTGTACCATCCTCAGTCATGACTGTCAATAACGGTGATCTCAGTCGGCGACGACTGCCTGGTGAATAAAAGCTCTTACTCATCGTACTTCTTGATCCTCTCATAATGCACCTCTTGGTAAGACCCCTTAGACATCGACCGGATCACTTTTCCTCCTTTTGAAGGATCAATTGGCTACCAAGGACGATTAGCAATCGTTTGTGGGAAACAGACCGATACCCTAGAGATCAGTACGAGTCACCCATCGATGGAGGTTGTATTGTACAGTATGGTACCCAGTACATCGTACGAGGTACCTACATAGGTACATGGTCAATCGACGAGCGCCTAGGACTTAACCCTTTATGATTAGCAATTAGTACTCGGTAGGATTGGACTGGGCTGCCAGAGTGTTGAGAAATTTACTCACAGCAATGGGCTGCAAGTTTTCCATTTTGGAGGACAATCAAACCCCGGGCAAGGCTTGTTTCGGATGGCCGGGCGACTATTGTGGGAAGGCCGCGAAGGCGGCCACTATGATGGTGGCCGCCAGCGAGCGTTGTTTTCGTGGAGGTGCCCCAGAATGCCCCCCCTTTCGAGACCACCGAGTTCAAAGGTCTGAGCGCTAAAGAGATGGTCTTTGCGGTGGCAATTCAACGGGTCCCTCCTGCTGGTCACTGATATCTTGACTCGGGTTCGGACATGTGGCCTTTGCCAGAATGCAGACTCATGGTCATTGGCACACCGCAACCTCCCGTATCTGAGCCGTTTTCCTGCGTTAGCGCCGCAATGCAAATGCCAGTCGCGAGCAGACACCTTCTGCGGGAAAGTCAAACCAGCACAGGGGATGATGCCTCAAACTGTCATGGACCTTTAGAGGTTTGACGATCACACCGCCATTGGGCTGATTCGGCTCCCTCTCACCAAGTGCCGGCATAAGAGGCAACATGGATTGTCAATCACCTGAAGGCGAGGTCGAATGGCTCCTTAGTGCTTTGACAGGCCTCCCTGCGAGGTCGCTGAATGCAGGAAGAGCTCCGCAACCATTATGGGCAGTCCTGGGAACAACATCATGCCCGCCCCCTAGTTGACGAGGTAGAGTCGGATAGACCCTTACCTACATGTGGCTGGGGGTTTCCTGCACACTTGATTCGCCCCTTTGGAATATGACCTGTCACATTTTTCGGAGAGGGTTACCGCGGGCACCTCGCCTGGAAGTCTAAACCGAAGAAAACATACCTGGAATCCTCTCTCACTCTGCTCGCCTGCCACAAGGCTTGCGATTCTTGCTTATTCTTCACGCCTGATAAGAGCATTTCGTAGGCACCAAATGGATCAATCTGGTGAGTTTCCCTCGAAGCTTGAGCTCGTCGCCGACAACAGGTTCGTTCCAGAAAGGGGATAGCATAGACACATCTCGCCCATGATGTCATTCAATGGAGAGATTGGAATGAGCAAGAATTAGGCCCTCTAGTCACAAGTGAAATGCTGCAGTCATTTTGTTACGCCGCTCAGGCCGCTGCGCGAAGGGGACCAGGGGAACCACAAGGACCCAGCTCTTCAATGTTCTTCTGACAGGCACGGAGGAGGAATGGTCTACGCTCCTGCTTGGTACATATGGTTCCCCGTCACTGTGGACTTGCGAAGCCTTGATACACCCAAACAAATTCATGGTGGAACGCTTTCAGTTACACTTCTACACCATGTACTGAGTCCAGAGTAAATGCTAGATCATTTGCTCACTGACTGGTCCCGTACTCGGGACAGTGACCATCCTTGCGAGCACCTCTCTGACACTGACTGGCTCCTCGACACTGGCATGCTTCTGTCCTAGGTACAAAGGTAAGTAAAGCATTGAATCCTGTCTTGTCAACGATCGTTCCCAGCATCCACTTCATCCGTTTCCTCGCCGAACGTCTCTTAGCTCGATGCCCCGGGTTTACAAGAGGGTCCAAGATCGACTCTATGGAGAAATGGCACCTTTGGAATCCCTCCTTTCACGGGGGTGAATTTGGTTGTCGCTTTGGAGTAGGATGGTGTTTCAACATATGAAAAAGTCTTGACGGTGGTCGGGTTGCAATCATATTTCTGGAGCTGGAACAGAGAGTGCTTTGCAATGGGAGTCCTTTTGGCGCACTTGGACGCCAATGGGAGACTGAGTCGCAATGGTTCCTCCCCCGATACTCCAAAGCTAAGTGTGTTAGTGAGTGGGCATCACCCAGATATCCTCGAATCTGTGGCCCGTGCCTATCAGTGGGAGTCTGGAAGATCATGTTGTTCGGCAGCGCAAGGTTTGCGGAGAAACTTTGCTACCCAGCATGCCCAGCATGCCAGATCCACTGGACGCACCGTCTCCCTGTAATCTCCAACGGTCATTTTCGTCCCCTCCCTTTGCCCTCTGTCAATTCCGTTTTTTCCCTTCCTGCGATTTCACTCCAGCATAGTTCAGAAGCCCAGTCTGGCACAAAGCTCTTTGATGCCGCGAGTCTGCAGTTTATTAATTCCACGCAAGATATACCTCGCCAGCTATGCCACATCTCTGGTCATGATTATGATTCGGTGGGTTCCGGCTACACAACGTGGCATCTCTCAGCATCTTTGCCTTGGTGCTCACTAGGTCGGGACCCTTGCAGTGATCTACAACGGGCATATGGAACAGGGATTTTTGTCCTTTCGATATCTTCGTCCGCTATTCTATCTACCTACTCAAGGGGACCACATCGGCCACGCCTCATTCCCAGAGCTTAGGGTACCAAATGGTTGCTCTCTATAGGTCCGCCCTCCACCAGACTTGACCCGAATTCTGCATAGAAAGCAGGAAAGTTGTGATCTGTCTGCCTTGATCTGCGGAGATATGGACGGGCTAACCCGCCTCTACCTCGTATGGGGCTCGCCTCCTTCGGGCTTTACACAAGCTCTTCGTACTATTGGGCCACGGAAACCTTTTCCCAGCTGGAAACCTCATGGATCAGCCGAAACGTCCCAAGGGCCTCCATTCTTGATTTACAAAGCGCTCCCGAATGCATGGCAAATAGCAAGTATGAAATGCCTGAACCACCCCAAAACTTGGGCCCTCTAGGCTACTGGACAAATACCTAGACTGGAATTGAAACCGTGATGTTGCAATCGGATGGGGCGAGATGGGGATCCTCGTCGAACCGGGTTCTCAGGATCGCCCCCTCCTTCTGTTCTTGCAGTGTCGACCTTCACGCGTGGAAAAGTTGGCACTGGTGGCCCCCCTTAGCCGATTCAACGACCCCTAATCCTGCTTTCCTGTCGCTGCGGCTGACGACCGCTAGAACAACGAAGTCTGTGGATGCCCAAATAGAAATAAATTCCCAGCCAATTCGAGAATTGCAAGCTATTATCGTGCAAAGAAAACCATGATCCCAAAAATCCCTCCCTTGTTGTCCCAGCCGAATGCCTCACTCTCGCCCGTGTGGCCCCTCGGTTGCGGTAATAGGCGGCACAGAAGTGCTTGGCTTCGTCGTGAGAGTGATGCCACAGTAGAATTTGAAAAGCTATGAATTCACTGCGACGTATTTCAATGATTCTGGTCCATTGACCCGCCGCAGATCTCAATGTGACATCCACACGGAACTAGCTGGTTGATGTTAGAAGAGGGCATTAGAAGTGCAGACGATGAGATATGGAATGCGGCATTTCGGTGGAACGTACGGAGTACCTTAGAGAAGGCGAGAATAGGGAGTCTCCGGAAAGGCTTGAATGGTATGTCCATGACGAAGCCAATGCTGCAATGTATACGTCCAGGCCTACGTTGTCACGACGGACTGTCGCACGTCCACCAATTTACCCAGTCCTTTGCTCGTCTAGAAGCCAGAGGTCGAGTCAATAAACAGACTAGTACAGAGACGAAAATCGTAGTTGGAAGATTTCTTGTTTCTTTAATTCTCTCACCGTCATGTTTGCTGCTTGAACAAGGGAAACACCATCGAGGGGACATGCATGACCATAGACCCAGAGCCTCGCTGGATTAACAGCCTCGACCATGAATAATAGATGGCACCTTGGTACCACAGCCCAGCTCTTTCGCACATTCGTCCAGCGTGGTTCTAAGAACAACAAACCCCAGCGTACCTTCCTTCGTTCCCAATTTCAAAAACCACATTGCCCTCGTAAATAAAGACAGGCCTAGTTCTCGTGCAACACCTCTTGGAATTTCTCGTTGACACGCTCCGGCTTGCCGTGCTCTACGCCCTTTTGCCCGAGCTTGTCCTTGGAGTACTGCGCGGCGTACGGGTTCAGGCGGAGCAGCACCTGTCTGTTGCGCAGCGGGTTCTTCTTCTGCACGCCGGTGCGCTTGGTGGTGGCGTAGCCCTTAGGCTCGCGGAGCACGGATTGGATCTCGGAGCTGTTGATGAGGCGGGTGATGTCGGCGTTGGAGACGACGTTGGAGGGCAGCAGGAAGTCCTTCTTCAGGGCCGACGGTTCGGTCGTCGAGCCGTAGATGGTGTCCAACGCCCCAAAGGCCGAGGAGGTCCAGATGATGAAGCGGCCCAGGTGGCCACCGGGCGCGAGTTGGAGGAGGTTCAGCGCGAAGACGGACGAGGTCTCGACGCCGGGGATGTTGCGGAATGCACGCACGAGCTCCTTGCCGTCGACCTCCGGGTTGTACACCACGAGCGGACCGCGGCGCATGCGGTGTCTACGATTTCGCATCTTGCCCTTGCCGGCGCGCAGTTTGCGGGACTTCTGGACCTTGACGATATCCGGGCCAGCGCCCACGGCCTTCAGGAGAGCAGCTGCAGCTGATGTCTTGACCAGGGCTGCGCCTTCAAAGATCTTGCTTGAGATGACGAGGGGCACTTCAGGGACGGTCGAGATGCGGTGGCCTCGAGCGAGGAGAAGAGCCGGGACAGAGCTGGCAGCAATGGCAGACGCTGTAGCGAAACGCCTGTAGAGAAAACCCTGTTAGATATATTTGTCCCAAGAAGCAGCCACTTGTGTCATTTTCATACTTCTGGCCCAAGTTGATCTTCTGATGCCACTTTCTCCAGACCTTGGTTGGTGCGAACATGCGGCCGGATCGACATTGGTTGCCGAACGCGGCTTGACCTGCTCTGTGTGTACCGCCGCCAGAGACACGGGGGATACGTGCGACAGCACGACCTGGATTTTCCGTCCTTTGTCAGATTCTGTTGCACATCTCTTTTATTCAACGGTATTAGGTTCCCAAACGCACCTGTGCCCCATGATTCGGCTGATGTCTGTTCGCCTGCTTTCTCGCTCACGGCGTATGGTTGTCTCTTGTTCTTGGCCATTCCGGTGTGGACGGTCCTGGTCTAACTGTTAGCTCACCGTCGTTTGGAATGGGGGGAGGCGATGTATCGGGATCATACTGGACAATATCAGGACGGATTGGAGAGCTGAAGACGGCTGGTAAGGGATGGGTCTCCCCAGTGCTGGAGCCATCTCCGCCAATAATGCCGACAGTAGGGCGGTTCGACATCTTGACTTGCGGTATGAAGAGTTTATGAAGAGACGACAAGTTGACTGCTGGTATTTCAAGGAAGACCCAAATCTTCAATAGCCAAAACCGCAGCAAAAATTGGGGTTGTGCTGTGAACTAGTCCAAATTAGGTATGAAATCTTGGCAACGCTGGGTCTTGGCACAGCCTTACTCATTCTGCGACAACCTAAAATGCTCTGTACTGGGTACATAACAAGTACATATATGCAGTGATTAACGCTTTGGGCACTATGGCTGGAACTATACGGGCTCTTTAGCGCGCGGTTTTCGTTTCTTTTCTGCTTTGTAAACTGTGTCTAGTGCATGGGGAAAAGTGGCTGGTTGGGCCCGGAGAGCCTGTATCAGGTTGGAAGAAACAGTCTGGAAAGCCAGAGATATGAGCATCATGACAGGGTAATTAACGGAGGGAAGGAAATGCAAATGCATGAGATAGTCCCGTGCCCGATCGACTTGCACAATTGCATCAACCGAATAGGGGTTTGGAGATTCTGAAGAATATACGGACGTCACCAGACTGGACTCACAGCAGCTTGTCGCTCGTATATAACACGCTGTGACTCCCATGAGTAAGTAGAATGATTTTGTTTTCTGAGATCCATGTTGCGCTCCGGATATGCAACAAGATTAATTGCCGCTGATATCTTCTGTAGAGACCGTATTGTATTTCAGTCAACATCAAAACCTCCTGTGTGTTCGCACAGTCGCAATGAGTAAAGATAACCCATCATATATGAACGGCTACTTGAACTAACAACGATGCACATGATCAGGAGAGTATCAAGATCTGGTGCCTGTGCATCAGCCGTTGCCAATTGTGTACCACCTTCACTCACCCCACAAGCAACCAAATCGGAGACCACTAGGACTTCATCAATCCTCCATCTTCCTCCCTCGTGTTCTTCATATCCGGCGAGGTGTCGTTGATGTCAGCAGACACTCTTGTGACACTCTGACGTCTTCCCTCTGCCTGCTCCTCCATTTTTTTTTGTCTACAATGCTGGCCTTGCGCTTCTTTTCGTCCACAAATCCATCGTCAGCATCATGATCAATGTCATGATCAAGAACCTCATCATTGAGTATCTTGGGATTGAAAGACAGGGCTCCCTTGGGTATGAATGTCGAGGCGAGCACAACGGCCATGAGCACGGTGAATTGCACGCCGCCCACATTCCTGATAGCTCGATGAATGTTCCCGCCGTCGGGACCACCTTTCTCCGCGTAGACACGGTCAATGTAGCGACCTAGAAGAGGAGAGCAGATGGCGTAAATGACAATCTAGGTGGAATAGAGAAAGGCCATGACAGCGCCCAAGGCTGAGACTTCCTTGTTTTCGGCCTCCAAGCGGGCAAGCGAGGCCTGGATGTAAGCAGCAAGAGAAACATCACTGGCAGCCCAACCGAAAGAGATGGGAACGAAGGTACCAGCAACACGCCAGGCTTCGTTCACATCACCCTTCTTGGGATACCAGTAAGGGAGATACCAGACGATGAGAAGCATCAGGGCGTCGAGTCGGAGCCATGGCATTGGAGTTTGAACGAGATTGGTGAAGAGAAAGACAAATCCGGCACCAAGAAGCTCGCCAAAATTACTACCTCCGACTTTTCAATGTTAGTATAAGAGAAGGACAATAATGTTTGGCAGAACAGGGTAACAGACGCCTGTGGACTCTGGAAGAGGAAGCTCCTAGGGGAAAAGAGGAAAGGGGCTGATCTACAAACTTACCCATGATTTGCGACCAAGCAGAGTTCCCTAAATACCGTCGGGCCACAGCGGGCGCAATACCATTTTCGAGATATCGGTGACCATATAAGGCAAAGGAGTAGCCTGGCAAAAGCCAGATGAATTTGGGAGAACTGAAAATGATCTTGAAACCAGTCCAGATAGATTCAAAGAAAGCCAGAAGCCCATGCCGACCGCCAGGAGGTAGTTGCCGCCTTCCTTCAACGGTTTCCGGTAGTTGAGATTAGAAATGAAGAACCATACAATGGAAGCTACAGCGAAGAAGATAGGCGTGATGAGGAAAGAGTAGTTGTTGCCAAAGGAAGGGATCAAAGCCAAGGCTGTGCAGAAGGCGCCGGCGGTCCCGGAGATTTCATAGAAGATATGAACGAGCGCGTCCATGCGTCGAAGATTCTGGACATTGCCTCCAACAATGTCTCGAGGAATGACACGACAGATCAACTCAACCATTCCATGGGCGATGCCACTGACGCAGTAGATAGGGATGATACCGTTGGCATTGTAGCTACCGTAGTACCCAAAGTCGTCTTCGTCGTGGTTATCTGACCAATTATCAGGCTTGAAGCGCCCTCCGGTACCAGCGTCCACGATGAGAAGAATGGCAGTCATGACGCTGAACACCAATATCGCGCAGGAAAGGACGAGCTTGGTAAGCCAACGTTTGATGAGAGGAGCAATCAAGATGGAACCAACGCGCTGGAAGGCTTGATTGAGCCCGGTCAACAAACCAACACGCTCAAAGGTCTTAGGGGTGCTGTCGGTGAGCCAGGCTTCATAGTCGTACTTGTTGGTGGCTAGGGCGACGATTGAGCCGTTGAAAGCTTCGAGTCCAAACTTGTACAATATTATACCGGCAATGTAAATGGTGACATTTCTCTTCTCTGTGGGAGTGAGCAGTGTCCATGACTCTTTGAGGGCATGGAATACCATGATTGTGGTTCAAGCTGGAGCTATCCACCGTTTCAAAGTCGCTAGCTGATGGTGGCACCAGGATAATCATATCAGATCCAGGATCCAGGATCCATGACATGCTTGCTTTATGAATGTAAGATATTCGGGCTCTTGGGCCTGATTGGGATGCGTCAGTGACCTGCACCGCAAGAGGAGTCGTTTTGGACGTCTCCATCGAGCGAATTACATCCGCGGTAGACACCCATGTGCACAATCATCTCATATCCAAGCAGCTCTCGACATGATAGCAAGGAAGTATGAGTGACAGGACGTATCGAGATCTAAAAAGGCATATCATGCAGAGACTGGCAAGGAGCGGGCCAAGGAGGAATCACAAGACGCCGAGACCTCCGCCGAGCCAGCTAAGGCTGTTCTTCCAAAATGCCGACCACCTGGGTTGGCGCTGGTGGTCATGGACGGAAAATATATTGCAAGAAGCTCAGAGAAAAGCATGAGCCACACAGCTGGGCGGTGTTGGGCACGGAGCGAGTTAGATTTCGACGTTTGATACACGTGGTATCAGCTTCCATATCAAAGATGAACATCTCGACTTCCGTTACCTTAACTCAATAACAGCCCCTTCAAAGTGACGGCGCTGCCACAAGTAGAGCCAATCTCGCGTCTTTGTTGGTGTTGTTGATCTTTGCGTCCGAATCGTCAAAATCGTCGACATCGTGTCGTTTGTGAAATCTCCCTCGGCTTTCCTTGCCTCTCATCCGCATTGCGTCCATGTTTTAGATCCGTCAACTCGGCGGTGTGGGATGACGAACAGGTTTCAATATTCCTTCGGGTTTTCCGCACGAGCAACTGATGAAAAGCGTATCTATCGAGCCGAGATATTGGCATTTTCGGAGGGCCAAGTCAGGGCGCGTCATCGGCTGAGGCTTCGAGTGGCGGAATCACTCGTGTAGGGAGCCAAAGGCAAAGGCTGGGATGACTTCAACATGTTTGGATTACTTAACCTTGCCCATGACTGTATCCATACCACGTTCTGCGTATGTGCTTGCCGCTGCTCGTTTGACTGCCGTGATCATTCCACGATCCCAATCGTCGCGAGTCTTCAAGACCCCTTCTACCCAACTCAATTGAAGGTCCCAGAACTCGCGCTTGAACTGCTCATACACTCTAACAACGTCGTTCTTGTCGGTTTCCAGCAGCTGTACGGTATAATTCACGGCTTTCCACTTGGGTTTGATTGTTTCGTTGAAGCTTTCAGGGTATTTTTCAAAGAAGGCAAAAGCGGCAAGTACATCGTCTCTGAATCTTGCCGCAAAAGGTTCTCCCCGTCTGAATTTTACGCCGCGATTGGTGCGGATTGATGTTAGATAGCTCACCAGGAGGGCGTCTGATAGCTCTTCAATCAGAATATCGATCAAGGACGGATGCAGTACGGAACTGTAGTCTCCAATGTAGTCGTCGTACGTGGTAGTGATCCTCTGCATTGCGGACTGTTCATACCACTTCCCCGGTACGAATAGCTCTGTCAAGATCGTCCGGAAGTCGACTCTGAATATAAGTTGAACAAACCGATTGATACAGTGAGTGGCCAAGTCTACGTAACCATCTCGGAGGGCATCCAGTTCTGTAGTTCCATTGGTAGACATAAATTTCGCGGAGGGGGGAGTGGGTAGTTTGATGAAATCCTCTCTGAATCGCGTCAGGTACCCCTTTTGGGCTGTGGGATCATCTAGCACATCTCCAGCAGCGTCATCCACGCAGGCAATCTGATCATTCGCGATAGCGAGAAGCCAGTCTTGGAGCTGCTGCAAAGTTTCGAGTTGTTCTGGCGTCGGATTCTTGTATCGCTCCAACTCTTCGTCCACCAGTTTCTCCCACTGCTGCTGTCGTGATTTCAGTGCACCGAACATGGCGCTCATAACACCTTCAACGACGTCTTCACGTTCGGAGTCGCCTGCTGCAACGGCTTGTTCATGCAGCATACGCCACATGTCGCCAAGTGTTTTGGTTCTGAAATGTCCGTCTGGGTCTTGTTCGATGGCATCGGGGGTTTTAGACAGGAAGTTCTTCCTGTCGGCCACATACATTCTGTCAATCCAAGAGTTGAGGGCCTTAGTGATGATGTTTCTGTAGTCACGGATAAGGTCGCCTTCACGAGAATCGAGAACGTGGGGTTTCAGCTGAGCCTCTGAGACGCCCAGCTTCTTCATTCTCTTGTAATAATCCTCAATGAAGTGGACGATACCCAGCATCTGCGGCGGTCGGAGGTCTTCGGCGTCCACAAAAGATATGAGAAAGCCGTGCATCTGCTTGTGGTAGATATCCACATAGGTGTTGAGAATTTTCCACTTTTTGGGGAAGAGATTCTGCATCCCTTGCTTGACAGCGTTAATGTCTTCAAAGAACCACCTAGTCTGGCTTTTAAGTTTGGAAGGATCCTCTTGAAACTCTTGCCGCGTCTGTTGAAATTTGCCTTCTGCAACATTTTCGATGGCTTGCAGGAATTTTTCTTTGTATCCGCGGGTCGCTTTTGGTCCGATGTTGAAAGATGTGAATTTGCTCACAAGGTCTTGATGATCCTTCTGGGCATCTTGGAGCGCGCGAACTCGATCATCGTTCTTCTCCTCTGACGCAAGCACGATGGCTAGTCTTACAATGATGCTAGTATCATCAGACCGTTGAACCAGGTCGATGAGGTTCATGCAAACGAAACCAATATGCTCATCAAAAAGCTCAACGATGTTGTCCAGCTGTTGAAACCAGTCGAGCAATGTCTGCTCCAAACTTGAGTCTCTCGCTCGTCGAATCTGGTCCAATGCTTCATCTCGAAAGTCGCGCAGTCGGGTGAGGCGCAAGTAAGCTTCAAGGAGATTTGGCTGTTTGTACAGATCGTTCTCGTCGTCTTCCAGCAGCCTTTGGACATAGGAACAATCTCTTTCGAAGCTATCCAGAGCTGCCCGCATTGCCCGGGTTGCTTCGAAATTACGATGGACTTTGGCGAGATAGTCCAGCTGAGGGAAGTTCTTGCGAATAGCCTGGGCTTGCTCGCAGAGATCATAGATGGTCTTCATTTCCTCTTTAATTTGTCCAACAAGTTTCTGGCCTTCGGATAGAGTTGACATGCCATTCTGTGTAGTGTCCAGGTGTTCCTGCAATCCTTCTCGTAATCTGGCGTCCACGTCGCCCTTTTTGCGATTGATTTCTGCTTTCAGGCCTGTGATCTTTTCGAGGTCTTCGGGGGTGCGAAGGACGTCCTGGATGCGTGGCATACCCACAGTCCCATTTGCGCTGACTCTGGTAGACATCTTTGCGGTGGCAGTCGGGCTTTAAGGGAGAGGATGGACTTCGTAGGCCCTTAGAGCCGCGTCTGGGACTACCTGTAGTCCAAAGGCATCAGTGCCCACAGTTTCGATGCTGTCCAGGGAAAGCCGGGGTGTCTAGGACGCTAGACGATCTGCGAAAATTTGATGATGAGACCGCGCAGGTTGGTCATGTAATTTCCTTGAATAAACGGGGAACGGAATGGGATGTCGAGGTGTTGACGGATTATTGTTAGTGCGACCACCGAGTAATACTATGACGTCTGAAACGTCCCGATTTGGCCGAGGCCGACCTCGACCCTACTTGTATCCTAGGATCACCCAACGCGGTCAATACGCTCAGGACACATTCTCAAACATGTCGCTAAGGGCATACGTCTTCTACCCAATGGCGATATGGAAGCAGTCCCTTCTCTGAATCGAATCCGCTTAGTCTGAGCCTGACATGCAGTGCCACATTGTTCCCAGCCTGGGATTGGCTGCAGCTGCAATCGTCGGATTCGAGGTCGCTAGACTGCTGTGTATGGTACTCGACAGCCTTATTGTGCACGTCGTCTTCATTCTTTACCTTTACTCTTACTCACAGCCGTCATGGGTAAAATGTTGAAAAACTTGTTGCAGGAAAACCCTAAAACATACCCTCAATCTAGCTACCAGAAGGCCCAGGAAGAATGGAGATCAGAGGTTGGCACTGACATTCCGTTCTCATTAACCAGTTCGTATTCGTTTTCCCGCCGCATAAAACTGTCCTACTACGACCGCTTTCAGAATGCATTGGAAAGTTATAGCGGGGAACAATGGCTCTAGGGAGCATAGACGCCGCCGAAAAAACCACTTGCTCGGAGAAAAGTTAGGGTGAATTGGAGATGCAGCTGTAGAAGTGAGCAGTCTATCGACATATCCAGGCGACTAGCAACCTCCCTTCGTCTGTCTACAACTAAAACAAGATCGAGAGGTCGAAGCCACGAATCTCTGAATAGACCACAGCCATCGATCCAAGCGCCAAATGTTCCAGCAGCTTCCAAGATCCTCCTTCGACCTATACCTCCAGTTCGAGGCTATCACCGGCACCCATTACTCGATGGATCCGCTAGCGATATCCAACAACAAGGGCGTGATCCACTGAGCCACGAATCATGGGTTCTGCTCTGTGTTCCTCGTAGGAAGGGAATTCGAGTAGAAGCGATCGAAACGAAGCCTGGAATGAGCGACGAAGATTTCTCCAAGAAATTCAAACCTACGTACACTTCGCTCCGGGGTCGCCTTCGCTACCACCTTGGCCCTCGCCAATTTGCTTTCTGCCGTGCCAGCAAGTTCGAAAAATATCACGTCAACTGCCTTGGAACGGTTGGTCACGAGATGCCCCCCTCTGACGAGACCACCTACAGATATAACCCAAAGCCATACCCAAGCCTTATCGTCCACCGCTAAGGAGACACGAATGGCAAGACCGTTTCCACACCCTCTTTCCACAAGAATATATCATTAATGCCGACACTTTGTTCAAACTGCCAAGATGTAGCCGGCGATTCAATCTGCAGACGCATTTCTCGAGGGAAACAATCTGGGGCCTGCATACCCAAGTCCGCATCTCCGCGGCTATGGTTGCCACATGGTAGCTCGTAATCACCGCTGGAGGCTGGGTCTTTATCGGATGGTGGTTGAGAGATCATCCCGGTGATTTGCAAAATGTGATTGTGCCTGTCACGCTTATCATCGGGACTGTAAAGTTGCTTTGGTTGCCACTTGGTGAGAAATTCAGAGGTGAGAACTGATGGTCTGTCAGGGATAAGATGGAAAACGAGCGCACTGATGGTTCTGAGGGACTTGCCTAACACTGATAGTACTATATGGCGCACTATGAAGTACGAGACAAGCGGTAACTACTCGAAAAGGGGGCTTGAAGTCAGGGATCTTCGCTTGTTCTTTGTGCCCAGCTTCGCCCCGGTTTATCATTATTTAAGATAGCTGGACTTTCTGGCCGTCCCTTTGATGGACAGAATCCAATCAATGAGTCGCATTCCTAGCAGAACCATGCTCGGTCAAACACAGTTCTCTGCGTAAATCAGGAAACTCTCCCCGCCAAAAGAGATTTGCGATATCAACAGTTTCTTCTCACGAAGGGATGCTAGGCAGCCTAGGCGAACAGGAATTGACCACTTTACAGGGATAAAAGGAAGATGAGGAAGATAATGCCTTTGGAGCCTTATGAATGTACACTCTGGCCTGGGTGGCAGGTGCATGTAGGCTGAGAGAATGTGAGCATCAGAATATTTCTGCTTCTTTACCTATGCCAAGTCCCAATATCTCTTCGCGGCTCACTAATTGTAACGAATCTTGTACTGTTTCCAGGATCAAGCATCTGCTGTCTGGCTCCGATCAGACACATCCATAACATTTTGCAAAGAATCAAGAATGTAGGACGCCACCTGGCTCCCGCAGAAAGTGTCGGAGCCCCCACGCCTACATGAGCGTGGTGACGCTTCGGACAGCCCGATCGACAGCTCATTCCTAACGCTGCATACCTCAGTCAAAGCTTGCCACCCTGGTTCATGTGGGCTTCTTTGATGCCCGATAGAAGTCAGGCTCTCTTCGCGAGACGCAGGGCGCTTCCTCCATTCTGCGCTCTCGGAACTTCTTGATGGTAGGCCTGGACGTACGTATCTGCATTAGTCTCTGTGCATGTCAGGCTTACCTCCGTTGGTGCATGGAAGGATTCTGGTGCAGTTGTCGCAGCAGAGCGTAAAGCGTTCATAGCCGACTTCTCTGCAATGGTTGCGGTTGAATGAACATTTTGTTCGATCGCATTAGATCAAGAAAACTTTAAACCCTTGTTCCAATAACGGCAATCATTATACAGACACGATTAGTGGAAACCCACCGACCAGGTCAATCCGCCCCTCGGCCATATTGTCTAAGACTTAGCCAAACTTGCGGAGGATTCGCGAACCGCTGGACACCACGGTGTGTGTATGACAGCCACTGTTTATGCGTCTCCAAACTGTGCTGACCTTTCTTTACGACTTGACCAAATAATCTTTTTTTGACCAGGAAGAAGGGAACGGGCCTTGAGCTTGCTGAGCATAAAGGCCGGACAGACTTGCAACCCCTTGGATCTGACGAGTTACGGGCACGCATGGTCACCGATGAATCCCGAATCTGTTGGAGGAAATGTCTCTGAACGGACGACTTAGGCAGTACAGTCTAGATCAACAGGTGAACACCTCTACAAGTACAATCACACAAAACAGCCTCACCCTCGAAGTATCGCGTGACTCTCAGCCATGGAGATATGAATAAGCTAACGCCCACTCGGGACTTGTACAGCCTGCCTATCACTGCTGGACAGTGCATTGTTCTCACATCCTCAGATTGTCCTGACGGTATCCGGCCCCAGTTGGGGAGAATGACGGGTGCTGTCCGGGGAAGGTGTTATTTGTCAAAGGCCGGGAGATATCATACCATTCCCTCTTAACGGCGATTCCTAGAGAGCCGAATCTCTCAGAGGATCAGACGTCTAACCCTCGAAAAAGGCCCTGAGTATAGGTCGAACTCAGCTGCAAAACCCTGAAGCCTCCAGCCTTTGTTCTCCTTGAGGGTTAGCGCTATGACATTGTGTCTTCACTGAGTAGTTCTACGGGTACAAAAAATGAACAAGACCCTGTCACATGCGCGTTCGGGATGGGAGACATTGAGCCTGGACTGGGCAAGGGGCATCCCATTCCATCTCGACCACGACTTTTCCATTCAGCATCCGTGAGGCAGCCAAAGGTCGCTGTCACATTTATCAATTGCGGCGGGAAGTCGTGGCGCCCGACGGAGCATCAATCGCAAGTAGTCCTTTTCCATGCATCACGTGTTTCGCACATACGTCGAAGGTCTCAGGGCCTTGGACAAACAATACCAGACGCTCGAGCAGGAACCTTCCTTCGAACCCAATTCCACTCGAGATGGGAGCAAGGCTCGTGCTCGACTACTACCGACAAGAGACTGAATGACCCTACCCTCATAGGCACGAACAAGAGAGATAATGATTCTGCCGTCACAGGTGCGGACAAGAGTGTGGAAACGTCTGCTTCTGAGAGTCTCTGTCGATGGTATGGTAGACGTACTTATGATAAAATGGACCACAAGTCGGCCAATCTCTCTGAGGTTGGCTTTGTTCCGGTACGCAGAGTTTCTCGACAGCAACAATCCTTTCGATGTAGCAGCACTGCCTTTATCTCCTCGAGACTCGCACTTGATTAAACTCGCACACTCTTTCGGCTTGTTCGGGAGCTTGTTCGTTGGTGGTTCGGCCACTTCAGACAAATACATTGCCCGAGATATAGCGGAGGGTTGGGTTTCAGATCTTCGACTGTCGTTGTCCAACAAAGCCTTGCTCCATGCTCTCATCGCTCTGCGTGCCTCTATTTGTGCTGGTGGGCGCAAAGAACGAAACGAGCCCTACACCGCCTACGCCGCCAAACACAAATTAGTCGCAATTTCGAGCCTTCGCGGTGTTTCGATAGACCAGCTCCGGACATATCCTACCCTGATTTTGATCTGGCTCTTGATAGCCTGTGAGTTCTACCTTGAAGATATCGCAGCCGCAGATGTGCACCAGAGAGCACTACATCACCTCTTCGGCGACATGACGAGATCGAGGGGGCACGCTCATATATCTGCTGGCAGAAGTGACATCTGGACAGCGGCTATACTAGGTCAACGAACTCGATCCCCGGAAGGCGATCACGATCCTGGTCCATGGCGACAGTGTTTCTCTACCGCTGCCTTGAGACTAGCGAACGGATATGCAACCGTTTCCGCACAGAATTATCCGGAGACGCTCCTAGTCGATAGCTCACTCCGCTTCAACATCAAGCTGTTTGCGATCTTGGAAAGACTCAGAGATGTTGGTTTCATTGACGGGGCTGCCAAAAAGTCGGCATGGACGGCTGAAAATCGCGATGTGGAGCATGAAATAAAGAGGTGGTTGCATTTTTACCGTGTGGAGACCTCGAAACTCCTGAACAATGTCGCCGTGGACCATACAGAGGCGCTATCGTCGAAAAGCTTAGGCTCCGAGCTCGTCCGATATCATGCGCTGAGCTGCGCAATGGCACTAGCTCTGCGCTGCCAATGGCTGCTCATCGGCCACATAACTTCGGTTTCCGAGATTTAACTTGGATACTGGGACTTAAACGCGAATGTGTCGCAACGAAGGCTTTTGAATTCAATCAAAATCCTTGAAAACAGCGCGATCACTCTGGGCCAGGAGAGCATGTGGTTTTATGTCTTGTTCATACATACCCTCTTTGTGCAATACCGGAAACAAGTCCGTTCGTTCGTCGTGGTGAAAGACGAGGGAGCCCCGAGAGATAGCGCTAGCGAGCTCGCCGAGGCAATCGAGAGACTCAGATGGGAGAAGCATCGCCGCGGCCTTCGGGGGGTCACAGAAACGAAGGGAATCTTACTTGGATTTTGGCCTCACAACTGTTATGACCACCCGTGCTCGGAAGAAATTTGGCAGGTCTTATCGGATGAGATAGAGTGACAGCAAACAATAGACGATCCTGAAATCTTCTTGTCCGGAGGTAGTTGGGATCAAATGGAAAGGAGAAATTCTAGATCTTATCTCATGACACCATACCATACAGGTGAGCCCGATTGAGCCTTTGAGCGAGTTCGATTGCTGAGGTTGGGAGATGCCGGCTCTAATGTATGAGATCCGGCTTTATACGATGACGACCACAAAGCGGCGGTCGAAAAAGGGGAATCAAGAACGAGGCCGCTTGCTGAAGCGGCAGAGTGGGCGCAGTGGGAAAGTGGTGCTGTCCGTCTATACACGAGGTGTCGGAAAATCTAGCACCAATCTACAAGATGAATCTCCCCCAAGGAAAGTAGTGGGGAAACTGCATCTATGAGCTTAGTGTTGATCAGTCTGTTCGATTGTTGATAGTCTTTCCAAGTTCAGCCTAGTAGCGCTTCCATGGGCTTCCTTTTCCACCAGACTTTGTATGACTTGGTCTTCGGAGGGTTGCTCAACTGACGCGGCTGAATGATTCCCTCCCTTGCCAGAACATAATCGTAACCATGTTCGTTCACAAAATTTATAGCGTCGAGGAGCTCCCAGGGCAAATTCAACTGCTCGTGTAAATCCTTGGGATTCATCCTGACAATTTGTACCTTCTTCCCTGTCATATCTGTCCAGGCCTGCACGATCTCCTCGAACGACAAGAAGCTGTCTTCGTTGTAAGCAAGGAGCTTAGTGCCGGGCTCTTCGTCCTCAATCAAGGCGCGGACAAAAGGTCTCATCGCCTCTGAGGGATCCAAGATGGGCATCTTGCAACCGCGATCTAGTGCTGTCACAACGATATACTGTCCACTCTTCGGATCCAGAGTTGGACGGAACATTGGGTTGGTGCTGTACCCGGCGGGGATGACGATAGACATCTTCTTGGCGAGCGCAGGTTCTTCAGCCTCGATGTAGCTCACAATCGCCGCCATGGACTCGGGATGGTACGACCTGCTGTGCTTTCCATTCGAAGCTGCCTTGATGGACGCGAGGGAAGAGTAGACAAGTCTCTCCAGCGATAGGACGCAGGCCGCAGCAATAGCAGCATTCTTGCCGTAGAAGACCTCTTTCTCGTATGCGGCGCGGCTGCACGCTAATGGGGTCAGTCCGGAGCCGGTGCCAACGGAGCGATAGGTTTCCCAGAAATCCGTGTTGAGGAATATTGCGTGGGAATTGCCGAAAGCTAGGACCTGCGAAGCAATATCAGACAAATCGGCCCGAACCAGCTCTGCTCCGAGCACCCTCAGTTCCCCAGCCTTTTGCGACGACAGATAGCGAGCGACTGCGCGGACATGCCTGCCTGGGAGGGAGCGAAATGTTCGAGCCCTAGATGAGCCCTGATTGCCGGTGGCACCAACCACAGCAATGACCTTGAGGGAAGAAGAGGCCATGGTTGTGATTTACACAATCTGGAGGGAACGGATCTTAATGAGGAAGTGGTTGAAGTAAGACCTT
This sequence comes from Cladophialophora bantiana CBS 173.52, assembly GCF_000835475.1. Lineage (NCBI taxonomy): Eukaryota > Fungi > Ascomycota > Eurotiomycetes > Chaetothyriales > Herpotrichiellaceae > Cladophialophora > Cladophialophora bantiana. The sequence continues at coordinate 354,922 of NW_015971583.1, forward strand.
ATTGCTGCTGCGGAAATATAACAGCAATCCAGGTCATCCTGAAGTGGGAAGAAGAGATCCTGCGTCTCCCTAATTTATATTCGCAAGGAGCTCTCCTAGTCACTAGAAAGAACAATAAATACCTGTACATCGTGTATATACTTTGGTAGCATCGTTCTGTTGTGCCCAAGCAACAGCGCGAATGAGGTGGAGTGGTTAATCGACTCCACAAACCGTGATTGGTTTAAAAGCCCATATTGGAAGACTGTGATTGGACAAAAGCTGGTAAGCCACGCGGAAGTATGTGGGTCGAGTGGGACATTTGGAGTTCAACAAGGATTTTTTAAGGCGAGGCTGCCGCACCCGCTTTTGGGGAATGGATCGGGGCCGCAAGTTCAAGCGCAAGTTCGTACAACCGCAAGTTCGCTTAGTGCTTGGTAGAAGCCAATTACACCTAATTTAGCTAGTGGAAATTTCCGCTTGCCATCCTCCGTATCCCTCCTCCTAGACCTCGCCGCCGCCTGACCTCGTCGCCGCCTGTTTGTATAGCCAACCTGGGTGTTGATCTCTCAGTCGTCCTGCGAGTTAGGCAGGAAGCCTTGTTGCCTAGCCTCAACTAGCCTAGTAGTCCGTTTGCGGACTCGTTTACCTCCGCCACTACCGATCGTAGGCGGCGCTATCGATGGTGGCAAGGCCAGTTCAGGAGGGTCCTCAGGCGAAGGACTGCGGCGCGGCCGTGGCCGATCTGGCGTCTGAGGCACTAGGCGTGTTGGCCTAGTCAAGGTCGATGGCGGAGGGGTCTCTGGCACATCTTCCACCTCTTCCTCCCTAGCGTTTTCTATACGCCAGCAAATTTGGCTTGCGTTCGTTTCTGCCAAGCATTTAAGCGAACTTGCGGTTGTACGAACTTGCGGTTGAACTTGCGGCCCCGATCCATTCCCCGCTTTTGCTCCCTGCTTCTCATCCTTTAAAGGTCGTTGTTCGACAATCACATAGCGCGCAGACCTTGGGTTATTTCATCATGCAACATTCCAAAGGAGCATGCGTTAAGAGTGACGGGTGTCGTCGGAAACGAACCATCACAGCAGCACGCAGGGAACAGAACCGGGTGGCACAGAAAGCGTACCGTAGGCCCTATCAATCCTACTATTGCGCCATCTGCCTGTGCGACTACAGGCTGATGACAAATCTATAGGACAGAGGATCAAAGAGGCTCGACAGAGCGATGCCAAGAAACTTGTTAATGACACCCCTCGCCTCAGCGAGCTCAGACCATATGAACCCTTCCTGGGCAGGCCTTCATGCGGCTTACTGGCTCATGCCTCGGACCAAAGATGCCAGCAGCGACCAGAATTTGCTATCATGGAGCATAGTGTTCTTGACTGTATGACGTCTCTGGCGTCCAAAAGTTCGATTCCAGCAAACAATATCAACAATCTCGGACGTGCATCCAGACAAGCGACGGCAAATCCTCCCAGTGCCACAGTTTCTATATCAGACACGCTGGAGCTAAACTTGTTAACGTCGCCATCGCCTGCGCTATCTCTTTCCCGCTTATTGCTGACACCCATTGGTTGGGACATGCCGTTACAAGTCTCCCAAAGTACAGATCTATTTCCCGTGGAAGTGTGTGGCAATAACACTGAAAATATTCAAGACCCCGAGGGGACGTGGAATATACTGGCAGGTCGGATTACTATGACTATTCAGTTCGCCCCTGTCACGACGTTGACAGCCATTATCGACAATGCACTGAGATTACATCTGGACTTGGCCCAAATTCTCACCGTCGACTACATGTCTCCCTTCTACCGACCTGCCGCCCCCCAGGACGACCCTCAATTCTTGCTGGAAGCGCATCCTACTCATGGATCCCTGCCGATCTGCGGCCGACGCTGGCCCAGATCCTCTACCCCCACCATCCCTTCCTCGACCTCATTCCGTTTCCACTCATACGGGCGAGGGCTATCATGATGGTCACCTTCATGCCACACACTTTCAACCTGGCCGACTTCAAGAACGACATCTGCACCAATAGGGCCCTGCTATGCTGGGCGACAAGTTCCGACAGGCAGCCGTGGGACATGCGAAGCTGGAAAGCCGCGCCTTGGTTTCTCAGGAAGTGGAAGATGCTTGTGGACGGGGGTGACGGTGAGCTCTGGAAACAGAGCAGCTGGTGGTGGAATATGAGAGGACTTTCAGAGAATTAGAACTCTCTATCTTCACAACGAACACCGGGAAACACGTATCCCTTTCATGTGTTCAGTTAACATGTCTCTTTTCCAGATGTTAAATCGTGTCATGCAGGGCCACGATGTCTTCATTACGACAGCGGATACTAGGCAGCCTGCCTCATTCAATCACAAACTTGTACTTTAAGTGCATGGCACCAGTATTGAGAACATATTCGCGGCGTCTCTGTTCCGTGGCGGCGTTGTGGCCTCTAATTCCAACCGATTATACCTCTTCCGAGGACCTGGCCTTGCTCATTTGCAACATCTACTTCTCTGCCGACAATGCCTCGATCGTTGGCCGTGAGGTCAAAGTCTCCGCACCCAAGGCCGTCGAGGCTATCACGAGAACTGGCGCAGACAACCACGGGAGATGCTCCGACAATTACCGCAAAGCGTACAAAGACAGGGTTGTGAGATCTTCGAGCAGGCACGGATTGGGCGTGCTCGTTTGCATACGTCCTGGCATGAGTCAAGACATCAGCCACTAACAGTAAGTAGAGGCAAGTACTCCAGAACAAGCCGCATGAATACTGCACAGGGCGGATTGCCTTACCAGATCGTGACGTTGAACTTCTGGCCCAGGAACTTTTTCGAATTACTTGGTCCCTCGCATCTTAGCTCTCCCAGGATCTCACCTCGACACGTTTTGCTGAGCAATAAGCGGCACCAGCACGTGTTGTTAACTTTTTGGTTTTGGTTGTCATCGCGGATACGGTGCAGGATGGCGACCAGGTCACCTGGAGGGGCATCCCGGGGGCTCGGCTGGGAGCACATGGCTTCTAGGTATTTGACGGTGGTCGCCTCTTGCACAGCTTCGTGTCAGAGATTGAGAGGATGGAACTCGTGGATTGTCTATAGAAGGTGAGGGAGCCGACCTACGTACGAAGTACACAGAGGCGACCACAGATATGAAGAGGTTGGACATTGTTTTCTGAACATCTTGATCGTAACATTGGCCCGGCATATTCGCGGAGTGGAAGCTGTTCGGAACCTCACCGTGAACCTGTGGCCTTTTTTCTGAGCGAATCACAAACTTAAGGTCCTCAATTGCCCAGACACGTCGTGGTGCCAAAACGTGCTCAGATCGGATCCACCCGCATGTTGAGCAAATTTGCGCTTGCTGCATTGGGATGAAGATCCTGGCGCCCTTGATGTTATTGGCTATATTGGTACTATCTGGCGTTTATAAGGGACGTAAGTACTGGGGGTTCGCTGCATTCTTCCTCTCACTTTTGGGGTCATCCTGTCTGCTATTTTCGAAAACTCCTTACAGCATCCAACCGTGCCGCCGTTGACTAGAATAGGACCTAGCTATCATACGCCCGTCTGAACAAGATGCCAGTGACTTACGAGCTACCTCAGCTTCCGTACAGCCTCGATGTGGGTGCTCGATAGACCTAGTTCGAATTCGCACTTTGCCCCTCACTTAAAGACTATTTTGGACCAGGGACCGTGTGCTGACCAGGTCTTTTCTCCATTACAGGCGCTGGAACCCTCCATATCAGGGCAAATAATGGATCTTCATTACAACAGACACCACAGAACTTACATCACCAATCTGAATGCGGCGCTCGGCGCACAAGCAGAAGCAGCCTCTTCCAACAATCTGGTGAAACAACTCGAGCTTCAATCCGCCATTAACTTCAATGCTGGTGGACATATCAACCATACCCTCTTCTGGGAGTCGCTTGCTCCTGCTTCAAGCGGGAACAATAACCTCTCTGCCGTTGCTCCTACCCTCGGCGATGCCATCACCAAACGGTGGGGCAGCTTCGACTCCTTCAAGGCGGCCTTTGAGTCCTCTGCTTTGGCGATACAAGGGTCTGGCTGGCAATGGCTTGTTCGGGATCCGCAGACAAAAGGACTGGAGTTAACCACGAGCAAGGATCAGGACTTGCCTAAAGGGGGAAAGGGGATTGTGCTGGGTGTTGACATGTGGGAGCATGCGTACTATATACAATACTTCAACAACAAGAAGGAATACCTCACCAAGATCTGGGACGTGATTAACTGGCAGACTGCCGAAAAGAGATACAACGGCGATCCAAGAGCTGCCTTCGGATCGTTGGCCGGATTAGTCGGACATTTGTAGTGCTGGTATACATTAGATGAGTTCAAGAAAACAACGACTCTGTTACCTCGCTCCGTTCTTATTAGCGGAAATTCATTAGCTAGCCTCGTAGCCACCAGCCCAGCTTCTTCGCTAGCGTGTCTGCCCACCAAACTTGTAACCAGTTCGGACTTTTTCAAAATGTCTCCGTCTCGAAAGCCTCTACTTCGAAAGTCGCCGCTCCGAAAGTCTCCATCAGCAGTTCTGCCTCTCAATGTCGACAAGAAGAATACATGCTTGATATCCTCTGATATTCCCAGCACGTGCTTCTGTAATCCTTCACAATGAAGTCCGAATTATGGGCACGTATTCCCAAGTGAGGTTACACCCGGGGACTTTTGTAACCTTGCAACAGAGAACCTGGGGCATTTCACCTTGTGAATGCGACGTTGAAAGAGACGAGGATCGTCACTTCTGCCTCGTTAAAAAAAATCTTCAAAGACTCTCAGACAGTCTCGTCTCTGTCTGTCTGGGTAGGCTTCCCCTTATTATATATCCGCGAAAACCCGGCTTTGATGTTAGTCGACGTTGTCCAAACATCAAGTGAATCAACGAAGGCAGGAAGCACTTACAAGTCGTCCTGAACTTGAAACTTAGTTGAAATCTTACACACGGAAAGAAAATGGATGATATCACAGCGCGCAATCGCGAGCATTTCGAGTATGACTGTATCTTGGTGAACTCATTGGACAATGGCTAAGCCCCGGGTTTTCTAGTCAGGTCGCTTCAACCCACCAGAACAACTTCGCTCTTCTCATACAGGCTGTCATTGAGGAATTGAAGGAGAGAAGATCCTGGATTAGCAGTAGGCTGGGGGATGACGACACATCGAAGAATGACAAGAAGCCAATAAAGCTGCTGGACTATGCTTGTGGCTCTGGTACAGTCTCCAAGGCACGTATTCCATCCGCATTAGGATGACAGAACAGAAAGCGCTCACACAACCTGGCTTGTGCGTATAGGCCCTGGCTCCCTATGTCGATGAAGCATTAGGGCTCGACCTCTCCGAAAACATGGTTGCTGAGTACAATAAATGGGCGGAAGGACAAGGCTTCTCTCTTACCAAAGCCCATGCGCTCCAGTTAGATCTGCTCGCAGAGCCACAACCCACCGATCCAGAGCTCTCTGGTTTTGACGTTGTAGCCATCTGTATGGGGTTACACCACGTCGCTAATCCAGAACGACTTCTGTGTAAACTCTCCAAAACGTTGCGACCGGGAGGCGTTTGCGTGGTATTGGACAGGGTTTTCGAAGAAGAGAGGCCTGAGTTGCGCCCAGACATACCTGAGGAAGCGAAGAAAGCACTGCGAACCATCAACAAGCACGGGTTCACCGAAGAGGATATGCGTAAGTACTTCGCAGGTGCCGGTATGGTCAAGAACTTCGAGTATGTGATTGTAGCACGGCCGTTCAAAGTGACACTGTACGGCCAAGAGATGGAGCTAAAAGGGTTCATAGCACGAGGTGAGGTAGCTTGAGCTTTATGGAGTTGTCTTGGATTTGCTGCTGGGGTGGATTTCTCGAAGCATTTCTCAACAACTATCAAATCCACGGCTGGGCGAGTCGTAAGTGAGGTCGGTGCAAGTTTTATCCGTCTTCTAGGCGCCAAGATGGGCCCATCACCGGCCATCGGCATGCCTCAGATATTTGGAACATGTGTCCATCAATATGGTGTTGACCATATCGGGGGTTAGGAATAGGTTGATTGACTGATCGAGAAAATCTACCCTTGCAAGGGTTTAAATGGGCGCTTGATGTGTGACAAACCGCCGCTGGTGCCAAGACATAATCAGCTAGCCTAATAAGGCTAGTACAGCCCTGTCAATTTTGGGCGGCCAGGGCGGGACTCGACGCGCCTAATTCACTACGCGTCTTGTACAGGGTACTCGGTACAGGCTACTGGGTACGTGTTCTCAAGGAATCCGGTTCTGTTCCGTACGTGAAATGAGACGTAAATGTGTATTGGAACCAGTTAAATCTACGTGGCATGGGAGGCTGCTTTTGTAGCCGTAATTCCTAGCGCCTTGGCATATTTAACACGTATGTTAGCCTCACCCGAGCCAGAAGTAGTCTTCAATCATCTTTTCGCGGCCGAGAGGTCAAGGATTGAAGAGTCTTGATCCGTCACTGGTCACGACCGTCACTTGAGTTAAATTACTTTACAAACTCGTAATGACCTCTACCTCTTGAACTGGGCATCTCTCACCGAGGAGTATAGAGTCTGTCAAACTCGCTCCTGACTCCGCTCAATCGATTTCGACTTCGACCTCGACCTCCTTCACCAACGCGAGTCATTGTTACTGATACAGTCTACAGAACTCTCTGCGATTAGAGATTTTCCCCTCCTTGCTAGGCGTAGTCTCAAGGAAAAGAGTATTCCCTGACCGTAGAGCGAGGAATCAACATCCCCTCGTTGAAGGCTGATTAGCAGATTAGCACGAGGGTCGCTCTCGAGTTGAGTGACAACCTGAACACGCATGACAGAGTGGGAGCATTATTGACCTGAATTGGAGTCTGCTTGAGGCTGTGCGAGAATCGACCGTCTAACGGTGTATACGATTCAATTAGTCACTCAATCAATCGGCAATCAGCAGAGGTACAACCCACATCCATCTCACTGTCATCACTGTGGTGTCCTCAACACCCTCCGAGGAGATGAGTCGCGCCGCCAAGGGTACATGCCCCCAATGGCTCTCATCGTACGTAATTTCTCTCGCAAAATCTACCTAGCTCAAATTTTCAGGGTGTACCATAGTGGCGCCTTCACAGACTTGACGATCACCTGTGCCGGTGAAAATTTTAAAGTGCATAAAGTCGTGGTCTGCACTCAATCACCATTTTTCAACACAGCATGTAGCGGGCCGTGGAAGGTATGTGCCCCTGCTGCGTCTTTGTGTGAAATGAGACTGGTCCCAAGGTCCAACTGAATGAGTAGGAGTCTCAAAACGCCACCGTCGACCTCGCAGAAGACGACATTGAAGTTGTGAGAAGAATGGTCGAGTTCTTCTATCGAGCGGACTACACAGATTTCAAAGACGAGAAATTCACACGACACGCCCAAGTCTTTGCCATCGCCATCAAGTACGATATCGAAATGCTCTCAGCAAGGGCGATCGACAAGTATTGTGAAGCGGCCTTAAAATATTGGGATCCTTCGGCCTTCTTGAGGTCTATTCATACCGTGTACCTCCACACTCCCGAACAGATGCGCGGTCTGCGTATTCGGGTCATAGATCAGGCTCGACGCCATTACGAGAGTTTCGATGATCCATCCAAATGGCCTGGCATCAAACACCTGTGGCGCGAGACCTGTATGTCTGTGCCAGCATTTGCAATTGACCTGCTCCAGCATTTCCAGGATGAACCCATAGTTGGATATTGCTCCAGGTGTTCAAGTGTTACCCCGGTAGAAGCCCTTCAGCTTCGTTGTCTAAATTGCAAATTAGGCGGCGCATCCATGAACCTACCAAAATAGGCTGGCGATGTCGCCGAATTTCTAGGAAATCGCAATTCAGAAAAGGACTAGGACTTGGTAAAGCCCCTTCCGATGGTACTACGTCGTTAATCGCCTCCCGTGTGAAAGGGCGACCTCCCGGATTTCAACACCCCGGTCAAATGACGACTGTTGGCCTGAAGCTCAAATATCACTGAGTTTTGGCCACCTGGCTTGCTCTTTTCGACTCTCCACATTCACAGTACCAAAAAGTCTCAATGTTCGTACGGAGGTGGATTGTCAAACGACCCGCCACTCAGATGTTCCGCGAAGATATCGCCTACTCTTCAGAATACCAGTGTCCTTTTCTCCAACCGAACTTTTCCAAGACACATCGGGTCCGCTCCCAAGTTTCATCCCAGCCATCCACTCCAAGAAGCCTCCGCGAGTTGACCGCAGGGGTATTCTCGCCACTCGAAATTCCTCCTGGCCCACCCTCAAGCACCCTGTGGCCCTCTTGCAGGATGGTGTCCAAATCGACGTCGCCGCGTGCTCTTAAGGCGCTTTCGATAGCCGATGGGACAGCCTGAGCACGCCTGCGGCTCCACCAGCACTGTTGCTGTGGAAGGAGTAGGGTGACAGCACGGTAGAAAAACAATAAAACGAGAAGCGCATATGGATGGTGTTGTTGGACGAGTCGGATGAAACAGTCGGTCGATCGCGTCGGAAAAGCAAAAATGTAGCGTGCGAGGTCCGAAAGCGGCGGGAAGTCGCGAGTTGCAACTCGTTCGAGTACACTAGCGGTCCGTCCTGGGCAGTGAGCCAGGTTAGCCTCTATCGAGAGATCCGTGTCAGTGACGAGCGACTGCCGTCGGAAGAGCCCCAAGAGAAGCACCAATCGAGCGGTCGCATCTAGGAAGCCGGTCAATTCAAGATCCTCTTCAGGATCTTCATCTGGATGTTCTAGTCCTGTGAACGCCTTCTCATGACCCGTGCGCAGATCAAGAAAGAATCGCATCACCGCGTCTAGACACGCAGACTTCGGACAAACAATGATGGGTTTCCCCGAAGTTGCGCGTTGCTTACAGTATGCCTTGGAGATGAGGATTTCCAAGTCCTGCGAAGCCCTAGAGTGTCCAAGTGTAGCCCGTTCAAGGGACTCGCGAGGGCGATGACGAGCTGAGGCAGCAAATATGCTTTCGTTCTTCCAGATGAAATGGTAAGAGTTCATAAAGACCATTCGCAGCCCTTGGGACAAAGTAAACAACGGATCCATGCTGAGATTCAGAGTTGAATCCGGTGATGGTACTGCCTCGGCGTCGTCTTGCACGCGGACGGCATCGTCATGCGTTGCCCATGCATAGTGGACGAGGAGCGTCGAAGTTGCCATAAATGCGTCAGCATTTAAGGCAGATATCGGCTGTGTCAGAGCGTGTCGGAACGAACGCAATGTTTCTGAAAGATGCAGCAGAGACGCTGATCGATACATGGAATTACCGGGACTGAGAAAACACAAATGTTTGGCGCCAACAAGGAGCACAGCGTGCATAAGGAACTCATGCTGGATGAAATCTTTTCAAAAGACCATTCGGCTTTTTCTTCTTGGGAGACGAAAACTTACCTGCAATGCCAAAGCGATCACTTGGCTACGCCAGATGGATGCGTCAAAGATGAGGGTTTCGGCTGTAACGGTATTGAAATGGTGGAGAAGTTTCATCTGCAGCATGTTGATATGCGAACAGAGGCTGTTCCCTACAGCAGGGCGAATATGCGCCTCTTGCGAGGGCAGTGTCTTCCTTCTTGAGGCCAGGACCAGGCTCTCAAGGCTGCATGCCTCCTCCCTCCTCTGGCAATTGCCGCATCTCGGACGTCCCTCGTCACACTGTTCACCGAAACAAGTACGTTAGCTAAACCAACAGGGCACCCAGGACAGCCGGACGAACCTTTACTCTCCGTTTCCTACAGTTGGTGCAGCCCTGCCTTGATTTCGGATGACGACGCCGTTTGCGAATCAGCCTGGCCCCGGATCCATCTGCAGGCACCGCGCTCTCTGGAGACAAGTCGAGAAACTGGAAAGCCTCCGGCGACGCCGTTGCAAAGGCCATCTACGGGTGGTGATGATGCTCCACAGTTTGGAAAAAAGTTCCGCTATCGAACCAGACATGCGACTGCACGTAAGATCAATGAGGGAAATCAAAGGACGAACCCATAGTATGATCACAGCGGAGGCTTGAATTTGAGCCAAGTCGATAAATGAAAGTCGAAGTGATCATGCTTGTTGCCTAGAATTTGGCGAGCGAGAGGATTCGTTTAACGATTAATGCGATAGGCTGCAATACGAGGCGGGCCAGTGTCGGGGAGCTGCGTTACTCGCAAAGGGTTAGGGCCCCATAAGCGACCGGAATCGATGGTTTTCACTGTTGGATGAGAACGGCGAACACCATGCATCGATGGAGCCAGGCTGGAGGATCAGGGGGCACACGATATCCGCCCTCTCAATCTTCACGCAGTACGAGATAAAACGAACTGCACTTGCCTCTAACTACAAGGATACCTTTGTTATTGAAGGGCTCAGGAGTTTTGCCCCTTCTCTGAATAATGGCTGCGCTTCGTATAGTGCGCCGTTGCTCAACCATATCCCTGGTGGGACGTGCTACTCCAGCAACCCCCGGACTGGTTTTGGGGTTCGAGGTCACTTAAAGTCGCAGGTCTACTCCATGTCCTGCGCGGATCACTTCTCCGAGACCATCCTTCCTCACCCAGTCCTTGAGAGAGAGTGTTGTCATTTTCAGTCGATTGAGACTTTGTTGGTATCAGAGTCCTCTCCTCCTGCTTTGGTCCCGACGATCGACCCGCGGCTCGAAGAATTTGGCCATGGCCGAAAAATCTGGACATGGCGTTGAGATACAGAATAACAGTATGCAGCGCGACATTCTGAGCTCCCAACTAAGTGTGCCGATCGTTAAGGTGTCATACTGGACTCTGTTTCGCTATGCATCCAGACAAGAGCTTTCCATTCTAGGCCTGGCTGCTTCCTGTGCTGCTGTCTCTGGAGCAGTGACACCTCTCATGACTGTAAGAGGACCTGGCGGTCTCATTTCACCCCCTATCAACAAAAGTGACAAAGCTGACGAGGCGATAGCTCGTGCTTGGATCCTTGGCTGGACAATTCACTGGCTTTCAAGCTGGATCAACGTCAGTATCAGAGTTCAACCAGCAGCTTTCCAGACTCGCTCTTTACTTCGTTTATCTGGGTAAGTGTTCTCTGAGCTTGCAATCGCAAGTACCTCATTGACATTCTCGCCTACCAGGAGTTGGATCCTTCGTTACCGTCTTCATCTCTATCGAAGGATTCTCCTTTGCTGGGGAAGCAATTACGCAGAGAACGCGTGAAGCATACCTACAAGCTATCATGGGACAAAACATTGCATTCTTTGACAGTGTCGGTGCTGGGGAGGTGGTCAGTCGTATAACCGGCGACATGAATATGATCCAGGTGACTTTTGTTCTGTCTTTCGGTCGTGAAGAGGATGCTAAACCAAAACCAAATCAGGACGGAATATCTCAGAAATTGGGCCTCACCGTGGCAGGAGTAACAACCTTTTTCGCAGCCCTCGCCGTCGGTTTTGTTAGGTCCTGGAAGTTGACACTCGTCATGCTATCCGTGACCGTTCTGATCATCCTCATTATGGGAGGTGCCGGAAAGGGAATGAAGAAATATCAGATTCAAGCAAATGACGCTTATGCTGTCGGGGCCACCGTTGCCGAGGAAGCCTTTACTTCTATTCGAAGCACGACTGCCTTTGGTACGCAGCCATGGCTGGCCAAACAGTTCGGCATGCATCTGGACAACGTCAGGCGCTTCGATTTCAAGAGTAAAGCCTTTTTGGCGTTCATGATCGCCGCGATGATGGCCATCCTGAGTTTTCAGTACGGTCTAGCCTTTTGGGAAGGATCGCGGTTGCTACACGACGGCAGCATTTCGGTTTCGAAGATCATCACAGTCATTTTCTCCTCCATGCTGGCTGGAGTCTCTATCGGACATGTAGCCCCACACTTTGGTGCCTTTGCAACGGCGACTGCTGCTGGTCAAAAGATATTTCACGTCATTGACCGGAAGTCGCCCCTGGATCCTATGTCAGGGACAGGCAAGAGGCCGGCAAGTGTGGATGGCGAGATCATCTTTCGGAATGTGCGACACGTTTACCCATCACGTCCAGACAAGGTCGTCCTCAATGATTTGACCCTTGTTATTCCTTCCAGCAAGGTCACCGCTGTCGTGGGCATGTCAGGAGCCGGCAAGTCTACTCTAGTGGGACTGTTGGAACGGTTCTACCAACCTGTCGGAGGCGAGATCAGTCTCGATGGATGGCCCCTGCAGGAACTGAACCTACATTGGCTGCGGGCACAGATTGCGATCGTCAGTCAAGAGCCTGTCCTTTTCAACACCACGGTATACGAGAACATTCGTTTCGGACTGTTGGGGACCGACCTTGAGGATGTAAGTCCAGCCGCAGCAGTTTTACCTCCTGATTCTTGGATCATGGAAGTCGCTAACCAAACTCGATTGTTGCCTGAGTAGGTACCTCAGGAGAAAGTTGCTGGTCTCATTGAAGAAGCCGCCAGAATAGCAAATGCGTTCGACTTTATCTCAAACTTGCCAGGCGGGTTCCAGGCTCGTGTTGGGGAACGCGGAATGCTTCTTTCTGGTGGTCAGAGACAACGAATTGCAATTGCACGGGCGGTGGTGTCGAATCCGAAAATCCTTCTTCTGGATGAGTCTACTGCGTCGTTGGACCCGCGGGCTGAGCGCATTGTGAGAGTCGCACTCGACGCTGCTTCTAAAAATCGAACCACTCTTGTGATTGCCCATCGACTGTCAACCATCAAGCATGCTGACAACATAGCGGTTCTCAATGCGGGGATACTCGTCGAGCAAGGGACTCACGAAGAACTTGTGCGGAATCGAGGGGTATACCACTCGCTGGTGGAGGCTCAACAAATCGAATCAAATTACCCATCTGAAGCAATCGATTTCCAAGACGGAGGCATTCTGGGTACCGAGAACGCAAAAGAACCAGACTTAATGTCGACTCAAATCTCAACGGACGGGACATCTCCAACAGACAAGGATCAGCCACATTACAGTCTCTGGGAGCTCATTAAGTTCATATGGTCCCTCAATCAAAATGAACAGTCATGGATGGCACTTGGACTTGCTGTCTCAATGGGCTCGGGCACCGGGTACTCCATAGTCGCTATTTTCTACGGAAATTCGATCATCTCGCTGGTAAACCCCGGGGCCAGCACTGGCGGTCACGATATCGATTTTTGGTGTGCGATGTTCCTCACGTTGGGACTGGCTCTATTTCTCCTATACACGCTCCAGGGCATGACCTTTGCCTGGGCATCTTCTCGACTGATTCGTCACGCCAGAGACTTGACCTTCCGCGCAATACTTCGTCAGGACATGACTTTCTTCGACATGAAGGAAAATGGGTCCGGGGCGCTATCGTCCATGCTTTCCACGGAGGCCGCCATGATAGCTGGAATGAGCGGAGCAACGCTTGCCGCTCTCCTCAACTTCATTGTGTCAGTCATTTCAGCGATTGCAGTGGCTTGTTCTTTTGGCTGGAAACTCGCTCTTGTTTGCACCTCGACGATGCCGCTTCTTCTCGCTTGTGGGTTCCTCCGAACTTGGATTATGGCTGACTTGGAGAAACGAACAAGACGCCAGACCGAAGCAGCTGGATTCGCGTGTGAAGCCGTATCCGCGATCCGTACAGTGGCATCGCTAAGGATGGAACGAGATGTCTGCTCCCGGTACAGCCAGATGTTGAGGCAGCAGACAAAGAAGGATTTTCGGTCATTGCTTTTGTCTTCCATCCTTTACGCTATGTCGCAGTCCCTTATATTCTTTGCGAGCGGCCTTGCCTTCTGGTATGGAGGCACCTTGATTGCGAATGGCGAATACACGGTGAAACAATTCTTCGTGTGTTTCGTTGCCGTCATCTGGGGATCTCAAGCGGCTGGGGCTATATTTTCGTATGCTGGGGACATGAGCAATGCGCGCGCAGCGGCCGCTCGAGTGATGACTCTCCTCAATCAAACGCCGAGTATGGATTCGTGGTCAGTCACAGGCAAGGATAGTCCGGTGGGTCTCAAGGGCAGCATTGAACTCCGCAGCGTGTCCTTCTGCTACCCTACGCGTCCAGGTCGGCTTGTTCTCAAGAACGTCACCCTCACGGCCGAGCCAGGACAGTTCATCGCACTCGTGGGTGGAAGTGGCAGCGGCAAGAGCACAGTTATCTCATTGCTAGAGAGGTTCTACGATGTTGTGTCTGGAGGTATCTACGTGGACGGTAACGACATTTCGACATACCAGGTCCAGAACTACCGGAGCCAGCTGGCGCTCGTGAGTCAAGAAACAACACTACACATGGGGACCATCAAAGACAATATCCTCGCCGACAAGGAGGATGCGTCCGAGGCTGAGATTATTCAGGCTTGCAAGGACGCCAACATCTACGACTACGTCGTAAGTTTGTCAACAAATCATCCTTGTCATGGTGGCAACCTGACTGACGACAAAATTCAGCTCTCTCTTCCAGATGGACTGTACACTTCAGTTGGCACCAAAGGCAGTCTGCTCTCTGGCGGGCAACGGCAGCGCATTGCCATAGCGAAAGCCTTACTGCGCAATCCCAAAATCTTGTACGGCAGCCCCTGCGCCTCCCCTCACTCTCTCCTCTCTCCGGAGGGCCCTCTTCTCTAATACTCCAGGTCTGCTGACTGAATCATACCTTCAAAGGCTCCTAGACGAAGCATCATCTGCGCTTGATTCAGCCTCGGAGGTGGCCATGCAGGCGGCTCTTGACCGGGCCGCAAAAGGCCGCACAACAATTGCCGTCGCCCATCGACTGAGCACGATCCAGCACGCGGACATGATCTATGTGTTTGAGCGGGGGACCGTGCTGGAGCGTGGAAACCACGCAGAGTTGATATCCAAGGGCGGGAGATATGCTGAACTGGTGCGCTTGCAGGAGATTAGTCTAGGGTGATTGGGCAACACATCCGCTGAGGCGGCAGCACGCTGCAGAAGGAGAGGGAGAAGAATGCCTTGTGGTTGACCGAGGAAAGAAGAAGGAGAAGGACATGGTTGAGGTTTCGAAGTCGACGGTCTTTGCTTCTCACGACGGAGTGCCTATTTTCTCATTGTTCCCTCTCTCCAGATACAGTATCCTGGTAATCGAATAGTAGTATTAATTTTGGGCCTTGAAACAAGATCGACCCGTTGCCAAAGCGGAAGTAAAACTTCTGAAGATGCCAGTCGATGTAAAGCCGGGATAAATGACAAACAATCCACACGAACTCTATCGGAGCTTTCCGCTACATGAGCCCAGGACTTGTCCACGGAGCAGCGGGGTTTTGTATTTGCAAAAAAAAAAAAAAAAAAAAAAAAACCAAGACAGTTCGCTTCGTCTCCGATTTGTGAAACTCTTCGTCGATCTGTATGGAAAACCTGGTGGGTGAGCGGCAATCGTGTTCAACTGTGTTAAAATACCAAGCGAGGAGCGAAACCTTCGTTCTTTTCTTCCCTCTGTGTTCGTCAATCCAGTGAGCAAGTAGATTCAAATCCCCGACACCATCTGGTGCAGCGGTGCTCTGCTCAACGCAGTTAACACTGTTTCCTCTTGAGAAAACCGGTGCCAAATCAAGTCTTTCAGCAAGAGGGGAAAATATCCTAAGCAGAAGAACTAACACGTCAACGCATATTCATGGCGGACTCAACAACTCATCCGGTGGGTAACAACCCCTTCATGAAACGGGCGTACGCTCTCTCGAGCGCGGCCCAGGCGCGCGATCTGTACGACGAGTGGGCGGCGGAATACGACAAGGACCTCGAGGCGGAGGCATACGCCGCCCCCAAGCTCGCCACGCAGGCACTCGTCGATGCGCTCGACGGCGAAAGAAGCCACGGCTACGGTCACGCTCACGGTCCCGGTAGTCGCCGGAATGAACGGGACCAGCAGCTCGCAGGGCTCCAGATCCTGGACGCAGGCTGCGGCACGGGCCTGGTCGGGCTACAGCTGGCACGCTTCGGCGCGCAGGGCGTCACAGGCCTGGACATCAGCCCGGGCATGCTTTCTGTTGCGCACCGCACAAATGTCTACGGCGCGCTCGAGCAGGCCGATTTGTCAAACCCGATCGCGAAGCCAGACGAATCCTTTGACGCGGTTATCTGCGTCGGCACGCTGACGCGCGGACACGTGGGGCCGCAGGTCGTGCAGGAATTTGTGCGCCTCGTGAGACGCCGCCGAGGCCTCGTCGTCGCTACCGTGCTCGACGATATCTTCGAGAGCGCCGGGTTCGGCGCAGAGGTCAAGCGCCTGCGGACTGCCGATGCCGACAACAATGCCAAAATCGAGGTCTTGCGCTCAGATGTGGTCGGGTTGAGATCGTCGACTAATGTCGGCGGAAGGCTGCTCGTGCTTCGAAGGTTGTGAGCTACTACAGCTAGTCTGTATAACTTGCTACAAGTTGCGTGAAGTCGCTCTCTGCGGTATACAAATACCTGCGTCCAGGCATGTTTCGACGTGGCTGCTTCAAGAGAGCCTCCTCGACAGTATAGTGTTATTGCCGAACCGGGTGGGCAGGCCGCGATCTCACCCACTTTTATCAAGAGCCGATTTTTCAAAGGCGTGGCGCATACACGACGACATCTGGGTGGGTTGTTTCGAGACAGTCCCTTTGCAGCTCGCCGTGTGGGATTGTTACCACACGATTTTGAGAGCTGCGGGTTGACCATTGGTAGATGTGCGAGTCACGAAAGAACTTGGAGCTGCGGAGATTCTTTGAAAGCTGTCATCAATATTGGGCCCTGCTTGTTCTATGTAATGATAAATTGAACAAGCATCCGTCTATCCGATACTAGCTTCCCTCCCTTTGCGCTCTGAGAACCTCGTCGTACCGCAGGACGGCGTTCAACAGCACTTGCGTTCCCAATGCACTGCCACACACACTCCAGTCGTTAGCAAAACATGGTATACCTTATACCTCAAGATAACATGGGAGGGAGCTGTGCAAGGAGCAAGGAGTGGCCACCTACCAGTGTTCAGGGGTCGAATACTCGCTCGGGTGGTGCGAGATGCCGTTCCTGGACGGAATAAACACCATCGCCGTGGGACAGATATACGAAGTGTTGACGCTGTCGTGGCCCGCCCCAGCGGGTAACTCTCTATACCCATCTTCACCCACCAGCTCAATCGCAGACGCCCGCACGGCGTCGATGCAGTCCTTGTGGAACTCGACCGCGGCGCTCCTCCAGATCTGCTTGATGTCGACCGTGCAGCTGTTACCCTGCGCAATAGAGGCGCACGCTTCTCGGACGATCTGGGCCATTTTGTCCAGCGTCTCGTTGGAGTGGTGTTCGATGTCGACGCTGAAAGTGACGGTCCCCGGAATCGTGCCGGGAGACTGCGGTTCGGAATTGATGACCCCGACGGTGGTCAGGCCCTTGTTCTCCCAAGCGATGGTGTTGATGCGTGAAATCATCTGCGCTGCCGCGAGGAGGGCGTCGGCTCGTCGATCAATCGGCGTGGTGCCACAATGCTGGCATCGCCCGTTCACCGTCACCATGAGCCAAGTCATTCCTTGGACTCCGGTCACGACCCCCACGGACTTGGCCTCGTCTTCCAGCAAAGGGCCTTGTTCAATATGGTATTCGAAATGGGCCGAGAGCGGGTTTGCCGTGTGAGTGGCCTTGACGGAGCCAAGGTATCCGATATTGGCCAGTTCGTCCTTGAAACGCAAGCCGTCCGAGTCGGTGTGGTTGTAGGCGTGTTCGAGCGACACGTTGCCTGCCCACACAGCACTGGACAACATACCCGTGTTGAACCGAGCGCCCTCTTCGTTTGTCCAGTTGATCACCGCGATCGGGGCGTAGGGGGTATAGTTGTTCTCGTGCAGGACTTTCAGGATCTCGATCCCTGCCTGGACACCCAGGATGCCGTCGTACCTGCCTCCAGCGGGCTGGGTGTCCAGATGTGATCCGATGCCGATGGGAGCAATGTTACTGTTTTGGCCCGGTCTGACAGCAAAGAGATTGCCCATTTCATCGATCTTGACCGTCGCGCCGTACTGCTGTGCCGTGTCGACGAACCAGTCGCGGACGGCCTTGTCCTCTTTGGTGAGAGTCAGGCGTCGGACTCCTCCTTCAGGTGTCGCACCCCACTGTGCGGTGTGATGTAGAGTGTCCCATAGTCTCTGCTGGTTGACGGCCAGGCTTGAAGCGGAGTAGAGTCGGTTCTTCGTGGTGAATGACCGGAATTGGAGAGCCTTTTGATGACTTCGCCTTCTCGTATATCCCTTGGAAGCATTTCTCGATGCCGCCACCAGTGTGGCGTGGAGAATTGGAAACATTGCCCGTATTGGATTCATTGTCTTCCGCTGTTCCTATGCCAGGTATGGCACGTTCAAGTGCTCGTAGAAAAATGAATACCTCTCCCTCCACGGGGCCTTTATATGATCGGTATGCGCGATGGCGTAGCACGCATGTGAGCCTCTTCTGAGTTGTAGCAGGACTTGCTCGACACTGGTCAGCATGATCCGCGATAACTGCTATTAAGATCCACAAATCCACCTCTCCCAATGAAGTAGGTCTCTGCCCAGCGTGCATTGCATTTCGCTGCATCGCCCTTTTCTCCATATGTTGCATAGCAGTCAAGGATATGCAAGGACGTTAGGGCGTTCCGCGGTTAGATGTCCCATGGTTGGCTATAGATACAGTGCCGATGTCCACTTTATTTAGTCTAATGCCGAGTACGCAGTGTTCGGAAACTCTCCGAGTACTACCACGACGTCTTCCTCTCCAGTTCTTCATATACTCTGATCTGTCCCCACCGCCATCTTCTACCATCATCGTCAACTCCACCTGACCATTTTCCGTATGGTTGACTGATACAGTGCCGAAATGGTGAAGAGGATCAACATGGGTCCGCTCCCTTGTGACTTGATGCAGGGAGTGGACAGTGATATGATGGCGAGATGGCCCTCCAGCATCCCGACGCGGTCATCGCGCTTCTTGAATACATAATTCGTCTTCCGTGTATAAAAAAGGAACTGGCTCTGTGTCCCTCCAGCTTGTTGCTTGTCACTGTACAACTACGATAAAATAAGCCTCGAGATCAAAACCAACTTTCCATCGTCTAATAGTTACAAACAGACCTCAGGATGGAGCTAAAGAGAGCAGACTTGCGCCTGAATCATCCCTTTGTCCAGAATTTGATTGCCGGGTAAGCTTATTCCCTCATTCCGCACTGCAGCACAAACCCGTAGGTCCTCTTGGGTTGAGTTCTAACGTTGTGATCTAGTTTGATGCTCCTGTGTCTCCCTGGCATCTACCTGGCTTTGACAGGTCTCGGGGCCGGTGGAGGAAAGCCGTCTTCTCAGACCGTGGCTGCGAATGTGAACGCCATCTTGTATGGCGTCTTCTTCGTGACCGGATGGTTTGCTGGCTCTGTGATGAACCTTATCGGTCCAAATTATACAGTGTTTCTTGGATCAATTGGATACAGTCTATACACAGGTGAGCCATCTTACCTAACCCCACTCGTGCTCTTCCCGCTTTGTTAACCACTCACGCTGGCGGCAGGTGGTCTCTGGTACTTCGACAGAACTGGAAACTCTTGGCTGGCGTACATGGGTGGAGGCATCGAAGGTGTGTCTGCTGCTCTTTTGTGGGCATCTGCTGGCGCAATTGCGTACTCGTACGCCGAAGAGAAGGACAAGGCTCTGTTTATGACAATCCAATGGTGCATGTGCGAAGGTAAGCTGCTTCCTAAAAGTCAATCAGCAAAGATATTTTTGTTTAATGCGGGACAGGTGGCTCGACAGTCGCTGCCCTAGTCGCCCTCGGCATCAACATGCACAGTGCGCGGCAAGATGCTGGTGCGCCCACTCCGGTATACGTCGTCTTTGTTATCATTCAGGTCTTGGCTATGGTTCTGGCTCTGACGCTTCTTGTGCGGCCGGCGAAGGTTGTGCGCAGTGACGGCACCAAGATTGCGATATTCAAGCAGCCTTCGTTGAGAAGCGAGCTGGTTGGGATCCTTGAGATGATCAAAGACTTCCGGTTCATGATGCTGCTTCCGGCCATATTTGTCGCCGAAATGGCCCTAGCCCTCCAGAGTTCTCTCAACGGCTATTACTTCAACCTCCGCACCCGTTCTTTAAACAACGTCATGTTCAACTTTATCCAGCTACCGGCGAGCTTTGGGATGACCTACATCCTTGATAATCCTCGATTCGGTCGGCGGAAGACAAGAGCACTGATCGGGATATCTGTCATGAGCGCGATCACACTTGCCATATGTGCCGCCGAGGCTGCGTGGCTCGCCGAACATCATCTGGATCGCAATGAACGAGGTCCCTCCACCGATTGGACTGATTCTGCATTCGCCGGAGCATTTGTCATATATGTCATATACGGAAGTGTTTACAGGTAAGTCCAGATCCCCAAGCCCAACAGCGCCAGCTTTCTCGAGGTATGTTCAGAGAGTTCCCCATTGACACGGGTAATCCGTAGCATATACCAAATCGCGACACAGTACGTGATCTGTGCCCTGACCAACGACCCGGAGCGACTGGCGCGCCGAGCGTCGTGCTTCCGAGGAACTACTGCCCTCGGCATGATGTTCAGCTTCATCATCGACGGCAACGGAGGGACGTATATCACGCAGCTGTCCTTCCAGTTTGCCTGTTATTTTGTGGGGATCCTCTTTCTGTATACGGTCACCATGTTCTATGTCAGCGACACGAACTATTTCCGCGAGGAAACAGTCATCGTTCCAAAACATATTGAAGAAGATGCACGGTTGGAAGGGAGAATTGCTGGGGAGACGGGCAGTGTGGGTGGCAGGGAGGTCGTAATTCCCGACAAGAGCATTGCGTAGTGAGTACCGTCTCGGTACTATACCCGGTATTGGATCAGGTAGCCCCCAGGATTGTGTATGTACCGCCTTGGCCCATTACTATAAACACCATACTGAGGCTGCATTGCACCACGCTTCTGGGCTGGTTGGCAGCGATCGGGCGAAAGGCATAGCCGGAGAGGGTCGGTGCTGCGTCTTAGAGCGACGCCTTGGAGACTCTCTATTGACCTGAACGGCCAGGCGTGCATTTTTGAATTGCATCGACAATACCTGGCCATGCAAAGTGGATTAGTAGGCGAGATCTTTGCCCTGAGGTGGATCTGCCACCAGACCCACACGGGTATCCTTTCGTACGGAACATGATGGCCGTAAAGGAGCGGATCTCGCCGCTCCATGCTAAGATAAGCCTTTAAATAAGGATATCCGGGATGTTCTTCTGACTTCGAGTTCTGCAGACATGATTGCCAGAGAGCTACAATTACTCCGTCAGATCGAAGGATAACGTGCATCAGGACTTGCCTTACTATTATTCCTATCGTTGGAATCCAAAATGCTTCCGTACCCACGCCCTCGCCAGCTGCCAGCGTCACGAGGATCCAAACTCGGCTATTACCGTGCCTCAATCGCTTGCGTAGGCTGCCGCAAAAGCAAGACGCGATGTCTCCTCACGCCAAGAAGAGAGCAAGATAGCTGCCTCAATTGTCGGCGGAAGGGTCAGCCCTGCGCTTTTCTGACGGTGGACAAGAAGCCCCCAGATTGGATTTGGTCCAAGGGGAGGAGGAGGCAGACCATCGAATCAGAGTCAGCGTCCTCCTCGCAACTCTCTGTATCGCGGTCCTTCACCGACCCGAGGATGGTGCGGGACCGTGCTAGCGGTAGCAGCGCGGACACGCAATCAAATCAGCCGCGCGAGCAGTGTAACTTGGCCTGGGACGTGGATGTGCCAGACTTCTCGTCCGAAACACGCTTACCTCCAAATCTGGGGAGTCATGTCGACCCCCAAGGGTGGGTCAACGGCAATGCGGAATCGTCCATCTCCCCCGACCGCGTTGAAAAGACAGATCTGGACCTCACATTACCATATTATTCTGGTCCGAGCCTGAGCCAGGGGTTTGAATGGGGCATCAACATCACGCCACTGGAGTATCCGTACTCATGCGGCCAATATCAGCTCCAGACCGGTCAAATTGATCCGACTTTTGATCCTGCTGCCTTGACCCCATCGACTCCCTGTGGCAGTTACGGATACTATTCCCAGGTCTCCGATACAAGCACATAAGTATAAAGGTCCGCAAGGCGATGACGATTTCGGGAACCACTGTAGGCGAAAACAGCCTTTGGCTCAGGATTCGGCGTTTTGAGCGACTCAGTAATAGGGCGCTGAAGTCAAGGGGCTTCGCGCAATGAGAATGATTGTCGGTATCTCACATACATTACTGTAACCACGAGATACCGCCAGTGACCCGCATGCAGGGAAGGTACAGTAGCACCTTCAGAGTGGTTCTCTTGTTGCGTCTGATGTACCATGTTCAAGTGAGCCTGCACCACGGCTGCCCTTAACCTTGACTTGGGAAAAGTGCGGTTGTGCCCATCAAAGGATAGGCTCGCTTTCGGGAAGGACTGTAGCGGGAACCCTTAGGTGTCTTCTCGGGCGGGATTGAGACGTACTATGGTACGATGGAATGGAATTGTAGGCACCAGCGTACTGGAGGAGCAGGGATTGGTATTGCTCAAAAGCCTTTCTTGAAACCGTTGTCTTGCCTGAAGACAGATTTGGCCGATCACAGGCAGCATTTAATTCTGTATCGACCAAGATAGGTACGGACTGCATCACTCCCCGAAAGCCGCCACTAGGTCGACAGGGACCCCTTGTTCTGCGTCTAGTCCTGAATGATGACCCAGAACTGGATATTTAGGATGACTGCCGGTCAACCCTCTTGATTGGATTGGAGCGAAACCCAGATCCAGACCCACTCCAATCCAACAAGATCACTGCACTATTGTCATGCCCATGTATGTTGAGGGTCATGTCGATTTGTATTCCGGAGGATGGCTCGAGTGAGAGGATCTTGGGCTCGAAGAAAGCCGGCCACCACAGCACCGGTTGGATCGAGCGCTAGTGGTAACCTGGACGTCCAGAACTTCATGCAGAACTTCATATGTGTCCACAGCCGGTTGGAGGGTAAATCGATCTCGCTATCGACAGTGGCCCATGACCAAGATGGTGCTCTGTACTCGACAGTCCCCGGACGCTTCCTAGGCCACATGGCTCGGCATTTCCACAGAAGCTGATGAGCCACGTCTCTTCCTCAATGGCCTTCTACGTATTCATCCTGAAGACCCCTCCAGCGCTGACCGAGAATGGGATATGCCCCTTGGGACAAGTCGTCGCTGTTCTGAGGAGCTTCGTAGAACCTCTTTTCTGGTCTGGCGGGCCAACGTTCAGCAGTCGCGTTGTGTACCATTCGTTTTGGTCTATGTCTTGTTTCCACCTGCCCGCACAGGATTGATGGGTTTGTTCACAAAGTTCGAGCCATCAACAAGCGCAGCTCCAGCTCTTGCCAGAGCTCGTTGAAATACCGGGAAGTTCTGGAGATTCTACCTTGTCTCCTGTCCCATCTAGATCTCTCAGTTATCAGTGACTTATACTAGCCAAAACAGGAGAGCGTTAAAAGAGAGGACATATCCGCCAGATGTTGGAGTACGAGCATGCCGACAGTAGACGTGTGGTCCCATCCCTTCAGTTTGCGGGATGAAATGGCCCTATTCTATGGGATGGGATTAAGGACAGGTGGAGACCCAGAGAGATATCCGTAACCTGACAGTGAAGGAGATGAGCTGTCGAGAATTTCAATGAGTTCTTCGGGTCGAAATACCTGTCGCAAGCAACTTGCCACCATGTTCATGCATCTGAGATATATCAGCCTTGCCTGGCAGCGTCTAATAAGGCTTGGCCACTGCAATGATGGGCAGCGCTTATTTTGAAAGAGGCAGAGTCGACGTCTTCCCAATCGTAAAGGAAGATTGCTTCACATGTTTTGCGTAGGTACTGAGAGACGACGCTCGTTGCTATGAGGAAGAGTTAGCTCTCATTTAGCCTCAAGCGACCCCATTCAGAGAACAAGATGGACGTTCGAGAAACTATCAGTGCTTCTCCCTTGTTCTCATTCTTGGGAACTCCATGCTCCCTTCTCATCTGTCACCCCGCTCTTCTGTCACCCCGGGCTGTGGTTTGCAAGAGCTCACTTCTCTTTCGCGACGCTGCGCGGACCTCAACCTGAATCCCGTTCCAAATCTATCTGCGGTATACCGCCTTGCGCTCCCTGTCTCGTTCTCTTTGCCACTCACAGTATCATGTTGATATCCCTGTCGCACGTGGTCGACCACGGTCACAATCCTTCGTCACATAATACGTCTTCTGGAACTTGACCGCATGGATTCGCCGGTTTTTTCTAGCTATCCTCCCTAAGGCAGCCCGTTCTACGCGATTCTATCACACGCTTAGGGAGCAAACGGTTCACACAAAGCTGGACGCTGCAGAAACTGCTCGCATCGAAATTAGCCGAATTCTTCTGCGTGAAGAGGAGCGTCTGGGTGATCGAAATCTACTGGACCAAGTCATTCACCAAATTATTACGAGTATCCAGGTTTCGGCTTTACTGGGTACGCCTTTATCAAATTTCAGCAATGATGAGAAGAGGCGGTGGGTAGCCGGACGTCATACTAGAAAGAGGGAAGATAGAGCGTTCTATCTACTTGGGAATCTTGGCGCTTCTCTGTACCTCAACTACGATGAGAGACATTTTGCGTTATCTCGGCTCGAATAGGACATTACTAGGTTTACCAGAAGTAGCTATTCTATTCACTACGACATATATACTACCCATGAGGCCTTAACCCCATATGGCATGCACCCTTTTGGCCAGACGTCGAGATTTACCAGCTTAAAGCAAGAGATTTGCTGGGGTGTACGGTCACTCTTCGAAACAAATGGTTGCCGAATCATGTCCGTCGTTGGCTTCTGAGGTATAGGTAAGAGTCGATTTACACTGGAGGTTGCATCTGGCGAGTTTCACATGTCAACTATCTGCCTGAAACGCCAAATGGGACTATCCGTATCACTACTTGTAATACAAGTGTCGCGTCTTTTCCAGCCGTAAAAGAGGCAATCCCCCTAAAACCCCTACTTGAGGATAAAGCTCTCGAGATGTTCGTAGAGAGGTGAGAAGTAACCAAGCCGGCAGGAGACCGAAGAGAAGTGTTGTCGTTGGTGCAAGTATTGACTTCTCTACCGCTTACTATTGTTCAGGCAGCTTCATTCACCAACGTAACTCGACAAGCGGAGAAGAGTCACCTTGAGCTCCTAAAAGAATCCGAGTCAGATGTTATTCAGCTTCTCAGTGAGGATTTTGGAGATCAGATGCGTTATCCGGATGCCAAGAATCCCATGGCCTCGACGTGGTTGCTATCATTCGAGCGTAATATCCGTTGGGGCCATCCGCTTGCGGCGAGCTTCTTGTAATATCCTACATAGCTCAGCTCAAGCTCTAGTCGCTCTCGCAACTTCTCAACTTCTCGACATCGAACCGCAGCATTCAGTCGTAGTCCTATTCATCCGTCTGTCGACAAACACCTTTCTTACAGCCTTCGCAGAATTCTCTCTTGTGTGGCATGCCTCGTTTAGAAGCGTGATATTGCCGCTCGAGTTGAACGCCAGCCCACCTCTGGATTCTGTATGCGACTCGGTCGACATATGATTTCTTATCCAGAATCAGAGTGCCTAGCTTGTTGCAGGTTTTGCAACGTTGATTGAACACTTCAGCATTGTACCCATTCTCGGCGTAACCCCTTATAAGTATAGCCACCTTCTTGCTGCTCCAGCCGTTGCCACATGCATTATTGTTGCAGCTGAACCTCCCCATGACGTGAGTCGCGTATATGTTGTTGGTGCCCTCGTCGCTGTTGCGTTGGCAAAACCATGTGGAGGCTATGCTGTGGGAGACTGCGTTCGCGACGTCTTCATGGAGCGCCGGAAACATGAAAGACGTCCTTGTCTTGCCCTTCGGTCTGGAAAACTTCTTCGCCATTTGCAATACTGCAGCGACCTCGTCTGGACTAGATGCAGTGAGGAGGAGTCTGCGGGGTCTAGCGCCATATGGCGAAATTATATAGTCTTGGTCATAAGGTGAGAGCTCTAAGTCAATAGTAACGTCTCTGGCTGGTCAACGTCTGGCTCTTCACTGGTCAATATAACGACATGGTGCATTTCGCGAGCAGTCAAACTGCAGCCTGCGCTGCAGCGATCACTATCCCTACCAATTGCAAGGCGTCACGTCTGCTGTAGGTCTGAGGTGCGACACTGTCAAGCGCCTCGAGAAACGTTTCCTTGGAGGACTCTCATCAACCAGCGCTGCCATCCATGATGGCCGAACGTGGCGCATTTTGATTCGCGCTGCGCCATGCACGGTGTTATGTCAAGGGGTGAACATGCATAATCCACGAGAAAAGTCTTTAGAGCAAGGCAACTCCTGCAGAATGATCTCACTGACCTTGCTCCAATAAAGATACTATGGTCTAAACTGCTCTGTTTAATTTGACGGCGGGCAACTGCAACACCAGAAGGAATCGGACAATAAGGTCTTCAACGAGCTGATATCAATGATCCCCCCCATATCTCCTCCAAGCCGATTATCCTGGGTCAGATAGCTTCGATGACATGGCTAGGTTCCGTGGTCAGGTCTTGGCAGTCAAGACCACATAACGGTAGATTCAGCAAGCGCCTATGGACAGAGCAAGGAAAGGTTTCCAGTATGCAAGACTGTATTTTGGTTAATGGCTGTGGAAGAAAGTGGTACGGAACAGAGAAGTATACGAGGTATTATTAGCGCGAAGGTAAGAGGAAGGTTGAGTGTTGGTAAAAGCGGCAAGACCATGGAGAGTTGCACGTGAGCTTCGAGCCGGTTTTACTCATGTTTTCGTGCCAAGACAGGGCTGCATCTTCGATTGACTCCGCTTTCACGATTTCAATTCACCTTCTCAGGTTGTTGGTTCGAAGGATGACAACTCGGCTTCAGTCCACCGATACAGTTTAAATCCTAACCACTCTGCTCTCCAACTTACCTAAGAAACATCTCCTGCACCGAGGATATCCAAACCCCCAATCCTCTCGTCGACCTGCAAGCTTAGGTGCTCGGCTTCACATTCCTCCCTTTCCGTTAACCATGTCCTACTTCCGCATCACCTTGATCAGGTCTGCCATCGGCCTCCCAGCAAAATCAGGCAACGTGCTCAAAGCGCTCGGCCTTCGCAAACGCATGGCAACCGTATTCCATCCCGTCACCCCTGCAATCGCCGGCCAAATCATGAAAGTGAAGGAGCTGGTTGCCGTCTCGGAAGTGGATGAACCTTTGACAAAACAAGAAATACACCGGGAACGAGTACCGGATCCAGGCTTCTACATTGAATCAAAAGCGCAGGATCTTAGCAAATAGGAGGACTTGGGGAGTGATTGAGAGACATTTGTACGGTGTTTGACAAGAACGAGATCTACCGCCCTGACACGCGAGGAAAACAAACTGCCCTACCATTTCGCGCCATTCTGGACGGTGGAGGGCGGTTGCCGCTTTCGTCAACTATAACGAGACAAACTGAGTCACTGCTTTGCTACAAGCCGCAGCAATGGATCCAGCTGATTGTGAGACCTGACGAATATGACTTTACACCTGTCGGCGTAGGAAGTCGCTTCGCTGTCGGCCAGTGTTTCATTATGGCGGAGGGTAGGCCCGGACTATAGGAGGGATATAAGGTGGGAACTAGAGCGGACCGGATCTGGGATCCTCGTCGAGAATATATCGGCACTACATCGAACGTTAGTCTATGGGTCGGGTCTAAGAGAAGTTGGGATCTGGCCTGAGAACTGCCAAGCCAAGAGTTGAAGCGAAATCGGCGGAGTCAAGAAGTTGTTGGTAGGGTACAGAGACCTTAGCAGAGAATTGACTCAAGAGTCGTAACGAAAGGGAATTTATACCAGGTCTGTAGTGGATTTATGGAGGTCTTCTCATGAGCATTGCTCCCAATCGCGACATTGGATGGTACCTTTGGTCAGAATGGTCGACAGATGATCATTAAAGGGCTGTAACAGTAGTTCTTCAGATAGTCACCTGCGTACATATATATCCATGATTTACGAGGTATTCTCTGTAGAGTCCAGTTTGAAATGCCCGAACTCGCTGAGTACCTGGTACTCTGGAGCTGAGATGTTCCACCAATCATGAAGCTCCCAGCTTGGAGTCTGCCGAACCGCAAGACGCTGTCGTCATTCGTCATTCGCTGCTCCAGACCTTCACTCCAACTCAGTCAATGGCCGAGTGCTCGTTAATACACTTGACCTTGCTGGAAACGCCGTTCTCTCCTATTTAAACACCTCGGCGTGTGGCAGGGCCTTTTTGCCTACGACCTTCTACTAAAAGGAACAGTCGCAGACTGTAAACCACTGGCAGCCATGAAAGCAACCGGTCGTATCCTGCGTGCCACGCGACCGAGCATCCTCCTTCGCCGACAACGTCCCTCTCCTGCTCAACGTGTCGCCATTCCTGCTTCGACACCTCTCTTCCCTATTTTTCGTCAAGGAGCTCCTTTCTCCACCGCCTTCACAAGATCCTTGAAGGGCCTGCAACCAGACAGTAGCAACCCGGATCCGCCCAACACCGAGCCTTCGCAAAGCAACTCATCGGGCGCTGCCCAAATCTCAGACCCCGAGTATCATGAGATCGCTGACCAATATCTGAATACCTTGGTGTTGGCCATGGAAGAACTCGCTGAGCGAAGTTCGGAGGGCGTCGAGGCGGAATTCTCGGTACGCACACTATTACCACTGAAAACTCCCTCTCACTTGTCCTTTTGAACCCATCAACTTTGACTCTATTCACCTCCACCCCCGCATTTGGGACAGGATACTAACTAGCTACTCCCCTTGTCGTAATCTCCAGGCCGGCGTGCTCACAATCACCCACCCGAAGCACGGTACCTACGTGATCAACAAACAACCGCCGAACAAACAGATCTGGCTCTCCTCCCCGATCTCCGGCCCCAAGCGCTACGACTGGGTCGTCTCGGGCGACTCGCAGCATGAGAAAGCCGACTCGACTGTCGACCTCGGAGACGACGGGCAGAGCGGCGGCAGGTGGATCTACCTGAGGGATCGGAGCAGTCTAAGCGACTTACTCAGGAAGGAGTTGGGCGTCGAGATTACGCACGGAGGCGATGGAGAGGGTGACGATACCGAGGGCAGAGTGAATAGTGCACCATAGGGTGGTAGCATGATGGGATGGTGAGAGACAAGTGAGACGAAGAGAAGATATGAAGTGGTTTGGATTTCCCAGTGCATCCGATGTCGAAGAAAGTGTAGCGAGCACTTTCGCGCAGCCTTGATGAGAGCTCCTTATGTGTCGGGCCCCAGGGAGGGCTATTCTACATCCAGCTCCAAGCGTGCTAGCAGGGGCCATGATGGATTATAATGACAACAACATGGGACAAATAAATGGCACTTTTAGCTGCTGGTGGCGGTATGATGTCGGTGATGTCCCGACTCAAGATAGGACGTCTCCAACACAAATTCAATGTCTCCTTGCCGTTCATTCAGGCATCTTTCCGCCCACGCCATTACATCACCCGTCTCTGTTTTTTCTCTTTCTCCATCCTTCTCTGTATGTTCCTCACTCACTTCCTCTTCCGCGCGCTCCCACCGCCGCCGGCCCTGGGCTGCGCCGCCGGAGCTGCGGGCGCAACTCTGGGCGCGGCCGGTTGCTGGGCGTCGCCCGCGGCGGGAACGCCCCGACCAGCACCCATCCTCCGGCTCATGATCTGGCGCGAGATGAAGCTGATGCCCAGCATCATCATCCACGACGGCATGGTTCCCAGCGCCCACATAAAGTACCCGAACGGCTGCAGCACGCCGGTCTTGGCGAGCAAGCCGTCGATCGGGTGCAACACGCCCGTGTACTCGGGGTACTCTTGGTATCGCGACTTGGAGGCGCGTGGCAGGCTGGTGATGTCGGCCACGGTGGTGGTGGAAGTGTTGAGCGGGATGATGTGCAGAGGTGTCTTCGCGCCCGCCGAGGCCGCGGACTGCTTGGGCAGTAAGAAGTGGTAAATCACAGGCACGCCAGACGCCCACGCCGTGCATAGCACCTCATCCTTTTCGCAGTCCAGCAGGCCGAGTATAAGTGGAGGGGAGCCTGCGGGCCGGGGCAGCGCAGCTAGCAAGGGGACGGATTCCTAGGGAGCGGAAGAGTCAATAATCAATCACAAGGATGTCTCCTTATTTTCCTTTTGCCATTTCCTTTCTTTCTTTTTCTTGAATTTTGGTTTTGATTTGTGAGGCAGTGTACATACATTCCACACGGCATCCACGGGCCCACACCTGCCAAAGCAAGTCTTGTTGCCGCCTGTCAAATAGACCAACCATTCCTCCTCGGTATCGGGCTTGGGCGACAGTTTGCGCTGCCAATTGCGGATGTTGATTTTCTCGACCTTGTTCTCGGCGACCCTAGCTGCGCCCGCCGCGAGCGGATGGGGAGGCACAGGGACCGAGGCGGAGGGAGCACCACCACCGCTAGCACTACCACCGACGCCGCTGGGGATGAATGACTTCACCTTATCGAACCAGCCCGCGGCCTTGTCTTTCAAGGGCACCTGGTCTGCCTGGACCAGCAGCGGGAGCAGTAGAAGGAGGGAGGCGAAGTGCATGGTGGGTTTTCGGCGTGGGTATGCGAGGCGATTGACGATGTTGGCGTTGTTGGTGCTGCTGCCAACACTAGTGGACTTTGGAGAAGCAAGCAGGAAACGAGCAACGACGAGGAGGACGGGAGGGACAAGGAAAAAGGAATGGAATTGTGCAGAACCACAAAAACCCCGACAAGAGACGAAAACAGGCCCAACTCAAGTCTGGATGATGACGAAAATCAGGGAGGAAAAATGTGAAAAATGGGAACAGTTGCACGAGTAAGTAGGTACAGAAAGTAAGTAGGCACAGTAGCACCAAGTACTCGGTCCGTACCTGTGTAGGTGGTTGGGTAAGTAAGTAAGTGTGGTAGTGCATTTCGGCACTCGAGCGAGCGTGGGCGGATTGCGAGTTCTAGTCGGTCATTTTCGTTTAGCTGATAGTTGCCCCTCAACAACAGACTCCTGGATACAGTAGTAACCTAAGTGGCTGATGAGAGAGTTTTTTTCTCCCAGGTGCGATTCAGCCGAATTGGAGCCCCCGCAAAGGGCGCCACGAGGCAGCGCCGCCATTCTCCACGTGCTGGCTTGGTGGTCTAATTGCAGGCTTGTGAAACCAAAAAAAGGGGTTGCGGAGGTGATCTGGGAGGAGAGGGTAACGTACGAGTAGATACCACATCCGGCTTTCTTTTATGGGCGTCTGGGATGTGGACTTGGATTATGTTTATGTACCCCCAATACTGCAGACAATGATCTGATCACGATCACGCGGCCTTCTGACCAGCCATTTGCTTCAAGAACTCGTCCCAGTCTCCCACCTTAACCTCCCACTGCCAGTCCGGTTTGTCCTCCTGGGACAGATCGAACAGGGCCCGCGCAATATTGTTGGCATTGATGACGGGATCTTCGTCTCTGACCAGCCCGCCAATGTTGACGCCGGCAACATGCACCCCCTTGGTTTCCACCATCTGTTTCAGGCTCAGCATCAGGTTGTACTGTGCCGCCTTCTGCATCGAGAGCGAGGCGAAGTCGGCCAGCGGACGGTCCCACAGACCACTGTTGGTGAACAAGAATGACGGATGAGTCCCTGGTCGCTCGGCGGCGGCAGTCAAATGTGGCAACGCCCATGATGCTGCCACGAAAAGACCAATATTCATGCTCTGTGCCAGAGACGTCAGCGAACAGCCTGGAAGCATTGCTAAGCCCCCATCCCACATCCGGTCGGGGTTTCTCACCTTGAAGTCTTCCAACACCAAATCCGGACTGGTCCCGCCGATCTTGGACGGTGCAACTCTTGCGGCGTTGAAATATACCACTTCCGGCGGCCCTAGATCTGCGCGGACTTGGGCGAGGGCTAATGCAAGGGCGTTATGATCTCCAACGTCGACAGGATATGCCTTGACCCTGACACGCGGGTTTGCTGTCTGCACTCTGATGACATCCTGGCCTAGACGCTCGACATTCCGAGAGAGCAACGCGACGTCGAAGCCCATGGAGGCGAACAGTGCTCCAGTCGAAGCTCCTATGCCGGGTCCACTCCCCAGGATGACAATGAGCTTGCTGTCCGACATGGTTCCTCAATGGTGATGTATGATGCGTCAGACGAATGCGAACACCGAATTTGGAGGGCCACAGAGGTGCTCTTATATCGGAACTCCAAGGCAAATGTTTATTCAAGTTGAGGTTTAAGTTTATCCTATACCCCTACCCGAAAGTGGTGTGATTTTCCCATGACCGAGATAAAAGTTGTACCTAGGCTTGAGTTTCGCCTTGGAGAGGGGCATGAAGGAAGAGCCCTTTTTATGTGACTTCTCACCTTCCATGGCTCCAGGTTAGCTCTGGCCGGGCTGTGCTACGTTGCAGACTGAACGCGAAAGGGCGGAGCGAAAGCAGAAAAGCAGAGCGTTGCCACTGTGCGTTGGACACAAAATATGCAGCGATGACAAGCTCCGAGTCACCTGATATGGCCTAGGCAACGACAGTACTGTCCTCGTACCTTCCGCAGCCCACGATCCTATACATATCATCAGGCGGGTCAATGCAACGTTATTCAACCCAGCTTCCTGGCGCTTCTCTGGAAACCTAAAGCGGGTAACACCAAGCAAACTTTAAAGTCTGAACCTTGCCCCGAGCGGTAAATGTCAGTACTACGAGTACAGGGGGCTCTGGAAACGGAAAAACTCTGACGAGGCTGACAGACGCCAATGCGGTCATACTCCTGTGTGCCCAGCCAGGAGATTATGGCGGATCATCAAGCTCCTGTACATAAGCGACACATCTGGGGCCATCGGGGCTGGAACAGTGTGTGATATGTCCAAGGCACACTGTGCTGCCTGTGTTGGTAAGGTCCCGTGGCTGACTAAGGAATATCTTACGAAAGGCCCTCGAGCTTCATGATCCGTTGACTGAGGCACTTCCGCGGACTACGAAATTAGACTTGAGAGATGAGCAGGAGTTTTAGCATTGTCATTCTTCATGAGGCCTCCAGGCCAGGCAATGAAGGCAGTAATCCTCCCTCCCAAGTAGTCGCTTCAGTTGTCACTCCAAACTTGTCCCCAGATCTCGCGGCCTTCGTTGAAGATCTTCGTGAGATCTTTCTGGAGATCTTCTTTGTCCTTGTTCCCCAGGTACTCAGCTACGTCCGCATCGAAATTCCTGCTCAGAACCTCCGCACTCTGCTCAGCTGTGATTCTGGCGTCGTCCCCCAGAAAGCGATGCAACCCGCGCTTGATTCCAGCGAATACCCGGTTCCCCACTGGATCGGCTTGATTTATGTCCTGAAAATCCTTTCAGAATTTCGTCCGACAAAACCGTGAAGGGTGGGTATATATGTATTACCTTGTATGGGCAGTCGGCCTTGAGGGTTGCGCGGTAGACATACTCATAGGTCAAACCCCACATTGACAAGATCAGACCATTGAGCCTATTTCTCCTAAGCAGCCCAAGGCGTTAGGCGTCACGTATAGATTCTCAATTGTATATAGCACATGGACATACCAGTTGTGCATGACTTCCCTCTCGACCGCTAATGCGCTGTTCTGGCGGTCAAGCCTGTTATTCTCCTCTTCAAGTCTCACCTTGTCGGATGTCATCGCTGCGTTCCGCTTCGTACGGTCTAAAGCTTGTTGTAACCTCTCCAGAGACTGAGAACCATCCCTTGATCTGTTTCGGAGTTCAGCAATGGTGTTTTGCTGGCCTTCGATCTGTTGCTGCAAACACCGGATTTGTTTCTCATCGTTATCGAGAAGGATCCGCTTGTCAAGCTCAATTTGGGTGATCCGGACCTGTATTTTAGCTTCCTTGTGGCCACGTCGTCTTTCCAACCCGAAAACCATTTTGCTCGACTGTTTTGGGCCCTGACGTTGGGAGAGCGGTTGTTATACTCAATAAGATCACGGTTTTGAGAGATTGAAGGATAGTCAGCTAGTGTGGGACTGGGAGCTGGCTTGGGACAAAGTTTCGAGCTAACTTGTGTTTGCAGTCCACATCGCAGCACAATTGATATGTCAATGTGCCGCGATGCACATGGTCAGAACAGGAACAGCCGGACCATCAGTGTCTTTAAATACACACTCTGCACGTCTGTATCTCTTCCTGTGAGAACTCGCTTGGCCATCGCGGACAGGGGTTTGAATATTTGGACGGGCCTTCGTTCCAACCAGTTCCTGCTGAGAGCCGCTCCGGACATGGGATGGGTGCCCATGACGCAAAGTAGAGGAGGCCGCTAGTCGAGCTGTCAGTAGGGCTTCGTCGGGCGCATGAGTTGCATGGAGTACACAACATCAGGCTGTTCAGTTCGCCCAGATGCCATCCCCTTGCTAGCTCCTACGCCGACTCTTCCCCAGGTTCGTGGGGAGGTTCGTGGTATGGTGGGATCACCTCCTGCCCGAGCTTCGCATGCTGGGATCTAGGTCATGTGCAGTGACGAGATAGGCCGGTTCCCCAAGAGCCGTCACCTTCCGTCGCAGTTTCTGCAGGTGGCTTGTCCACGAATCCTTCGTTGGCCTGCTCGTGAGCCTCAGATGCGTTGTTGAACCCACCGTGACAAAGCTTTTCCACCATGTTCCATTTCTCTCTGCCTCTCGCCAGGGCATCAGCAAACTCCTTCTCGGACTTTTTTGGAGCGCACAATACGAGTGCCGCAAGGTCGATTGGTCACAGATGTCCACGTATTTGCAGTTTGCATTCAAGGTGCAGCTGCACAATTTAGGCCAAACTCAGTGCGGGAAGCACGTTGCAGATCCAGATGCGAGAACTCCCGGCTTTGTATTTGGAAAGGCAGAAAAAGAGAAGACAGGAATACGAGGACAGAGAACGTCCCAGAAACAGCACACCAGAAACACAAAGACCTGACTGCTTACCCAGCACTTCGGAGGAGCACATGCAGGGATTGTTAAAATACCATGGGTCATGTGCACAAGTGAGAGGTGCAAAAGATGCGGTCTTCGCAAACTCGTAGTGCCATTGAGGCCACAGGAGATGCAGAGAGAGGGAAAGAGGTTAGAGGCAGACTGCGTCTGCTCAGAAATCTCCAACGGTTAACCTCGTCCTTCTGGGCCTTGGCATGGCACCGTCCTGGCGGCCTTGTGGCATGGCGCCCCTCATTCCACTGGGTGCAGTGGCTACACTGGCGACGGGACTTGTACCCCACGTTTTCAGCCACCGACTGCACTGCACAGAATGAAGTCTGAATTTCGTGGGGTCTCCGCAGAAACGAACCAACAGACCACCCAGGCACTTTCTCCAGCAGGCCACCTGACACCTGACACCTCACACCGATCCGACCTCCTCCCTTCCCTTACTCAATCCATCACTGTAGCACAGCCGTCAACCACCAACCCTCGACAAAGCCCAGCGAATTCCCCAGCCACTCCAAACAAACAACCTACCGTCCTTCATTTGCTTTGGACACTCTCTCCCTCTCCCCTTCCTCCTTCCTACATACACCCATCCAGAGCCGGCAAGATGAGTGCGATTCAAGACACCGAGACCAACGAGCCCATCCAGGTCCTCATCACCATGCACGACAACATGGACCTTCTTGACTTTGCCGGCCCGCTTGAAGTTCTCACCCATGCTCAATACAACGCCAACGACCCAGGTAAAATGCTTTTCCCTTTTCCCCCCAAAGCCCCGCATCACACGACACCGAGCAGCCTGACACGCGAGCACTGCCAGAAAGCAAAGCCTTCGACGTCACCTTCGCCGCGGCCCAGGAAAACGTCCTGACCGCCCAGGGCGTCACATTGACCGCACACATCTCCTTTAAAGAAGCGCACAAACGCCTCAAGGAATTCGATGTCCTCGTCGTTCCCGGCGGCAAGGACAACTGCATGCAGGTACTCAAGGCCCAAGCGGAGCCCACGCAGATCATCAAGGCCTTCGCCGACGCCCAGACCGCCGACCCGGGGAGAGAGCGCACCGTGCTGGCTGTGG
The DNA here is from genome assembly GCF_000835475.1 of Cladophialophora bantiana CBS 173.52. Lineage (NCBI taxonomy): Eukaryota > Fungi > Ascomycota > Eurotiomycetes > Chaetothyriales > Herpotrichiellaceae > Cladophialophora > Cladophialophora bantiana. The sequence continues at coordinate 390,766 of NW_015971583.1, forward strand.
ACACGGCAGCGCTGTTCCTGGCGAGCCAGGGCCTCTTGCAGGGCCTGGCGGCGACCACACACCCGGACTTCTACATCAAGCTTGAGAAGGAGTGCCAGGACGCCGCGGCGCGCGAAATGGGCGAACGCACTGACGTCATGGAGGAGCGCTACGTGGTCAACAACGCCCGCTTCGACCTGGGCGAGAACCTCGACGAAAACCCCTACGTGTTCAAGAAGAACCGCAAGGGCAGCACTGCGCGCAAGGGTTCCCTGGCCAGGCGCGAGAGTAACTTGAAGCACGAGAATCTGGTGCGCAGGCAGAGCATGAAGCTGGGCGGCATGCGTGTCATCACCAGCGGCGGCACCATTAGCGGCATCGATGCGAGCCTGTACCTCGTCAGTGCCCTCGTGAGCCACGAGACCGCGCAGGAGGTGGCCCGGGTCATGGGCTACGAATGGGTCAAGGGCGTTGTCGTGGACGCTATTGATGTCTAGATTCCATAGAATTGTTTGCCAAAAGAAACACCAAAACCCCAATTCAGACCGACGGGATGGCGACGACGCACGAATCTCGCGAGACACGGGAAACCTTGCTGGGAGCCCTACTGGCCTATGGGGTCAAAGAGAGCAAGAACGAGACTGTGACGATGATAAAAAGGATAAAATGTAACCGATGCTTAGGATAGAACCTCTGTCTTTTTCGACAAACCGGAATTGCTCTATGGCACAAGCAAACTGGACTTCCCCCCTCCTGATTGAATAGATGACTTGAAAAGAGACTTTTTGATGAATTAATAACGGATTCTTCTCCACAGGGCCATGTTCAACTGCCTTGTCTACCTCACCAAATGTGATGGGAGAAGCGGAACCTTTGTTTCTTGATCGCGAATCCATTGAGTCTTTGGTGCCCGTTATAGACTCAAAAGTCTAAATGGCCTACTATGGCTAAAGTCAAGGTTGGTCGCGGCGGCTATCTTCAATCACATTGGGTGCCTGGCGTCCCCGTCTCTTGGATATCATTCAATTCATTAACACATCTCAAGTCTGAACACATTGAACGGTTTATCCCAGATCCCAAGGGGGCTTTGGAGGGTCCCAAGGTGCTGCTAAGCACCACGTCGATTGCCCGTCGACATCAGCGTAATCTTTTTCTTCTTTCCTTTCTTTGATGAAGGGCCTCCGCCACTTGGGCGCGAGCTCCCATTATTCAAGGTAGCCTCAACCATAGCCACCGCGTCACTCTCATCGAGCAAATCTTGCTCCCAACCCTGCAGCCAGCCGTCGTCAACTTGTGGGGTCACCGGTTCAGGCGCCGCGATCAACGGTGGGGACATTGGTGCCACTACCGCCGTCCCCCAGACTGTTCGAGGGGCGTCAGGACTAGTGCCCGGTGTGGCCAGCGTCGCAAATGCAGACTGAGCCCTGGCGTTACCCCACGGCGGTGTCGTTGCTAGACCATGCTCGCCTGGTGAAGAGCTTGCATGAGTCGCCGGGTCCACTAATGGTTGAAAATCCGATTCAGTAAAACTCTTTGGCACAGAGCTCGGCCTCCGAGGCCGGCGGGCGGCCGCCCATCTTTTGTCGTCCTCTTCCTTTTCGGCTCGGATTCTATCTCTCTCTTCTCTCGCTTCTTTTTCCAGGTTTCTCTTTCGTCGTTTGGTAATGTCATCCTGAAATTGCTCTAGAACGACCGGGCTAATGACGTCTGTCCAGTCACATTCTAAGAATGTCACTTCGCAGCCATATGGCAAATGAGCCATGTACTTGGCCCGTTTGCGCAGGTCATCATCTATGATATGCCCTGTGGATATGTGTTCTACCCGTGGGAGGATGGTCGAAGGAAATGCGCAAAAGTCCCCGAAAGCAGCCTTGAGAATCCGAATGTCTAAGGGTGAGAGGAAGAAGTTTGGTAATGCATGATAGAAATAAAAAGGGTGAGACGACGGTCGATGAGGTCCGTGAGCATGCCTCGAGGGGGGCGATGCAGGTTTCGCCGTAGCGGTGCCTTGACGACCGAGAGTCATTAACTTAACAGCCGAAGTCAAGTCGGAAGACCCCTCCTGGTCGGCTGAATCCCAGGACTCTGGGATCTCTGGTTGCTTTGTAGATGAGTTTGGCGCTGCCATCGGAGGATTGCCCAGGCCGGACAACTTCTGTTTGGCATCTTCGATGGCCAACACGGCTTTCCGGGTCCAAGTGTTATCGTCGCCAAACATCAGTTCGTCCTCCTTTTCCTGAGCATCGAGGTCGGCAATCTCCTGGTCATACTGAGCAATCATGTATTCTTCGCCACCTTTCATGAACCGAGCATACTCCATCATTCCAGCCACATGAAACCAGGGGATGTCATCAGAGCGACCACTGCTCTCAGCGGTGTCTCTGGGCAAGGCCAATGTTGTACCAGGATCGCGCTTGAGCAGCCTAAGTAGGATGTCACCACCTTGTCTTAGCATACTGACATCGTTACCCTGAATCCATCTGACCGGTCTGGCATCCGATATGTATATGCTATCCTCGCAAATTGGGCACTTTTTCCACCTGGGTCGCTTCTCGGGAACGGGGTTGGATTCATCTGTAGAATGCATGTAGCGGATGAGGCAGGGAAGACAGAAGATGTGGCCGCACTTGGCCATGCGTGGAGCCACTGGGGTGGACAGGCAGATTGGACAGCTAGCCTCTTGAGTCTCGGCCGAAGCCAGCACTTGTAAAACCGCATCCCAACTGACGTAGACATCTGCATCGACCGTCTGAACGTGGTATTCTCGGTCCGGGCGGACGACGAAACGATAGTTCGCATGAACATAGCGAGCTTTGTCGATAGCATGATATCCGGAGCCAAGGCCCCAAGTAGGGTTGCGTCTCTGGTGTCGATGATTGAAGTGATGTTGATAGTGGTGCTGAGGGCGGGGAGGCAAGGAAAAGTTCATAAGGTGGGTGATGGAGGTTTGACCCTTGCGCGAGTTGATGGACCTCATGGCTTGGGTCTCGTGTAGGGCATCCTCATCGACGAGACGAGGCTTCTTCTGTTGCTTGTGCTGCTTCCTCAAGGGCTGGTTCCCGCGCGCCTGCGGAATCTGACGCGTTGCAATAGCTGCTCCAGAACCCGCTGAGCTGATAGAACGCTTGAAAAAGGAATTATCGGGAGGAGCGAGCGAAAAATTGGACGAATTCGAAGACGGAGGGAGTTTACTTGCGGGAGGAATGGAGGCGGCGCTGGATGACATTGCTGCTGCTGGGTTGTCTCCTCGAGTCGGCAGTGAAACAGACAAGAGTCCTCGACGAGAAAGGAAGATGGACAACTGCTGGATAGCAGAAATAAGCCGATTGAGCAATGGACATAAATGTAAGGGACTACAGTCACCCCCAGTGAAGGGGTGGAGGTAGTTGAATGAGGTTGAAACAATCGACGACAGCGCAGGGTGGAAGATTACAGTACAAGGACGGCGACGGCAAGTCATAGCGGGGGACTTCATCACGAGCATGACTCTGGTTGGCACCACTCACCACTCACCACTCACCATCCACCATCTTGCCATCTAACTACCCAGGCCTAGTGGCCGGGAGGCTTACCTAATTGCCAGCACCAGAAGGGGCTTGGGACCACCAGAATTTGGGGCGGTCGACAAGGGCGAATAGCCGGACTCGTACCTCATAGTGGTTCGTGGGTAGCGCCCACCTGGCACTGGGTCCGGCCGACTGCGAAATCCGCCGAAGTTGACTTGACTGCAAATGACTGCGCATCAGAGAAAGATCCAACTTGCACCTCTTCTCAAAGTTTTGCTTGATCATCTCTTCAGCAATCCCCATCCTCCTCTCTCTACTCTTTCTCACCTCTTGCTGAAGACCCTGCGGCCGACGTCTCACCTTGTTTGTCTCTGGGAGCAGCCGCCTCGATCAACGTCGACCGACCGCGCTTTCCCTCGCCTTCCTTCATCTTCCCCTGGGCGCAGTCGCCCTCGACGCATCGCCCTACCTTCACCAGCAACTGCCTGTCGTCTCCCAGTCCTCCTTTGATCATGGAGCAGCAGAGATCGTTGGCTTAGAAGACCAAAGATCACGGAGACAAGAGACGCGATTCGTCCCACCATTCGACATCATGTCCTGGCGCAGAAAGTCCTGAACGCGACTTTATCGGAACTATGCAACCAAACCACCCTCCCTATGGGCAACATCCCATGCCCATGCAGCCTCCTCAGAGGCGCGATGGCTCGTACGCGGGCATGGTACCTCCCATGAGGGCTCATTCGCAATATCAATTTTATCCACACCAGATGGCTCCTATGATGCCCCAATACCCTCAGCACTATCCGCCGAACTGGTATGGCTATCAACCACAACAACACATGCATCCTATGCATGGCAGACAGCCATATTATCCCCATCTCCCCATGCCACCGCCCCAATATCCTCCGACTGCTCCTCCGCCCCATCACGGGCCTCTGGTGGTATCCTCCCAACCTCTCGTGCAGCCCAGACCTCGACACGCGCAAGGCGCGGCACCGCTACCGCCGCAACCAGCCTCTACCGCTCCCTCTATTGCCTCAAATCCCGTTCAAACACCGCCTTCTCCTCCGCTAAGCACCTCAAGCACTGTGAATACAAGAAAGGATAACATCTCCCCCACCATTTCACCTGCCCCCCAAAGAGTACAAAGCCCGGCCGTTGATGCTCCCAGGGAATCTTTCTACCCTCCAGTTCCCTGGCTGTCTATTGAGGGCGAGCCTTTCCCACCACGTGCTCCTCGACAGAGACGGCGGATTCCTCGTTCACTCCTTGCCGCGGAACCGGTCGTCTACCCTTTGGTAGAACCAGTGCCTCAGGAGCCAGCTGCTTCAGCAACCAACGAAGCAGCGGCGTCACAAGAGCAGTTGGAGGCTGTATCACAAGAGAAGGACGTTATTGCAGACGCCTCCACAGAACAGCCCATCACGCAGGAATCAACGCCTTTGCCATCGGATGCTCCATCTGATGCAGCTTCTACCCAACCAACAACCCCATCCTCTGCGGTTCCTGCTCCCCTATCAAAACCTCAGCAAACTCCGACTCAGCCAAAGGCTCGACCTGTTGGTCCCGTCCTGCCAGCTGTACCTGTCCTGCCATCTAGCCCTTCTGCAGCACGCTCGAGCCACCGCGATTCTGTCGTCTCGACACAATCAAAGCTATCCGAGTCGGCACAGCCATCTGTAGAAATAACGGAGCCCCAATCCACCTCACCTGACGCATCAGAGGCGAAGCCAATCTCTGAAACTGCCGCCCCTAGTGTTTCGGCTCCGCCGCCGCCAAAATCTTGGGCAAATCTTTTCAAGTCGAATGATTTGCGGACTGGTCCGTCCGCGGCCTTGCCTTCCAAGGCGGCCTCGACTATCTCTGGAACTGCAAAGAGTGAAACCCTATCCGATGTGCTGAACGACATGAATTCGATCGTGGAAGCACCGACTCAGATCTCTTTCTTAAAGCCGCGCGGTCTTGTCAATACCGGCAACATGTGTTATATGAATTCCGTGTTGCAAGTCCTTGTTTTCTGCCTGCCATTCTACGACTTCATAGCGAAACTGGCTGACAGAGCTCCACATTCATTCAAGAGCGACACTCCCCTCATCGATGCCATTATAATGTTTGTACGAGAGTACCCCACCATCTGCTCTGCGAACTCTGTGGAACAGCTCCGTCTCCGGTTAAAGCCGGATGATTATGAAAACTACGGCGACTCTTTCATTCCTGAGTACGTTTATGCTGCCATAAAAGATCTGCCTCGGTTTCGGGAAATGAGGAGGGGCCATCAGCAGGACGCTCAAGAGTTTCTAGGCTTCTTGCTGGAAGAACTGCATGAAGAATGTGCTCGTGCCATGAGATCTACGACAGCTTCAAGCTCCGGTCGGACGACGCCTGTGGGCAGTGTTTCCAATGCCTCCGAGCACGCTGATGGTGAAAATGGGTGGATGGAAGTGGGTCATAAACAGAAGCCCGCTGTCACTCGATCTTCAGGAGTGATTGCGGCAGAATCTCCTGTGACCAATATCTTTGGCGGAAAACTTCGGTCCGAGTTGAAGGTTTCCGGAAACAAGTTGTCTGTCACCTTAGAGCCATACTCACCGCTGCAGCTTGATATTGGCTCTCCTCAAGTAAACAACATCATTGATGCTTTGAAAGGGCTTACCAGACCGGAGAGTATGCAAGGCGATTTTTATACCCCAAGAGGAGTCAAGGCCACGGCGACAAAACAAGTCTTTATTGAGACTCTACCTCCTGTCCTGATCCTACACCTCAAACGCTTTCATTATGATAACACCACGAAACGTGCGGAGAAGATCTGGAAAAGAGTCGGGTACCCTCTGGAACTCGAAATCCCTAAGGAAGTATTCCCTCTGCAGGTTCGGAACAAGTACACAGCGCACGGCGGCCTACCCAAATACCGCCTCACGGGGGTCATCTATCATCATGGCAAGAATGCCAACGGTGGTCACTATACGGTTGATATCCGCCGCCAAGATGGCCGCGAATGGATCCGTATGGATGACACATTACTCCGTCGCATCAGGGCTGAAGAAGTTGCCGAGGGTGGCAGCGAAGAAGATCCTAAGGTCCTTGCAGCAGCCCTGGAGCGCCACACAGCGAGCGGCAACCGATTCGAGCAATTTGATCAAGGAACTGATGAAGATGATACTTTGGACCACACATGGAGCCAAGTCAATGGGCATTCGCGATCCAAATCGACCATGAGCGCCGTCTTAAACGGATCTTCCACACCAAAAGACTCATCCGGGAAGCAGACGCCGAATCCCAAGAACGTCGTTAAGGACAATAAAGTTGCCTATCTATTGTTCTACCAGCGAATCTCCCATTAAAGCTCGGAATCACTCCTGCATGACGTGCACGACGTCCTACGGGCCATATTTCTTTCGGCCAATCTGACCGGGCCACTCACCACGATTTTATCATATCTTCTAGACCACGACGAGCCGTCTCGTCACATTTCGCGATCGTTCTTGAAATTATTGCAGCGCCTTCTTTGTAGATAAAAGCGAGCATTCGCCGAGAGGAGGGGGGAGGATACAAAAGTCAAAGAGGCAAAAAGTTCACAAGCCACTAATGTCGATATGCCATGCATAGCAGCGGAGGGAACCAACGACAGTAGAAGTGGCCCTAGTTAATGGAATCGAGTGCAGACTATCATTCATATCACATCTTCGCATTTCTACACGACGAGACCTCAAACATCCTTTGGAGCGACCGATTGATCTACAGCGATATACGTACCCACCTCAGATATGATTGGAATGTGCCTGTACCAGTCATGCCATCAGGAGAGACAAGCTGAGGAACATTTTTGGGAAGGGATGGAAAGGCGACTTCTGGAGACCCTGGGAGGCGGAGAAAATTTCCGGTGTGAGTTGCGCAGAGATGGAAGAGTGGCAAGATAAAAGACTGAAAGCAGGGAGTCAAGAAGCGGATCTTCGACTTGACCATTGTATCCATGTTGTTCTTACTGGTTAGTTGCTACCTCGACCCAATCATGGGATTACGAGGCAGTGCTTGGGTGTGTTTGGACGCGGGGACGAAGAGTCGAGGGCATCCATCTCCTTGGACGGCATGATGCCGGTCGATGCTTCCGTGGCCTCGAAGTAATGATGTCTTTAGGCTGTGTTGCCCGGTTGCGGTCGAAGTATAGTGCCCTGTCACCTAACTGTAGGGGAGAACGAATACAGTTTATCCTTTATCCTTTATCGTTCCTGTCTCATTCCGCGTTGCTGCCGGTCTGTTGAACAGAAGACAGCTGAGCTAACCAGGAGATTGTGCATGTACGAATGAGCGAAGTAGCAGCTTGGAATTTATTTTCTTTTTGTTTTTGGCTGTCTCTCAAGGAATACCTTTTCCGATTGCATATGCATAGGACGCGAGAAAATAGATAGAATACACGGCCCAGGCGGAGATTAGGAGTGTTGTCTCGGGGCGCTTTTTTGTCGATGAGAAGCGCCATGCGTCCGTGATTAATGCCTTGTATGACGCGGACAGCGAATCTTCAACACCACCGACACCGCCAGCATCGTCATCGTCATTGTCATTACCAGCAGCAGCAGCAGCCCCGCTTCCTTTGCTTTTGGTTGAAGAAGACGGTTCGCCACCATTGATACTTTTGCTCTGTGCTGGAGAAGGCCGTCCCACTCGTAGCTGTTCGGGTGGTTCTGGAGTTTTATCTTCCTTCTTCGTCGAGGAGGGGGGGAAGAGCGAGAGCGAGAAGACTGGGTGCTGCTCGTCGTGCTCGTGCTCGTGCCCGTGCTCTTGCTCGTTACGTTGATCGTTACTCTTCTTTTGACATTCTTTGTTTTCTTCTCCTTGTTCTCCTCGTTCTTCTCCAGCTTTTTGCCCTGCTATGATTGCTCCTCGCCCCCCCGCTCCTGCCGGTTCTTCGGGCCGTTTGTTGGGGGGGCTTTGGCTTGTTGGCGGCTCTGGTGGTCGAGAGGGCGGTGGCGGGGGACTTTGTGATGGATTTCTTTTTGTTTTGCGTGGGTTCATCGCTCAGCTTACGCTCTCTCTCATCTCTCGCTTTGATTTTTGATTTTTGGTTTTTTTCCCCCGGTAGATCTCCCGGACAAGAAGAACAGGATAGGCGTGGAAATTTCCCGCAAGCAGCCGGAATAAATCCCATTCGTGTCCCATTCTTCTGGCCCCGATTGAACTGTGGTACACGAACGGGCGCGAAACTTACTCTTCAGCGTCGCTCTTGACGTTCGGTGCATCACTCGGTCCACTTTTCAAACTCTCGACTCCCATGTTTGTGTCGATGGTGTCGTCTGTTTCCCGCGAGTTGCCGACCCGTTCGACTGCGCTGAACGCACCGCCATTGAGAAGTCGACCCCTGATCCGACTGCCGTCACGGACATCGGGAATGCTACGTTCTTCAATGTGCCATTGCTGAATCGCGCGGATAATGTCGACGGCCAGTTGTCCGTTGCGCTTGAGAGCCGTTGCCCAGTGTGCGGGGATCTTGTCGCTGGTGGTCAACTGGCGCGCAACCGACGACACCATCATTTCGCGCATCTCGTTGTCTTCTTCCGTTTCGGCATAGATGTACTGCACCCTGCGGAGGCCGGGATATGTGGAAGTGCTGTGGTAGTATTCCCTGACCGCTTCGACGACGTCAATGCTGAGCCGCTTGATTTCCAGTTTCTCCGAAAGCAGATACAAGTCAAGTAAAGGGCCGATGTCCTTCTCTGTCTTCGGTGTGTGGAGGGATTTGGAGTACAACCAGCCCACTAAAAGCTCAAACGGATAGTTATCCTCCTCCAGGAGGTTGTAGGTCTTATTTCCCGGGGGTTTCTTGTCTTCATTCTTGCCATCTCCGTTAAAGATGGACGAGAAGAACGGAGAGTGGTAGCACAGGAGTCTCTCGTGCAAAGACCAGCGTGTGGAGTCTTGGCCGACATAGATATCTACCAGGGACGAAGTAAGAAGCCTGCCGGAGTGTGAGTGACCATGCCGAAGACTCTGAGGCTAGGCAACGGTAGTCTGCCGCCTGCTTACGACTACTCACTCGTGAAGACGCTTCGCCTGATGATCGTTGTCCTCAAGCTTTCCGTTCTCCATAAGTTCCGCCGGCATTCCAATTAGTCAGGGGAATGGAGTAAGACAATCCTTGGACAATGCCAGAAAAGCGGGGGAAAGGTGGTGAAGCCGCGCATGCAACGGCGACAAGGGAACGAAGAGAGAGGAACTGATGCAACAGAATGAAGGAAGCTCGATGTTTGCAGGGTACTTAACAGCTCGAAGGAGAGGAATGATGGAGAAATGAGACAGCGGGAAGGAAAAGATGGCTGGCTGTTTTTCAATCCTCAACCTCCCTCCCATGTGCCCTCCAGTCGATCAGTCGCGAGCTCGCCCAAAGCGAAAGAGAGCACGACGTCAGAAGTCAAGCCACAAATTCCAAAGAACGGGGCCCATTGGCGCTGCGATGTTAGCCGTGAGTGGACGGAAGAGCAGTAGCACGGGCTGTGTCGAGCACAGGACCCAACTCGCCGAACAAGGGGGTGAGATGCGGAGTTTCCATTTCGCCATCGCCATGTGGATGATGACGAGAGACCTTTGGCGAGAACAAGATAAAACCGGTTTGTGGCGGTGGAGATGAATATCACGTGCTCGGTGTTTGTGGGGGGGGGGTTTAACCGCTTTTGGCATCACGAACCCCATCGCCGTTAGTGACACAAAGACGGGGGTTCAGTAGCAATAAATCAATGGGCTTCACAGAGCAGTTAAAAAAAAAAAAGGAAAGAGGCGGCATCAACTTGGCGACAAAGGTAGAGAGTTTGGTGTGGTCTGTAATTTCTGGCCTCTTTTTTCTATCCTCAAAACCAACGTTCTAAGATGATGTACACATACATATATATGTGTACTACCACGTTCCTGTACACAACTATCGTAGCATACACACCACCAGGGAGCTATCTTTTCTTGCCTACCGCACTCATTGATCCCATTCGCATCTACATGCCACCCTATCGTCTATTGAAATTCAAATACCTCGACCCCAAGAACAGCAGGATCAAGTTGCTCGCAATGAAAGCTGCAAAAATCCCCAGATCTCGCCAGCGATGGTTGAAACTCAACTGCAAGGGCTCATAAAATTGGTCACCAACTTTGTAAGCGCAGTATTGACACACATCGCTGACGTTGCTTGCAATGTAGCCTGGCCCGCCACGTTCGAAGAAGCTGCGCATGTACTCTCCACAATCCTCTCCCGGCGGTGAAGGGAACGGATTGAGTTCGGACGAGGTACAAACCACGGGTAAGCCGTGCAATTCCGTGGTGACCATCCCTGATACCAGGCGAGTGAACGGGTCAAGCTGGTACAGCCAGGCCCGCCAAAACCCGGGGATCTGTGGCTTTGGAATGGTAACACCGCAGAACAATGCGAAGGTGATGACAATAAACGGGTTGATCAGACTGGATATGAAACTCGACGGCGTTAGTGCGGCAATCATCTGGCCCATCGTCACCGAGAACAACTCCGTAATGAGCACCATGAAGAACTGATATCCCGCCCTCGAACTGTCATTGTTGAACCCGGGCAAGTAGTATATCGGGATGAAAAACCCAACCGTGCACAAAAGACTGTACGGCATCTCGGCGCAGACCATGGCAAACGCAAACGGGAACTGGCTGTATGCTTTCGCTGCGGACTCCCGGTAGAATATCAATCGGGAAAGGTCGTACATGGGTTCCACCTGCGCCAAAATCAGCGCAGGGATGACCGTGATCTGAAAGATGACGAAAACTCGGTACTGTAAGCTTGAACGACTGTCGTCGAGCTGCAGGAATGCCAATCCCGAAAGCAACGCGATGGCCACATGGTTGAATAGCCTCGTAAAACCATAGTTTGGTGAACGCCAGAACGCCAAGTGCGTCCGCTTGGACACGACTTTGATTTGATGCCACAGGGGAGAGGCATATTCTCTTTCATCCAGCTTCGGTTCGCCAGCAACTTGGCGTTGACGTTGGGCTTTCATGTCCATGATTTCGGTCTTGACGGTCGCGAGCTCGTCGCTTTCGCGCCATATGTCGCCCCAGTCCCTGTCACCAATGCGAGGTGCAATGCCTGCCCCGATAGCATCGAGCATCCATTCTGCCGGGTTAGCATCGGGAGGACAATCAGCGCCGTATTTGTGGAAGTAACCCAAAAGGACGTGGGCATCTTTGCCAATGTCCCCGAAGTAGACGGTCTCTCCACCCTTTTGCAACAAGAGGAGCCGGTCGAAGTTTTCGAATAGGGCGCTGTTGGGTTGATGAATGGTGCAGAGAATCGCTTGTCCAGCGGCGGACAGTTTGCGGAGGAAGCGGACAATGTTGAATGCGGATTGTGAATCAAGACCCGAGGTGGGTTCGTCAAGGAAAAGTAACAGTTGAGGTTTTGCGGCAAGTTCCACGCCGATAGTCACTCTTTTGCGCTCTTCAACTGAAAGTCCACTTTCAGGGCTGCCAATGATGGCATCTGCAAGATTTTCGAGTTCGAGTAAACAGAGAACTTCTTCAACGTAGGCGTATTTTTGCTCTCTAGGCACTTCATACGGTTGACGAAGATCGGCGCTGAACCGGAGTGCTTCTCGGACAGTCTGAGTCGATTCGTGGACGTCAAGTTGTTCTGCGTAGGAAGTACCTCTCTGGAACCCAATGCCCGGCTTTTGACCATCAACCAAGATATCTCCGCCAATAACACCGATATTCTTTCGAGACGCGAGGACATCAAGTAACGTCGTCTTTCCGGCCCCGCTGGCGCCCATCAAAGCGGTCAGTTGTCCTGGACAGACGTATCCAAAGACATCTTTTAGCAGTCGCAGCTGCCCCGAGGGCGTGGGTACATCATACGTAAGATTCTCCCAGGTCAAGATAGCTTTGGAAGTGATGTTGAGCTCTGAGCTGTCTCCGGCGTCTTGCTTCGTTTGTCTTCTTCGTTTGCGTTCCCGGAGTTTCTCATTCAATGCTTTTCTTTCTTTGTTTTCCTTGGTGAAGTAAGTGACCGTGCGACCGCCCGCTCCATATTTGATGGTTTCTCCTAGCAGGACGTTGGTGAAAAGGAAGAATGCGATCAATACAATGATGATGCCAAAATTACGCCAGAGGTCCGCTGGGTCGTAGGAAAAGCCCTTCTTGACATATGCAGTCCCCGATACTTCGACCGATCCTGCTTGAGAGCCTGGCAGAGTGCAGACTTGGTGATCAATGTTGTTGTACCCAGGACCAGAGGGTATCAGCGACTCGTCGGTACAGCGCATCGTCAGTCTCATGAACTCGTTCGTCATCATCGCTGCGAAACCTAGACCAAGTGCATTGATGTAAAATATCCACCGTAACCACACTTGCTGACTTTGGTACTGAATGATATACCCAGAGGTGATCACGTACAAGGTAATAATGACAGCAGCGAACTTGATAGCGTAGTCAAAGTCCGGACATAAGCAACCAATTGTTCGGAAAAATAATGTCATCGAAAGGTAGCCCGTGATGATGATGAGCACGAACGTGAAGAACGCCCCGGGACTCCGGACCAACCCAGTCATGAAGTACACGATGACACTAAAGACAAAAATTTGGACGGACGCAAATGCCAGGTCGACGAGGATCTGAGCAAGCCATAAAGCGCTGGGTCGGTGGAAAGTATACGCTCGATGCTTGTTCACGATAGGCCGCCCGAGCATAGTGGATGCAAGTTCAGAAAATGCCTGAAATGCGTTGAAGAGTAAGGCGATGAAGAGAACGCCGCCGCGAGTGAACGCTCCCGCCGAAGTTCTGGGTTGATTCAACCAGACGGTACCGACTACAATCGCAATGGTAATGGACGTGATCCAAGAGACTGCTAGAGAGAATTTATCTTGCCATTTGATCAGAAACTGTCGTTGCATCAAGGCCCAGATCTGTAGGTGGAAAGGAACCGAGTAGACCGAGTTTTTGGGCGTATGCTTCCGTTTGGCTTCTCGATGTGCCGCCACGAAATCATCGTAGATCTGTTTTTCTTGCTTGATGGATTCTCGATAGTCCCCCATCTCTTTCTCCAGTTTTTCCGCATAGGTGGACTTGTTGAAGGCTTCCACGAAGGAGTCAGGCGTCGAAGGCGCGTTCTCGGGAGATCTGCCCGGTTTATATTCCCGTTCGAACTCGTCGGTGCAGCCCGTGAGATAGTCGGGCGTTGTTTGACGTGGTTTCTCCAAGAAACCCAAACCTTCAAAATATCCTCTTGCTTCCTTTGCAGGACCGAAGAAGACTTGTCTGCCTTCATCGATCACAATAACTTTGTCAAATTGGCTGTAGATGTTCTCGGACGCTTGATACAATGAAACAAAAGTGGTGGTTTTGTAGATGTTGGTCATGATTCGAAGTGATTTTGCGTAGTCAAGAGCTGTGGAGGCATCGAGACCGCGCGTGCTATTGTCCCAACAGCAGACTGTGGCTCGAGTCACCATCATCTCGGCAATGGAGACTCTCTTTCTTTCTCCGCCAGAGACGCCGCGCATGAAAGGATTGCCCACAATGGTATTGATAGTGTGCTCGATGTTGAACATTTTGAGCAGGAGTCGGATAACCCTATCCTTGAATTCGGCTTTGCTGAGGCCCAGCGGACGTTTTCCAGGCGTTTTGGTGTCGAGTGCGAACCCGAGGGTTTGGCCAACAGTTAGGGTGGGATGGTGGACATCGTCCTCTTGGTTGTAGACTGCCTCGCCTCGGTAGAGCTTCTCAAACGTCGCGGCGTCAAAGGGGCCGTAGAGAACCTCTCCTTCTATGCCTGTATATCCATACCGTTGATTGGCAAGCACTTTGAGAAACGTCGTACAACCGCTTCCAGGTCGACCCAGGACAAGCACCATCTCACCCGGTTTCGCAACGCCACGGAAGCCTTGCAAGATGTTGAATTCTCTGCCCTTTTTACCTATCCCGAGAATGCTCATAATCGTCCCCGGCACGTTGAAGAAGTCGATGAAGGCATCGGGGAAGACTTTGACAAAGTTCTTGATGCCACCGATACCGCGGACAGTGAGATTGTCCCAAATCACGCCTGTTGAGCCGGTTTAGTAAAGTTGGAAGCATGCCTCCGCGCCAAACTCACCGATATACTTGGGTTTGATGCCTGCAGCAGTATCCGCCTCCCTCGCGCCGCGTAGGGTGGATTCCAAGTCGAAGGCATCTTCGGAATTCTCATCGGATGAACTGATTGCCTTCTCCACGTCCTTCCCCCTGACATTGGAGGCTTTCGAGTGTGTCCGCGAAATTCGACGGCTGATTGCACTCAATTCTTTGCTCAGTTCTGCAAAATCTTTCTCCGCCTGTTCAACATTGACACCCGAGCTCGTGCGTTGAAGCCCGTAAGAGTCGGCCGATATCCGAGGTCGTTCATACTGCTTTTCACTGGCGAACGCTTCTCTATCTCGTAACGTGTCGGACTCCTCTTCATCATATTGATGAGCGTTTTCTTGGGGCAACTGGTTCGCGCCGGCACCATGTTGTTGTGCTGGGTGGTTCAGGCCCAATTCTTTGGAAAGGGCGTCGACCATGGTTTTGCAAGCTTGGGAACTTCCCAAATTCCCAATCCTCGGGTAAATTCCAAAGTTTTTTGGGGTTCGGCTATGTTCGCCCCCTTCCCCCACATCAACCGGGGAGCCTGTTGGACCAAGCTTGCCACACACAGCTCTATACAATGTCGAAGAAAAGGGCTACCGCGTCCAAGGAGACGACCGCCGAGACAGGGCGCGAAGATGATAGCCTGAAAAAAAGATCAACAGAAAAGGGAAATAAATTATCCTAGAAAAAGGGCGAACGTCTGGCCACTGACCGCCAGCCTCCACTTGGGCAATGGGACCTTTCGCATATTAGTGCATAAATCGGCAGAGCGGCTTCCGGATAATGCGCCAGTCAACCGTGACTCCAGCCTCCGGTGTTTTTGGAACCCATTCGGGTATCTTGCAGAGTCCAGATGGGAGTGGGGTGTCCTGAATTGCCTGAAACAGCTGGCATCTGCCAAAGGACCCCCGTATCTCGATGGACGTTGGCAGTGAGTCATGTCAATTCAGGGTCGTTGAGCAATGGATGGACACTGTATCACCAGGCGCACGGCGGTCAAAGTCCGGGGTCTACTAAGTCTCTGCGGGTTTGGCTTGCTGGGTGCCAGATGCTGACTCTTTGATTGAACAGCAGAGGGTCGCGAAAATCCGTTGCGGATCCAGATAATACGAAGGACCTCTTGGCGACCTCGTTCAGCTCTGGATGTCCTCTTTCGTTGAGCCGAAGTTTGGTGCGGAATTCCCCAGTTCCATCTGCCCCATCTGGCTCGTAAGCGCAACTCGAGTCAGGGGATCCATTACAAATCAGATTATCTGACTTTTACCTCCAAAACGGATTGGTGACGACCGTTGCAGCGATGTGCGTCCAACTGTCCAATGTGATACAAGAAAGACGACGTCCCAAAGACGCGCACTTCGTTCCAAGTAGACCGCCAGAGACCTGAGCTGTATCTGTTTGTTTCCTGTATATGCGGAGGTACATAATGCTTCCTGCTGCCCGGCTGTGCCCAAAAATTCCGGCGCGTTTCATTTGTTCACGGAGCGGGAGATGACCCGTGACAATTCCTTGATCAAATTGATCTTCGGCTCTGGGGGTGTTTCGCCGCCTTCTTCTTCGACGTTGTGCTTGCTCACGATATTGAGAAAGACTTGGTCCAATGTTGCACGGCTGACACTGTAGTATTCAATCTGCAGCTCCGATCTGTTCTTCTCCAGAGCTGTGAACAGGGACGCGATGCCAGACTCGGCGCTAATTTCGCCATCTTTGCTCGCGCACAACCCTTTTGTTGGCACCGAAAATCGGATCTGGCCTGCATATACCTTGCTCTCGATATTTGCATCGGAAAAATTCCGCAGGACCCAGTCCCGGATGCGCAGCATGTCTTCATCCGAAGCGTGTGGGGCCCTACTATGTACGAGGTGTACATAATACGCGTCTCCGTGCTTTCTTCGAAGGTAATCAGTGGTACCAAGCGCCAACATCTTGCCTGCCATGATACCAGCTCTTGTTGCGAGGGCATCTGCCTCCTCCATCGAATGGGTGGTGAGCACCAAAGATCGACCGGGGACCACCGATTCCAATGTTCTCCACATGACGCGCTTGCTCGCCGCATCCATGCCTGACGAGGGCTCGTCAAGCAAGAGGACGCTTGGATTGCCCATAAGCGCGATTCCGAGTGACAACTTGCGCTTGTTGCCACCGGACAATTTGGCCGCCATCCTATCAGCATACTGCTCCAGGCCGACCGCACGCATCACTGCCTCGACGTTGTGGCGAGGATCGCTAACACCACGGACTCTGGCGTAGAAATGCAGATGCTCAGAGACAGTCATGGTATCCATTGCGTCAAACTGAGGGCAAACTCCAAGGCGAGATCGTGCTTGAGCCCGATGTCGGATCACAGAGATATTATCGACTAAGATATCCCCTCCTCGATGACTTGGCTGAACGTCACCCCTGATCAGAGATATCGTCGTCGACTTCCCGGCTCCATTTGGTCCAAGGAGGGCGAAGACCTCGCTCCGAGGCACACCAAATGTTACATTGTTGACAGCGAGTGTTTTGCCAAACCGCTTGGTCAAGTTCAGAACGCGAAGACCATCTTGCGACGAGGACACTCTCGTGAGTTCATTCGAGACTTCCGCCTCGACAGTATCTCTCTCCTCTACCTCCTCTTCCTGTTGCTTTCTGCGAAAACGTCGAAAGAACGGCCCAGAATCCCACCACAGCAATAGCCCAAAGAGCAAAAAGGATTGCAGAATCAAATACAGAATGGGACCGCCGAACGTAGCCATTGATCCAGCATAAGAAGCGAATTCTCGATTCCTGCAGGTAATCGAGAAAACATTAAGAGTGACAAACAGTGCGCGGGTCAGATTTGCTACGGGAGAGATGGCTGCAATTGTGAAATGACAGATATTGACATTCCTGTCGATTTTGTCGATCGGTGAATAGGTGAGAACGGACATGTAAGCAATGAAATAAAGGAGGAACATCACGGCCTGGCCACCACTTGCAAAGGCAAAAGCTGCCAGTTGCGACCGTGAGAATAGGGATATGACATACGATAACAGTGTCGAGGCCAGGCCATACAAAAAGAACACCACAAAGAGGTACTCAATGTGATACCACACGTCGGTGACAGCCCGGAAAATGATAATGGTGATCGAACTGGTGATGACGACAATGACGAAGTCGAAAGCTGTGTATGCAAGCCACAAAGGTGCCGACCGGACGCCGTTGCTGTAGTGTAGGCCTCGAACGTTGCGCAGCCGCTCAATCGTGGGATACAGAGCAAAGAAGGATGGGTAGACTGCCATAGCAAGCCCAAAGTATGTGATCAACTGTAATGCTTTCCCGACATCTGCACCCCACGGCACGTCGAAGGCTTGATATTGGCTTGAAATGGAAACGTTGGTCAGCAAGGTGTCCATGGCATTCTGTATGATGCACGAGAACGCAATATTTCCATCCCCTCGCCAGGCAAATGTGGGTGGTGAAGTTGAATCTCCCAGGAAAAACCCACCAGGCGTCACGTTGGCAAACTTGGTGTCGATATAGTGGTTGAACTCATCGAGGGTATCGACCAGATGGATTGATTCCAACAACTTTGTGGTATTCGCTGCAATTCCCGCGGCGCCCGTGCTGCCTGCTAGCGTAGAAGCAAAAAGCTGGATAGCATTCTGAACAAGCCGATCTCGCGGCCCTGCTACAATGTCGTAGTCAACCTGCGAGGACAAAGACTCAATGTCGGATACCAGAGCTAATGATGCTGGACTGCAGGTCGTCTTTTGGAAATTGTGGAGGAAGAGGGTGACAAGCCCGGCAGCAATAATTGGAATCAGCAGTGCCGCAAGATAGGGGAGAGTGTTCCGGCGAAGGACAACCCATCTCTTGAAGAAAAGCACTAGAGCTTGTTGCGGCATACTGATGCGACGTCCATCCAGGAGCTGAGGAGGTTCTCCTGATGATTCGTCCCTGAACATTGCCTTTTCAGCGTTGTCAGGATCGATCTCGGTGCTGCTGTGACTGCCAATCTCCTGGAGGGTGTGATCGGCGCCCGTCTTTTCAGCTTGTTCCTGCACCAATTTGACCTCCTCGGCAACCTTCAGGAAGACGTCCTCGATTGTAGGACCATTAACCTGATACTCCCCAACGCCTGCACTTTCGATCCGACGAAGAAAGTCTGCTGCTTTTGCTGAGTCCGTCAATGCGTAAATCGTCTGGTCATCCCGTCGAACATGATTGACATCCTTGTACGTCGGAAGCTGCTGAGACCCGTGGGTATGGTAAACATGGACTCGGTATCCCGAGCCTAGTTTGTGTTTCAGCTCCACCGAGGTTCCCGAAGCTTTCAGAATACCTTTTGACAGTATCGCGATATGATCGGCAAGGAGCTCAGCCTCATCAAGGAAATGTGTCGTCAGAATGATGGACCTTGCCCCCCGCTCAGCAAGCAAAATATCCCAGATCTTTCGCCGGGATAAAGGATCAAGACCGGAGGACACCTCATCTACGCAACATACTCGCGATCCTCCGGTGAACATCATGGCCAGCTGCAACTTCCGCTTCTGGCCCCCAGACAATGTCTTTGAACGGGCACCGGCTTTTCGGTCAATATCGCACGAAGCCAGGAGTTGCAGATTATCTTCTTTCGAAGAGGACCTCCGGCTCTTGATCCTGTTGAAGATGCGGACGTGCTCTTCCACCGTGAGGTCATCCCACAGCACATTTTTCTGAGGACAAAATCCTAGTCCAGTATATGCCTCGGGAAAATTGACGGTGATCTCTCCGGAGGTGATAGAATTGAGGCCGGCAATCGCATCCAAAGTGGTGGACTTCCCACTACCATTGGCGCCGAGTAGCACCACTATTTGACCTCTTGTCGCATCCAAGGTCAGGTTGTGGACGGCAAGTACAGTCGTGAGTCGTTTCCTAGTGAATATCGCGCGAAGCCTCGCCAACCATGAAGGTACATATTCCTTGGTGAAGCCTGACATTGAGATGGCTCTAAGATCATCGGAATATATGGTCTTTCGACTTTCCGACGCTGTGCCATAGAGCGTGCGCTCCACATAAGCACCAAGGATTGGAAAAACAAAAATCTGAATTATTGAGAAGATCCACAGAGCAATACCTGGTAGAGCAGAGGTATTCTCTGGCGCTTGCTTCACCAGATTCGTGGCAAGGTCCTGTCTCTCCCAGCGAGCCATAAAGATCGTAAAGTATACATAATTCATTGGTGGGAAAAGGAGAGAGAGTATGGCGACAGATGTTGTTCCTGCTTTGCTGGCGACCTGGGCGACGATGGCGAGTAAGAGGCTTACAATGACAGAGGTAATTCCACTGAGTTGAGCCTTTTTGAAGAATGCGGCACCCAAGATTGACAATGATGACATCGACAAGCCGGATAAGATATTGAATATGATGACGATAGCTGGTGAAGTGTTGCTGAAGACGCCTGCACAGAGGATAATTGCCATGATGATCCAACCGGGGCCGTAGAGTAGGTCAAATGCAAGGTGGTTGGCGATAATTCGTGCCATCTGTGGCTGCCACCGCTTCAGATTCGGCATCATACAGTCAAGCAGCTGAGCCATGCCGTTTTCCCTCTCCGAAGCAATCACCCCGGTAAGCTGATACGTGACGCCGACAACGCCGATGAAGAAGGCGACAGCTAGGATGTCGATGATCCCTCCCATATATCGGGTCCGGATACGCTTCAGGCGCTCCTGTTTCGTCAGGGAAGTGTAAGGATATTCATCTGCTGTATCGGGAAGAATTGTCGCCCCGTGGTTGTCGGCTTCGACTTGAGAGATGGCACGGTCAATAGCATGTTGGAGGGGAAGCAAGTAGATCTCGACATCGTTCTTGGAGGAGTCCGTCACAATCTTAGACTGGAGCCCGCCGTCTGCACGGATGGTGTAATTCCACCGAGCAGCCTCTCCTTCGGAGGGAGAGGAGAAAAAGACAGCACCTGCTATGCATGACGAAGTTCCCCTGATTGAGTTTCGGCAGACGGTCAACAGCTCCTCCTCTTGGGACAGGATCTCGACTCGACCACCAAACGACCCAGTATCATTCACCACCCTGTCAATGACGGATTGAATTGCGCCGCCCGAGAACCCGCTATTGACAAAAACGAGCTTATCTCTGCCGCCAGAGACCAGGTCAAGCGCTTCAGATAGACTTCGAACTGGGGTGGGGTCACCAATACCATATACGCTGGGAGGAATGAATAGAAAGCGCGCGTAAGATCTGGACAGATTAGGAGCTGTTACAAAAAGGGAGGTGTAGACATAACGCACAGAAAGCCGACGAAGATGCAAGGCAAGAGGAACGCTCGAATAGTGGTCGAGAACCAGCGCCGGACAAAAGCAACCAGGAGATTCTTGAGGGTCAGAGTAAGGACCTGGCGCACAAAGAGAGCCATGGCGCAATGTGAGCGATGCAGATGTAAGGATTCTCGATCCTTGGAGCACAAGTCTCTCAGCGCCGTCGGTATTCTGCGCCTGGTATTTCCATTGATAAATTCTGTTCGGGCAGGAATCGTGGAGGGGCAAAGCGACAATCAAATATTCACACGAATCGAAGCGGGCGAACCAGGAGAGATATGTACAGTGGCGAAATGAAAGACATGGTGCGAGACCAAAGAGCAAATGAGGCCCGTCCCGGGACAATGGTGGTGAAGAGAAGAAACAGTGTTGCCTGGAGGGAGAGTGGCTGAAGCCGTTGTCTGAGAAGGCAGCTTGGTAGCTTGTCTTGATCCCGCTGCCGCCGCACTTCCATGACACCACGACTAGGCTTGACCCCGGAAAAATCAACGTCGACCTCCCCATCCAGGCTTAGAGCTTTCTTGTGCCATGAGGTTCGTATCGGTGCGTATCGTTAGCGAGAAGCCACGCGATGAGGATCCAATGGAGCCGGGCCTCAGCCGGCGAGTCGCCTGTCCAATTGAACCACTTCTTGGCCACTTCTAGTGATGGCTGGAGGTGTCTTGTTGGTTGTGTTTCTCCTAATTGGCAACAACACCGACTGGACATGCTGAAACCAGTATAAATAATCATCCAAAGCCAGATGCGGGCTGATATCGGGCTGATTATCAATAGGGGTAGTCCTTTCATCCAGTTTGACCGAGATTCGGGTCAGTCGACCCAACCCAACGCCGCCAGCGCCGCAGCGGACGGGGCAAATATTTGTCTCGATGGCAAATGGCGGCATCTGTCGGCGGCATCTGTCAGCGACTCAAACACGGCCGCATTCTGACTATCCTTGTATCTATACGTGTGAGACAACCAGAGAAAGTCTGTGCACACGGTCATCAGGTCTGAAGCCTCCGCCTTCTTTCAACCCTCGTGTCAGCATATCGAAACGACCTATCGACAACCCCGACACCTGGACGACGGACGTTGCGTTACCTGTGAAAAGGTCTCATGTATAAATGCCGTTTCCTATGGCCAGGCTCGCTTACTTGTCAGACGAACTTGTCGGTATGGCTGGACAAGGACAGCACTGATGTCTCAGGCGACCTATGGGTGTACAGAAACATGCTTTTTGTCAGCGGCGAGAACCAAAATCAGTGAACGTAACTTTCTAGGGGCATCTCAGACAGGCATCTGGATGGGCTGAGTGAGAATGTGTCCACCCTTGAAAACCGAAGACTGCAGGAGGATACATAATGTCCGCTCTTTCCCCCCCTGAGCTGGTGAAACTGATAATCAAGTACCTGTTTTGTTTTCCATCCCTTCCCTTGCGAGAACAGTTTTCGAACAAGCCGAATATAACTCCAAGCAATGGGAGGACTATCGGTTCTCCCGGTCATCGACACAAAGCCAGTCACAGGCTCCTACTTCATACTCATCGGTGTCTGTGTCGCCTTTCTCTACCTTGGCTACCGCAGGCTCCTTCCCAGACCCATTCCAGGCATCCCATACAATGAGTCGGCAACCCGTTCTCTGTTCGGAGATATACCTGAGATGATGAACTATATGGCTAGAACCGAAGAGGTCTGGCCGTGGATCGCTGACCAAGTAACGAAGCACCAATCACCTATTGTCCAAGTCTTTGCTAGGCCTTTCGCCCGGCCTTGGGTCATTGTGTCCGATCACCGCGAAAGTTGCGACGTCCTCCTCCGAAGAACGAAAGAATTCGACCGGTCCAATTTTACAGCTGATGTCTTCACAGGCCTAGTGCCAGACATGCATATCAGTTTCAAATCCACAGAGGAACAATTCAAACTTCATCGGAATCTGTTGAAGGACCTCATGACTCCTGCCTTTCTCCAGGCAGTCGCAGGCCCTCAGATATACGCCAACACCGAGACTTTCGTCAAGCTTTGGGATTTTAAGACTCAGCTGGCGCAGGGGCATGCGTTTGAGGCTAGCGAGGACATCTACAACGTGGCGCTTGATGTCATCTTTGCGGCGGCATTCGGACTAGGAATCAAGGATAGCAACACGTTCGCGCAGTTGCAGCAGTTTTCGTCAGCAAAACATCTGGACCGTCCGCAGTCTCTCAGTGAGCCAATGCCATTCCCTCAGTTCCACCGTCCGGCAATTTTCCAGGCCATTGCAACACTCACAGAGTCTCTCGAAGTCTCAATCAAGGCTCCTTTCCCTCGTTTCGCCCACTGGGCCTTACGCCAACTGCCTTACATGCGAAAAGCAAGAGCCGCCAAGGAGAAGCTCTTCTCCGATATGGTGGAGGAGTCTCTCAGCAAGCTGTCTTCCGGCAACAAAGCAAAGAGATCCGCCCTTGACGACATCTTACAGCGAGAGACTGCTGCCGCGAAGAAAGAGAATCGAACCCCAGTCTATCATTCTCGGGCAATATATGACGAGGTGAGTTGTTGTCCGCAAAGTCTGCTTAGTCGACACAGACAAGTCGTTTTTGGGAACAGGATGCACTAACGCTTCTCCTAGCTCTTTGGTTTCATCATTGGCGGTCACGACACGACGAGTACGACGCTCACATGGACTGTCAAATACCTTGCCGGTGCCCAATCCGCCCAAACCACCCTCCGCTCTCGTCTTCGATCCGCCTACGCCGCAGCGACAGCAGAACAACGTAACCCAACCATGGAAGAGATTATCAAGATTCCCATCCCATACCTTGACGCCACCATTGAGGAGATGAACCGAACAGCGCAACTCTTCAATGGGTCAATTCGTACAACCACCGTGGACACCACACTGCTAGGCTACAACATCCCCAAGGGCACAGACGTATTCTTCATGCAGAACGGACCAGGATACCTCTCGCCTCCCCTGCCCGTCGACGATTCGACGCGCAGCGCATCCAGCTTGAACGCCAAGAACCAAGTCGGACAGTGGACGCCGGATGAAGAAGACATGAAGGCGTTCCGACCCGAGCGCTGGCTTGCGCAGGATTCGGAAGTTGGGAAGGAGGTCTTCGACGCGCAGGCGGGACCACACCTGGCGTTCGGACTCGGTCCTCGGGCGTGCTTTGGTCGGCGACTGGCCTATCTGCAAATGCGAATCATCCTCGTCATGATGCTCTGGAACTTTGAGCTGAAGGAGACTCCCACCGAAGTCAGCAGCTGGGCGGCTGCGAACAAACTGGCGCGCCATCCGCGAATGTGCTATGTGAGACTGGAGAAGGCAAAATTCTAGATGCCGTCGGACAAAAAGGGACTTGATTAGTATAGGACGTGCATACAGATTCCGTCGCAGCGCTAGCATAGTCCATCGCAAATGCAAAGCTATTCAAGTTCATTCAAGCACGCCACCTAAAACATCGCTTCCGCGGCCGGCACCGCCTCCGCAGCACCACAATAGGGTAGTCCGACCAACTCACGGCCATTACTCGTAATTCCTGGTCTGGTCTCCTTCCCTCAGGAGTCCGAATGCAAAGAACCAAGCTGCCGCGTATAGCAGAGACAGGTCGTGAATCCTGACGATTCCACGCAGGTTTCAGGGTTTTCGCAAGTTATGCCCTCCTTTGGGACATCGTCCACAAGGCGCAGGAGATGGGCAGATGACTCAGAGGAGGCTGACGTCCACGGGTGCCACTATGTACAGCATAGACGGCCTGACAAGGTGGGGAGGGTTCTGCCCTGTAAGGCGAGCGGCGGCGCCGATCTGTCCGTCTGGATTCGTGCCCACAGGTGTTGAGGCCCACTCTCGCAACGGCTCGGTGTAATAGTAATATGTATACTACCGGACTAGGTCCTACTTAATAATGCGTGAGAAAAAGGCCGAAAACGGCAAGAGCAAAACGTCATATTCACATTAATAACAATGATAATAAAAGTGGATATCTTGCGTTTGGTCCTTCGACCGCTGACCATCTAGATTTCTGGCGAACAAAAACACCTGCTCTCCGAATACATAGTGTTCGATTCTGAGGGGTGAGTGAAGGCCACTTTAGCCTGGTGATATATATATATATTCTCACCAGCGCAGATGCCCAGAATGCACTTGGTGGCATGAGGGCGAAGTCGAACGCCGATTAAGGTCATAGTATCTGGATATCATGAATGTCGTGGAATTTTCGAGAGGAATGAATGTAGAAATAGGTCGCAACCTAACTCGTTATCCTCTGGAAGATGGAGCAGGTGTCGAATCATGCAGGTGCCTATGTAAGAGAAGTATCTGACATTTTCAACCGAGCTTCGGCCCTGACCAAGACAGACGTAGACCATTACACCCACAGCTCCATCCAGCCGGTGAAGACATTTGTGGAAGGACCTGAGCTTCGCGAGCAGAATTTGAAAACAATTGGCGTTAGATGGCATTGAGACATTGGAGAACGAGAAAAATAGTGACTGTGAGGGATGGGAAAACCATGACCCAGGCTCCCTTTTGAGCCTCCGATCCCAGAAGCTATGAACAATCATTTGCAGTCAGGCACCCTCGATCCTTCTTCTCTTCACGTCGATCTGCTTGCTGTCTTCAATTCCCTCTCGGTACGCACAATAGTCTCTGACCCTGCGTTCTCTGCGTCTGCCCTTGCTGAGCTTCGTTTTCTGTGCCTTCAAGTACTCTTCTGCAACTTTCTCGGCAGACTGACGGAATCGCACCAGAGCCTGGCTCGAATTCCAGGGACTGACCGTGAGTTGACCTTCGCTATCACGGTCAGCCACAGTTGCAGAGGTTGCGGGAGCATGACCAGGAACCATCTCGCGAAGTTGTGCTTCAAAGTCAGCGTCCAGGTCAAGTGGCTTCTCTTCCTCTTCCTTAAAGGTTACTTCAGCCTCAACTTCATCCTCGTCGCTGACGCATCCTTGATTTTCTGAGCTCGCTAAATTCTGGTCTTCACCGTCCTCCGGCTTCGTAGTTCGCTTCCCCTCCTCCTCATCTTCCTCCACCTTGAATATCATTTGATCTTCGACGTCACTGTCATCGGTCGTATTTCCCTGCTCTCTTACAGCGTGGAAGGAATTATTGTCACTATCCTCCAGCTTGAGTGCCGGCTTCTCGTCATTCTCCAGGCATAGTGAGACCCCGGCATTTAGCGATGAGCGTGCGGTCGCATTCTGATCATCGTTGGAATCCTCTGTAGGATGGGGAATGTGCTCTTCTTGCTGTCTCTCACGTCGTCTTTCCATCTCTTCTGCACGTTGTTTCTCATCTCTCTTGTCCTTTTGAGCTATATTCTTCAGGCCAATACCAACGCCTAGGCAATAACTATGTTTTCCTTTTTTGCCAGCTTTGCTCCTGGCCCATTCGAGCGTCAGATTATGAGCCATTTCGAAGGCCATTGCTGCGGCGACCGTGTTCGCAGCAATCCCGTAAAAGGTCCACTCAATGGAAGTCAGACGCTGCGTGGAGTAAGTCTGGCAGTCGAAGAAGATGGTCATCGCCGCGGCAATGTCGTGAACCCAAGTTTGGGAAATGACTTTTGCTTCACTACTTTTAGTGTTAGTGATAGCCACCACTGACTGCCCTCCTAGCGCCGCGTAATCGTCATCGTTGGTAGTCCGATCTTTAAGATCTGCATTTGTGACATTGTATTGACTCATCAGGCGGCTTGCCAGATACAGTGCGGCTTTGGCTTCCGACTCTGGAGTGTTTGGATGATGACCCCGTTGGAGACATTTCTTGATGCGGTCCACTACTCGCTGCTCAGGGTTCGAGTCTCTGTCATTGTCCACTTGTGCCTGAACCGCCAGCTCTTGTACTTTCGCAGTTTGTAGGGGAGGAGGGTTGAGCTTGTCTTTGGAATTGCGTGTGTTTGGCATATTGCGCACTGTTATTGGGGTATTCCACTGTGCGGTTCGCCAGTCGTGCAGAGGGGCAAAGAGGGCAAGAGAGTCAGTGTTATTTGGATTCAAGCAGGCACCGAGCAGGCAGCAGCATGGTGAGTATGGTAGCATCCAAATTCGCCCCATGTCCAGTATCATGTGATTTGCATCCCTGCAGAGGTGTTGCAGTTTAATCTAACCACCCAACTCTTCTGATAGAGAGGGCCGAGAGGGTCACAGACAGCCTCGTTGTCTTTGACCTACATAGCATCGGGCTCCCAGCTCTTCAGTTGAGATACCTCCAGGAACGAATTATTCGAAGATGCTGGTTAGCTTGACTGCGTCGGTCCGCAGCCACGCATTGCACTTCTGCGTCTGCCTGACTGTCCCCGTGCTATGTGGCTGGACGAAGTTCTGAGGCATTTCCTCTGTGCTGCCCCATGCTCGACTGGCCATTCTGGACTTTTATCATGAGCCCGGGGTCTTGCCGGTACGTCCGGTTTCGTGCATCGTTCGACGATCAGAGAGGAAGGATTGGCAAACTCAGATGTGAGGGTGCCTACAAGGACAGCAATCAGAAGCAGTGAATTTCTCTAGCAAGTCGAAGTAACAGGTAGTTCGAGCTGTTCCCCAATGTCGCTGTGACAATGAAGAATGAAGAAAAGAAAGAGGGAGGATGGCAAGTGACAAGCTACGGACGACCCGCATTCTAAACTTTATTGACAGTGATCTTCAACTCGCCAGAAAGCTAAACCCACTCAACATCTCGTCCCTCAACGCCAGCGGTCTTGAAACGATTTGTTGTTTCTCACCTTAGGCTCCTAGCACCTTTTCTGTCCGTCTCGGTTGATTACGTCCCGGTATTGTCTCATACATGGTCACCAGCAGCTTGTTACCATGCATGTCAATTGCAAACTCACCGTACATGTGTGGGATCGGCACCCATAGTTCTGGACATTGCATCTCCATTAGGATTGAGATCTGAGGATGACGGAAATTAGGCTTGCGAATGTACTTGCCTGTTTCTTCGTGGATGAATTGGTGCAGTGGCCGCTCGAGTGACACGACGGTCTCACCCGATAGTTCGTGGATGATCGTAGGGTTCAATATTTGCGCGGCCTCTTTATTGCCTTCCTGCTGGACGAGTTCGTATGCAGTGATTGCTCGATCGTCAAATGAGCGAACTGTCTTCCAGACTTCAGGTGCCGAGATGAGCCGTATTAGCTCTTCATGTGCGGCTCGTTCCTCATTATCAGCGGGATCATCTTTGTGCAAGGCAAACTCGTGAAGGAAAGTAAAGCCAAATCTCTCAGGTTGGTGGGTGCCATGTTGCAACTTCGTAATATTGAATCAATCGTTCTTGTACCAGTTGTACCCCTGTTGCAAAATTTACGAAGCAGTTATCCAGTCGCCGTGCAACATTGAGTTCTCCCATCCGAGCCGCAACTGGGTGGGGTGTGGTGGATAGTTGCTGTATTTGGAGTCGCCCATCCATGTCTGTTTTGGATGGGAGCGGGCAGCGGCAAGCTCTTGATTTCGCTTAAGGGGAGAGCCAAACATCCTTCCAGCTCGAGGATTGTCCGAGCTTGCAGCTCGTTGTATTTCGCAGAATCGGCAGCCAACCCACATTGCCCGCGACGGACGCAGATACCTCATATCTCGAGGCCTCTGCTATCAGTTGGAACATTTTTACGCTGTACAGCCCTCTGACCCTGATTTGAAGCTCGCTCTGTGGTATGGTTACGATTAGGATTGATAGTCACCAGCTCAATCCGGATCAAGGATCGCCCTACGTACACTTCCTCGCTCATCTGTATGGCTTGGAAGAAGCTGCCACGTAACAAAATTTCTTCTCTCCCCAAACGGTGAGAGATGCCCGACAGGCATAGCACAAATCGATGTCACAACACTGTCTAGGTATCTGTCCAAGTACGCGTGCAGAAGATCTTGATCCATTCCGTGCACATGAACCTTCCAGATTATGGGATGCTGGCCAGGCTTCTCATTGTCCAGGAATTTCATTGCTCTTTTTTCATCGGTGCTACTGGAGCACAAACCCAAGGGTATGCTGAAATGGCGGCCTTCGATGTTGGGTGATTGTGTGATTGAAGTATATTTCTCCACATCTTAACTTAATAACTAGATATATCGGAACATAATGCCATGGAAGTTCGAGTACCGGACATCGCCAAGATTCGAGAGCCGCAGCTTGTAAAGGTCGATAGTGACAAGCACAACAAGCACAACTGCGGCGGCGAGCACGGCATCCGACGCGTTATGCTGTGTGAGTGCTTGTGATATTACGCCGCAGATGCAGTCGTACCCTGGTTCTGAGCAGTATAGCTCGACGGCGTGGTATTGTCGCGCCTGTGTCATGACAGTGGAGGTGTGTAGTATCCGCATAATCACGGAACTCCTCAAAAATACGGTTAAGTGTGTCTCGAACAAACTCGAGGTCCTCCTGCTGCAGCGTTTCAATCTCGAAGATGCTTTTGAGCAGGTCATGAGTTTCAGATAGCTCTCATCGCTCGGCCAAGAGTTCCGAATATGTTCAATCTTGAGGCGCAGGGCAGTCATGCGTTTGTCGAAGTCCTGGTCAGCGAATGCAGTCTGCTGGTGGTGGTGGTGATGGTGGTGGTGATATCACTTACCTGGGCCTCTCCCCTTAAGTTGGATCAGTATGAAGGCGGCTTATACAAATAAAATAGCTGTATCTGCCCTCGTAGAGAGTTTCAATATCATCACACTTGTACCCTCAGTTCGGAGCTTCAACTTCTTGGGGGGTACGAGGGAGACAACAGCTGAAGCTATCCTTATACGTGTCTTGGAGCCCCATTTTGGGTTCTTACCAGCACGCGGCATCGAATCCTTCGAGATTGTTCCACAAAAATCCAAAACTCATCAAAATATGATGCCTGATGCCTTGTTGGGAGATATCTTCATTCCTTTTCGTGACTTGCGCTTTGTTTTTATCTTGAAATCACTATTGATTCCCTTTGTGTCCACTCGAGCTCACTTCTTGATGTAGATCCTAAACTACGATTGTACCTCCGCGTTCCCTGATACGATATATAGTTGCAATATTGTCCCCTTTTTATATTTAACCGGAATCTGGTAAACGCTGGGAGTGCTGAGACTAGAGACTTCAATATAGCGTCTATTGGCCTTGCTGTGAGGTCGTATTGTGGCGTATCTAGGCTCTGTGGGTCGAGCTCGATCGGTTTAAACGGTGAAGTTTAATTATGCAAGCGCTCGTAAAGTTCTGCTATGGTGAGGGTTAGCGTCTGTGAGCTAGACCGTGATTCAGCTTTTCATGCTTTTAGTGAGCATGGCGACGATGACTGAGGAATAGATAGGGGCGATCTGGCTCTCGCTGAGCTCGGATTGCGGTTAAGGTGTTAGAAGAGTCTTTAGGACGGAAGCGTATGTCGGTCGCGCGGTGCTCATGTTGTTAGCGGCCGTTGGAGGAGAATGTAAATGGCGTTATTGATTCGTCAGATGGAATTCGAACAGTCAAGTTATGCCTTTACCCTGGGCCAAGAAGTATGTGTACCCACAGGCTGTCGTCGTTGTGGTATCCCAGTCAAGCCAAGTTTAACTTTTGCGTAGTGTAAGGTCCCACTGAATCAGTCCAATCTAATTGTCTCCGTTCCGCCTATGAAGCAGCAGACGTTATCGGGCTTTTCATCACGGGGTCGGAGATTGCTATGAGGACATTCTCGGTACGAATGTACTCTAAATGAGGTGGTAGCGGTGGTGGATTTTCGTATTCTCATGTCGATGCTACCTTCAACTGCAGCTGTGGTTGCGCAGCTGGTGGTTTGGGCAGTACTGCCCCAAAACACTTGCCATCCCAGGCCATTTATTTTTAGCATGTAGGCTCTGTGACGGGGCTGCGCGAAAATGCGGAGCTATCCTCGTCGAGTTGCGGCGCTGTCAAGCTTCGGTCGCAGTCTAGTTATGGTCGTCGTTATCGTGCTTTCATATCCTCGACGCGTTGATGACGGATGAGGGGGAGGGAGAATGAACTTGTATGCTTGCCTTCAAAAGGCGTCATAGCCACCTTCCTCCCTATCCTAAGTACAGGGATCGAAGCTGGCATAACCGCCGCTGATTTTCTCTCCTGATCACGTTTATACGGACGAGCCCAGTTCTTGCCCTTCCTGGGATCTCTTGTGTACCTGCACAAAGGGGCTGAATGGGGAGCAATAGATATATTTTGTATGATTTAATCCATAGATGAGCTGGTGATGTGCTGATACGCTAAATATAAGCCGCGGCATAGATGGGAGCTGAAGCACTTCGAATCAATCTGTATACTTTTCAACGCGAGCACAACCGGCCGACTCGCTGAATAGTGGGAGAATAGACAGTTTACGAAGTTGGAGTGTCCGTACCGCCGTCGTCGGAACTAGGAGATCTCTGAAAAACCGCTGCACGAGCTTGAGACTATTTTAAAGGGGGCGAAGTCCCTCTGTCGCGGGAGTTTTTGTGCCTGCAAGCCACTTACGCCTAGCATAGAAATGAATGGGTAAAGAGGACAAAATGAGTTCTTGCACAGCGCAAGTAGAAAGGTTAGTTTAAGAACTCGGGGAGGATGGTTTGCTAGAAAATAGGGGACCACAGCCTGATCATGAGCCTATCCATATTAAGTAGTGCTAATACAGTGCGGCAACGCCCTTTTTTGCCTTTTTGGTATGGGTCACAGCGAGCATAATTAATATCGATGTCGATCACCGGTTTTCGTCTGATCCATGTGTTTCTCGGAGATAAGAGAGAGAAAAAGGAGTTCGATTCCCGTCCATGATGTCGGGTTGGCGTCTTGGAAGGGTTGCCGGAAGGGGGCAGAGCCAAGACTCCTGAATTCCTAGAAAGCAAAATGGCGGAACGCAACTGAGACGAGTATTACAACACCTTGATAGCATGTGCAGACAAAACGATCTGAAACCCGAGGAACTTTTCTTTCTTTGTCACGGAATTAACTGAAATTCAAGGCCGGCGGAAAATGCCTCGTGGAATTTTCAAAACGAATTTTGATGAAACTTGAAGATTTGGTGGAAAGAATCTATACAATATACGTACACAAAGCTGTGGCCCAATTCCAATCTCGAAACGCCGACGCTGGATTTTTTTTTGAATGTTCCAATGCCCACTCACGTTTTGAAATCATCATCTTCTTTCCGCACCAGTACCAACATGCCTCTGATGCTCCTCGTTCACAGGCAACTCGGCAATAATCTGTGGTTTCGGCGACAACCCATGTAATTCCGACCGAGAATTGTCGTCTACCTCAAACATTGGTTGTGACGCCGCTTCGATCTGGGGCTTGAAGTCGGCTTCTTTGTCCGCCGTGGCAGCTTCTGCATACCGGGCCTGCCGCTTTCGTCGTACTGCCAGCCAGTACCACAGCCCAAGAATGGCCGAGAGCAGTGCTATGCCTCCGATGACCCCGCCGGCTATCGGACCGGCGTTGCTGCTTGATGATGATGATGATGATGACGACGACGACGACGACGACGACGATGAGGAGTCACCCGTAGAGGTGTCTGGGGAACTGCTGGAACCTGCTGAGCCCCCTGAAGAAGTAGAATTGTCGGACGAGGAGTTCGTGGGTGGCGTGAAAGCTGGAGACGGCCGTCAGAAATGTTCCAAAGTTTAGTATCAGGAAGAGCGAAAAGAACGTACCGAAAATCGTGGCCAGTGTCGGGTCACTCCAGTCTGGCTCTTTATAACTTTCAGAGTAATACTGCTTGACCACGTCAGGCGATTCATATGGAAGTGCAGCTGCGTCGTAGTGATCCACCCATTCAAAGCTCGTCATGTCAAACACCCCCAGCCCGCTTGCCCATGGATCTTGTTCGGCACCCAGCGCTTGCAAGGAACTAGGCAATCTGCCACCGATCGACACCATTTGTCTCTCGCCGATGACAGTGCAGGCATGGCAAGCTCGACGCACAGGCGTAGTTGATTTTGACTTGAACCATTGAAACGCGGGAAGAGAGAGCGTGTAGACGTTAAGGTAGCCCTCGTCGGAACCGTGGTTTAGATCGAATGTAGTGTTTGTGGAACCACCGTAAACGAACCTGGAATAGGTATGGTTAGTAACGTAGAGGGCAGATACCGCAAGTTGGGGGTAGATTCTTACAGTTCGAAATTCTTTCCGTCACTGGATGCTGCCCCTACGGCGCAGAATTCTGATCTTGGAGGTGGAATGTCTCCGGTTGCTGTTTGCGTAAACCAATCCCCGGTTTCGATATCGTACAGAGTGACTGTTGACATATCAACCATGAATGATCCAGTCTCGTAAATGGATGCTTCTGTGGGTGGGGCCTCTCCGCCCACAATCACAAGAAACCCTTGCCCCCCAAAATTAGGCGCGTGGATCATGCGAGCCTGCGTCCGATATTTGCTCTGGTTTGGTATAATGACTGTGGAGTTCGTCCAAGATTGAGCCACAAAGTCTCGTGTGACAAGGCCGGATAGGACCGTCATGTTGGGAAGGGAGCCCATGACATTCCCACCAAAATTGTAATAAGTGGAATTCGTGAAGGCATTTGCGGAAGCGAATGGCCCTGGTGAATCTGCTGAAAGGCCATCTGTTGAAGGCGCTGTTTCATTCTTCCACGTAATGTCGGCTGATCCTGCCTCGAAGGACCACAGCAACGATGGAAAGTCAGTTGTTTCGTATGGCCATCCACCATATCGACTTATTTTGTTCCGCGTCTTGTCATAAAAAAGCATCGGCTGTCGAACATAGATCATTCCATCAGGGTCTGCTACTGAAGCAGTAGAACTAATTGTCTGATTCGTCCAAGATTGCGTGAGGTCGACCACGAGTGTATTGCCCTCTGAATGTGGTTAGAACACGGCTCTCGGGCGATGCGGGGGTATTCATC
Organism: Cladophialophora bantiana CBS 173.52; assembly: GCF_000835475.1. Taxonomy (NCBI): domain Eukaryota; kingdom Fungi; phylum Ascomycota; class Eurotiomycetes; order Chaetothyriales; family Herpotrichiellaceae; genus Cladophialophora; species Cladophialophora bantiana. The sequence goes on from NW_015971583.1 coordinate 424,389, forward strand.
TCTCACGGTAGTACATTGTCACCACATCGTCGATCGTCTCGTAGAATTCCCCTCCCGTAATATACAAGTAGTTGCTGTCGACAACCGCTAAGAAATTTAGTAACAAAGACAGAGATGTGTCGCAAAGAGGGGGGCCGGTGCGTACTAGAAAGCCAAAACCATTCTAATATGGTGTCACGGATGAGAGCTGCTTGGGATATATGAACGGCAGCGAGGCCGAGCGCAACCAATGCGCCCAGCATGATGTCGACGTCGACCTCGATGGCTGCTGCTGCAGCGACAGTGACAGAAAAATGGTGCAGAAGACGAGAGCGGAAAATTCAGACGCAGGCACCCATTTTGATCTTTGAAACATGAACTGCCCCATATTTGCAAAGGTACAGTAGCCCACCCATGCCTGGGCCCTGGGGCTGGTGTGTGCAACAGCGCTTAGTTTCTTGTATCGTTTTCGGAACCCAGTCAGGCGAAATTGGGCCTGGGCAGGCCTGCGTCTTTCGACCTTAGGAGCCTCATTTCAGACGAAGGAACTCGCTGTCCACGGGGCCGTTTGTCTCGAGAGATGGCTGAAAACACTACCGATGCTCGGTGCGAAGACAAGGCAATGAGCGGAAATGTGATTCTCACCACAGTCAATGGCAAGCCTCCTATGTAGATTCATGACTTGCGCGCCCCTTCAGACTCTCAGCTAGCTTGATTGTATCAGTACCACCAACTGCGGGTCAGTGGACGCCTTAATTAGGTATTTGCCAATCAACATGTCGATCGATGGCCCCTAAAGGCTCAAGCAGTACCACTAAGTACTAGCACTGGTATAGAGTCCAAGTAAAGAGCCCTCGACAGCGCGGTCTAGGCGACTATTGGATAGACGTAGAACGCATTTGTTTGCTCCGCTGGTGGTAGAATCCAGCATTTGTAAACGGGAAAACCGGCTCATGCTGGGACTCGCGAATCATAGATCCTTCTGGCTAGGCTCCTTCCAGCCTTGAAATTGGTGATGAGGCTGAATTCGCGGAGTCAGTACCGACACGGAGACGGGGATGGGCTGTTTCGGTGGCTGGTGCCAGCCTGGGACCTCGTACTCCATACTCGTAGATTCCCAAGGCTGCCGCTTCCCCTGCATCTTGGACGCTCTTGTGGCCCTTTTCTGGAGAGATGCATATTCCGAGTCCTCCCTTTTTCAATCCATTATTGCTTGCGTCTCCAACATCCTTCGACATCAGAGACCACTGGCCGTTTCCTTCTGCCGCGTGGTCAAGTCAGTAGCCATTCCCTTCTCAGGATGAAAGTACGGTTGGCGCTTTCTTACATCTTCCGAAAAGTGATGACCACTGGCTATCCTAAGGTCTCTGCAGGCCCGTCAACAACATTGTGGGCGATTACCTGGGTCAGACTACTGCCAGCATTGGCCCCCGAAAGAGTATACATAATACTATAGTAACGATTTTCCTACATGGACACTGCCGGAATCTCTATGCCAACCTGTTGTCTTGGTCTTTAGAAGTCCTTACGGAAAGTCACCCTTTCCCCATGCTTTTCTTCTTTCCCACCTCATATCGCGTCTCGAGAAACCTAAACTGCGACTCATTTGAAGGTCTCGACATGCTCGATTGTGGTATCCTTTGTCTTTATGTCGTCCTCGATCTCAAGGTCATGATCGATGTCACCGCGCAGACCGAGCTCCTTTTCTTCCTTTTGTATGTTTTCGATCGCACCAGCGCGCTTGATCACTTCGAAATGACTGCCCAATCTCTCAGGGCCACACGCACACACTATGATCGCCGCAGCAAACAGGACGCACATGAAGATGGTCATCACTTGGTTGTAGTTCGGTTTCCCATTCCTGATCCAGTCGCTGGCCGCCGCGGTTTGTGATTGAGCGGCTGGGGCGGCGAACAGGTTGCCTAGTTGATAGACGGTACCGGGGAAAACGGCGCGGAACTGTGGGGGGCTATACTCGTTGAGCAAGATGGGCATGATCCCCCACGACCCGTTAACAAACACCAAGAGGAAAAATGTCCCTGCCATGATTGCACTGTAACCGTTGGGAAGCGTGAAGAGCGGAATGAACGCCCAGGCCACGATGATGCACACGATGGATGTCAGGCGTCGTCCAAAGAACTGAGAGTAGTAACCTGCCGTGGAGCCACCGATGATAGCGCCACATTGACCAAGGATCGCAGCAAGGCTAGCCTGGCGCGGTGTGAATCCTTTCTGAACTTTCAAGTAGGACGGGAAGATATCCTGACAGGCGTGAATCATCCAGTTGTAAATCGATGTAAATAGAACACAGAACAGAAACATCTTCCAGTATCGGCGAGCGACGAGGCTAGCGTCCCGCCAAAAGAGTGAGATTCTCTTTCTAGGGTTTATTCCAGTTGTCATCCCATCGATGCCCTCACAGTGCTGTGTGGAGAATATGGCCGACTCGGGGATGCACATGATGATGATGGCGACGGCGGCGGTAAAACCTGCTCCAGCATAGAAGACAACTCTGTAACCATGAATTGTGTCCGGCATACCCACGATCGAGACCATGGCCGCAAGGACGTATCCCATGGCGTACCCATTTTGGAAGATGCCCGAAAACAGTCCTCGGGCTTCCACTGGCATATTTTCCATAGCTATCGCGGCAGCTGGACCGTAGATTCCACCCATGCATACCCCAAATATAGTCCTGCAAACGACAAAGGGCCCAAAGGATTTGACCAAGGCAGTGCCGATTTGAAGCGCCGCGAGGAACCAGAGGTCCAGAGCCATAACCCATTTGCGCCCAAACATATCAGCCAAGATGCCGAAGATGATGGCGCCAAAGGCACGGCAGATAAGCGTCAGGGTAATAGATAGTGTGATGTTGGTTAGGTCCTCGCCGTAGGCCTTTGACAATTCTGTGGCTACGAGATTGACAGAATTGTAATCGTATCCATCGGCAACCCAAGCCACCCTGTTGGCTATTAGCATGCAGATTACTGACAACAACATCAAGGTGTAATACTCTGTACTTACAGTCCAACAAAGAAAAACATCCAGGCTCGTCCTGAAAGAAGAGAAACAAGCTTCCAAGGGGCGATGGGAACAGTCCTCTTCGCAACACTCGACTGTTCGACTCCATTTTCATCGATGTATGTGATGTGGTTTTCCCATAATTTCAAGTTCTGCTTGACACCCATCGTCTATCTGCTTGTTGCAAAGTTCACAGTCCAAAATGCAGGAAAAGCCTTGCTTCTCAGGGAGCAAGAGAGCTGTGGAAGGCAGGGAAATGAATGCGGGGAAAGTAGCTGGTGTTCCAGCACACTTGCCTCTCTGTACAGCATGCCCGTCCATTATATCCTGACTGCCAACAGATACAGACGGACATCCAGCCGTTCAGCAAGCCAAACCCATAGGAAGCTAGACCGGGGTGACCATCGCCCTCGTCTCCATATGAAGACTCTGACCACGGCACTATGATTCCGACCTTTATTGTGTAAAGGTGGAAGACCGAAGTTTGGTGCTCAGACGCTAAGGACAAACAGAGTTTAGTTCGCACTGGTAACAGTCTCCCATTCCGAATCAGGAAAACTTTGTGGGTGATCGTGCACCGGGAGCTCTCAGGGCCAGGCTATGTTATAGCCTGTGGGCGACCTCCGGCTACTCTCCGGTGACGATACCTCACCTGCTACAAATACCACTGCTCGTGTGAGCCGTTGGATTTTGGGGTATGCACGACGACATCGGGAGACTTGGCCGCTTGTGAGATACCGGGGACGATCAATGGCTGAACAACGTATCGCGTTGCCAAAGGGTGCCTGGGACAGTCATGTACACATCATAGATGAAGTCTGTAACCAAGCGTCCCAATCACTTACCTATTCGTCAAGACAAGTGCTAACTTGAGCATTGTGGAATTCAGGAACATTGGAAAATCAACGATGATGCGCCCTTTCATCCCAAGCAAGCAAATTTAGACCAGCTTCTCGCATTCGAAAGAAGCATTGGCATAGACCATGTGTGCATCGTGGCCATGTCAGTGTACATGACAGACAACGCCTGCAATTTCGATGGTCTCCGCCGCCTCAAAGGCAAAGGTCGCGGGGTTGCCATCATCGACCCGGACACTGTCACCGACGAGGAACTGGATGAAATGCATTCTGTCGGTTTCCGTGGCGTGCGCATCAATTTGCGGACGAGATCACAGAGCTATGGGCCCGAAGTCTGGCGCGAGGTCCTGCCAAAGTATGCCGCCAGACTGAAAAGACTAGACTGGGTGATCCAGATCTTCGTCTCGATGGACCAGATCACACACATCGCTCCCATTGTACCCAGTCTCGGGCTCAGAGTTGTCTTTGATCATGTAGGTCACCCAGAAGGAGGGCGATCTCCGATGGCTCAGCCAGGCTGCAACGAACTCTATCAGCTTCTGTTGCAAAACCGCAATGTTTATGTCAAGCTCAGTGGATTGTATCGTCTTCTTGGTGTACCTGATCTTGACGCTCACGTACGAAAGCTGCTCCAGATAGCGCCGGATCAGATCGTCTGGGCGAGCGACTGGCCTCATACGGGTGGTCCAGAACTAAATCCCGGCGGTGATCCGCAAGCAATCCAAGATTTTCTGGTCGTTGACATTCCCGAGTTTATCAGACAATGTGCAGAGTGGTGCAAAGGAGACGAAGAGCTTCTCCACAAGATATGGGTAGACAATCCGAGGAGACTATGGGACTACCATGAGATGGATTGACTGGTGTGTGCGAAAGAGAAAAGTTCGCAATTCTTAGCTCTGATTGTGAGAAATCGACCTTTCGAGTGGTGCGAGGCTGAGTCCATGACAAGAAGGTTAAGCGGTTAAATGAAACAGCTTCATTGGAGGCAAGGCTGCAGTCCAGTGCGGTCACAGATTTTCCCACCGATGCCACCACTTCCGCCACTTCTGTTATTCTGTCGTGATCAATCATGTCTCCCTAGCCAAGCATCGGCATATCTTCAAATGAGGAGAAATCCGCTCGGACCTTATCTCCTTACCTTTTACTCAGCACATCGTCGACTGCCATATTCCTTTCACCAGTCCCTCCCATGACTCGTTCTTACTGTGACAGCCAGAAATTGAACCACTGAACGATCGCTCTCAGGCTCTCTTCTTTAGCATAACCTGTCAACTGTTCAGTCACGCGCCCAAGCGAAGAGGTTAGCACCTCACTGATGTGAAAATCCACATACGTTCATAGGGATTGTCCAGGTTGCAGCGAAGCGCGAACCCGTGTTCAACACCCGAAAACAACTGCAAATTGTACGGCTTCCTGCCTTCCTGGAGGATCTTGACCGCTTCGTTGCGTGCTTCCGTGCCAAAGGTGTGGTCTGTCTCGGCACAAGACAGGAACAAAGGTTCTTGAATAGCATGTTAGTTGATCAGAAGCGGAGCGAACTCGAGCCCTTTCTTACTTTTCAGCAGCCGGAAATGCGTCTCCTTCAGGAATGCTGGGTGTGCGAATGCGCCTGCAGTACAGATATCTCTGGCCAACTCGTTGCAGACATATGGAGCCCCAAAACAGTACCTGGCACAGGAAGTCAGAAATAAAGTCGACGCACTTATATCACTAGTGGTGGACCAACCCTACACATGCATATTTCGTTGTTGGTGAGCCAAACTGAGCCTTGACAGCCTCAACCCATCCCGGAACAACCTCGTCTGCAAACGCGATATGCTTCTTCTTCCACGCCTCGTAATCAAACCCTGGGGCAGGGTCATCACGATTCTTGCGATGTTTCCACACTGGGTCCTACCCATTTACATGAGTTATCGAGGCTCAATCAGCCGCGATCGAAAACTTACCCCTCGGAAATAATCCAACCCTATACACGTATAGCCAGCATCCGCAAATCCGTCCATGACCAGGAACCCGTTGTTGAAGAAGCCCCACACGTCAGGGAAGTAGAACACGATGTTGCCATTGTTCTTGCCCTGCGGAGTTGAGACGTATGTCTCGATGCCGGCGACTGTCTCGGTGCGGCCTCTGGGCTTCCCCTCGTGAAGGGAGCCTTTCAGACAGCAGTCGCCTGATGGCTTTGCGAGATACCCTTCTTTGTCCGCCATGAATCCTGTGAGTCCGCCAGCCGCGCTTCTGTGCAACCTTCCGGAATAACAGCGGCTTGGTCACTTTCTCTCTCACTTTGAGGATGTTGTTTCTTCTGTGATGGCCGGAAGGCGCAATGTTTCCGTCGGCTATTTTCCTGCCTCGTATGCATCCGTCTCCAATTGTTGTGTCTTCTCCAACCCGGTCAACAAGCCGGTGATCCAATCAGAGGCACAAACCTCCTGTCAAAAGAACATTCATACAAGCTTTTGGGGACATGCCCCCGCAAGCGGGCATCAACCGTAAGAGCATACGATCCTTTGAGATTACATATAACACCCAGTCATGTGCTTGCGTTGCTAGAATGTCAAAGGTTTCAAAAGCCCCTAATAAAAGGTAGTAAGGTAGTCTAAGTATTACCGCGTTTCTGCACGCCAGAGCACCTGTTAATCACGTTTGATATCGGTTTGTCATACACCACTCGGTAAGGTGCACCGACTTGGGAGAGAACAATGGCTTCAAACCCACCCCACCAACCCTTCCGTTTCGACGATGAAGTCGCCATCGTCTCTGGGGCAGGTTCTCGAATGGTCGGTGAGTTCAGCTCCCACCTCGACGCTCTTTTTGTTTCATGCCAAACCGATTATCTAGGTGAAATCGGCAACGGTCGTGCGACAGCCATTCTGCTCGCCCGCCAAGGCGCCAAAGTCGCCCTCTTAGACATCAACGTCTCCTGGGCTGAGGAGACAAAGCGCATGATCGACGTGGAAGGCGGCATCTCAGCGGTTATCCATGCGGACGTCACGGACGAGGCATCATGTAAGAACGCTGTGGCCAAGACGATCGAGCTCTTCGGCACAGTGAGTATCCTAGTAAACATTGTCGGCGTGGGCGGCGCGATGGGCGACGCGACGACGGTAGACCTTGCGGCCTGGGAGCGCGATATGCGTATCAACGTCACGAGCATGGTCTTAATGGTCCGACACGTGGTCCCAGAGATGCGCAGGATCGGCCGCGGCGCGATCGTCAATCTGTCCTCGGTGTCTGGCTTGCAAGGCGGCAATCCGAGCCTGTTGTACCCAACCAGCAAGGGCGCGATTATTCAAATGACGAGGGCGATGGCCTCGCAACATGGAACGGAGAATATCAGGGTTAATTGCGTGTGTCCGGGCATGGCGTTCACGCCGGTAAGTGTCGGCTTTTTAGCCTTCGCTAAGTTCTTGTCCATACTGCTCTGTTACGTTGATGTCTTGAAGACGACGTGATATCGCCCAGGATATTGTGTTCCAGAATCCAAGTCTCAGCGACGATACTAATTCGCCGGCTATCAAAAGATGGTGAGGAGTCGAGGTATCAGCGACGAAATGAGGCAGGCAAGGGTGAATCAGAACCTGCTGAAGCAAGAAGGCACTGGATGGGACGTGGGCTACGGTATATAACACCCTTTTTCATTTGTCCTGCGGTCTGTGGTGGTAGCGGTGCCTGATGCTGACCTGGCTCCCCGCTAGCTATTCTGTTCTTGTGCAGCAAGGAGGCGAAATGGATCACTGGCCTCATCATGCCTGTCGATGGCGGCACCACAGCAGGCAAGTCAGTCAGAGATAGGCCCGCGCTTGCGGCCGATGTGTTAGCAGAACAGATGACAGGCATACCCAACAAGGCAGAGCATTAAGTCGCTATTACCAAACCGCCCTTTCCACCTTCTAGCAGATGGGCGCAGCACGTACAGCGGTGTATAAAATCGGATAGCCTAGAAGATACCCATTTTGCGTGGGCGAACTCTCCCGCTTCAAAGCTCAGTTCTTGTGCTGGGAATGACAGGTGTGTCGGGAAATGAAGGGGTACGAGAGACGGCACAATGGGCCCAGGCAAGGGCAGAATCTCGCCCCTTTTTCTTAGAGGCGATTACCAAAACCTTTACGTGCAGGTCTAGGATTGAGATGTGTGGCTGCTGAGCCTATGTGTCGTCTTACTGTGGCGGAAGAGGATCCTGTGCCGAACACGAACGGATTTTGGCTTGAGAGGAATGAAAATGCAAGAAAAAGAAGTGTGGATTGCTCTCAATTGCTTTTTCGTGTCGATTCTCACTCATCAATACGAGAGAGCAGAGACACGTATCCTGCACACTCACACTCCCAGCAAAAGTCCTTCAGGGTAGTCATCACAAAGCAGATATGTATCATTTTGTTTTCCAGAATCCCAAACCTCAGTCATCGGCGGATCGACGGCTCGCTGAGCTGCAAGATTCAGATTCTCGGTCTCATGCAGCTAAAATCGCTTAGCTAAAGAAAATGGCGCAATAGCAGATCGGGCAAATCGATCATGACAACTTGATCAAGCCGACGTCTGAGGCTGAATCTGCCTGGTTGACCGTTCTCGAAGATGTAGATTCTACCGAGTCAGACTCCTCGGAGCGGCACTGTCTCCTCGAGAAGAAGACGAAAAAAGACCCCTTACACCAACGGCAATCGCATCCTCCGACGAGAGGCACTAGAATTCTCCCCCGAACTAAATTCTCTGCCTGGTCCCATCTGTCTCAGGCGGGTAGAGATCCGTTTGAATCTTACCCAGAGCGAAGATTGCCCGAGAATGTAGAGGAAGTTTGTACAATATGGTAATTATTTTCAGGGTCGGTGGCGACAAAAAAAAACGCGGTTCGCTGCGGACCGTCAAAGACAGCAGTCTGCTCTATGGGTGTGCGCTCTTGTCCAAGGCTCGCTGCTAACAAGGTACCGCATTTGAGAGAATATGGCCAGACATGCTCTGTTCGGTACGCGGCGAGAGCCTGGCAATTGCCAAGCGGGAATGGAGACATCATGGCCTGGACGATGATTTGCTGTTCCATGTTCAGGTGGCCCTCGCCTGCGGCCGGAATCTGGCTCTCCAGAACGTCCCAAAAGTCTCGGAGGGTCTCGCTCTCTCCTGTTTGTCCCACTACTCCAAGGCTATCAGGCTGCTGAAGCAACGGATCGAGAGTGTCGATGGGCCGACCTCGGAGGACCTCATGATGAGCGTTCTGATATTGAGTGTCAACGCGGATGTTGAATCACCAATGCCGGAATGTCACCCTCAATCCCCGCTGGCCACTTAATCTATGCATCTCTATGGGGGACTGGCGCTGATGCCGAGCTACGCCACGGCGTTGGAGCAACTGGTGAAAGCTCGTGGAGACATCTTTGCTCTGAGGCATCTGCTTTGCCGGATTGGCTTCTCCTGTGAGTAACCGCAACTTCCAAAAACAGATGATATATTCACGCTGGTCCACGAGCCAACCTACATCACGCCTCTCGGACCGACGATAGGCTCCTGTACCCTCGGATCCGGCCATATATATCAATCGTGAGCAGCCGCAAGCACGTTCCTGACGCAAAAGCGATCTTGCTTTCCGAGAAACTCGGCAGTGGCATCCGCGGCATTGAGAAGGCTCTGACCGCTGGCGTCCGTGAAGCGGTAGGGAAGGGCGTAGAGGCCACAGTGGCGCTAGACCACTACCATCGCCACGAAAACTGCCAACCAAGGTTGGTCGACGTTATGATCACAGCAAACGAGGCGCAGCGATCGTTTCTGGAACTCAACTCGAAAGGGGGTTTTGGTCGGGAGCAACTGGTACATAGCTGCGTCGTCTGGGCTCATTGGTAAGTTGATCTTGCATCACGTATCTTCCCGCCCACTCCTTCCAGCATTGAACTGCAGAAAACAATTCTCTCAGAGCATCATTTTGCCGCTGAGGCCGGATGTCTCTAGAACTTAATCGTGGTTGAACTGACCTTGAATGATGTACAGATCTACAGTGACATGGCCCTTTTTCAGATGCCGAGGTGTACCAAGATAAAGCCGCGCCTAGCTCGAGAGTTGAGGCAATATTCGGAAGAAGCTCAACAGAAGCAGGCCATAACAGAAGAAGGCAAAGATTCGATCTCCGACATGGTTCTGTGGGTGTTGGTCATGGGCGGAATTGCTGCAGCCTTCACCGAACACCGGCATTGGTTCCAAACCAGATTGAGAAGAAGGATCAAATCCGACGCGAGGTTGAAGTCGGGAATGTGGGCAGAGTTCAAGTGGCACGTTTCCAAGTTTCTTTGGTGAAATCCTGTGGTGGACCAGCCTGCGATGGAGCTCTGGAACGAGGTTACAAATGCGCTGCGCTTGGCAAGCAACGAGAACAAGGGCTAAAAGTTCGAGCAGCGCTGGCGGTTCAGGGGGAGATATATCCTCAGGACTCACAAGCAGCTCAAGAGACACGCACGGTGTGTTCGTCAGCTTTATGACCGTAGTCATTGGGAGAATCAAGAGAATACCCAGCGAGCGGTATCATGTACCCAGCTCGCCAGTATAGCGTTTGAGCATCCAGGGCGGAATTATCGGGTTTAAGATTTTTAGTGAGGCGCCTTGGCACACGACGGGCAGGAACAACCATTCCGCCGTATGACGAAACTTCCATCCTGCGGAGAACACAACGGCGTGAAGCTCTGTACATCTCATGTTGGTACTGAATATCACTTTCTTGATGTTAATCTATTCGTAGATTCAGCCTGCGGTAAAGTATACTTCCTTTGGCCTTTTCTCTTATGACCATGTCTTCATGCTGTATGCCCTGACTTCCGGAGCAGAAGCACGGCATCTCCTTTGTCACACAATCCTCCAGAACAGTTACCACCCGCGTTCCGCCTGCAAGTGATCCCTTCATGCCGAAAACTGTCTTCCTCCTCAAGCGCTTGGCGTGCGCTCCTCTGAAACGAAGACCATCGATCTTAACTGTCTCTAGAAATTTCAGTGAAGGTCTGCGGCTGTCGTCCACAGCCCCCAACCTTAAGAAAGATCAAGATGGCTCAACGTCGTCGCAGGAGAATGCTCCTCCTAAACCCACGTCGATGGAGGACCTTCTAGCCAATACAAATCCTCAAGACAATTCTCTGCTTGCCCCCGTACACATAGCAGAAGATGCAAATGCTATCCTCAAGTCTGATCATCCCTCCGTCGACATCCTATCTCAGTCAGGCATTGTCGTCCAACGGCAACTCGAGATGATGAATATATTTCTCGGCTTCGAGCAAGCCAATCGATATGTTATACTTGATCCACACGGGAATCACATTGGGTACATGGCTGAGCACGAAGGCGGCATTGGACACACAATGAGGAGGCAATTCTTCACAACACATCGTGCATTTACTACCCACGTCTTCAATCGTCAATCGAGGGAGGTGTTGAGATTCCATCGCCCGTTTTCGTGGATCAACACTCGCATTCGGGTCTACGATCCCTGGGATACCCCTTCAGAGACTCAAAAGTCGTCTTCCACCATGCTCACCCCACAAAGCAATACCGATCCCATAGCCCAGCCGCAAATATCTCCCCTTCCACTGGAAGCAATGCGCATAATTGGTGAGACACATTCGCAATGGGCACCACTACGCCGTAAATACGATCTCTTTCTTTCCCATGACCTCGCCTTGAATGAAGCCGGGCCCAACGCCATGTCAAGGAGGAGAGGTGAAGGGCTGTCGAGTTTGCAGCAGAGCCAGGTCGCAGAAAATAACAGATCTGGTTCGACCACGGACTTTACCCAATTCGCCGCGGTGAATGAGCCCTTCTTGTCTTGGGATTTCTCACTGTTGGATCAAAACAATCGCAAGATTGGATCTGTCAACCGCGAATTTCGAGGGTTTGGGCGAGAGCTATTCACAGATACTGGAAGCTATGTCTTACGGATGGACTCGGCTGGGATGGAAGATCAAGGAAATAAGCATGGTGACCGTACCTACGCAGAGGCATTGGGAGGGCGAGAAAGCAACTATGGGATGACCCTTGATCAAAGAGCAGTGATGCTTGCCACCGCCGTGACGATTGATTATGACTATTTCTCTCGCCATAGTGGAGGACATGGTTTCTTCCCAATCTGGCTTGGAGGTGGTGGCGGAGAGGCAGCCGGCGGGACAGCCGGAGCTGGGGCCGCTGGGGCCGCTGGGGCCGGAGAGGCTGCTGGAGCTGTTGGAGCTGCCGGTGCCGCTGAAGTTGGTGGTGCTGTTGTCGGGGGAGCTGGTCGGGCCGTTGGAGCAGCTGCTGGAGGAGCTGCTGGAGGAGCTGCAGGGATTGGTGAGGGTGCTATGGCTGGTGCCGGAACCATGGCAGGCTACGAAGCAATGCAAAGGGGAATGGGCCGAAGATCCGAAGTCGCAGAGGATAGCAACAGTCCTCAGCAGCAGCCGCCGCCGTCGTCGCCCCCAGAGCAGCCTTATGGGCAACCCTACGATGCTCAATCTCCACAAAGTGGTTTTGACGACCCGCATCAAGGTGAAGATATCTGGGGTTCCGAAGACTCGGAACCTTTCAAAGATGGAGCTCAAGGAGGAGGCGAAGGCGGGGGAGGCGGCTGGTTCTCAGATTTGTGGGATTCTTTTTGGAATAACTAACATTTGGAGATTTGCCCCAGCAAGCCATCTCTGCTTGGTGCGATGACAAGATCTGGAGGAGCGGGAGCGGGAATAGGAAAAACAAAATGCTTGCAGGTACGTAATAGCGGATACAGGCCACCCGTTTTGTATTACTACAGCATGTGTTTTAAGGTCAAATGTACGTCGAGCAGCACCAGCAACGCCCTCGACTCACTCGAAGAATAATATTACTAATCTATCCTACAAATTTGAGCTCTTGACACCCAGCCATGGAGCAGCAGCAGGCCCTATCGGCATCTATCAAGAGACTTAGGTCGACGAAACCTGCTTGATGGTCACTGGCGGCTGCAGACATGGGAGTCGCGGAATATCAGGGAATTCCTTGATCGGGGCAAATGCTCAGAGCACGACAATGTATTTCTACCGAATTGAACGATTCCTAGAAAAGAGAGAGATGTGTTGGAGAAAACAAACTGCGTTCGGTACCAAACTCTCGAACGAGCAGCATCTCCTCATCCCACGAGAGGCCTAGAGCCAGGGTCTTGAAGCCCTTTGTTTTCCCTTCTCATAGCAGATCTTGCAGGTGTCTGGGCATTTATGGCTGCGGAAGCCAGACAAGCTCTTTTGCGGAAACTACGCCGTTCCTAGTGCTTCTTACCGCCACCTCCAAGACCTTGTGATCTGGGTTTGGCTTCATAACGATCTAAGGCACGTTCAACCGCTGCTATCCGAACCTGTTCCGCCAGCTGCGCTCCAATGTCACATTCTTCATCGCCATTGTGAAACTGAGATCCCTTCGACAAAGCAGAAACACCCGATCTCTTATCTTCTCTTGGGGCCCAAGAGTTCTGGGCATTTCCTTGGGTCTCATTGCTGAACATTTGGCGAGTGAGCCAAGATCCCGAAACCTTGCAGATCCTCTTGGTTTGCTCCAGTTAGGCACGTCCGCTGGAGCGGGATTCCGCCTATTGCGTCGATGCTTGGACAGCGAATATACTTGGCCGAGCCTCATCCCTGGTCACCAAGATAATGTGACATAGTGCAAGCTCCAGTCCCTGCAACGTCGGATCATTCGTAGACCTGACCTGCCGTTCGAAGGATCAGCCTGACTTCGGTTGCCAGGCCATGCGTCAAAATGATAAGTATCGAGTTGTCTTTCTTAATTCAGCCACCACTTCTACCTGTCTTCCGACCTCTATGAAGCGAGAAAGCAGATAGGTTGGGTAACCTTTCGAGTCCCTCGCTTCCCTTCCAATCTTCGTTTGATTGCTCCATATGATGGATCCGCACAAAGGATATTCTCCTTCATCCCCAGACACAGACGTCGCGGAGAAGCAGATTAGAGAGCAGACAATCTCTCCCATAGAGAGCCAAAGTGGTATTCATGGCATCGAGTATGATGAAGGTTCTCGACTCCATCGAGGCCTCAAGGCTCGCCACATCACTATGATCGCAATAGGAGGTGCTATCGGTCGGTTACAGGTGCAACTAGGCAAATGCTATACTTCCTGACTTTGAAACAACAGGTACCGGGCTGATTATCGGAACCGGCAAAGCTCTGGCGCAAGCAGGCCCTGGCTCTGTCTTCATCTCATACACCATCGTCGGGTTCCTTGTCTACCTTGTCATGTGTGCTCTGGGAGAAATGGCTGCTTGGTTGCCCTTATCGTCCGGATTCACTGGTTACGCCGCCCGATTCTGCGATCCTGCACTGGGATTTGCTCTTGGCTATACGTGAGTCTTCCCACTCCAGGGTTCGTTCCTGGCGGAAGGGCTAACGCCGGCAGGTATTGGTTCAAATATATCATTGTGACGCCCAATCAACTGACCGCTGGGGCACTGATCATCCAATACTGGGTGGACCGAGACCGCGTCAATCCTGGAGTGTTCATCGCCGTCTTCTGGGTCGCGATCGTCTGTATCAATTACTTCGGCATTCGCTTCTTCGGCGAATTCGAGTTCTGGCTGTCCACGATCAAAGTGATTGTTATCATCGGCGTCATCATCTTATCCCTCGTCCTCGCCCTTGGCGGTGGCCCGGACCACGACCGCAAGGGGTTTCGCTACTGGAAAGACCCTGGCGCATTTGCAGAATACATTGAAGACGGTGCCACTGGACGTTTTCTCGCGTTCTGGTCCACCATGGTGACAGCCACGTTCGCCTACTTGGGGACCGAACTGGTGGGTGTTACAGTGGGTGAGGCGCAGAACCCTCGCAAAACCATCCCGCGCGCCATCAAGCTGACCTTCTACCGCATCTTGTTCTTCTATTGTCTCAGCGTTCTGCTCCTGGGAATGCTCGTTCCGTACGACAGTGAAGAACTCGCCTTCGCCAACAAAGCATCATCGTCGGCCTCGGCGTCCCCGTTCGTGGTGGCCATAAAATTGGCAGGCATCAACGCGCTGCCGGGCATTCTGAACGGGTGCATCCTTCTGTTCGTCTTCTCAGCGTCCAACTCGGACCTGTACATCGCGTCGCGCACCATCTACGGGCTTGCAAGCGAAGGCAAGGCCCCGAATATCTTCAAACGCACCGACTCGCGCGGCGTGCCGGTCTACGCGCTCGGTGTGTCCGCCGCGTTCGCGCTGCTCGCCTTTATGAACGTGTCGGACGACTCCAAGACCGTGTTCGGCTACTTTGTCAACCTGGTCACCATTTTTGGGTTGCTGACCTGGATCTCGATCCTAGTGGCGCACATCTGCTTCGTGCGTGCGCGCCGCGCCCAAGCCGTGCCCGACACGGCCCTCGCGTACACGGCGCCCCTGGGCGTCGCGGGCTCGTATGGGGCGCTGGCCCTGTGCATCCTGGTCGCGCTGACCAAGAACTTTCCCGTCTTCGTCGGCGGCTTCGACTACAAGAACTTCATCACAGGATACCTCGGCATCCCCCTCTACCTGGTCATGATCTTTGGTTACAAGTGGTGGACGGGCTGTCGCGGTGTGCGTCCCGCCGAGGCGGATCTGTGGAGCGGCAAGGACGCCATCGATCGCGAGGAGGAGGAGTTCTTAGCCAACAAGGCCAGGAGGGAGGCCGCGAGCAAGGGACGTCGGAGCTGGTTCTATAGAACTTTCGTCGCGTGGCTGTTTTGATCCAGGATTGATTACGGCCACATTCTGTCACCATATATATATATATATGTGTGTGTGTGTGTGTGTGTGTGTGTGTGTGTGTTGGGTGGGTGGGTCGAGTGATGCCCGCTTCCTGCTTCGCTCCCTCTTGCCCATCGACTTTTGCCATCAATTTAAATATGCATCAATTACCTCGCAACGTTCCTTGAACTGCGAGGTTCAGCGTCTATCCTCATTACCCTGTGGAGGATGTAGATATACTCAGCGTATCGTACCCAGGTGACTCAAAAGGATATAAAGACCGGTGAGATGTAGCTTAGAGCTATCGCATCGCCCATTCAACCACCACGCGATATTATGCCTAGGTAGTCACGACCGCAGCTCATTCAAAAGCCGGACAGACTCATGCCAATCCCAGATAGCCCTTGAGACGACGTCCTCGGTATCCTCATGAGCAGTCATAAGCAAGGCTCCAGCAAAATATTTCTTGGCTTGCCGCTTTCGCAATACGTCGCCCGCGCCCTTCAGGACAATATCTGGAGAAGAGTCCACGAAGGAGGACCTAATCTTTTCATCGTAGAAAAGAATCATTCTTCGCTGTGGCTGCCGTGGTTGCTGCAGCTGATATTCTAGGTCTTCGGCGTGACGTGCAATGCGGTGGCGTTTCTTTTCGGTACCGCGATGTCTCTTGTACTCTTTCGAGATTGTCCTTACGGTTTCGTAAATGGTGTTGCGAACCAGCTTCGAGGGCACGTTATCAATGAGCTGAGCATACACCACTGTCACCCAATTCACAGACTTGATGTCCAATGGCGAGAGTGCGGAAAACGACATTACCTTTAAGATAACACCGTCCAAGCCGTGAGCGGATCCGACCGGAGCTTGGCCTTCGTTACTCATGTTCCCAACGTGTTCATCGACGGTCTTAGTGGTACCCATCTCTCCGTGATCAACAGACTCAGCTCGGGGAGAACCGAGCTTCTCTAGCCCACGTTTTGTAGTGACGTTCTTCAGTTCACGAAGAGGCTTTTGTTGTTGGGAAATGGGAAATGGAGAAGGGGTCTGTTCTATGGATTTAGTTGGGGATCGAAATACAGCCGGCGGCTCATAGGGATGAACAGCATACGTCTTGTTCTGGAGGGAGGACTGCAGAGGAATAAACAGCCTCTTAAAGCTGTCCTTCCTCGGTCGCTTGTTGGCCACTGATGGCAACTTCGACTCTTCATGGTTGCGCTTAACACCGTTTCCAGGACTAAGGACATAATTTATTGGCGGTGGCAGTGCCGCGGATTCATCTGCGGGCTGAGCACGATTTGCTGGTAATGCTAAAGGAGATGATTGCCAGGTGCTAGCAGTCTTCGGATTTGGTTTGGCGTCGGGCTTGACAGCAACTGAAAAATTGCTTAGAGGTGATTGTGTTGGGAGTATTCCCACATGATCGACGCGGCTGGCTGTCAATGGAGACGACATACACGTGCTGACGCTTGCAGTGGATACACACGAGGGACTCGGCGTACCTCCGGCATGGAGGTCAACACACCGGTTTGACTTTCCATCAGCCTCAGTCAGACGTAGAATCCAATCGACGTCCTCCTGCTCTTCATGGTCCGCAGGCATGAGGCTTTCTCTCGCCATCTCTTGCAGCTCCTCAAAGCTATGGGTCTCCGTCAAAGGTCGATCGAAGTGCAATTTGACATCGCGAGGAAACCGCAGAGCGTAATAAGCGACGTCCGCAGTCTTAGTAAAGGCTGCTCCAGTGACTTCGACAACGAAGGGCTTTGTGAACAAGACGGTGGGAGGTTGGCGCATAATACCCGGCTGTTCAATATTGACATCCATCTGCTCCGTCGAGCCAGAAAATGGCACACAGAAACCCAGGCCACGCTGGTTCAGTTCCCGGAACGTACCTTCTGACATGGTCTGACGTGTAAGGATGTCAAGGATCAGAAACTTCGGTTTCGTTCCAAATCTTTGAACGACTTCCTTATTCTGGAGGCAGGCGACATAGAAGATCGTCCAGCTGAGAGACCCACCATATTTTTCTGCTTCTAGAGGGTCTTTACGCCCGCCAATAATGCAGAGATCAGCCGCGTCTCCGAGGCCCTTGATATAGTCCTTCTTCAGCTTGATCGCATTGGTGTGCCAGCCGGCCGACAAATAGGGATCGCGGCGACCCTTCAGGACGAATCCTTCCCATCTCTGTTCAATTGCATATCCGAAGAACTTTCGGAGTTCCTCCTTCGCACTTGCCGAGCCAAATCTGATTTCCCGTCGGTCGCCAAGCTGAGCTAGACCTTCAGTGACACTCACAATTTCCTCCAAGTGCTGCCTCCGCACACAATGAGGCTCGTTGACCAAATTCTGGTTGTCGTGCCATAGGCAGTCATAGAAGATGATCATCAATTGTTCATCGGATGATCGTGGGGAATCACCACCTGCTCCTATGGTTCTGCCACCGTATTGGGTGTATTTCCGAATCTTCTCAAATGGTAGGATGGCTTGTCGCGAACGGCTCCAAACCAGCATTTCCCCTTCAAGAATGCAGTTTTGAGTGATAGCACACTCTGGATGACTAAGGCGTAGGCCGGCCTCGAGTGCTCCGTGAAGTAGGATGAAGGGCTTCGTGGAGTCTTTACCGCGTTTGGAGAATATCTGTATACACTCTTTTCCCTTTGACTTGTCAATGTGGATCTGGCAGTACCAACCGTCGTACTTCCGCTCCACACTCATTGTCCTTAGATTCGCCATTTGACAGCAGTGCCTAATACTTCTTGCCTTGAAATATTCCAGGCGCTTGACCATGACACCAAGCTTGGGTGTTAAGTATCGGGCGCATTCTTGGCGGTATTGCTGTTGAAGAACGCTTGGTGGGTTGTGAGGGATGGAGATCAGGTCGGGCTTCCCCAGGACTTCGACTGCTTCATCGATAGAGTTCTGAAAGGAGAGAATATCAGGTAGTAGGAAGTGGAAGCATCCCAGGACCAGGGATTCCGGAATCTGAACGGGAGCATAAGATCTCTGAATAATCCGCACGAACCATTTTGCCTCTCTACTGTGCAGCCGGGATAGAATGGATCGCAGGGAAATTTCGGACTTCACGCCATCTCTATGCCTTCTCATTTCGGGGGAAGCGAACTTGGAATTCGCAGCAAGCTGTCGCAAGGCAGCATCAATATCTTCCAGTGTTACTTCTCTGTGGGCAGCCGGTGGGTCATTCTCTGCCAGAGCCATGACATTCTTCTCAAGGCAAGTTGCGAAGTCGAGGCCTGTCGCTTCCCATTCATGCAACTGCCGGCCACGGGAGGTGTTCTCAATGAACAGTGCTTTGCATAAGACACTCGCTAACGATTTCTCCCGTAAGCCATAGACGCGGTTTGGCACTCGGTCCAGCAGCATGCAAGACAGGAAAGCCACAGCAGAGGGTCCATGTCGGACGATATCAGACTCATGGCGACTGAACCATTTGATGATGATTTCGTCTGCAGGCCTAGAGTGACGCGTTGAGGAGGACTGTACTTGTTTCCGTGCCGTATTGAGATCTTCCAGGAGTTGCACTAGATGGTTGAATTTGAATGGCATTAAGCTTGTTCCCTCGCCGCGGAAAGGACGTTGAAGAGCTGGTGGAGGTGGGCGTTTGGTATAGAGGAGTGATTGGTTGTGGGGGTAGGAAGAGGAGACGGGGCAGACGCGGCGACGCGCTTTCACGGAACTCGCGCTAAGACGCGTCCTCACGTGAGTGAATCCTTCTCACGAAGATCCAGGACTCATTCCTTTTCTCTGTTCAGTATATAATGATATGGTGATTGTCGCAGAATGGCAGCTCTGTTTGCCGTCGGATGCCGTGGGTTTGAAGCCTTATATTCGCCATTCCACGCCCATATCAGCCTCCTTTGCAGTTCACGTATTTGCCTCATAAAGACAATCTTACTAATACTTCAGGATGGAGATTGCAGCTGTCGCTGGACACAAAAAGCGACTCCCAGAATGGAATAAGCAGCAGATATCTGCAGAGTCATGGATTACACGGGCATTCTGCATCTCCAAGGCATGCGCAAGGGACGAATGAAGGATGGAAAACTCCCGTCTTGATCCTCTAAACGGCGGCCAAGCTTCCATGACAGTTACAGAAAAACCGGCAAGCATCCCCTGAAAGTTTCGGCTATGAGCCAAGAACAGAGCCATTTCAAGAATTCTGTAGGTGGTTTTCAATGTGCCTTTCAATTAGCGGTTCAGTCTGACGCTTCAGCTTCACGACAATCCAACGACCTTTTCAACCTTCTGCATATATTCGCTGTCAGACAGTGCGAACCCACAACGTTACCTTCCAACAAGCTTTTCAACGTCGACGAAGACCCTGCAGGTAAGAATGGTGGAGGCCAGTCAGCATGCTAACTCCTTCGTAGATATTGCAACAGCACAGCCACCGTTGCTTGAGCATTCGGATCACAATGACCCGTGCCAAAGACCATCCGCTGATCCGCAGTCCTTTTCCCGAGCCAACGAGTAGCTATCCCCACAGGAGCTGACACGTAGGCTTTGAGGCCATCCGATCGATATCTGAGAGAACTGGCGATCAGCGTCACCTATTGGATCCCCGCACAGTATTGCAACGACAACTCACTCAGAAGTGGGGTATCACATCATGTCGCGATAAACAAAGATAGGTAGGGGAAGGTTTCTAATGTATTCTGCAGTATATCAGTGTTGTAGTCGAATACGCCCTGCCTTTTAGGAAACTAAGCAGACCAACCACTACTGATAACAACATGTCGTCCTTCACAGCCCTACGCTTCCATGGCCAGTCAGATATTCGCCTTGAACGGGTTCCATCTCTGCCATGTGGTCCAGACGAGATTCGCATCCGGCCCGGCTTCTGCGGGATATGTGGCACTGATCTGAAAGAGTTCACCTCTGGCCCCATCATGTGTCCACAGCCTGGCTCGTCACACGAACAGACCGGGGCTCGACTCCCTGTCATCCTCGGACATGAGTTCTCGGGCACAGTGGCTGAACTCGGTTCTAGCGTCTCCGATGTTAAAGTTGGAGACCGTGTCGCTGTAATGCCTAACCTGGGAGATGCACAATTTGGACTGTCCAAGTGTGCGATGTGCGAGATTGGCAAGATCAACCTGTGCACCAAGACTGCCTATTACGGTCTCGACGCTTTGAGTGGAGGTTTCTCTGAAGAGGCAGTCGTCAAGGCCACCAATGTATTCACACTACCTGCCTCTGTGCCTCTAGATCTAGGTGCATTGGTTGAGCCTCTGTCAGTGGCGTGGCACATGGTCCGCATATCGGGATTTCAAGCAGGACAAGACGCGCTGGTTCAAGGGGCAGGCCCCATAGGGCTTAGCCTCCTCCTCGTCCTCAAAGTTGTGGGTGCCAGACACGTTGTGGTCAGCGAAGTACTCAAGAAACGAGCAGTTCGGGCCGAAGAGTTCGGCGCTGATGCCGTCATCGATCCCACGTCATCCAGTTCTACTGACAAGAATGGCGACTCTAACCCCGTGGTGGCAGCGTGTCGCCAATTAACCCCAGGAAACCTCGGCGTACACGTCGCCTTCGACGCCTCGGGGCTGCAGTCGACCCTCGACACCGCCGTCGCGGCGACCCGACCAGGCGGAACGATGTTCAACGTGGCGATTCACAGCAAACCGCTCCAGATCAACCCGAATGACCTCGTGATCTTGGAGAAGAGATACATAGGCGGAATCGGCTACACGGCAGACGATTTCCGAGCTGTGATCTCGGCGCTGGACAAGAACGCGGACTTCGCTGGCAAGGCGAAGAAGATGATTTCGGGGATCGTGCTGCTTGAAGACGCGGTCGAGAAGGCGTTCAAGGGCTTGTTGGAGAATAAAGAGGACCATGTCAAGATCTTGGTCCAGGGAAGCCAGAGTCAGAGTTGAAGATTTCGGCGAAACAGTACCGAGCAGAAGAAACGAACACGAACTGGGCGGTCTTACATACATAAGTCAGGCCAGCAACCGCTTAGTTATTGGGGGCAACGATTTGGTCTTCACCGTCGCGAATTGTTCAACGAGACTTCCTGCACCGAGGTCGCAAGTCTCGATGGACTTTATAGGGAGTAAGGCATGGGCAAATGAGAATGGGACAACGGAATGGAGAGGGAAAGGGAAACGGGACTTGAGCAGCGGATCACACTCGTGGACGGTCGTTTGAAGCCGGGACAGAAAGTCTCGAAGAAGTTTGAATGTCGTATCTAGCTGGATCTCAAATGGCATCGCGCTTGTTCACTTTGACACCTGCTTTCTGCATGGCTCGCTGTTCGACCTCTCCGCCAGCTCACCCGGTCAGTCGCTTGGCCACTCAGTCACACTGTCCGCCAACCACTCCATCTGTCTGTCAATGTCTCCAATTTCCCTTATACCTACCCAATCCAGCCCAGTCCAATCGAATCTCGTTTTAAATGGGGCACTGTCCTGCGCCCCAGCCCACACGTTCGACGCACTTTGGGGGTTCGGAAGTGCACTTAGATTACGTACATATGTACCGTAATACCGTCTTACGAAATGCAGAGGAAACGGGGAAGAAAGAGTGTCATTAATATTATGTCTACAAGACATCGTTGAATCAAAAGGGGGGGAAATCGATTTCGAAAAGTGGCGCCCAGGCTTCCAGCCCTTTCTTTCTATCCGCTGTCCTGTCCTGCCCTGTGAAGTGTCCCGGGTATCATTCAACCCCCCCCCACACCCAAAGAAAGAAAGTTAAGGACCAAAACGAGAGATATAACAGTGACACTGCGGCTGCTTGACAACGGCAAAGGGGGAGCAATATAGAAAGGAAGAATCTCAGACAGACGAATGTGTGTAGAAAAAAAGCAAATTGGGGAATCTGAGGTAAAGCGCATGTGACAACCTGGAGCACAACTACAAGCCCATGTTTTGAACATCCGTCAAACACCCCGGGGGACAGGGAATGTAAATCAAGCATTGGGGGCAACAACGGAAGTCGGCTCGGATACAGTATCGTCGGGCTGATCCGACACCGTCTTTGCCTGTCCCCTTGTGTCCTTATGTACTCCGCATCGGGGAATTCACAAGCTGCAAACCCAGTCCAATCTCCTTCCTGTTATTATGATGTGGAAGTTGGAAGACATCGATTTCGCGTTGGTCCGGTGGTGGTACATCGCACCACACCGAATAAGAAGCCATGTTTTCATACAGGTCATCATTGTTGTTGTTGTTTGCGATGATGCCGCTGTTCTTGTGGTGGTTCCATTGTCCGCCGCTCACGGCCCGTTCAAGTTGCTGTACCAGATGTGAGTTTTCTGTGTCAACTCCCCCCACCATATAAGGTACATGACGGGAGACGAGGTACTGCCTGTCGTTGCGTTGTTCTACATCGAAGAAATCGTTGCCATCACCGCGCCGAGCTTGGAATGTCGATGCTGATGTATAATACCGTTGCCGGTTGTTATGGTCTGCCCTGGGCCGCAGGGCCAGTGGAGCCACATAGACTTCGGGCTCGGGGCTCTCGCCTCGCACGCTGATGTCTTCCCAGATCGAGCCGCCGCCGACGGACTTGACGGATGGTGATACGCACATGACTGGCGCTGCCAGGTCTAAGGCCCCGTGCAAAGAGGATCGTTTAACTGTCGTCCCTATTGGAGGGGCCCTGGTCGCATTCGAGGTTGAATGAGCCAAAGGACTCGAGCCGCGACTGGCTTGCTGTCTGTCCACCGATACAGAACGAGAGGTGCTCGCTATGGACGATCCACCGCTTGCGTTGCGGAGACCCATGACTCGTTTATTCATCGGTGGAGATGGTATCGCGAAGATTTCTGGACTGTCAGATTCTACCGCACCAACGTTAGAGAGCTTGATGCCCTGCTGGCCGGGCAGGCGAACATCGGAGTTCATGCTTCGCAACATCATGATCGGTTTTCGAAGCGCGAAATCTCCCGACCCGCTAGACTCCCGAGCCTTTGTGATCCGGTAGTTGGGCCCATTTTTGCTTTGCAGGGGACTTGTAGCGGCAGGGTGGCTGCTTTGGCCTGAGTTTCGAGGATTGCGTGGACCTTTGACGAGGGACTTGCGAGGATAGAGAGAAGCCGAGTTCAGCGCCGGAGAAGGTAAAATAGGTGATTCGAATGGAATTCGTTCTGACGGTAGCGCTGATGGTGGCGTCTCCCTTAAAAGAACGTTGGGCCTCGAGCATGGCGAGAGTGGCCATTGGCGGGGCGTTCTGTTGCAATGGTTCGACATTCGCATAGGTATGTAGTCGGAATCGAAGACCTCTGAATCTGGTCTCGGTGTCCCTGAAACTGCACTGTCGGGCCGTTGCATGTACTGTTTCCGCACTGGGCGAGGTGTGGGCGTCAAGATGGGCGCATTTCTCAACGGAGACGGTATTGGAGTGGATGATTTGATGTCTGCCTCTGATTGTCTCGGCTTGAACGTCGGTCGTCGCTGCGGGATGTCAAAGCCATGAAAAAACTCGTCTGCCTCAAGTATGCGGCCCACCTGTTGCTGCTCCTCTCGGAGCTCTGGCAGCCTCATCATGCCGTGTACTCTCAGATCTAGATAGGGTAGATTAGTTATGCGGACGCAGTTCTGCCGTCTGTGCCCGCGCCTCGGTCCATCCAAGGACGACAGAGAATGTCGTTTTGCTGCAAAGCTGCCTTGTCGGGCCCCCTGCAACGGATTCCCTGTCGCCACTGAATTGGGTCTCTTAGGAGCCTCCAGGACAGAACATACATCTTCAGTAGCAAGCAGGCTTGTCGCAGAGTCACTGGCGGCTCGGTATTGTGCGGTTCTCGACTGCTCGATCATTGAATATCGATTAGGCCGATCCGATGGAAGTCTTGTCTTCCCAACTTTCAGTGGCGGCAAATCCCAATTACTCGCGTCGATAATCTTGAAGGATTCCCCCTGAATAACGGTAGTTGGAAATGGCGGAGGGTCCGAGATATATCTGCTACTACCTGGGCCGATCTCGTCCGTGTCGACCGTTGGATGAAGGGAGCGAATGCTCGGCTTGCCTGTGCAAAGACCATGGATTATTTGTTTCACTGGGAGCGCTTGAAGCTTTGGGGTCGACAACTCCTGCCCGAGTCCCAGTCTCACAGTGGGGGATGGCTCGTCCAATTCGAGATTAGAAGCGCTAAGTTCTGTAACATTGGATGCAGGAGAACCCGCGAAGGCCCCCAAGACCGAGCTGCCCACTGTATTCAGACTAGCATTCGAGGTTCTGGCCTTCATATTCCTTGGAAAATGGATGGTGGGCAAGGGTGGTAAGGGATCCTCTGGTGCCAAAGAAGCCATGTTAACTGCACTGATGGATCGAGGGACCGATTCTGGTTGCGGAGCTGCTGTTTGACCATGTTTCCCACCTCCCTTCCTCATTAGGACACTTTCTCGTACCGCTATCGACATGATTTTGGTGGGGACGATATCAGATGCTCTCGTGCTTGCAGTTGCCAAGGGCCATTGCGTGGAAGTATGCTTTTCTGGTTTGATCCCGGCCTTTTCATGCATGGCAATTGTCTCGGACTCCGTTGGAAATTCAGGAGCGACCGGTGATACGCCCGTCGAAGGATCGCTGAACTCGGTAATCGCCGAGAGAGGAGATTGTTGTATCCGATCCAAGGGTACAGCCTTCCTAAGCTTCCCTTGTCGGCGCGTCTTTGGAATATAAAGCGGGTGACTGGGGAAAGATCGTCGTATGCTCCTTTTCCTTCTCGGCCGCAGCACTTCAACATAATCATCGGCGTGTCCAGTCGCGGTGTTTAGCTGTTTCTCTTCGTCCTCGCCAGCGCTATCAACCCCGACAGAGACGATTCCGAAGGGGAGCTGCACACTTCGTCTTAAAGAGGTTGTCGGATGCGTAACATGCGAGTAGTTGTGTTCGCAGGCACTGAGCTTTGAGCGGTGATAATTGCTGAGGCCCCGCGTCAACCCATGAGCGTGCATGATATGGCGATGCCGTCGTCGCTCCAGAGTGATTGCAAGCAAGATACCTGTACAGGTGAGAACTGCGGCGCCCACTACCGCAATCACAATGATGAGCCATAAGGGCCACATCTTTTGCGTTCCGTTGTCTCTTACTCACCAGCCTCGCGGCAACCCGAAACATGGTGGAGAAGGCGAGTTTCGCGGATGCTGTTTGCACAAGGGCGTCGACACTCATGACTGGAATGTGGGAGATTGGAGAGCTGAGAGTTTCGCTGCAAGGGATGAAATCTCCTGGAGTCTGGAATGCGGAGGATGTAGCATTGAAGAGCACGGGGACATAATCCCTTGATAATTGTGCACAAATCAAGTCCTCCATATACGCGGGCTCTATTATTATTTGCCGTGGTGTATGATACCCGGAAGATATTACAAGAGTAAGAGCGAAGGATTTGAGAAGAAAGCTGCTGTTGTTAAATTATGCGACAAATCCAACCTTGCCAGGGTCCATTCTGTTACTGGCTCGAAGCACACACCATTTCACCTGATGTATGAGTGCGATTTTCGAGCCATGGTTATGTAGGGCAAGAAATACGTAAATCTTACTTTGGAGAAATGAAAGGCATAAATCTGGTGGGCTTATCTCAGTCAAAGAAATCAATTGACTATACTGAAGGCGAGAGTTTCTTGCCTGACAATGTTTTCGTAACTACAAGAATCACTCCGACTTCGTCTTGCTCTTCTGCACACCTCGCCCTTTGCCCCCACTAGATAACAACAGCGACGTGGTCGTCCATATACTTCTCAATATTGCCCAGGAATGCGGAGCAAATGATCGACACTCCTCCAAAGGCGATTGAAACTAGATACACCCAACGGTAGCTCTCGGAGTAGGCCACTTGCCCGGCCGTTAGAACCATCTGGTACGCTGTCTCGTTCCCAGAAATGCCGGGAATCAGTTTGAGTTGGTCCACAAGAGAAAGTCCGGTGAGGGTGATGGCGTCCACAATGTACGTTTCGTTTGTGATTCCGAGCTGGCCTACCATGACCCCTCCGACGTATTCAACAATCTTGACCTTGAATTTGTTGACGAAGACATTGTAGTAGGTCGTATAGCCAATGCAACCACCAATCACACGAATCGAGAGTGTAAGGGCCGTAACCGTGGCGATAATGTCGTCAGGGCAAATGATGGTTGTGATGATGGAGGCAGGGACAACAATTCCTCCAATTCCGAGGCCAGCTACCACGAGGATACCGTAGACTGCGTGTATATTGTCGAGATCTGCAGCTGCAAGTGCGCCACAGCCAGCAGTCATGAGGATGGAAGACGCCAGGAGTAGTTCACGGATATGTCCTCGCAATAGGGACAGGAAAACCAAGATGATGCAGCAACCACCAAGGATAGAAAAGCCAATCGGGAGAGTTCTGATTCCCACACCTATAGAGAGTTAACGAGCAAACTCGCAAAATGAAGTGATTTGGCCGTCATACCAACTGGGTCGTGGCCATACACGTTGAAAGCTTGCGTAGGCCAAAACATCAAGATTGAGAAGAAGTTTGCGCCTGATATCGCAGTAATCACCAAGGTTAGGGAAAGCACCTTTGCGTCTCTCTTCATCCGAGACGGAAACATTGGATATTTCGCGAACTTGATCTCCCAAATCGGGAAGGCGAGGAAGAGGAGGAGGAACCCCAGAATGAGCGGGACTAAGACGTGAGCGGACTCCCATGAATACTGATAGCCTCCCCATTGGAGACCGGCAAGGAAGATGATCATCCCTGTAATGCTGAGAAAGCCGCCGAAGAAATCGATCTCGTCGATGATCTGTTTCTTGGTCAAGCCTCGAGAATTAGGCCGTGGAGGAGGGAAGTAGAATATCAAGACGCCGACGGCTCCAATTAAGGCCCATACTCCCGAGATAAAGGCGCACCATCTCCAAGTCGAGTAGCCCGCAATGAGCCAGGCATAGAGAGCGGACGGGCAGAATGGTATAATGGTCAAGACCAAGGCCGCAACGTAGAGGCCACGTTTGCGTGTTGGTGCAAGTTCGGATGTCCCAGCCAGACAAGTCAGTTCGCAAATACCGGCTCCAACGCCCGAGATACCCATTCCAGCTGCTAAACGTTAGTAATGCAGTTTCAGCCCGACGAGAGTATCGTACCAATAAATTGGTTCATATTGTGCGCCGTGCCGGCAATGATCATGGCAACGACGAGAAGGCCTGATCCCAACAGCGCCACATACCTCCGGCCGATCAGGTCGGACAAGGAGCCGACAAAGGGGCAGATGGCTGCGAGGGAAAGGAGGTATGCCAACACGAACCAGACCCATCTGTCATAGCCTCCGATTTCAGAGTAAATCAGAGGGGCGATGCCTCCAAGGAGGTAGGCGGGAATCTGGGAGCCGGTCCAGAGGAAAGCCATGGCGACAAGGCTCATGACTCTTTTGGTTGTCCACTGTGGCCGAGTTTAGCATGTCTTCCCAAACAGCCAAACCGCACACCTACCGGAGGCTCATGATCATGATCTTGATCGTCGCCATATGTTCGGAGGCCATCCTTTTCATAGTAGCCGGGATGGCCTTCAACCTTTTCAAAAGTTCTGACTTGCTCGATGTGGGCGCCGCCGGATTCTTTCTCTGATGGGGTAGACGACTCTCTGGCCTCAATCTCGTTGGGTAGAGGAATCTTGTCGTCCGCCATGATGAATTTTTGTGATGGATAACTCGGTATGACAGTCCAAACAACACAACTCGAGGGAACACAAGTTGGGCTGAGGAGGAAGTGCCAGTGCGATAGTGCCCGGAAATCGACCTTATGTACTCCCTGTGTAGCAGCGAATCCAGCCTCCACTTCCCTCTGGTTGAAAACATGGGGAATGGGGTAGCAGGTCGTAAGCTTGAGCGTTTCCAGCATAGTCGGCCGTGGCGTGCAGGTTCGCCACGTTCTGGACCCGCCAAAAGCGCGGAGGTGCAGTGTGCCCAGCAACCTGATTGGATCCGTATCGTACCACCAAATCCTGGGGAAATGAAGCCATGTCCAATATGGTGACAACTCTCCGGTGGCCGTGCTTTTTCGCTTTTTGGTTTCCCACCAGCTTTGCCCTGCCATCACTTATCTGCGGGGTTTTCCCTGCAATTGGCGGAATTCGACGCCCATCCCCCTTGGCACTCTGCTGAATCACCTGCTCATTGTGCTGAGAAGGTGCAGAGTAGTCGCCAGGTGGTAACAGCGCACAGGATTAAATGCACTTGATTCGAGCCCAAACCTCGAGACACCGTGGAATTGGAACCGAGATCCTCGGTATGGTTGCGGGTAACCGAACATCTTGCAGGTTTGAGATCCAGTTTTCCCGCAAAGGTGTCCTGGTCCCTGTGGAGGGAGATTGTCCATATTGTTAACAGTGATCGACGACCTAACTAGGGGGGTGGCGGATGACTTTGCAGGTGTTGCCAGAGGTGAGAATTGCGGTGGTCTCGCTTGGACAAGCTTCCTGATCAAGTTAGAACAACACTCAGAAAGCACCCTCAGCCAGCGCTCCTGCAAGAGCAGTCGAAGTTCGATGCCTCCAGGCTGGGTGGGCTGCCAAGGGACCTTCTTGATGCCTGGCATGAAAGCAACTGATGGCGACCCGAAGGTCCTGTGATCGCTGTTACAAAAAGAAGGAGAGATGTACCTTCGAGCCTCACACTGGAAAGTGTACCCAGTGCGTACAATCTAACTCCCCATGTACCAGTCTACGATCTCGTAATCGACCAGGGCGGAAGCCAAAAGCCACGGCGTTTGGGAAGTATGGATCACTTCACGTCTGGGACGCGGCCGGTGGATCGAATACACAAAGCCACAAACTCGACGCATGCCCAACACCTTCGTCAACGTCCTCACTAACGTCCTCGCAAAAGTCCCCCGATGAGATTGACAACGAGGCTGAGTCCAGCCGTACTTTTGAGGGAGGAGAACTGGTGCCAGGTCCCAGGCACTACCAACGAGAGGAAGGGTTTTCGGTTCTCTGGAGGAGAGAGCTGGGTATTTCCTTGGAGCAGTTATACGATCTCCAAAACTCCAGTCTCGAGTTCTTCTATGCTACCAACGATATTTTCATGTTGGGCCCCGGGTTCGCCGATCAGTTTCTGACCACGCTTCGACAATGTTATGAATTTGCGCCTGGCTTCCTTCGAGACACCTATCAGGCAATGTTCACCGCCCTCATCTGGGCCCGCCATCAAGCAACTTCGTTCGATCAAGTTGACATTAGCAGAGGCGCTTTGTCACTGCGAAGATTGAGGACTTTCAGCGTTTGCAACCTCCGAGATGCCGTTGCGGCTGTCAGCCTCGGGCCAACGCTGGCGGCATTTGACGTACTCACCAGATGTGTTGGCTCCGTCATAATATTGCGTCATTCTCTGTCAATGGTCCAGGCTTGGTATCCAACACTTTCAAACAGTCCAGGGCTGGATCCGATCATTATTGCACCCATCTTCTGGGATACCGCGCACTGTCTGATACTACGGGAGATCCCCATCATTCGATACCTGGTCCGAGACCCTCACACAGTAGACCGCGTGGCTGGAATGTGCACAACTCTACTGCCTATCCTGTATGACCTGTGCGTGGCTAGCAATAAATTGAGGCGCTCGGGAGAAGTTCAGCACGTCAGAACCATAAGGGAAGTTGAAAACAAGATCATCGCCTGGCGGCCAGACTTCGGTCCTGAACTCCACAGGTCATTTTCAAAGCGGGAGATCCTCGCCATGACTGCCCAGGCGTCCATGTACCGTGCGGCAGCATTGTTGACTATTCACCGTCTTTTCAACCTAATTGGGACAGCAGACGACATTGCCAAAGCCTACGCTACCGAGATCGTGGCCAAACTCCACGAGCATCTTGTTTCGCTCGGCCAGGAAGAGAAGCTCCAGCACACAGCGCTCCCGATGTTCCTTGCCGCCCTTGAGCTCCCAAACCTGGCACAAGAGACCTGGACACGGCTGTCTCTGCTAAAAGCCCCGTCGATCTGCCTGAAGAAATTGGCAGCGGTCGTCGAGTTTGTATGGGAGCAAAGATCAAGTGGCTTTTCCGGGTCTCTGTTTGACTTGCTTGAAGCTGGGCCGGAATTTGTTGTTATCCCTTGAGTGTCGGATCAGACTGGCTATCAAGGTATCGTCGACACAGCTCCAAACTTGGCCTCTAAAACAATTCTTGTATATCTCAGATTGCGTGCCTAACTGCAACTCTTGTTGATAAAAGTGCTAGGTCCCACGCAAAGGGGAAAATCAGTCTTTTATTTACACCACGCGGTACGGCTAGGCAGACTGCGCAGATCAATCGAGGTTGCGGTCGAATCCCCGTCCGCGCATATTGTTGATATGGTTCACACAGTCAGTGAACTTGTTGGATGGCAAGATGCCAGGTCCTGGAGATGCCTTTTGTGCCACGGTAATATGTCCAGGGGCGTGTGTGCTGTTCAACGACCAATGGGCTAACAACTGGCGCCTCCCCGCCTTTCAATGTCGGTCAATTGAGAGCCTAAGTTGGCTCTCGCTTCTGGTACACTTTCTCTAGAAGAGCGAAGGATATCCTGAGCCGGCACAAGCTTTACCTCGATGCAATGTTCGTCCATTGCTTAATGTCCTGAAAATCCATGACGCGATTGGCGCCTTCCGGTCCAAATCTGCCTTGTAACGCTTTCCAATCTCTGCCTTTAGCTGTCTCGGGCCTCCATCGAAAGCTCTGCTTCAGCTTGTCGTCAAGTTTCTCTTCCATGGCATCGGCAATGAAGCTTCCGATTGCTGGGATATGGCAAAACCCGTGTCCAGAGCCACCCACACCCAGCACCAGGGATGCATAATCTGGGTGCTTAGAGATCAGGAATGCTCGATTCGGGGTGTCGGCGCACCAGCATATCCGCGCAAAAGAGAATGGTCGATCGGCAAGGTGTGGCATGGTCTCGCGCAAAAACGCCCGGCAGCGAGCTTCGCTTTCGAGTGGGATCTGGTGTTTTGCAAAAGGAGAACTGATCTGGCGGGAATCTTCAGAAGAGGTGTCCGGGATCCAGTTGCAATACCCAGGATGTTCGTCACACATCTTAAGCTCATGGTTATCTTCGTCGGGCTCCATGAAGAAGCCACGCTCGATATTGAACAAGACAGGGAGGTCTTTGTACAGCTTGGCTTCCTCTGGAGTCATCTTAATGTGGGCCAGTGTCCAGGCCGTGGGTCGAAGTTGATCTTTCATGTCAAAGAGCGCCGCCGCGCTGGCGCCTGCACAGAGAATGGTGCGGTCTGCGAAGTGGCGTGTGCCGTCAGCCGTGATGGCGCCTTGGACATCGGAGGACCCATAGATCAAACTCGTTACACGGCCAGCTTTTTCACCGGCGATGAATTTAACCCCCAGTCGGGCAGCTTCTCTGGCGGCACTCTCCATACTCTTGCGGGCATGAACCCAGCCTGCTCCTTTCTGCATCCACCATCCTTGCCAACCAGGGAACTCGCCCGTCAGAACGCCGTTGGGCATGGTAGCTTGGAAGTCTTCTTTAGTCCTTAGTGGAATCCACCCACCTGCCTCACTCGGCCCGTCGCGCGTATTCATGTGGTTACGAGCCTCATCAGAGGTGGCCGCCAGGATACAGCCGGTTTCGTGGAAGTGAGGTTTGAACACGGGGTCATTGCGCCATCCTTCGGTGGCCGCTTCCAGCAGCTTGTTAGATACATAGCGTTCGTCAGCGTCGTCTCCGGCGAAAGAACCCAGCTCCAATATCTTGTTTAGGTCGGTGCCAGCGGAGATGGGTGAGGGCACGGGATAGGGGTCGAGGACGGTCACGTATTTATAGCCTCGACGACCCAGATGGAGGGCGGTGCTGCAGCCCCACGTGCCGGCGCCGACAACAAGGATTTTGGATTCGGTGCTAAGCGGTGATGGCATGGCGATGGCGGTATTCAGTCGGCTAGTGAGCAAAATCAGCATCAAGACATGAACAACAGCTCGGGGCAGCCGAAGGACTTAAATAGTCATGCCATCTGAAGGTAGTGGACACATGGTCGATCCATTGAAATTGGGCCATGCTGGTACCCCCAGGCCGGAGAGTGGCCCTGGACATGATCGCAGGTGTTGAGGAGGGCGGAGATGGACTACTCGGTATAGTGCGAGAAGAGCGGGAGAGAGGGAGAGAGGGAGAAGGTCCAGGCGAGAAGGGACCGTGACCAAGCGAGCGTCGAGCCCACCAGCCCCGCCGCGATCACCACCCATCCATCGCCATTATCCTTCGCACCTCCGTCTCTCGACTCGCAACCACCACATTCCTGAAATCCACTCCATGCCGCTCAGACCTAGTCCTCCATGTCACTGCTCTGACCACCTCGAGCTTCGGGTTCCTGGCATGTGCCCTTCGCAATGCCCCGGCCGCGGAAGTCGACCAATGTGCACGTTAAGCGGCGCACGCGGACCGGATGTCGAACCTGTCGAGCTCGAAAGCTCAAATGTGGGGAAGAGAAGCCCGTCTGTCATCAATGCTCACTCAAAGGCCTGAACTGTGACACAACCACTGCCCTCAAGTGGGAAACCGACTATATCGCCAAGGGCCTCAAATTCGGGAGAGTCGGTGTTTGGTCCAAGGACCCATACAAGTACAAAACAGCCTCGCGTTCCCCGACTTCGGACTGGTCCACTCATGAGACTCCGGCTCTGTGGTGGTGCCCTGTTCCAGACATTTACCCCTATAGCTTTGTGAATGCCACGGTGGATGCTCTGCGGGAATTGGACCAGTGTGAATCCGGAACAGAAGAGGGCACCCGCCATCAAGTCGGGACTTCGAGAGCATCAGAAGGAGATGCCGCTCCCACATCATCTCTCAGCCCTTGGCCAACAACTCCGAGCCTGACGTGGTCCTTGAAAACCCGGATCGCGTCATCCCTAAGTATCTTACCGCAACGGGAGACTCCAGAACACTCGTCACTGCTTTCTTACTACGTCGAAAGAATTTGCAGAATGACCGTCTCGAGCTTGACATCCGACTCCCCTTTTGCAACCCTACTCCTTCCTTTCGCCATCAGCACCTCGTCTCTGGCTATGCACTCTATGTTGGCACTTGCCGCCTGCCATCGGTCGCGAACGGATTCACATTACAAAGCGGTAGCACTAGGGCTCAGCCACCGAGCTCTCCAAGCCCTTCGGACCAAGTTAAGAGACTGTGACTCAAAAATGGTCGTAATGGTTCCGGAAACATTGGTGGTCATGCTTCTCCTTTGTATGTTTGAGATTGTCAACGAATGTGACAGTCGATGGGTGGTCCATTTGAAAGGAGCCCGCGAGTTGATCCGCGTTCGCAGACACCACCAAGAAGCCCCCACGTATGAGACGGATGCTAGCATCCTCGTTCAATTCTGTGAACGTTTCTTCGCCTTCCAGGACATCATGGGCCGCACTGCCTGCGGCGAAGATCCTGTTTTTGGAAGCGACTTTTGGGCCAATGACCGGACCGACTGCGAACCTTGGCTCGGGTGCTCTCCCCAGCTGGTCTCCATTTTGAGCAGAATCACCGAGTTGGGACGACAGGGCGCGACGAGTCGCAAAACCCCCGCATTCCAGGCAGCCGCCGCAGCTCTGGAAGGACAACTGAACATGTTGAGGCAAACAGTCGACGATACCAGTGACGATATCCTAAATCAGGCTGGTGAACTCAAGAGGCTCGCGGCTGAGGTTTATCTGCAGTGCGCATTGAACGGAGCCAGCCCTTCCACACCGTGGGTATCTCAGCAAGTGTCCGAAATCCTGCATTTTGTCAGTATTCTGCTGGAGTCAGGACTGTTTTCGGGCATCAGCTGGCCCCTTTTCATTGCAGCTGTTGAGTTACATCCGGACCAGGATCCTCTACTGCGCTGGGCGGCCGGCAACGCCCCGAAGTATGCACGACTTTTCATCCTCTATGCTCTGGAAAAGCTCACAGGCTCAATGGTGAACACCGTCCGAATCCGTACCGTCATTGAAATGGTTTGGCAAGCGCGAGAGTTGCGTGGACTCCCAGCCGGTGTGACCGCTTCCCCGGAAAGTGACTGGGAACAGTTTGTGGCGCCGTTTTGCGGAAACATGTCTCTGGCGTGATCGACCTACGACTGCTGGGCTAACAGATGTTGCTCCTGGTCAAGCCGCTGCTCCTCACAGAGATGACCACGTCCATAGGCCGGTACAGCGATCCGGACGGCCAATGGTGAGCTCCTCACCAGTCGATATCGCTCTTCTCCGCATCAAGTTGTGCGCCCACGCGGATGCAAGCCCGACTCCACACAAGTGCGTGAAGGTACAAGCGCAACGAATGAAGCCATGGGGAGACAAACTCCACTACGAGTCGAGCCCGTCTTTCAACGGGTCCCTGCCCATGATCATCCATCGCCCTCCTCCAATTCGTCCGCTTGGACCTTTCTTTCGATAAAGGTCTCTGCACAATCCAAGTATCAATGGCCGAGTGGGGAGGTAGCAGTACCGTGAACGGTCGAAACGACAGCAAGTGCTCGTAAGAGGTGTATAAAGGACCGTCTGCAAATGTTTCCGGAACTCCATTCCTCGCACTCACGACTCGCCAGAGTGCATTCCAGATCCTTTACGTCAATACCTTGGAAACATGGCAGACGATATCTACGAACTCGACGTTCCTGGCACGGAACAACTTGTTGATGGTCAGAATATGTTCTTCAAAAATACAATTTTGCTTGCTGCAGAATCTAACTATGGCTCTCAGTGCATCATACATTACAAGCAGCACACGCTGGCGGGACTAGTGACATTGTCCTTATTCCTCAACCTACAGGCGCCAATGGCGATCCTCTACGATGGCATCGCTGGAAGAAATACTACCAACTTTTCCTCCTGGCGTTGTATGCGTGCGCCTTTTCTTTTGGTGAAAATACCCTCGGAGCTGCTTGGACAACAGTCTCTGAAGACACAGGGGTTAGCTTGACCAACATGAACGGTGGAAGTGCCCTTAACTATCTTCTTTTGGGGTTTGTCAACGTCTTTTGGATTCCCATGGCTATGAAAGTCGGCCGTCGCCCGGTGTTTCTAGCTACCACCGCCATCTGTATGATTGCCGGTGTCTGGCTCGGGAAATTCAACGGGACCGCGTCGTGGATGTTGGCTATGACGGTCAACGGAATCGGCACCTCCGCCTACCAAGCCGTCATCCAGCTGAGCGTGTTTGACATGTTCTTTGTTCATCAGCGAGGCAGGATGTTGGCCGTATACCTCTTCGGCCAGCAACTGGGCAGCATCCTCGGGCTCATCAGCGGTGGTAGCATTGCAGATGGTCCTGGTTGGCGATGGTCTCAATACATTGTTGCGATCATTGATGCCAGTGTGCTCGTCCTCCTCCTTCTGACTTTCGAAGAGACTTTGTTCCCTCGGTTCTTGTTCGGCAAAGTCATTGGTGCTGTTCCCGTCGGCCAGACGGTGATCTTCCAACAAGGCTCCGACAGCAAAGCCCCTGGTGATACGTTGACTCGCAGCCCAAGTTCAAGTGAGGTCGAATATGACGCCGCATTGGAAGCACAGTTTCCCAAGCGAATATATCTTGAAAAGCTGAAGCTCTGGGTGTACTACCCGCAAGATCGAACCTCTTACTGGCAATACTTCCGAAGACCTTTCATCCTGTTCACCTTTCCAAATGTGGTCATCGCAGGGGTCATTTTCGCCTTTGGATGCACAGCCGGCATCGTCAGCTTCAATACTATCTCCGAGATCCTCACTGAGCCACCTTACAATTGGTCCACGACCTCGACGGGCTTGATCTTCTTTGCCGCCTTGGTCGGGAACTTTGTCGGCTGGGCCACTGGCGTTTTGGGCGATCACGTTGTGATCTTCTTTGCACGACGGAATTCTGGCGTAAAGGAGCCCGAAATGAGACTTTGGACTCTCTGTCTGTCCTTTGTCTACGCAGCCGTCGGCTATCAATTGTACGGTTGGGGTGCCGAGTTTGGACTCCATTGGATGACAATCGCTTTTGGGGTGGGCTGCATGATTGCTCACCAAGTCTCTGCCTGTTCGATTGCCACGGCGTACGCCATGGAGTGTTTCCCAGGGGTGGGTGGAAGCAGTTTGTCACTTCTTTTCTATGACGTGAGTACTAACTCGAACACAGATAGCGGGAGAACTCGTGGTTGTGTTGGCCATCTGTTCATCTTGCATCAACTTTGCCATCTCCTACTCGGTCCAACCATTCATTATTGCCGCAGGATACGGATACACGTTTCTCTTTTTTGGATTGTGTGTTTTGGCCTCCATGGTTGCGGCTGTACCGACCTACGTCTATGGAAAGGCATGGCGACGGAGGAGGGCACCGCGTTGGCGGAAGTGGTTGGCGGAGAGGGAATCTTGATGAGGGTCCTCGGTAGTCTGCAGACTGCGATGGACGGTGCACTTTGCCATCCACCTCGCTCAGAAACATACATCTAACCTTGATCATGGCGCAACAACAATATCTACGGGCGCGACGTTTGGACTCGTCTTGTTTAAGGTGATGCAAAGGAACGTCTCCACCGACTTGATCTGTCCAGCAGATTGAATAGCTCCTTTGTACATGTTACGTATTAGTAGTGTGTACGTACCACACACATTAGATCATGAAACAAGCAAATCGGTAGCTGAAGCAGAAGTAGAGATCGCCATCTCCTCGTCATGTCTCCTGACTAGTCAGCCATTCTAGTGTCTAGCAACGTGTTTTTACATTGATATCTTCTCGCCTGCATGTTGTTAC
Source organism: Cladophialophora bantiana CBS 173.52 (assembly GCF_000835475.1). Taxonomy (NCBI): domain Eukaryota; kingdom Fungi; phylum Ascomycota; class Eurotiomycetes; order Chaetothyriales; family Herpotrichiellaceae; genus Cladophialophora; species Cladophialophora bantiana. The sequence goes on from NW_015971583.1 coordinate 461,550, forward strand.
CTTCCTTCCCGCTTCTCAACTTCGCGTTCCCTTCATTCATCCACTCGTCCACCCATCCGTCGATCTATCGATCTATCGACCTATCGATCCATCCTCAAGACCTCTCTCCTCTCCGGGATTCTCGTTACACAGCTGCACACAACTCCGGCCCCAGCCCCTGTTTGAGCTCCGTGCTCTCTTCGCACTCGAGGTAATCATTCCCCTTTCGAGCAAGAACTGCCTTGGCCTGAGTAACATAGGGCAACTGATTTCCTTGAGCTTAGTCTGGGAAGGAAGGCCAACTCAACCCATCCCATCCAAACACATAATTTCTCCCCCCTCCCTCTTCCGTTCTTCGTCTATAAAAATCGTTGTATCGGGCGTCAGAGTAGTATTGAAACAGCGATCAATCGATCGGATGGATCGTAACTTTTGTCTTCTCTTTCCTGTCCTTTTCATGCCAAGGCAGTCTGTGTTTGTTGTTCTTTCGGTGATGTGATGCCGTATTGAGACGTCGTGCCGTAGCTCCAATCAATCAATCGACAAACGGGAAAAGGAGATGCAAAAAGGCCCGTACATCCGCCCACAAGCAGAAAGATCCAGACGCCGACTCCACGTCGCTATGCAGTTGGAAACCACCAAAACCGTTCGATCCAGGAGTTGATTCTTCAAGCCCGTTCCCATGGCAGCAGCATCCGGATCAATATCGACAATGTAGAAAAAGAAATGTGACCCTCGTAATCCGAACAACATCAGTCTACCAAGGAGGGTCCCATGCTCTCTCCGTATTTTTCACCCTTTTCACCCTCAAACAGCTGGCCATCTGACTCTCAAACCCTCACACCATCTCTCAAAGAGCGCGTCCGCAAGTTGTCTCGTATGCTCTAACCCACCTACTAACCCGCTCATCATCTCCTTCTCCGTTTGGCTTTCAGCCTTCAAGATACCTGCTTTGTCGATACTTGTGTTTTTCAAGGGACTGGTGAAAATTTGGCTGGTGTCACGGGATTTCACTATCGCTGCCTGCGCACTCTGTCTACGTCGATGACTCTTGAGATGCGGATTGTTTTGTGCAAGGACCAGTCTCGCCCCCACGGCTCCTTTTCCCGTGGGTGTGCTAGGTGTAACTTGTCTGCTCTCGTTAGCACCAATAGGCTGCGGTGATGCCATTGGCATGTGTGATGTTTGTGAAGGGTCCGAGAACTTCTGTGGTAGCTGAAGCATCTCCTTCGATGGCGAGATCGTCAACGGTTGCTGTGGTAACATACTCTTCAAAGTCTCATCTTGCTTCATCCTCGAAATGACCGACTGCATGATATGATACATCCCGTCGGGGTCCACGCTTTCCAGATCTGAAAACGCCTCGGCTAGTCGTGCAACAGCCTCGCGTTTGACTTCGTCGGCGGTGTCGTTGAGCACGTCTTGGCATGATATACCAATGGCGTTTGAGTAGAGTCTACGGCCGAGATTCGCTTCCTTTGTCTCGATTGCGATTGTCGTCGCGGTCGAGGAGAATCTTGACACTTTGTCCGGCTGTGAGAGCAAGGAAGTCTCAATGTCCACCAGAGAAGCCAGCCCAGGTTTGGCCTTGGATGGAGTCCGAATGACGCTAGAATTTGGATCCTCATTTTCCGTGTTGGGGCCTGTGTTCCCATTGGGGGACACACGCCTAAATTGTCGAACTGTACTGGGGCTGTTGCCAAACGACATGTTCACTCCCAGTGGTTGCCGGACTTGAGCACTTGATAGTCTCTTCCTGCTTGTTCTCTTGCCTGACATCGAATCCGTGGACTCCCTTCGGTATTGTTGCTGCTTTGAGTCTGAAATCTTTCGCATCGTCAGCTTGGTCGGACTTTGTTGATGTTCTGAAGGTCGTTCCAGAGCCAAATCCTCCATCATCTGCGCAGCGCTTTGTTCCGATTCATCCCCCAAGACATCAACGGATGTTCTTTCAACTTTTCTCTTTCGCTGAGTTTGAAGGTCCTTGAAGTTCATGATGGACACAGCTTTGACGGTCTCAAACACCCAGTCATCGTCATTCCGGCCCTGCGACAGGTTTTTGAGAGTTTCGGCATAGTACTTCAAATTCCGGTCTCCTCCTTTGCTGGCTTCCCAATCTTGCTTCCGGACGATCAACTCCTGCAGGCCCTCAATCTTTCCCGCCGATCGGATGAACCGATGGTTGAGCAGTTCCTTCGCACTTTTCCTCTTCTCGACATCCTTGGTTAAGCAGCAAGCAACAAAATCTTTGAAATCTTTGGACCAACTGGGGCCGTCTAGTTTTGGCGCAGGCTGTTTTGGTATCAGAAATAGAACTTTCATGGGGTGAACGTTCGCATGGGGAGGTTCGCCGTTTGCCAGTTCCATAGCCGTGATGCCCAAACTCCAGACGTCAGCTTTGGCGTCATGGCCTTCCTGCTGAATGACCTCGGGTGCCATCCAAAAAGGTGTTCCAACAAAGGTATTCCTCATGCTCTTCAGTCCGACCAGCTGCGCGGCGACACCGAAGTCGGCCAACTTCACCCGGCCATCCATGCCGAGTAGGACATTGGCGGCCTTTATATCGCGGTGCAACTTCCCCTCGCCATGTAAGTATGCCAGACCAAGGAGCAGCTCTCGACATATAATTGCGATGTGGCTTTCTGATAGATGATGTGGAGGGGGTTTGAGGAGATCTGCGCATGATCCACCTCCTAGGTATTCCATAACAATCCACAGGGTCTGTCGACGTAGAAACGCAAGGCGGTATTTCGTGACGTGCGGGCTCGAGCATGATGAGAGGACAGACAGTTCAGAAAGAATATCGGAGAGATCTTCTTCGGAAGATTCGAGGTCCACCTATACTTGACATTAGCTGAAAACTTCCGGACATCGCGTGTCTTCCCTACATGTTTGATTGCGACAATTTCACCCGTGGCCTTTTCTATTGCCTTGTAGACGACGCCAAACGAGCCACTTCCTAGTTCTTCCAGCATCTGATATTTGTCCGCGAGTGTGTCGCCGTGCGCAGAATCGTTTTGAATCTCAAAATAGCTCTGTGGCGTCGCTCTCGCTTGGTGAGGCGCTTCTGAGTACGGGGAAATCATGGCCATGGCCGCCTCCCGTTGATTGGCGCTGCCTGTCTCTCGCTCTCTTCTTTTTCAGATTCGGGAGTGTGGCAATGTAGTTTTCTGTTTCAATATCACGAATGGACTTCTGGGTCACCGAGAGCTGTTCATTGGCTGTGCCTAGGAGTATTGGACAGTTCAGAATTGCGCCCAAATTTGATAACTTGTCTAGTCGGGAAATGCAGAATGCAATAATTTGCGCCGGGAAGAAAAAAATGCAAGACGTATGCCTGGGGTAGTGTTACAGAGCATGAATGTGAGGATAATGATAAAAGCGACCTGGTTGCGGGGGCTGATGCGCAGAGGATATATCTTGTACGACGTGGATCACAAAAGGGGGTCTTGCGGATAGCACTCTGGATCAAGCCTCAAAACTAAGGGTCCCAAAACTCAGTCATGGAAGGATACAGGATACACGGTAGTGTGAAGAGAAGAACGTGGACTGGTAGAATTGGAGGTGACAGACCCTCGATGTTGACGTTGTGCTGCCATGGCAACGAGTCTCCGGATGAGGCATAGTGTGACCGCCAATGATGCACTAATGCAACGAAGGTTCGACGCTAATGCAGGGGCCCGTTTCTCTTCCGCTTCCGTCATTTTTGTTTCTCTACTTGTAGGTACCTCGTACATAATGCTGGCATCAATCACCTCCACTGCCCACACTTTTCCTTCTTGATCATGGCTCTCCAGCTCGAGCTGAACCAGTCTTCGAGCATTCCAGTGCCAGACCCAGGCTCCTCCTGCCGAGCTGGTCCGAAATAATCAAACTCCCACTTGAAGGGCTTGAAATGGATCCCAGGCCCTCGGGTTCCAGTGGGCCAAAAAGGGACCTCGGGGTCAAATGGCCTTCCAGAATTGTTCGAACCATCTTGTGTTGCTGGGGCGATTTTGGGGGGATATCCTACATACAGAGATCCGCTCAAAAGTATACGGTGGTGAAGTAATTTGCGCTGCACCGCGATCACATAGAAGAAGGTCGTTGCAGTCAAACCGCGAACAACAAAGTGACAAACATGAAAATCGCTCAACCAGGTCCAGCTCACCGAACACTTGTAGAGTGGCTGACACTGGCAATATTACCGGCATCTGTCTCATAAGTATCGATGGTCCCATCGGCATCATCCATGATCCCATAGCTGCGAAACGGATCCAACGCTGTGTTTATCGTATTTCCGATCTCATATCCTCAATATCACATATGTGGACTGTCGAGTATATGCATCTGCCCATTTTCCAGTCCGTTTGTTTTAACTGGGTCGTCCTGATTTGAATCCCACTCCTTCATCAGATCGCTCACTGTGCGGGTGAGCTTGCTCGGAGTAATCCTCTCAAGTTCCGGCCAAGGAAGACCGGATTCTCCGTCTTCTGGCTTTTGTCTCACCTCCTCCATCCCGTCAATCGGTGGTTCTCGGTTGCTCACCGGCGAGTCCCACGCATCCCAGCCATCTTCAACCTCGTCGTTGTCGTTCAAATCTGGCAACAAACTCGGCGTGTTCGAAGAGTCGGTACTACTTTTTTGCTGAACATGTCCATTAGGCTTCTCCGCTGCCATTGGTCGAGTCGAACTCTTCTGCGGTGTATCTAGCCCAAACTCTCTCCAGAATGACGGCTCCATCGAACGTGAATTGGGGTTTTCGGTATTGTCCTTTGAGTTAGGTTTGGTGGGTTTGTCGGAGGACTTTCTTGGAACTTTTCTCTGACTCGACCTCACGGGGCGCTGCTGAGCTGCAGTCCCGTTGATGCCCTCTTCTCCAACGGTGGCCTGGCGGATATCTTCAAAGAAGGTCCATAGACCCTCTCTTACTCCATCATAAACTTGCTTTCCCTGCTTCACCAGTAGATCCGCGGCCACTGGGGGCAGGGATCTCCGATGTGCTGCTAGCTCTTTGTACGTCTTCCCAAATCCCAGGGGAAGGGCATCGGCAGATATCAAACTGTCCAGAGTTGCCATCCTTGAGAGCGAAGGTCTGTTGACTGGTTCGGAATCGGCTTCCGTCATGTCATCCTTGGCGCCTTTCACCCCTTCTGTGTGTTTTAGCACACCTTTTGTAGACGTCGGACTAAGTAGACTCAAGGTTCTTGTATGTCGGCCTCCTTCAAAGACTCGCTTTGACCCCTTCCTTACCAAACCAGTAGACCCCGTATTGTTCGCCGAAGCTGCTTGATTCGTGTAGTTTCTCTCCACCAGTGCACGCTTCCGCTTTCGTTCTTCATCCAGGTCGTCCTCTGCGACAGCGCCTTCGCCGCCAACGACATCATCCAAAGCCACGGGCTGGAGCTTCTTTACTTGTCTCACTTCATCTCTCTTCTTGTTCGCTTCATATACTGCCCATTGCTTCTTCAGCACCAACAGGTCCGCTTCTGCCCGTTGTAGTTCTTCCTTCAATTCCAGAACCCTCCGTTCCTGCGCAGCCAGAAGAGTCAAGAATTCTGCGCTTCCCCTCGTCTTAGCTTTCTCCTGTGGTTCGGCCGCAGGATCGGGGCTTCTGAAAGGGGCTGCGCGTGTAAGGGGCGACGATCTGGCTGATTCGACCGGGCTCTGTACTCCAGACCCGACAGTCGGAGAAAGCGAGTATGACACATTGGTAGGCAACAGAACAGGGAAATTTAGGGACAGTCCCTTTGCATGTCTCCTTGGGGCTGTGGCATTCGTTGTCGGTGCTTGGATTGGATTTGGGGAGATATGAGAGTCATTGCCGACCCGTTCTGATGCATCGTTCGAAGCCAGGTGCGGAGAAGACACGATTTCCATCACCGTTGGCAGTTCTGAATATGCAGTGAAACTCGTGCTTGGCAGGTCGTGATTGGGTCTCCTGTTGGATTTCGCAGATGGAATGGAGGTTTTAGCGAATGCCGGAGGAGAGAAGGATCTATATCGTGGTCTCGTAAATCGAAACAGCGACTTCTTGTAACAGCCCAGTTCTAGCAAAGATAGTCGTTCCACATCATCATAGCCTTCATCATGCGTAGAAGGGAGGATTGTTTAGAAAGACGGAGGGTGGAAGATTGTTGACTCGCCGGAAACGGTGAGTCGGTAATTAACTGCCCTGAGCGGGTTTCTTCCCCACGCGGCCGCAGCGACGCGACAGGTCCCAGTCTCCCAGCAGGGGCTGGCAGCCTCGAGCAGTCGGGTTACTTACCAAGTTACGTACTACTGTAGGATAACATCGGTCAATCTTCTCCTGGGTCAGATGGTTGGGGAAAGTCGTGTGTTCTGGCACCATAGTAGCGATACCACAAACCCTCTAAGTAGACTTTTGTCTCCCTAAAATGCACAAAATCCCTCTATATACTCCTTGGACCTGCTTAGATCAAAAACGAAGAACTCGGAAGTTGCTCTCGTATCTCTACACAGGTGTTACATAATAATCCAAGCGCTCCCTCCAACGATGATGCCAATACACAATACCGTCAGGATACCAGCACCAGCCCGATCCGCCGTGGTAATGGGAGAGTACTGAACAGGATTGGCATCAGCATCAGTCCCAGCGTTGGGGTCACTTTCCGATGTGCCTCCGGTAACAGCAGTTTTAGGCACAATTGCTGGATGTATCGTTGATCCTCCAATGACAGCCAGGGCTTGCATCTGAAATTTAAGTCAGCAATTGCGTCCGAATGTTTGCTTTCACCTGGAGCGACATACCTGTTGTCCCACGCCAGTTGAGCCGTCAAAGCTGGAATACCACCGCCGCCCACACATTCGCCCATTGTCCCCTCCAGTGCATTGCTGAGCCGCGGCTGCTGCACTGGCCTGCAATTTTGGCATGATCAGATCATATGTACTTGGCACAATTAGTGCTGTAACAGCCATCCAACGAGACAGGTAAGCTTTGAAACTGCTTTGGTCGTTATTGCAGACCATAGTCGGTTCACATTGGAACTCAGTCATGATGTTGCCGCCATATTCCGCGGGGAAAAACAGGTTGAATGCCCCTTGCAAGATCTGGTTGACACGAGTTCCCCAGGGTTCTGCACCGTTAGTAAAGTTGTACATGGCCGCAGCACCCATCAACATCGTGCCGTAGTTGTAGGTCCAGGCGTAGTGAGCGACATCTGTGCAATTACTGTTTGCATCGGTGTTGTCCCAGATGTAGAGGACATTATCCTGATATTGAAACAGCGGGCTAGCTTCCATCCAATCCCACATCTGGCTTGCCCAATCCGCATAGGTCTGGTTCCCAGTGTATCTCGCCAGACGCGCTGCCAGTTGAAAGTTACCGCCATTCGAGATAGTATTCTTCAGGTTGTAGCCCGCATTGAAGGAGTAGACTTGCCATCTCATTCCCCCACCGCATGTGGCGGCATCCCAGAGTGTTGATTGAAAATTGAAAACGGCCTGAACCAAAGCTAACCAAGAAGGAGCATCACCGCCAACGTCCGGCAAGCCAGCCTCCGCAGCATCCATGGCCGCAAATGCCCAGAATGCCTGATCATCCACGCCCATATTCTTGCTTTGATTAGGAGGATTGAAGTTCTCCTCAGGCCCAACCTGAAACTGTAAAGCTTGCGTGACGACAGGGTTATAGCTGTCATCGCCGGTATACTGCCAGTAATGGATAAGAGCTCCAAACATCGCCCCTGCTTCCCACCAATAATAACATGCCGTTGACTCACACGGGCCGGGTAGTAGACCTGGAACTTGTCCGGACTGATTTCCAGAATAGTAGGTCATCATATCGTACGCCAAAGTAGAGGTAACAGACTTGATCGAATCAAAGCTGTTCATGTCGAGAGTGAGTGCCTTGGTTAAAGAAAGTAAGCCGGCCAGCGGCACCAGAGTAGAACTCATTCGCGACTTCATGATATTTCGTGGGTTAAGTATCGAACCACAGGATACAGTTGATCAATGGGTGTTGCGAAGAAATCCGTCAGAACCACCATTCAGTACTGAAAGGACACCTCAGAAGCGGGAGCGGGGAGCGAAAAATGAATTTCGAGTCAAGCGAGCGACAGGGGGATTTAATGACGGTGGCACCCAGTCCGGCGGAGGTGGCGGGATTTGAAGGACGTCAGTTGTCGGGTCGTGTCTTCAAGGGAGAGATAGAGAGGGGGAGAGCTGTTCATTCATGGCGGAGCTGGAAAGGAATGAGAACAATGGGAAGCGTGGAACAACACAAAGGAAAGGAGATAGGAGAGGGTGAGGCAGTGCAAGAAGTTGAAGCGAGCCAAGGTCTGTAAGAGGTAGAAACAACAGAGCGTCTCACAGCCACTACGGTATGGGCTGCCACGACTTCAATACCAAAAGGGAGGACAGCCCGCCCATCCGCTTGTTGTTCCAGACAGCGGTTGCCAACCTCGATCGGGGGCGCCTGTGAAACTTCGCCTCCTTGGCAAGGGGGCGGGCAGCCAATTGGGCCCAACGCCAGGACTCCTCCGCCCCGAAAACTGGAGATGGAGCGGCGGACAGTGCACGTCCTTTGTCTTGGCTTTCTTGGCACAATTTTGCCAGAAGCCGACGCTGAGTCCCTGACGATCCTTCACGACGGGCTCTCCCAAAGATCTGGTGATCGAAGTTCCCCGGCCTGTCTAAACCATTTTATTACTCCGTACTTCGGAAATGCCCTCGGTTTTCACCTGTGATGGACAAAGCGGGGATGATGTCCATACGTGGTACATATCCATTCTCTGAACCAGAGTTCGTTCTACGGTAGTTTTCGAAACATGCACGCTAAATCTGTACTCAACGATATGTTGTTAGCATGTTGATGTTGCCAATGTCATGTCGCCCACAATTGTAAGGCTCCCATCAAATAAGTACTCCTCTCTTCGCCGTCGCTCAAATGCATGGATGTTGTCGGAATCGTCGTGTCAATATGAATACATTTTGTTTTGTCAAGTTGTCCGGGATAGATGCTCTCCATCCATTTACTCCCGAAGCTTTTCCTCCTTGATGGCCTCGACGCCAGACGCCAGTTTGAACATACCAATACCTATACCACGCCGTGCACTATGTGGTTCGCTGTGTACTTGATGATCCGTTGAACTTCCTGTTCTGTGGTGCGATCTATTGGTATTGGCTCGAGGACGTGGGAATTCTGAATCCTCGTCGATGTCTCGTAACCCTGAAGACAGACCTGTCTCAGGCCGGAATTGTCGTCCTTCAATGTTCCCATCGACGGCCGACATCATTGACTGTGCTCCTACGGACGATCTCCGACGTTGTACCCGAGACATAACCCTTTCTGCTTCCTTGGCTTCTTTCGCCTGCAGGCTCTCGGATGGTAAAAGAATGGCCCGATCGAGCTCGTAAGGCAGTCCACGATGCCTCCCACGGATTTGCATGGCTATTATCACCAGTTTAGAAAGGGTGTGGAACTCGGCTGAAAAGGAAGCGTTGATGGTCGGGTAGCCCAAAGAAAGACCCACAGTACCATATGCCGAGACAATTTCGAAGAGGACGGAGAAAAGGGTAAATGCGGATTCATTGATATTCTCCAATCGGGTACCTTCGACAATGGCAATGATGAACATGCCCAGGAAGATGTACCACAGGTCAAAAGAAAGTTGTCGTCGCAAATGGGCGCCGACATAGCTTGGCTCGCCCTCGTCTTCGTTCTCTTCGGAAGGAGTTCCGTAAATCCCAAGACTCTTCTCCTCGTACACGTTGGTTCTCCGCATGGAGATGGCGATCGGAAAGACGGAAATGTACATCATGATGAGATAGCTGACCTGAATAGCAGGGTGCAGGTCGGCAAGATTGACCACGGACAATCCAGCTGTTCGAGTCGAAGCGGCTTGGAAGAGACCGTCAACAAACCGTATCCCACCTGGTAAGGAGGTGACAGTGGGATCGTTTAGATCGAGAATGATGAAGAAGATTAGATCCAACCCGTTGAGGATGACGAGAATGGCAAAGAGCCACCAAGTCGCCTCTCGAGGAAACAGGAGTGTGAAGCAGCGGCGAGGATGATCCAGAAGAAACTGGAGTTCCTCCCACAGGGGACTGCCTTCTCGGACGAATTTGGAGGTGGCCCAGATAATGAGCCTCAGCATGCACGGAAATCCCGTGTTGCCAATGATTATCAGAAAGGTCATCAATAGCAGGGGGAAGACAGCCCGCTGGAACGAGATCATAGAATTGTTCGTAAGGGTGAAGCCGAGGTCGTTGAACGAAGAAGCACTGGTGAAAAGGCCCCACCAGACTCTTCCCTGCCCCTGTTCTGTCACATACTTTCCGTACGTACCTGAGCGCAGAATCCATGGGATCAGACAAATAGCGCCCAGGATATGGAAACAGAAGAAGTAAAGGACAAGAATCAGGGCCAAGGCCTTGAGTGCCCGATATTCTATGCCGCCCAGCTCTTCCCGCTGTTCCTCTGTCAGACCAATGAAAAACGAGTTCCTCCCGATGGTGGGCTGCCAGCTCAGGTACGGGGCGAGCTCCTGTGTTCGCGGAGTATTGACGCGGTGCAGGGATCGGAACGTATTTGAACCCCTCCGACGAAGGTTAGAAGCGGGCTCAGGGGCATCGTAGGTATGTGACGGTAGTGTGGATTGTCTGGTGTTGAGCCGGGGAAAGGTAGCGGTTCGGTCCTGTCGGTCTCGCAAGAACTGTGGTTCGTCGATGGTGATATGGGTAGGAGGAACAGCGTCATCCGCCGGTACCACCTCGGTTCGTCTCCCGTTGGGGCTGGAGATATCTGGCTCACTCGTGACCGGACGCAATATATTGTCGTCAAAGCTGGTACTAACATTTTGAGGTCGACCCCCAAGCTCGAACTCGCGAGGGCTGGGGATTCGCAAAGCCGTCGTATCACTAGGGTTCCGCTGGTTCTCAAGAAAGCGGATGTGTTGTTCTGGGCTCAATCGCTGGGGAACACGCACGTCATCAATAGACTGAGATGTCTGGAGATGTGGCCGGTGCTCGGGAGGCTGGCCCCTGGACTCCTCACGCTCCTCCCGAGACGTGTCGGATGAGTCCACTGCCTTTCCATTACCGTCCTCGAGCTTCTCTGCATCCGCATGGCTTTGACTGCGACCGGTGTTTCGCAATATCCGAATCGCTCTCCCTGCCACGCCCGGCAGACCTTGTTCCACGTCATCTCTCGGCATGGTGTTGGTGCGCTGCTTGGACTTTGTTCGACGCAAGGCACTGGAGGCCTTGACCACGGCTTCGAATCGTTTTTCAAACCAATATAGCCGCACGAAGACGACAGTCGAGTGGATGACAATGGGATTACAAAGCATGGCCAGGAAGTAGAGCATAAATTGTTGTCCGGTGTGTATGAGGTTGACGTCGACTGTGTTCAAGCCGCTCTGCGTGCACGCTCCGGAGGCGAAAAAGAGGGAGTCGATGTAATGGATACCACCAATGCCGTATATGATGACGGAGCCCAGGAGGGTCATTCCAAGCATGTACAGATAGTGTATGGTGATGAAGTTCAACCTCCTCTTGATGAAGACATCGGGAATGACATTTCTCTTGCAGAACTCCCAGAACTTCCTGGCCCACTCCGCCGGTATACCCATTGTTTTAAGACTCGGCGAAGGTAGGGGACAGAGACTTTGACAATCCTCCTTTTCTCGCTTCAAGACCACGTTTCTTGCTGAGAGTCGGACGTCAGGGACCGTAGATGATTCAAGCTATTAGGGCAGGACGACAGGAGCGGGCGTGAGGACCTGCATGGCAGCGAGAGCTTCGAGAGGATATGGCGTTCGTTGGTCAACCAGTGAAAACGACATTGTGCAGAAGGTGAATGAGGTCTGGAACTTCAAGAGGGAATCTGCAGACTGTGCAGCGAAGGGTGAGGAAACACAAAAGGCAATGACGCCAAGTTGGAGAGAATCCTGCACCGAGCAAAGAATTGAGAAATCTGCAGTGGAGGATGTCGAGGGCGCCGTCCACCATGCCGGGACCCCGCGAGCCCACCAACAAAACTAACCACATACCCGGTACTTGTACTACTTGGTAGCAGTTCCTTACTTCATATTGCTTGATTTCCCCTTTTTCGTTTTTCACTCCATAGGCACACTTTCTTCATTTTGCAGCTACATACGCTTCCACACAGATCGATATTGATTAAGACCTCGATCCCATTCACCGCCACTTTGTCTGAATGCCTTTGAGTCCCTTGGTCGAGCACGGGGGAATGTGCCTTTTGTACCTTTGTTCCCAGCTGTTGTGAAGGCCGCCCCCGCTCCGATTGGCGGCGTGATTCTCTCCAGAATCCTTCTCACTCACCCTTACTCATCCTAGTGCATATCTTGCTTCCCTCTTTATTCCTCTTCAAGAGCCCTCTGCCCCAGACATCAAATGGTCCCGCAACCTGGAGGCACCTGTCGAATCGTCTACATGGAATCTGGCGGCTGGGTGATCTTTGCAAGGTAATCACCATTCAGATTCTTGATCAACTTGCCAATTCCCGCATGGCTGTAGTCCTTGGAGTTCCACATGTCCTTATGATACCGCACTTTTCCGGAACCGTCGAGTGACAATGAGATCAGAGAGTCCACTTCCTTGGGGGTGTCGAGCACCTTGGGAGTGTCCTCCTGTCTTAGTTTGAACACGATGTCCGTTGGCGTGTCCTTGACCACTTCGATCTTCTTGGTTTCTAACTTGCTGAAGACCTTAGGGAGCCCGTACCACTGACCAGCAATCTTATATCGGGTGTCGCAATATGAAAGTGGATCATCGTATATGGCCTTCTCTGAGTACACGGACATGTCTTTCTCGCTGCAGCTGCCAGAATAGAGGCTGGTGATCAATTGAATGATGGTTCCATGCTCCGCGGATATTGTAACGAGTGTTCAGGATGAGGTTCATAATTAACACCACGACCATCATGACCAGTCAGTTGCTAGGCATCTGGACGAGGTTCGTACTTTGTATGGAGGTCGTGTGTCGTTTCTTCCATGATGGCTCTCCTAAATGCGAAGCAAGGTCTACAAGGTACCTTATCTGCGAGGATCTTGGAACGCCTTCGAGCAAAATGGATTGTCTTCAAATCTCCCGTGCCCCTGACGAACAGCCCAGATCATGACGACACGACTCTTGGAAAACCTTGAAAAGGGACTGCGTCAACGGTGCCGTCGTCACTTTGCCAGTACCTTGACATGCCATGGCTTTTGTAACTTTTCTTATTTTGGATATCGGTGGGCGTTGCAAGCCAGTCACCAAAAGAGTTCGGCGACCTCATCTGGAATGGAAGAATCGATGGTGTGTAGCACAATGTTCAGTTTCAATGAGCGGTGCTTCGGCGCGTTTTGCTGTCTTCGCCATCTCTCCTCTGCTACGTTATAACCGGCAGATGCATCGAGTTTTGCTGCATCTCGACCTGCGCCTTCTGGCTGAGCGAACTTTGGATATTTTTGCCCCTTTCACAATGTTGGACTGTGCAAAGGAACCGGAGTTTTCGGCATTGAGTCCCATCACCCACACCAGGGGGGCTCCAGCTGATTATATAAACATCTTGTGCATGGGGCTCTCCGTGGGCACTGCTGGGCTCCGAGAGAAGGCGGGCCTCCTGCATACGCATACGGATACGCACTTGTCGCGAGCTCCCTTCGAACAATGACCGACATGAGGCTTTGGGATTCTAGATCGACGAGCTTATGAGCGAGCTTACGACCGCTCTTTTGCAGAGCAAGCCTGGACTGGTATGATCGCATACATACACAAGTGACAGCAAAATTGGTCAAGGGGAAAAAAGGCATGCCACGATCACGCCGCAGTTGGGCGGGTTTTTAATTTTGTCATTCTCGGTTGCGAGACACAAACTGAGATCTTCGGGGCGGCTAAACACCACGCCACGAGGAACGAGAATTCGATGGAGGAACAGATGGTTAACCCCGTCAAGCAAGGAAAGAGCAGTCCAAATGCGCTTGTGCGTCGAACACAAGGAGTCTATGCCTTCTTTATGCATGGCTTGTGATGCAACATTGACAATCGGAGACCTTACTAGTGACGCCGGCACAAGGCTAGTTCCCGCCTTCAACCAATTGTAAGGGCCTTCAGCCTGCATCGCCCTGCCCTCTGCGGTTATCACGGCAGTCGCCCATCTTGACCAGATTCATCTTGACGAGATGGCGAGATGGATCCAAGGTCTTTCTCTGCGGCGGCGTACCCAATTGTCCCCTGTCTGACACAAAACAAGACTCAAACCTCGAGAGGACTTCGTCATCCGACGCCGGACGAGCAAGCAATATGGCCGAACCAGAGCCAGATCGACGAACAATCTCAACATAATGCGTGGCAATGGGGACTGGTCCCTGGCAACGCACGATCTGCCGCCATGGCGGAGATATGGTTGTCTCGGCATGCCGCTGTGCTGTTTCGATGCCCGTCGTAATGAATCTATGATCTGTTTAAAGAGCATCCCTCTCTCCCGTGCGTCTCTCGTGAAATCTCCTGTCACAGCGAAAACACGCAACACTTCTTTCACAGCAGGCTGAAGCACCTGACTTCGCCTACCATGGCCAACTCACCTACCAACTCATCCACTTCCACCCTCACAAACGATGTCGAGAGCCAGAAACACGCCCCTTCGAGCACAAAGGTGTCTCACTGGCACCTCGTTGTCAGCCAATCGCTCGTCACAGAAGAAGTCTTGAACCACCGATACAAGGGTTCGGGGACAGACGAAGACCCGCACATCGTTGAATTCATCCCTTCCGACCCTCGCAATCCCATGAATTTTCCAGACTGGAAGAAATGGGCTCTCACCTTGTCCGTGGCCTTTGCGACCCTGGCCGTTGCCTTTGTCTCCACAGCCTACACCGCCAGCATCAAGCAGATCATTGAGGCGTTTGGTTGCAGTCAAGAGGTCGCGACGCTCGGTGTATCTCTTTTCGTCCTCGGGTTCGCTATCGGACCGCTTCTCTGGGCACCGCTGTCGGAGCTGTATGGCCGTCAAGTCCTCTTCTTCGGCACCTATGCAGTTCTTACCGCGTTCAACGCTGGCGCCGCTGGCGCGAACTCGATCGCCAGTCTGATCGTGATGCGATTCCTTGCCGGCACCTTTGGCGCATCGCCTCTGACCAACGCCGGTGGCGTCATTGCGGACATGTTTCCCGCCAATCAACGGGGCCTGGGCATGAGCATCTTCGCCGCTGCTCCCTTCCTTGGCCCGACCATCGGTCCGGTTGTTGGAGGGTTTATCGCCGAGTCGATCGGATGGCGCTGGGTCGAAGGCGTCATGGCCATCTTCACGGGCTGCCTTTGGATCTTCGGCGCCCTGGTCATTCCAGAGACGTATGCTCCCGTCATCCTGTCTCGCCGGGCCAAAGCTCTCACCAAGCGAACGGGCAAGGTCTACATCTCTGCCATTGAGAGACGCCAAGGCAAAGTGACACCGCAAGCTGCCTTCTCTAAGGCCCTCTCGAGACCGTGGGCGCTGCTGTTTCTCGAGCCCATCGTCCTCCTTATTTCCGTGTACATGGCCATTTTGTACGGGACGCTGTACATGCTCTTCGGGGCCTTCCCGATCGTCTTCGAAGAGCAACGAGGCTGGTCCCAAGGAATCGGCGGTCTCGCCTTCTCCGGCGTCGCCGTCGGCATGATCTCTGGCGTCATCTACGCCATCTTCGATAACAAACGATACTCGCGCATCGAAGCGGACAACGGCGGCGAGGCCCCCCCCGAGGCGCGTCTTCCTCCCGCTGCGGTGGGCGCTGTCGCCATCCCGATCGGCATGTTCTGGTTCGCGTGGACAAATTACCCCTCCATCCACTGGATCGTGTGCATCATCGCGTCCGCGCCCTTCGGGTTCGGGATGGTCAACGTCTTCCTCGCGTGCATGAACTATCTCATCGACGCATACACCATCTACGCCGCCTCGGTGCTGGCTGCCAACTCCGTGCTGCGCTCCCTGTTCGGTGCCGTCTTTCCTCTCTTCACCGTGCAAATGTTCCACAACCTGGGCATCCACTGGGCCAGTTCGATCCCTGCGTTCTTGGCGCTGGCCTGTGCCCCGTTCCCGTTCGTCTTCTACCGATACGGCGAGAGCATCAGGATGAAGTGCAGGTATGCCGCCCAGGCACACGAGGTGATGCAGCAGATCAGGTCCCAGACGAGGGATGTCGAAGTCACGGACGAGGTGGACGAACAAGGGACAGAAGCCGAGAAAAGGGCTGAAGCTCAGACGTAATAGTTGTTTGGCATATCTGCTGTTAGGAGGGCATATTTGTTTGGGAGGTCACTGTCGCTTTTTTGCTCTCGATTAGCTGGGGGCCCCACTCATGCTCATTCATCAATCGGTCAGTCGATCGAAGTCTTCTCGATCCGCTACGTGTCATCCTTTTCAGCGATGGCGTTAGGGAGTAAAGGTTCCTGCAAGGATTTATGATGGAATACAACATGCATCGACGACTTGAATGCGCTCTGCGGCTTTTTTTTTTTTTTAGGTTCGGGCGTGTACTGCGCGGCGTCCTTTTTCTTTGTATTGCAGGCTCAGGGGTATCGCATTGGACACGAAACGTACCGGGTATACGTACATGCACATAGAACAAGACTCTAGAGGGCCAGCAATAGAGGAAAGGCGCGAAGCAGGGTAACCAAAAACGAAATAATAGAATATGTTCCGAACTACATACTCCCTGCCGGTAAGAAGGAAAAGCACCCTGAGGAAGAAAGGGGAGGGAAGGAAAGGGGGAGAAGAAGAAGCAGAAAATCAGCGGTCACGGGTTCGAAGAGGCGTTGTGCTTATCTTTCGCGTGCCCGTCAAGTGGTGGCGCGTACACATTATGTAGGACGTGTGTAGGCACTCGGGGAAGTGAATTAGGAGTAATTAGATCAGGCATCCCATCAGCTCAGCGGGTCCCATACATATATTTTCCTGGAGGCCCCCACGAGGCTACGGGCCTCCTGGCTCATCTATGGACTCCGTTCACACGGATACATGCATATATTCGCGGCCCTTAATGCGTCAAGATCGTCCGTCACATCATCAATGCGTGTATATACCGCTGGTGGAACGACCGATTATCCGTCGAGGGTTCACAGTCAAGAGTTTCAATAGTTACAGTTTAGGAGAAGTATCGGCGCTCTTGCCCTTCTCGCCGTCAGCATCGTTATCTCCACTCTCGATGTCCTTCAGATCCTTGTGTAGAATCGCCCATGGTCGTCTCTCATCGTCGCCGTCACCTCCTGATGGTGGATCGATCCCGCCGACCACGTCTTGGAGGTACTTCAGCACCGCGCTGCGCATGTCCACAAGGCGTGCTCTACGAGTCTCTTTTGACGAGCCCGAGATGTCGTGCACCGCGTGAAGGATGATGAGAGAGTGTGGGGAGAGAGCTGCGTGGGCCGTCGATTCAAGTGCCGCTTTCCACCGCGAGAGGAGCAGGGCTTTGTCGACGGACGGAGGGATGCTGTGATCGTTCGCGCCTTGGAGAATTAAAATGCTCTTCTCCCCGAGGTGGCCTGACGGCTGAAGATGCGCCGCCGAGCCCATTCGGCCGAAAGTCTCTCGGAGCCTCTGATCAGACAAGTCGCTGGAGTAATAGTCGTCCATTGCTGGGCTCTCTGGCGAATCCGGCGAGGCCAAGCTAAGGAAGCGGAAAACAGTCACTGGTACAGGGCCGAACAGAGGCTTCATGATGTCCATGGGCAGAATTGTCGTCTTGTGTTTCTCCTTTGGTGTAGAAGAGGCGATTTGCAAGAGCGATTCGTAGGCGACTTTTGCAGCAGAGGATTCGGAGACCGCATTCAGAATGGCTTCACGGTCGGAGACGGGCGCTTGCAGAATGGCGCCTGAGATGGTCGGACGGGGGAAAGATGTCGGCAACGGAGAGACAAGGTAGTGCATGAGGTCTTGACAACCGGTTGAATGACCCATCAAGACCACGGGCGTGGAAGGAGACTGGGTTATAGTGTCTCTGATATATGTGATGGCGGCAGCAATTTCCGCAACCTACATTGATGCGTTCAATCAATATCGTTTCTTCACGTCAACGTGCCCTGCTATGTAAGAAATCGAGGAGGCTTCGAAATCCCAAGAGGGAATATTTAGAGGTTCATATGCTGCCTCGACGGCTCTCCGTTTCGTGGAGACCACCGCACCAAATAAAAAAAAAAAGGGCCGCAACTTGCGCAGACTTACATCACGATCCAAGTCAAACAACCCCCAGCTCCTCCCATTGCTTGAGAGCTGGACGTGCATTACCCGCCATGTCTGGTCAGGCACGTCGCGCGGGAACAGAGCTGCCAGGTCATCGACGTAACGTGGCGACCGGAAGTTGTCGTACAGTCCGCCGACGAAGAGAAGAACGTTCGGGGGAGACGATGTTGGTTGACGGGAGGCCTTGTCGCTGATGTTTGCGTATTCCAGAAGGAGCAGGGGCCGCTTAGGGTCGTAGATGTGAATGATCGTCTCCATTATCTGTTGAACGCAGCATTGATACGGAATAATAGGGTCAGTATTGATACATGGCTGCCTGAAGGATTTTTGATATTAGATTGTTGGCAGTTCCCGGTTAAATCCCGGTATCGGAGGATACGACAATTGGAACACAAGCCGAGCAGCCTCCTGAGTCCTCTTGCCATCTTTCCATCTTCCCATTCCCTCCCGCTGCCTTTCGGTCGGTATATGCCGAGTACACACTGGGTTTGCTGCACAATATAGTGGTGCCGTGTCAGTCAGAGCTGCGTTGACGCGCTCTACAAGGACGATCAACCCATAATTTATCTCAACTTCGACGCTTAGGCTTTGCCTACCGACCTGTAACAGACTGTTGCCTCATACGTTGTATGAACGATGAACGCCAATACGACGATCCCAGAAACAGCGGTGGTGCCGCAAGCAAGCAGAGCGAATGTCTGTGCAGGAGCCTCTACCTATGCAACCAAGTCCTTGGGCTTGCAGACCCTTGGTGCGCTGAGCATTAGCGTCTAGACCACCTTTAGTGCGGCTCGAAGGCAAACACCTAGTTGTTTGTACATTCCACTGCAGTTCAAGGATAAGTCTCAGCACAGCGACCGCGCTGGATATTGGTCCAACAGTCTAGACTTGTGGCAGGCTCGACGTCTGTACTCGGTACCTAGTTATGGCAATGCGCCTTAAGCGAGACTAATAGGCAGTGGTTCGACCTCCCTTGAATTGCTAGTTCAGGAGACGGATGTTCTGGCCCTCCTGAGAAGCGAACGCAGCCCGCGTTGGTACTTATTCAACATCCCTCCGCCTTTCCGACGCCTGAAGGAGCAAGAAGACGGACCTGGACGGTAGGGGTTTAGTGCAAGAAGATTAGGGTTTGTTCCGACTTCCGAGCTCGCTGGGTAAGTCCTTGAGTAACACCTAGAACACAAACTGGAGGGCCAAGTTGCCGCGTACCTGGCTAGCAATTCGAACCCTCGCTGATACACCCTCAGTGACCGGTCACAATATGCAATTTCTTGTGTCTCTGTTTCCGTCAAACAACACATGGAATGTTGTATTATGCGTGGAGTGATACAGGTAAGTATGATACTCGGGAAATTCCCAGCCTGAGCGACTGTGCCACGAAGCTAACCCCCGCCATTTACCAGGATTGCGGGAGCGAGAACTAAGCTATCATGCACGTGGAGGAGAGGACCTGCCCTAATTGATAGGGTTGACTAAGTCATTCTCTTCAAATTGTGTCTGGTGAAGCCCCCCAAACAACTTACAAAGCGGCTTAAAGGTACTAAATGCTCCTTAACTTCAGCCACTTGTTTTAGCAAATGTTTGGTTCATCTACTCCCAATCGTTCGAGCTCACTGAGGAGCGACGAATACCGGGAAACTCGCTCCGACATTAGACATCCCTTTTATCACTAGGTGCTCGTATTCACAAGTTCCTTGCGAGATTATTCACGCTCAGGCAAGGCCTGCGCCATGAGTCGGCCAACACTGACTTCGTGCACGAACCCCAAGCCCATTCCCACTCCTCAACAGTGCCAACATCTGGTGACAAACCTGGAGCGGTAAGGGATCTCAATCCAACGACAACTTCCCCACTGTCTGCGCAAAATTCAGCCAGCCCTTCTAAGCATATATCTCAAGACGATCAGACTGGAGACCATACAGGGTACAGCAGACTGGCTCATTTATGTAAATAAGCGAATGCGGTCCACCGCGATATGCGAACGTTGTCCCACCAAAAGCCTGGACCTTTACGTGAGGTTCGAATTGTTAGCGTTACTAGGTATGGAGAACAAGCATCGTGCATTTAGCTCTGACCTTAAGCCAGCGACTCTTACCGCCCGACAGAACCAGCACTCGACGCCCTACATCATCGTTCGGGTATGACGGATATCAATCACCGCTCCCCTGAGCTATGGCTTCCTGATACAACATCATGACTCTGTCGTCTCTCTTTGCCAAAAGTGGGCAACATCGGAGAAGCTAAGAGAAACTCGGCCCTGCAGCCACCAGTCCTAGTAATTTAGGTACAGGTTTAGTTCTCCCCTTGCAGCACCTTACCTCCAGTTGGCAGAACCTGGCCAGGCGGTGTTCTTGTCTGAAATCCAGAGCCCAAATCACCAAAGGTATTTGGCTGCTCGAAGAGCCGTGTGCCTGGCGGGGATTCTAGAAACATCCCTAGCGACAGGGCTAACTTATGCCCTTGATCCATGTCCCAGCCTCACTCGCTGTCTCGAGTCAGTCCCCTCCAGAATACTCCAGGGAGATCCTTCCTTGACTGCGTCAATGGGACGACCGTTTGTGGCAACAGATCAGGGGTACGTGAAAGCAGCCAGGTTTCGCTACTTGGTCTAGGTCCGCCTAGGACGCGGCACAAAAAAGCGAGGCTTGAAAACCTGACCATGGTCTTTCCACACTCACACACACCTCGTATTCGAGTATCATATATTGAGGTAACCGGTACTTCCGCTCCCTCCCGATGGATTTGTTCCTTCCACCAGCATTTCCCAGGTTCTCGGGCTCCTCGAGTTCCCAGTACTCGAAAATATGACGACGGAAGCAATACTGTTCAAACGAGATGCCGTTGATGACGGTGTCCCCAACCCCCGAGGTGACACTGTAGTCACCGTTAATATCGCGCTGGTGGTTGTTGCGGCACTTCTGGTCATTGCACGGTTCTGGACGCGTATTGCAATCAATCATATGCTTGGTTTGGACGACTGGTGTGTCTTCGTGGCCCTGGTGAGTAGTTTTACGTCAAATGGACTGCTTGGCGATTTCCATTTCTGACTGGGCTTCAACAGCTTATTGCGATCACTATGACTGGATTGTTCTACGGCGGTACGTCTGATATTTTGGTGATCAATACCTCGACCGGAATGTTGAAACTTACGGACAACTATTACAGAAACAAAGAATGGATTTGGGCTCCACCAAGCCACAGTCAGCCAGGAACATTTCTTGCAAGCTTGGAAGGTGAGTCGTACCCGTTTCTTACACTACTCTGGACAAACCAGTTCAAGAACGGAAAAGATCGTATACTCACCGCTCAAACAGTACTTCCTGGCCTGCCAAGTGTTATACAAGGCTGCCGCTCTCTTCGCGAAACTTTCTATGCTGTTCTTATACCTACGGATCTTCTCCTCTCGCCACTTCCGAATCGCGGCTTATGTTGTCATGTTTATATGCGTGGGTACGGCCATTGGGACTATAGTTCCCACGATTTTCGCATGTCACCCTATCCAGAAGGCCTGGACCCCGACCATGCCTGGCAAATGTATCTGGACACCGGGAATCTGGTATTCCAGCTCCTCGATCAACATAGCCACCGACGTGATGATCATAGCACTACCGATTGCTCAAATCCGACCTCTCAAACTACCCAAGGCACAGAAATTTGGGTTGGCTGTCCTCTTCAGTCTGGGTTTCTTGTAAGCACTTAGCGCACAATTTTGTCGGCTTCTGGCACCGTGGTCATTACTGATACGCCTTCAGCATTATTGCGACTTGCGTGGTTCGTATCGCCACACTTGGCCCAGCAGCTACGGCGAAGGATAGCACTTGTAAGCAGAAGCATCTTCCTAGAACACACACCTTGATCCGATATGATCTAAACTTGGATTGGGAGGACTAATCGTTTTGTGCAGACTACCAGGCTCAGAATAACTTGTGGCTCGGAGTCGAGGTGAACACCTCCATCATTTGCACCTGCATTCCGCCCTTGAAAGCAACGATTACCAGATTCTTTCCGCGAATCTTCCGCGGATCTTCCTACAACCGCCCGACCACGAATTACCGGTCTCGCTCGGGAGCCTACCCTCTTTCTGATAGCTATCATGGATCCTCTATCAAAGGGGGAGGCTCGGCTTTTCCAAACCCTATCTCTCCCACCAAAGGTTTCTCCACGACTGTCATCACTAGTGGCGCGTCCAAATCGTATCCCATCAGCGAATCAAACAGCGACGAAGTTGTCATGCTAGATGATATGGCCAAGACGGGGGCGGAGAGAGAAAGACCTAAGCGCAGAGAAGACATCATGAAACAGACCGATGTCGAGATCTCCTATCTGGAGGTCCCGTAGAAGGCGCTCTGGTAGTTGGACTTCCCGGATCCGTATGAGTTTGGTAACTTGTCTACGGAGCACATACTCAGCCAGATGCCAGATGCACAATTTTGATTTTAAAGACTCAGGACTGTAATGAGGCGGATTTTGTCATTTTGTTCATTGGGTTATTTTTGGGGGAGAAAGAAAGACATCAGATGTCAAAGGCTGAGGTCCATGATGATGAAGACATGTGTAAAAGAGAAGGGGAAGCAACCACGCAGATATTAGCTGATATGAACGACCGAACCAGCCGTATAATGCGGGATGTCCGTGTACGCCGCGCATTTCTGGGAGAGGATACCTCTTTCACTCGCGAACGAAAAACCTATTCACCAAATTACAGTAAGTACGGTTTGATCCCGGCAAATGAGCGAAGACCGCTTTAATCCGAACCTTCACGGAACCTTTGGTAGAGCACCACTGCGCAACTTTTGATTTGTACACTGAGGTACGAATGGGGCCGAAAGCTGGTAAGGGGGCTTTCAGGGGTCTTATTTGGCCCCCAGCAATTGGCTGTACCTGCATCTCATCTAGATATCCCCCTGTAGATTGCCCTCAGCAAACCAGGCAAACCCCGACTCAAGTTGGCGCTTGAGTTTCGCATTTTCCAGCAGGCAAAAGCTACTCCCAAGGCGACTGCTTCTGATGCTTTATTGACATGCAGTTTTCTGGACTCGATTCTGAGAAGACCTTGGTCCCTACTGCGCCTCATAGTAAGTTCAAAGGCCTTTCAATTGAAGCTCCGCCCGGGAGACAGCCCAGCGTGTTGAGTGTTCATCATCAGCCTCGTCTCCATTCATTCAAATTCAAGCACAGCGTGCCCCTCTTGTTTCAACTTAGTCCCCCTGCACGCGACTTTCTTGTATTTGACTTCAAGCATTTACGTTACTGCATATTCCTCGTCATCATGTGTTCAGACAAGCACCAGAACCTCTGCCAGATACGTAACGAAATCGACATCTCAAAATATTTCCTATCTGCCATCGACAGTCGTGTCAATGAGTCCGGCTTTGTTGAGGCTAAATCGAGCGTGGTTCGTTCCGTTGGGCAGATTTGTGGACATACATCAAAGGAGTTCTTTTTGCGATTTCTGCCGTCTCGTTGTCCTCGTAGTGTGCCAAAAAAAGAATTTTGGGGTCTACTACTCCCGAAGCTATCATAGCAGAGCATCCTCCAGCGAGCCATCAGTTCGAATGCTGGATGTATGGCTTTCTCTATGCAGACAAAGACCCTTATGAAGCTGGCTCAACAAAGGCATACCGAATAGGCATTGCCACACGAACTGGCGAAACGGATCTCTGCATGCCCCATGATCACGTTGGAGACATCCACCTCCTAGCAGAAGATGCAACGCGGCTCAGTGGTTCCAGATTATTCCATGGCAGAATTTTTGACCAGGAGAAGGTCGATTTGAATCTCCTTCGCAAATGTTTGACAATATGTGAACGAGAGCACGCAGATTGATGTGAATTGCCATTCGGCGTGGTTGGCAAACGTCATATTGCGAGGCCTGAACGACTTCGGGCAATAGACGTAAAGAGAAAATGTGTCTGTGTCTTGCCACCAGCAGCTGGATATATTACCCTAAGTTATTGCTGGACACGTGGAGAGACTCCGAATCTGACCAAGGCCAATATGGTTGACCTTTTTCAAACTGGATCTCTTGAGAAGGTGATGGAAGAGCTCCCACAAACGATTCCAGATGCCATAGAGTTCGTCTTTGACTTTGGAGAAGAATATCTCTGGGTTGATGCCCTTTGTATCTTACCAGACTGCAACGATGACAAGCAGTTCCAGCTCTCGCAGATGGACAGGGTTTATGGCTCAGCATTATTGACCCTTGTGTCGGCGGCACTCTCTACAGATCTTACAACCCCACAGCTTGGTCTTCCTCGCTATCGCGAAACCACTCAATGGAGGGAGCCATGGAGGGATCAGGAAGTCTTGCTTGTCCAAAATCTTCATCTCCTGGTCCCGTTTGAATCACTTATCAGCACAATCGATCACTCTCGATGGAGCACTCGCGCATGGACATATCAGGAACGTTTATTGTCAAGACGGATGCTATTCTTCACGAATAGTCAAGTGTACTTCCAATGCTCTTGCAATGTTTTCTGCGAGGATGCTGATGGTGAGGGCGTTCTGCCTTGTGCGTATATGACTCCAGTTGGCAATCTTTGGAATCCGGGAGCCCCTTATTCTTCTGACGCTGCTGGTTGGCAATTTGGATCATTACACCTGAGTCGACAACTGCATATCCCTGTTGAATACGCTCCTCGCGAAGATGAAAGTATTGTCTGCTCTTACAGAGCTCGAAATCTATCGTTCCCCCAGGACGTCCTCAACGCTCTCAGAGGGATACAGAATATCCTTCAGGAGTCCGTGGATACAAATTTCTGGTATGGAATGCCAGAAAGGTGTTTGGACAAGGTACTATTGTGGACGCTGACAGGCCCTCCTGAGCGGCTGCTCAAATCTACGGGTGAGTCTGAGCAAGGAAAGCTCCTTTCTCCAAGTTGGTCCTGGGCAAGATGGAATAGCAGAATGGAAATTGGCTCCTATTTCGCCGATGCGGGCATTTATGGTGAGGCGCTCTAGTTCCTAATCAACCGAAAAGGGGAGGCAATATTGATGGAGACTGAAGATGTTGGCGGAATATCCGAATTCCCTCAGAATGGCAACCGCGACGTCCAGCCAACGCAAATTCCAAGAGAGACCCTCGAACTCAACGTCAGGCCAAGGTCCGAAATCGACGTCACTGGTGAGGACTGGGCAAATCCGGATTATCTCGCCTGAAGCAGCACACTGGCCAGCTTTTATTTGACAGGCAAGGTCGCTTCATTAGGCGAACATTGAAGGCAGTACCCAGATGGAGACAACCTGGAAATATCCAACACCGATGGGGTGTGGGTACCATCATGGTGGGCCGGAGAAGGGTGGCTTCTCACATCTTACAACTCTTGAGTTGCGAGTTCATGCTGATGTCAAGATCTGAGGATATTTCGCTGCCCTCGTACCCTTGACTTGAACACTTCGACAAGAATGCCTTCACGAAGAGACCGTGGTGTCTACTAAAACGTCATGGTAGTCAAGCGGGAAAAGGGCACCATGCGTAGTTAGCTGCAGGCCCAAACCCGATGTTAGTCGAGCTGGAATTGACATATGAGGTGCTACGGAGTAGACTTCAAAGTTGCTGCTTTAATGCCAATGGGCTATATCTTAAAAGAGGCATGATTATGCTTTCTGCTTCTCACGGCCCAACAGTCTGCGCTCCGTTTCTCTTCTGTTTGCTTGATCCTTGACTTGACAACCATTGAGCTTTGCTACGAGACCGAAGAACCATGGCAGTCCTTCTCTTGCCGCTACTGATTCTCTACTTCTTTCTCAACCCTGTGCTGGCAGCCTCGCTCCGGATCTCGGTTCTGCCATCCAATATTCTTCCCAATCCCAACATTCTGCCAGCCTCGACCCATGCTGTTTTGACTTCAGGCTCTGGACAACCCATTAAGGCTGTTCTGCGGAAGGGCAACTACTTCGAATTCCCGGAAATCTCAACTGTGGGATCGCATCTCCTCGACATCTACAGTCACGATTATGTCTTCGCACCCTACCGAATCGATATCTCCCCGTCCTCCTCCGACTCTGCCGGGACTGTCATTGCAGGAACCTGGGAAACATACCGTGGAACACGATGGGATGATCGAGGGGTGGCTCTCGTAGCCACCCCTACAGACCAGTTGGACATGTCGGCCAAGATTCTGTCGAGGAAGAACTTCTATGAGCAGCGCCAGGGCTTCAACCCCTTGAGTCTCCTGAAGAATCCTATGATCCTCATGGCGGTCGTGGCTCTTGCATTTACATTTGGGATGCCGAAGTTGTTGGAGAACATGGATCCCGAAATGCGCGCCGAGTACGAAGAAATGCAGAAAAAGAGCCCGATGGGCGGTCTCACGCGTGCCATGCAAGGTGGAGGCGCTGGCTCTACCGCCGAGAACTTTGATCTAGCGGGCTACCTGGCGGGAACTGGCAAAAGTACCGGGAGCGATCGAAGCCAGGACAGCATCCGTGAAAGGAAGCGATAGACCACCCTTTGATAGCCACTTCAGGTTTCCAACCTTCGTCGAAATGTCATTGTGGGGTTCCTTGTACATGAAAAATAAATACGGTCTCAGGATCACCAGGATAATTTCGCAGGCTGTGGAAATGCAAACCCCAGATGCCGTGGCCAGTCTTCAATCCAGCTTCCCAGGGCAATAACTCTATGGGGATTAGTCGAATGATCAAAAGGACCAAGAGAGACCAAGGCTGTGAAGGATTCGTTAGTGGGCCTCCCATCGAAAGCGCACTTTGACCGCCAAAACAGCGATCAGGGAGCGTTTCCAGCGTATTTCGGCTCGATCCTGTTATTGATCCGGTCAGCAGCGGGATATCGCCATAGGCTATCATGAATCTCGCTTCCGCACTTCTCCATAACCCCAATACGACCCCGCCCTAACCGATCTTGACTGGCAACCTACCCACGGCAGAACCGCATGTATTGGATACCAGAAGCAGACATACTGCTTTCGAACAGTAATACCACGCTTCGACGCAGGCAGTTCGACGGTGCCCGGTCAAATCAGCCTAATCAATGCATCAGCGCGTAACCCCGCTGACGGCGAGACGCGTGGCAGGGACACTGGATGTATACCATTCGCTAAGTTGCGAGGCATGATTGGGAACCTGCTTAACGATCGGCAGGTCATAAGGATGATCCAGCAAGAGAAAACGAAATGCACTATCAACCTTCAATGGGATGGCTTGTATTCTACGGTTGAGGTTCCTTGTATCATCCAGTCCTAAATATCCGCCTCGTGTCTGTTTTTGACCACCATATAAGGCTTCCCACTTTTCGTATTCAGCCGTTGGAGTCCCGGCGCCGACGAGGTGTAGGGCAGTCTTGCATTTTTGGCAGCGTCCAGCAAATAGGGCCAGCTGTTATACGATGGGAGTTTTCTACTTGGGGGGCCCAGCTACTCTGACACCAGGGAACCTTGTACTATGTTGCACTACCACCGCGAGTTGTCAGACATCGTTCGCTTGATTCGGCCGACACATGGGACATACAACTTGGACAAGGACTGTTGGCGTACGGCCTAAGATAAGTATTAGGTTGTCCCGCTACTCTCTGCCGTTGCATTTTGTTCTTGCATTCCTCCATTAGCCCTCGGTTCTCCTCACCCTTCGGTACTTCCCCGATTCAGTGATCGACCCTAATCAAACTCTCCCTGCGGAGCTTCGGCCGAACCTCAAGTGCTACAGTCCCAAGACGTCGGGCGAGTTGCAGAAGCTCTCCTGTTAGCTCCTGTAACAGCGCACCCATTCCTCGCTGCCGCCTGAAGGCACTGGCAATAGCCAAAGTCAACACCATGGAGGCCAAGCTGAAATCAATGTTGGAGTCTGCTGTCAAGGACAAAAAAGTACCGGGTATTGGATGTTTCATCATCGACTCCAAAGGCAACTTCTTGCTCAAGGAGACCTTTGGAACTACTCATCTCCAAGATCCCAATGCCGCCCCATACGACGCCGACACTACAATGGCAATTTTCTCATGCACTAAACTTATTACCACGATCGCCGCCCTGCAACTGGTCGAACAAGGCAAGGTCTCCCTCTCGGACCCCGTGGAGAAATACGTACCTCGAATCTCCAATATCAAGGTACTCGAATCTGTCAAGACGGGTGCAGAGGCCAAACCAGAGCCTGTCTTGCGCTCACCAGCATCAAAACCCACCATTCTTCAACTCATGACGCACACGGCTGGGTTTACATACGATTTTTTTGAGCACGGAACCCTCGCATACCGAATGGCCACAGGTCGTGCTCCGATGCAATATCACACGGTTGGTGGCTGGGAAGATTTTGAGACTCCCTTGCTAGCCGACCCAGGCACCAAATATATCTACGGCGTCAACTGCGACTGGCTTGGCTTCGTCATTCAGGAGGTCTCTGGCCAATCCCTCCCCGACTACATCACTGAACACGTCTGCAAGCCACTAGGCATGAACGACACAGGCGGTAAGCTGCCAGTAGGGAAGAAAAACACTTTCCTTGTTCATTTCGACACGCCCGACGGTGCAGAACCTGTAGGGAACCCGAACATGAAGCATAATGAATCCCCCACCGTCTGGGGCGGCGGAGGCTTCATCTACTCGACAATGAACGACTACGCGAAGTTACTCGCGACGTTACTCAACAACGGTACATCACCTATCACCGGCAACTCGATCCTGAAGCCCGAGACCGTCAAAGATCTCCTTTTCACGGACCTGCTCGGTCCAGAAGTGGACAAGTCCCTTCTCGGCGAAATCGGTGCAAGCATTCCGCAAGCCTCCCTCGAGGGTTCTTTCTTCCCGTCCTTGCCGGTCGAGAAACGGGGCTGGTCCGCCGCTTTGCTCCTCAACCACGACGATTTACCCTATGGCCGCAAATCCGGCTCCGGTGCATGGGCAGGCCTGGGCAATTTGTACTACTGGATCGATCCGAAGACTGGTATTGCCGGGATGATCTGCACGAACGTTCTGCCTTTTTTGAACCCCACAGTCATGAGGCTGTTTGATGAGTTGGAGCGTGTCGCCTATGGGCATGATGTGAGCGGCGATGAAGTCGATCCGGACAAGAGAAATTATAAGCCCAAGCTCTGAGCGGCTTGAAATTTTGGGTGAGTTTCATCGTCCGGAGTCATCGGTCCGGGAGTTGAGATAGCACCTTACTCTGGTTTTCTTTCTCTCCAGCATTTTTTTCCCTCCACGCACAGACTCAGAAAGGGCTGCGCCTTACGTACGTAGCTGCTATTGAGCTCCTGCCTGAACCGGAAATCGGAGGACTAACATGGTTCAACAAACGTGAATGGATCATGTTAGTCACATGACGTATGCGAATAACGATGGCAAAAGAGACACGGGCGAAAAGAACAGAAACTTGTTGATTTATTTTCCTGCCAAAAATGCAGGCCTTCTGAATGATTTCTGTGCTGGAAACTTGATGCTGATGCTGATGCTCAATGCTCTTCTCTTTTCTTCACGGGAAAACATGAGTATCTAGTAGCCTCCTGTCTACGGAATAGAATAGCATTCGTCCCACCACCCCCTGGATCTTCCTATCCCGCGTATGTCTTTGATGAGGCGATGAATAAACAAGTCAAGGAGTAAATGACTCGATGGCGGCGGTGTACTTCCTCCAACTGCCTTTCCAATATCCATAGCATCTGAATTACTATCGACCTGGACCACGGCGTCGCGTTGCATTGCTTTGCGCAGCGGAGTCGTCGTCCGCGCCAAATGACTTCGTGCACTTTGATTTCCGTGGCCTGCGTGTCCGTCCTGTCCGTCCTCCGTCGGCATCTTGGGCCTGACTGGCTAGCCGGGCAGAGAAGCGAGCTTCTGGACGAAATGGTGTCGTCACGCGGCCTGGTTGCAGGACGAGCGCGTGCAGGAGCTTTGAAAGTTCTGAGAGGGAGAGATCCTGCCTTAGCTTCGCACTGATGACGGAGGAGGCCCAGAAGGTCAGGGATGTGAGAAGGAAGTGCCACTTCGAGCACTTCCCCTTCCTGGGAAGAATCGATTATCGCCGTACAATACCAACTTCACGACTCGACGTTTAGCCGACTCTGGAACGTTTGCACTCGGACGCGTTTCATTGTTCAATGGTAATCATGCCCATGCATTGTGTCCAGCTAATAGCGCTATTATTCTCCTCCTTTTGGCTCCGTTGCTAAGAACGGTCACCCTGTCGGAGGACTCGAACGGTCGCACGGGATTCTCTCCATGAGCTTTTTGCTGCAGGGCTGGCTTGCTTCGACCTCCCGGCACCCCATCTGACCCGGCGTAGGGAGGTTGGTCACTGGAATAATCGCTACAGCAAACCTGCCTGTGCGATACGAAGAGACCGGCTGGCAAGGGGTGCCGTGAAACTTCCGTTGTATATGTCGCATGACTAGTATTTCCCAACACTTATCTTGAGACAGACTGGTTGATTGATACACAGAGGTACTATGGGTTAATCGTGGTATTCACTATGAATCGAGCTAGCGAACAAGGCAGTGTCCGTAAAATCTGAGAAGATCTCAGGGAACAATTCCTCAATCGACCCTTGGCCTTGCATGGTGAAAACATCTTCCGGCAGCGGATCACCAAGCATGTGCTCATCCATATAGCCGCGGGTGTCAGTTGGTTCGGCGCGCATCGATACAGTGGGCAAGTTGGGCGTCCCGGCAATCGGCGTTTTGGGTAGCGAGTCTTCGATGCGTTTCAGCACAGTCTCGCTTTGTGAGAGTGCCGTCTCTGCAAGATCCCATTGATGCTCCTCTTGGTATTTCCTCAGGCAGTCAACGAGTGTTCGGGCGCTTCCCATGCACTGTGTCCGGACATTCGAGTAACTTGTCTGAAGCGCGCACCGGAGAAGTAGTGTCACTGCAGAAGTGAAATGATGAGCATTGTAGGGCAACCAGAAGCCCATCAAGTCTTGCTTGTGTAATGAACAGACAAATCGAACAATATCCTCTGCAGCTGCCTGGCAGCCGAGCAGCCATGACGAGGCAGGATCGCTCTCTCGTTGGCTGATCTCGTGCCACGCTATGCGTCGGAGAAGCATGCGCACGGAGAGATACGAAAGCTGCAGGTTAACCAAGCCCGGCACTTGGGGCCGATTGTTGAAATCGTTCAAATTCAGCCAACTCGGACGGCTTTCCATCCAACGGTTGAGCTCAATTTCTGATCTCGAGGTTTGCTCAGCGGCAATGCTGTCGTTTCCTGACCGTATATGATAGATAAGTGGAAGGACATCTCCGACGATTTCCGTCAACCGACATAGATGGATGTAAACTTCGGCTGCGCGGACATGTTTAACAGAACCTCCTCTACCTTGAGTGAGCAGCTCAACCGTCGGAAGGGGAACATCATAATGGCCCTTCGAGATATAGGGTGGTGTCCCCTGAGCGAAATTGAACCACCTATCCTGTATGACCACTCCCCACCAAGCCTTCCATCGGATTTTCTTTTCAGTGTCACTTATCTTCCACTCGCTACAGTCGTGATTCAGGCCGATGGCATGCGACAGGGCGACAGCCCGAGCAACTTCTGCTACATTCTTTACCAGACACCGCGACGGTCGCCCGGAGATGTCGATGCAAGTTGATATGATGGTAGCCAAGTCGCCCTTTTGCATGTCGGCGATATTTGCCGCGACTGCCGTTTGCCAGGCAAAATCCTGATCAGGTCTGGCATAGCCCGCCAATGCAGGTGACGCATCCCAATAAAACAGCGCATAGGCTATTATGTTGATGAGGAATGTCTGGGGTAGCTGACTTCTGTCCTTGAGGCGCGACATGACACATTCTTCCTCGGTCACTGGATAACAGGGGTGAAAATGTTCGTAATAGTTGGCTAACAATTTATCCAGAAAAGGGTCGACTTGTTCAAGCAATTCACTCGGCATATTCCTGGTGCAATTACAGTCTGCCGGGCTGGGTCTCCTGGGGGGAATAGGTACATGATAGATTGCCTTCTGCGACTCCCGTCTCCCAAGGCTCGGCTGGATAGGAACATGACCCGGGATGCCATTTGACTGGGGCAGATATTGGTCCAGAACTTGGGTGTCGCGTGCGATGACCGGGCCGACGATATGAGAAAAGCCTTCCATAGACTTATCGCCGGCAATCAGAGAACGATGGACGAAGCCAACCTTGGGAGTGACACGGTCATCCTTCTTGGCTGTGGCAGAAGAGCAAGGCACACCGTGCATACGACACAGTAAGCATGCCTGTCCGGGGATTTCAATGGTGCATCGAGACCGACGTTTGTGACAACGGGCACAAGCCGGATATTTGTGGGAGCGATAGGGACGGGCGGTTTTCATGGTGAAGGACCGATTGCTGGTGTTGTCCGGTGGGATAGCCTCAGCCAGTAGCAGGATTGATGTTGACGAGGTGCTAGGGGCAGCAGGACTCGTCGTGGGAGAAGGGGAGGCGGACTCGGTCGGCGTCAGCGTTGCTGTTGTGCCTGAAGTGGCTGAAGATGGAGGTTCACTAGATCGAGGCGAAGCAGCGACCCACGATGCGGGCCGGTCACGTGTGTCACGTGCACATCTGTCTGAGTCGTCGACACGTGACTCGGCCTTGCGCTTGCTTCCTCCACCGCCGCCGAGACCGATGGAGGAGCAGCCAGAGCTGCTCCTAGACTTGATCTGGGCCATGGTGCTGACTGACGACCGGGGCTAGTCCTTTGGGCTGTTATTCTTGGGAGGCAGAGGATATTCGTCTGCATCACTCATGGCAGTGGGCGCCGTCATATATCAAGGGAAGGGTGCTCCTCCATCTCCCCGGGGCTTCGCTACTCAACAAGGCTATCCTGTCATGCGGGAAACTCGTTCAGGTCCAAGCCCCCCCTCTTAATTGATCCCCCCCCTCCTTATTAGTGGCCAATGCTACTCTGTCATTATGAAATCGTTCATCCTGTACCGCGGTCCTCGCCGCGGGCGACCTCTCACCGACCAGAACACTTATCAGACCTTTTCACACCGTTCCTTCAGCTCCGCAAAGCCTACACAAACGCTCAAATGAGCGGCAAAGTTTCACGATGATGAGGTAGGCTGCATCCAATAATGCCTTGATCTTCCCGAACCGCTCTTCCCGTCCAGGTATAGACCACGTTCTTGCCAGACCAGGAACGACTCGAGTTTCCCGACGGGAGACCCATGTCCCGGTGCTATATCAGTTCTCTGTAACCTGTTCGAAGTTTCTTGGTCGAGAGAGGTGTGTATGACTCCGAGTCCCATCATATCAACGGAAACTGGTCAGCCCCATTTCTGCAATCTTTGTCAGTGTTTCGGGCGTTGAGAGATCAGCTGTGCCGCAGGAACAAACTTTATAGGAAACCATGGCTCCAATGATCGATGACGGCGTCCACTCATCCTCTAACAACCCCGTCCTGGCCAAATCCGGGGATAAACCCAACATCTACAACGATGTCAAGGAAGATGAACTCCAGGAAACGGCAAAAGCCTGCTTGGCCAACTATGGCACCAAGTTCGAAAAGGACATCATCACCGGCAGTAGAGGATTATACGTCTACACTGCCAGCGGTCATCGAGTCATGGACTGGACGTCCGGCCAAATGTCCTGTCTGGTAGGGCATGGACACCCAGAGATCGTGTCGACCATCCATGACCACGCTGCCAATTTGGATCATCTATTCTCTGGCATGCTCTCGCCGCCGGTCATCAACCTGGCCCAACGGCTCACGTCAGCTCTGCCAAAGGGGTTAGATAAAGCCTTCTTCCTCTCCACCGGCGGTGAGTCCAACGAGGCTGCTATCAAGATGGCTAAAGTCTATACCGGCAAGTTTGAAATCGTCGGCCTTGGAGCGAGTTGGCACGGTGTCACTGCGCAAGCACTGGGCACTCAATACCATTTTGGGCGCAAAGGCCAAGGGCCCTTGATGCCTGGGATGCATATGCTTCCTCCTCCTAATGCCTATCGCTCCATTTTCCGCAACCCCGACGGCTCGTATGATTGGGAAACCGAGCTCAACTACGGATGGGATTTGATCGACCGGGCCTCTTGTGGCTCCCTGGCCGCATGTATCGTCGAATGCATCCAGTCCTCAGCAGGCATGCATGTACTCCCAACAGGATACCTGAAGGCGCTGAAGAAGCACTGCGAGAGGCGCGGCATGTTGCTCATCGTGGACGAGGCTCAAACGGGTGTGGGCCGCTGTGGTGACCTGTTCGCCATCGACCACGAAGGCGTCGTCCCGGACATCCTGACGCTCAGCAAGACACTGGGTAACGGGCTCCCTCTGAGCGCTGTGGTCACGAGCGTTGAGATCGAGCGCGTGTGCACCGAGCGCGATTACTGCTTCTACACCACACACGTGAACGACCCGCTCCCTGCTGCCGTGGGCGACAAAGTCCTCGAGATCGTCCTGCGCGACAATCTTGTCGACAACTCCCGCGCCATGGGCCTCCACCTCCAAGCCGGGTTGCAGCGACTCAAGTCTCGCTACGGATGCATAGGCGACGTGCGCGGACGCGGGCTAATGGCCGGTGTCGAGATCGTGGGCGATCGCGAGACCAAAACCCCCTCGATCGAGCTGGCAAGAAACATTTCGCACAAGATGTACGAGCTGGGCCTGTGGGCGAACCTGAGCAGCCACTCGAGCTTTGGGGGTGTGTTCAGGATCGCGCCGCCCATTGTCATCACGAAAGAACAGCTTGATCACGGCCTCGACGTCATGGAGAACGCCTTCCAGACCACCGAGGGGACCATGCCGCTGTACTAAGAATGACCGATGATAGCGAGTTTAGAAAGGTAAAAAAGGGTATCTAAACCAGCCCCGCTCTCTCTCATAGCTTGCTACGGTTGCCCCCCATTATATCGGTAACGTTTGGTATTCGGCTGCGTGCATCAGGTATTGAAAACCCAGAGCCCAGAGTGGGAACAGAACCCCGAGCCAAGCCAAACGCTAATATGTAAATTGTGTGATGAGATAGATGCTTTAGATAGAACAAGGATGTGCATACATAGGATAGACCACTAGGAAGAACCCAGGAATGCAACAGCCAACCAAACTCAAGAGAGAAAGCAAGGTATTTCCCTATAACCCGATAATGCGTCAAAAATCAAGGTCCAAAATGAAGCCAGACAGATGAATTGGGATTGGGATTGGAATTGGAATTGAAAGCACGTAATAATAATAATATCTCCGGATTCCTTCCCTTCCCAATTTCGCATGTATGTACGAGGTATGTATCCTTGTTACCGTACGGAGTACCTGTCCATCCCAACTCACACCGTCTTTCTTTCGCAGCGGTGTATGTATGCATGCGTGAATGTATGCACCTCTTGCTGTACGCTTTGCCCGATGTGCTTGCTTGCTTGTTGGTTTGTCTGCTTTGGTAGAGGCGCGGAGGGGGAGACAAGACAGGGCATTTCCTTTCGATGGACAAGTCTCGTGGGACTTCCCGACTGCCTCTTTCGGTGCCGTCGTCTTGCGGATGTATGTAGCTACCCTCGCCACTCGCTACTCGGACGAGGATCTCGGGGGATCCGGGCCCTCCTGATGACGCCGACCGACCAACAAGGCTGAAGCAGCACAGCACAGGCCAGCGGGCCAGGCGTCCAGGCTTCTGATCCATCCACATCCATGACAGACCCAACCTTATTCCCGCCCACCATGCCACACCGCACGACGCCAATAAACACCCTTCATAGGTTCAAGAAATATGAAATGGAGAAGGGAGGAGCGAGGGAGAAGGAGGCACGGCCAAGACTCCCTTCATATGACTAATCCCGATCCCGACCCGAAAAGGGTTTCCCCTGGTCCCTTTGTTTCTCTCTCGTCAGGCTGCGTCAGTGGGGAGTAGGTGGATGGGCGCGGTTCGCGTGTGTGCGTTGGAGATGAACCCCAATCCTGGCCATGGAGTGTTTGTGTGTTCTGTGTGTGTTTGTTTCTCTTTCGAGTGCCTGTATTCATCTGGTGTACTATTATTGCGCAAAAAATGTGTTTCTTTGGCCCGCCAATCTTCCCTCGGTATTTTCCCGCTGAGCCGCCATTGTCAACGGACGAAGACTCCACAGGCCACCATCCCGTTTCGGACTGCTCTTTTGTAAAACCTCCAATATGGCATGCATGCCTCGTTAGGCAAGAAAGTCCAACTTATCCCTGTGACAAATGACGAATTGGCTAACCGTACTCGTACGAAGTATCATGAAAGAGAGGGAACCCGCGTTGCTCCACACAAATCAAGAGCCGTCAAACTTCTGAGTCAGCCTCGTCAGCCCCCTCGCGCGCCAATAGCAGGCGGGAAGACCTCTTCGGATTCAAGAATCCCCGTTCAAACGCACTCGCCTAGAGTTCCCCGGCTGAGGAAATTGGTAGAGACTGAACGGGCTTCGGGGACCAGAAGGATTTCTCGGGCTTCTGGGAGATCGCAAAAGCTGTTTGGTCGCATTCGCAAAAGCATCAAGGTGAGAAGGGTCCCGTCGGTTGAGGCGTGTAGCCCCCTTTCCTGAGAAGGAACTTGAGGGGATTTTTCTGCTCCAGGGGGTCATGTGGGGTTCTATTTTGCCTCCTGAAAGGGCTGGGAATGCACCTTCAGGCACCCTTTGTGGTCGTCGAGGCCAAACCATGTCGTGGATAAATTGATTCAAGCGCAGAGGCCGTCAGGCGTGCAAGAAGAGGTGACAAATACACTGCATCAGGGCTCCTCTTGGCATATTTGGACATCTGTGAAAGAAATTTGTGACTGATCTTCGACTTGCGTGGAACGAGGTCTTGTGTTTGTCCTCTGGGGGTCAGCTGCCACAAGGCTGCCACTGGTTCCTGGTCGATTAATCATCAAGAAGTTTAACCCACCCGCTATCATCCTTGCGATCTCTCTGTTGGCCTGTTGGCAAACTTTTCTGGCCACAAATGGTCATTCCAGCAGCCAAGACGGCACCTCAGACGAGGGAATAGCATGATAATAACATGATCAAATTGCTCGACATTGCTGTCCGAGTAAAGACCACATCGGCGAGGAGCTTGGACCCTACCATCCAGGGCGTCTGATACACCACCAAAGTCACTGGAGCAACTCAGGACTCCGGACTGGAAGAATCGATTGCCATACAGCTCTTCGTCGATCGGGAGTGAAACTTGAGCTTCAAGGTTCCCAGAAGGGTTGTCGAAATGATTGCGTTTTATTAGCCAGTCAAGAGTCTAACGAGAATGATCAGTGAGTGTCGCTTGCCAAGGTCATGCGACGAAATAAGGTTGCATTGAAGAAGGGATGTGCTTTGGGGGTCTCTGACAGTCCCAAGAGGACTGATATGGCTTTCAATAGGAAATAGTTCTAGTCGACTTCACGATCCTGGTGATTGCAGCTGCGTCGTTGAGAGGTGATGGTGGAGTACAGCTCTCGGGTATGCGCAAGAATCCTCCTTCTCACAAACTTCCGTCAGCCTCCGTTTCACAGTTGGGATGGGGTATATCAAGAGTACCGACCGGTTGAGCCAATGTAGCATCCTCCGGACATACCACGAATGGCAGATCAGTATGAATAATAGTATTGTAGACTTGGTACTTGGCCAAATGCGTCCAGAACAACTTGTTGGCGACTGCTTGCCATTCTCTGTAAGGTTCGAGGACTTAAACAACTGCATCGTTGTCGTGCACTCCAAGACCGACTGCCATCCTTGCTGCAACCCTTAGAGTCCGTGAAGCCAATCGTAGGTCTCTGAGAAACTGACATTCGAACAGCGCCATGCCATGTCAGCAAGAGAATCGACTACATGTTGACTTGTGCTTGACTCCCTGTAACTTGCAACAAGAGACAACAATTCCATGTTTTTGATGGTGGGCAATCGAGCAGTTATTGCCCCTTCAACATCTTCCGTGCCCACTTCCGTCCCACAAGGCACTATTACCTTCGCAATGGCAACGTCATTCTCCTCCGCTCATGGAGTTTGAATAAATGTATCTCGGGGGCCCTCGGGCGCAGCCGATGTCTCTTTTAAGAGTTGAGTTAGTCGCAACAGCAAGCTATCAAGATCAACAGGAGGGAAGGAGATGCCAATTTCCCAACTTGTATACTGTGACTGCTGTCATGAGCTTGTAACGAGAGATGGTGAAAAGAGGGTCTTTCCTCTGCAAGGGGATTTTCTTCGAACACTGATGGATCCCTCCTCCTGTAAGCGCCAGGAAGAACAGTGAGGCCAGGCCATGTCTGCTTTTGCTGATCAGGGATGACATATGGAACGCAGCATAAGGCTGCCAGCGAATTTGTGACACGGGAATCAGTGTGAAACCGATGTCCCACACGCTGAGTCGTTGAGAAAGGTGGGCATTTTCATTAATCTACCCTCCAATCCTCGCGTCCAGAAACCATCAGTTAGCACTCTCCATGCTCGTTCATCGATGCTTTAACCCACCAAGTAAGCGCCTAACTTCTACGCCTTGGGCAGCCACGACATCGCGTAGTCGAGCTTTCGGAGGAGCTGCCATGTCAACCATCTTGGTGTACTGCAGATAATACAAGGGTATCTTTGGGTCCCTCCATTTGGTGACGAGTGGAGAGCGGTCTGCCTGCTGTCTTGAGGCCTAGCATTGCTGTCACTGCTCACATCCCGACGACGCAACAAGAATGCGATGTCAACGGTCACTCTTAGAAGGTTGTTTCCCGATATCATGGATCATGATGCGCGATGTCTCGGGATTTTCCCGGCATCCGAAAGAACGACTCTTGCAAGTGTCTCGGTTGCTTGGGCATCTATCTCATTGGCCTTCGACTCACTCGTCCTGGCTCTTATTACGCTGTAAAGGCGCATTTGACGACTCTGGAGACTTCTGAAATCCTAAGTACGGTAACTGTTCATGTCCTTTGGAACCGTCGAGCCGAAATGAAAAAAAAAAAAAGGTAGTGAGCATGTCGTTTACCTTTGGAAACAGCGGCCACTGTCGTCGGCGGTGAGCTGAGCATCCATCAGGTAGATTGGAGATGGCGTGTGATTTAGCATGTCAAATTGTCACATATGGTTCAATTCGGCTCGCAATCTAAGAAATTCGCCTATGCTATGATTCAGCGCCTCACTTACCCAGTATCATTCCAATTGGCAATTTTGAAATGTATTTCTCTTCTTCAGCATTGGGCTGCTTCCCTGCGTTGCATAACTCGTATTTTCATTCAATCATGGGTACACCCGGCTTCTGAGGGGGAGCTCCTCGCTCACAGTGGTGATACTCGGGACTCCAGCTATCACTCTTTCTTATTCCACTTGCACGGGCATCGACTGTTCAAAAGTCTCCACCACCGTCAAAATCACCACCACCGCCGTCCGCTCCATCGTCGTAACCCTGCTGATAGGCATCCTGCTCCGAATCGTTGAAGGCATCAGCTAGCAGTGCACCGCCAAGGAGACCACCACCTAGACCTAGTGCTGCCGCGCCACCTGCGCCGAGACCACCAGATCGTTTGGGTGGTGCTTGTGCATATCCTCCATAGCCGCCGTATCCTGGCCCTCCGCCGTAACCTGGACCAGGTGGGTATCCGCCATAACCCTGTGGTGGCCCATAGCCGCCATATCCAGGTCCAGGAGGACCATAACCTGGCCCCCCAAAACCTGGACCCGGAGGGCCGGGTGGGTAGCCTTGG
Source organism: Cladophialophora bantiana CBS 173.52 (assembly GCF_000835475.1). Taxonomy (NCBI): domain Eukaryota; kingdom Fungi; phylum Ascomycota; class Eurotiomycetes; order Chaetothyriales; family Herpotrichiellaceae; genus Cladophialophora; species Cladophialophora bantiana. The sequence goes on from NW_015971583.1 coordinate 501,223, forward strand.
TTATAGCCTGCTGGTTGGGGAGGGTAGCCAGCACCCGGGCGTGCTTGTTGCGGATATGGCGAGGAGCTGCCGCTCGACTTTCCCAGCAACTTCCCCAAGAAGCCCTTAGATTTGCCAGAACTGTCCGGTCGTGGAGGGAGCTGGTTCGAGGGAGATGAGGGAGCGCCGGGGTAACCGCCTTGAATGCCAGGAGGATTAGGACCACTACTATTGCCTGAGTTGTAGTACGACTCGGCCGCACCGCGCGTGTTCTCTTCATTTTGAAGACGTCGAGCCATCTCCTCGTCCGTCTCCTGAGAGGTTCTGTTGTATGGGTTGTTTGATTCTAACGGGCGCTTGGCGTCGGAAACTTGAGGCGCGTTGTGACCAGAGTAGGACGGAGGAGGCCCTCCAGGCGGGGCATCTGCATCTGCGCCAGGGGCCGGCGCGGTAGGCTTCTCCCACGTCGATTCTTTGGTGTGGAGGTTGACATAGAACCTGAAGGAGACAGACAATGTTAGTGAGATTCATGGATGGATAAACGATGAGACGCTCGGCAGATCGATCAAAGGTTGCGAACTTTCATACCATTCTTTGTATTGATCATTCCAGACAGCCTTCCAGCCTTCCGGGACCTTCGGTGGAGGTGGCCCGGAAGGCGGCGCGAAATCTGACATTGGCAGGGAGATGGTACCGGACAACAAAGAAAATCACAGCTTGAAAGGAGGAATACGAGGAAGATAGAGAAGGACCAGGAATATGAAGGCGTTGTTGATATACGTGGGCGGCAAATGGAGGGCGCGGATGAGGGAATAACGATGAGGGGCACAGTTTTGGGGTTTGGTTGGCTGGCACGGGCGGGACGATGTTGGTGATATTGAGGCGCAGTCAGTCATCGACCAACAGACTGAGCAACATTCCCCGAGATTGAAACACCGTCACCAGCCTCTCGTGACAAATCATGTTGGAGCTGTGAAGACACCTAGAACAACAGCTTTTCTTTGACTGGGCTTTGGGCCTGGTATTTGGAAAGTCGTCTACGCGGAAGTCCCAGATATCATGGTGCTGGACCACCAGCTCCGAACATCTAGCCACCCAATATGCCATAACCATCAGATAGATGATCGCTTTCCCATATACCGTACGAGTCGCATAGCCCTGGGCTTTCACTCCCGCTATACAAGGCTCACACATCGGAAGAAGGGTCCCAGTGTCTTGCGGAAAGCTGCAGGACACGGCGAGCCCAGGCGACCAGGTCCTGGCCAGTTTGCTGGTCAAATTGATTCCTTTCAGCTCCCAAATATCAACATCAATCATCATTTCATCTGGCTGTTATGAGCCGCCGAGCTTCCTGCTCGCCCACACCCAGCGCCGTGACCAGATAGTCAATACTCGCCTTTTCCGCCATGCGTCTGCGGGCTTCGGTGAATTTCTCAAAGCAATCCTCCTTGACTTTAGCCCGCTTTTGTGCATCGATGGTCTTCACAGTTAGTTTGAACACCCCACTGACAGGACGATGATCGCTCGTTCGCACCTCATGGCGGCGGTATTCGAGCTGCTCTATCCGTCCGGGACCTCGATAGAGTAACCGGTCACACCATGCAGGAGCGCGCTTCTTCTCTGAGGTGTCGTACTCATCTGTTCCGACGTCATATTTATATGTTGGAGGAAAAGTAATGGGTAACTCGACGAACTGGGCCAGACGGAATCCTGATACACGGCGGCGCGAAACCATAATCTGGTCTTGTTTGAGGAGTTTGTCTAATTCATTGCGTTTGATCATGTTGATGACTGCGTCTCGCGGGATGGCGTCAATGCGGTAATTCAAGTCCCCGTTGAGGATGCATATTTCGTGGTCAAGGATCTGAGTGCCGTCGCCGCCTCCGATATAAATCGAGCTGCGTACTTCTGGATCACGTTCAGGGTCTAGGGCTTCGGCCTCTAGAATGGTGGCTACGTCGTTGTTTCGATGTGAGGTGTGCGTCTGCCCAGCGGCCAAGTGACAATTGATGAAACATATGGAGCTGTCGTCCAATATGAAACGGGTAACGAGCGCACCTTTATTTCCATAGTGGCCTTTCAAGCCGAGTTTGACACTTGCAGCTTGCAAATTTCGGATATTCTGCCGCTCTCCTTGCCTGACAAACACACATTGAAATAGCCCGATCAAGCTAGAGAGTTGAAGTTCCGAGTATGCATAATGAGCATTGGTTGATCGGCTGATGACTTTGCTGAGATAGTCTCGCCATTCTCGGTAGACGCGGCTGTGGTGTTGTTCCGTCTTGACAGTATCTTTCTTCTTGCCGAATCCAAAAATACTCTTTGCGGTCACAGTACGATCTTCCAGATCAACAACTTCCTGGAACCCAAATATCAGAATCTCAGGTGGATCGTTCGAGTGAATTGCTTCGGTGATGAAATCTTCTCGCAGGTCGGCGGGCGTAGACGCACCGACATTCCAGGTCACAACGGCGGCTCGAACGTTGCGAAACACGCAATACTCGGCACTGCGCCGCTGCATCTCCATTTCAATCCAATCATCTTCGAGAGCTGCATCCCAGAGCCTTACAAAATTATCATGTCCGATCGTGACAACTTGCAACTGTTGAAGGGTCCAAACACTGCTGGGATCGAAGAGCAGTTGAGTGACGGGTCCATCGTGAGCCTTCCAATCCTTTTGGGTTTTCCAGGGCGAACTGGAGGTGTCATAGACGTAGACCATTCCCGTTTTGAACGCCGCCCACAATTTACCTCCAACAAACGCCAGGCTATTGATCTTGTAGTCGCTGGCTTTGATGTTTGCAACAGTGGAATAGTCCTTGGTCGAGTATATCGACACACGTCCATCAATGTGGCCGAAATATGCTCTTCCTTTGTCTTCGTTGGAGTGAGTTCCACAGGTAACGTCTCCATTTCCATGTTGGGACAGCGGCGGTGTCAAGGCAGTAAATGAGCTTTCATTGCCCGGTTTATATACTCGCAATTCCTTGCCTGAAGCGTACCAGAGTTTGCCGTCAATTGCCACTGAGAAAGTGTGTCCCTTTGGAACTTTGTGAGAAATATGACTATATTTCAGGTTGGGAACGCCTGTCTCGTCGGCCTTCCACACAAAAAGCTTCCCTTCATCATCGATTGTCCATAAGTCTCTCCTGTTCCGCAGTATGCGCACAATCTCTCGACGATTATGGGACGAATTGGTGGTTATGACTGTATGCGTTGCAATGTCGACCTCCATTAACTCGCCCGTATTCAGGCCCAGCCAGAGTCTGGTGCCCTCATTTGCAAGATCCACTGCAGGCTTGAACGCCACAGCCGTTACCTTCACGGTTTCGCCGTGGTTGATGCTCATGATTTGCTCGCCCGATGACATATCAAACACCCGAGTCACGTAGCCGGCTGTACACAGATATTGTCCACAGATTTCAGCAAGTCTTGAGTCAGACTTCGTGCTGATCTCCCACAGACTGCTTTTACAAAACGGAGGCCGCCGATTTGTATGAGTAGCGTCCGGATACTCAGATCGGGAGGTAGTAGGCTCTTCAACTGGTTCCTCTACGTCATCAGAGTCTTCGGCATTTACATTGGCAAATGCTCGCCTCGGGAAATCAACAGCAAATGTCTGTGACCTGTGCGTTGGCGTTGGCTGGTGAAGCACCCGCTCATCGACGCTTGTACGCTTCGGTGGCGGAGGGAAATGCTGTTCCACAGGCAGGGTGGGTGCCCGAGAGACTTGCTGAGCAGATGAAGGCTTCTTGGAACGGTCCGGGGTCACGACATGGCTTGGAGGTTGCACAGGCCGTGTCGTGTTCTTAGACTCATTGGACGGGCGCGGAGGAGGTTCAACGTTTCTTCGTGGAGGAAGACTAGGGTGTGGTTCTTCTACTATCTTTTCCACTACCGGTGACTGGGCACTAGAGAAGCCAAATAGACGAGCATCTCGTATGGGATTTACTCGTGGGGGCTGTGAAGGAGCGCCCGGAGGCGGTGGTGGAGGTGTGTGCCGGATAGTCTCTGAGACGTGGCGCTGTGTTGGTTTCCCGTTCGCTAAGCCCAGCTCACGAGGATCTCTAGTAGGCTTTTCTGAGACGGTATTGGCTCTAGATGGTAAATTCGAACCGCGGCTGGGCGGTCGGGGCTCAGGGGCCGTAAACCCCAATGTCCTGGGATCTTTTCTTTCTGGGGCCGACGGCGTGCTTGAGAATCCAAACATTCGCGCATCCTTTGACCGTGCAGGGAGCGCTTCAGGAGGAGGAACTTGGGACGAAACAGCTCTGATCGGGACTGGTGCGGGCCCAGAGGACTTGGTCGAGGATGAGGGAGGTACCGTCTCCGGACTTTGGGTTGGAGAGCTTTCATCGCTGCTCGGGGGTGTGCTGAAAGGTGATATTCGTGCTTCAAATGAAGGTCTTCGAGCCTCTGGGTTCAATACATTACCACCAGCCATAGCAATCACAGGTGGCTTAGCAGGAATCTTGGGCTTGTCTGCTCGATTGACTGGTGGTGGCCCGGCCTTCGGCTTTTCCTCTTGTGTTTCATTCCCAGGATGTATATTATTCAACGTCTTCGCCATATCCGATCGATCTGCGCTAGGGGCTCTAGGTGCTGGGGTTGAAGAGCGACTCGAGTGTTGGGAGATGAGTTCGCGCACCTTCCCAAAGGGCGTATTGTCCACCCGTTCAGGAGACCTTGACGAACTCCGCTCAAAGAATGTGCGCGGAGGTGATCGCGGCGAATCTATCTTGACCGAGGGAGTAAGCTGAGGAGACGACTGCAAGAGCATGGACATGGGCCGTCTGTGGCCAAGTTTCGGCGGTGAATCGGTGCCCTTGACGGGAGTTTGTGGCCCTGCATAGTTGGGATGTTGTCCCCCTCCTCCAACACCCGCCCATGGCGATGTCGGTCTTGGTAGGTCAAAGGAGGCTCTTTGGGGTGGCACGGGACTGGGCCTGTCGATCGGCTTCAATGCTTGCGGAGAAGCAGGTATACTTCCGCGGTTGTCAGGCTGCGGCTGGTTGACTTTGAGACCCTCGAAGTGAGATCTTAGGGACGAGACAGGTTTAATCGAGGCGGCATCTGTTCCTTGCTCCATATTCTCGGCCGAAGTCATTGCTGGTGGTACATTCTTCAAAGTTCGAGTGCGCAGGTAGACGATTGGAGATCAGGGTCCTCTTGAATTTCACTTGTCACCCAGGCGGTGACATCCTGGGACTTCGGCGGACTTGGGCTTAGACCGTTATTGCCTCTAGGATCGGACAGGGAGATGGACTGCGGTAGGACTCGTAAGTCGAAGGTACCGATTAGTTAGTCGCCAGCTCAGAGGTAAGATGGTAAGACGCTCGCAGGTAGGATGCGGGAGGAAAAGGGCTGGGAATGTGCTGGACGAATCTAGTTGGAAGTTCTATTGAGATGCAACAGTATAGATGGTTGATGGCTGTCAATAAGATGGATGGAACGAGCGAAAGAATAGTTTCCCAACCATGAGGCTGCCGTGTCAGAATGAGAGTGGGTGTTTGTCGCAGTTGTCGATTTCTTGGATTTCGATGTTGATGTCTACGTAGGCCTGCCACTCACCCGCATCAGCCCAAGCCACTATTGATAATGCGCCTACTGGTGGTGGCCGCGATGTGCCCCAACACGCCCCAGTGCGGCCCTGACAACGCGAGTTCGCAGCTGTCCGCCGAGCCTCCCAAGCCTTCGTTCCTGCACCATCCGCCCCTCCAACGGCAGCCGAGCCACCGAGCTACTCTGAAGAGGCGTCACGTGCAACGCGGACAAAACCTGTGGTCACCGCTGGCCAACGTCAGTTGCCCGCTGAATGAACAGCACTGAGAAATGAGCGCATTGGCCTTGTCGCATCTGCACGGCGGTCGCCTTAGTGATTTTAATCATTGACTGGACCCATCCACGGTACCTTTCTCTGAGAAGTCTCTGGGCTCGAGCAGTAGATGCCACGCGAGAAGAAACTTCTGGTATGGTAGGCTTGACAAGATAAACATCACAAGACGACTGTCTAGAAAAACCTCTCGGCCCAACAAGCATTACATGCCTTGGAAATCCCTTGCTACGGAGCCGCTCTCCGACAAATGATTACTTCACTGACTTCAAAGGCGAGAGGCTACGGCAGGGGGACTCCCTTGGACTTCGTTCGGCATCACAAATACATGATGTCATGATGAAAACATCATCGTGTTAACTAATGCCCAGATTCTGGCTGTGATGAATGTATGGATATAACCAAACCAACTGCGCCCTTCTGAGCCTCCTCTTGCTCCTACCAAAATCTCACTGACAATATTGGACCAACACTGATAACATTCCCACATCGTCGCCATGGCTCTCTCTCAAGCGGCTGCTGTAATTGAAAAGATCATTGGCCACACAGGCGATGCTGATACCGAACAGAACCTTAGCAACCCATCCAAAGATGCTGAAAGATATGCGGACCCTTCTGGTGAGAAGATGAAAGCGCTGGTGTGGAACGGCAAGAACAGCGTCAAAGTCGTCGAGACCTTCAAGCCCGCCAAGATTGAAGACACGGACGTTATTGTCAAAGTAACCGGGTCGACAGTCTGCGGCTCGGATCTTCACCTTTACCACGGTACGGTGGTTGAGCTTCAGAAAGGTGATATTCTGGGACACGAGTTCTGTGGTGTTGTGGACAGTATCGGCTCTAAAGTCAGCAAAGTTCAGCCTGGCGACCGTGTAGTGTGCAGCTTCCAAATCGCTTGTGGAAGTTGCATGTACTGCAAGCGCAAGTTGAGCAGCCAATGCGAGAAGACCAACGACAATAAGATCGAAAACGTCATGTACGGCGGTCGCACCGCGGGTATGCTAGGCTACTCGCACTTCACCGGTGGTTATGCTGGTGGCCAAGCCGAGTATGTCCGTGTTGCATATGGTGATGTCAACCTCCTGAAACTCCCCAACGACGTGCCAGATGAAAAAGGTCTCTACCTATCCGATGTCTTGAGTACGTCATGGAACGCCGTCGTGGACACGGGTGTCAAGGAAGGCGATGTCGTTGCCATCTGGGGTGCAGGCCCCATCGGCCAGATGTGCGCAGCCATGTCGTTTATGTGCGGCGCGAAGCGAGTAATCATAATTGATGGTGGTGTTGCTGCGTGGCGTCTGGACTTCGTGAAATCCAAACTGCCCAAAGTCGAAACGATCAACTTCACAGACCTTCCCAAGGGCGAAAACATCGATTCAACCTTGAAAAAGATGGAACACGGGGGCCCCGATGTCGCAATTGAATGTGCGGCGGGCGAGTATGCAAAAGGCTGGGCTCATTACTTTGAGCTGCTTCTGGGTGCTGAAACGGACACGGCAGAACTCGTCAACGAGATGATCATGAGTGTCAAGAATTTCGGCCGTTGCGGCATCACAGGCGTCTATGTTGGCTACACGAATCACTTCAACATCGGATCACTCATGGAACGCGGCATACGGTTAATCGGTAATGGCCAAGCACCTGTACATTTGTACTGGGAAGATCTGCTCAATAAGATACAAGACGGCAGTTTGGACGTCTTACAGATGGTCAGCCATCGAGTGTTGTTGGAGGAACTGGAGGAAGTATACAAAAGATATGACGCTCGTGAGAAGGGCCTCCAGAAGGTCTTTGTTCAGACAAAGTTCAGCTCTCCACCGAGTGAAGGATCCCCCCAGTTGACGAAGTTTGGCACTGCATAATGGCCCCACGGCACCAATGGTTGTAAGACCATCGCCGCAGCGATAGGGAACATGGCGTGGATCGACCCTCGGTTCAGATCAAAGCTCCTAGTTTGATGTACCCTTCGTCGCCCACTTGAACTGCAATCCTCTGATTCCTAGAATTTTTGTTTCGACATCCATAACCACAAAATTCGGAACAAGGATGTACAGCCTCATTGAAGCTTCAGCCTTAATTTAAAGACATACCGCTGCGGGGGAATAGGGATCGAGTCACTATGACATCTAGAATGGCAGCATTAGCGTCAATTCGCGATTATATGTGTGCTTACCAGCAAGAGGAGTAGACGCTAAAGATCAGCCTAGCGCCATACATATCCAGCTCGCCAGGTGCCTACTGGTTAGCAGATTAGTACTAGCCTAATTGGGCTAGGGCGAATTGGTTTAGTCCCATCTGCAGTCAACTTTGCTGAGTAATTTCTTGGCACAGATTTTCACGGCCTATTCAGCAACACACCACTCAGTTTATAGGTCAATTGTTATTCTATAGGCATTGGCATGCTACAGCCTACTCTGCGGTTTGTTTGTACACAGGTAGACGTTGTAGGCGGTGGCTGAGGCTGAAACCTACCGAGGGCGCCTATCTGGCTCGCCCGGCCTACCACCCACAACAATACCCCCTCAGAGTCTCCTAAGTACTCTAAAACTTAGGTTATCATAAGGGGCACTTGAGGAGACTATTAGAAGCTTATAATTATGCGTGATATAAGTCAAAAGGTTGGAAAAAGGTGGAAGCTTGGTGGTGCCGAGACTTTACTCAGCACAGTTGACTGCAGATGGGATAAGGACAGCCTGTGTCGCCGTCCCTTATTTAAACCCTCACCGTCACTCCAGGATGAATCAGAAATTAATCAATCTATTGACTCTTAGATTGGTTCAACAGCTCCCGGAGGAATCGGCAAGTTGCATTTTCTATACAGATATCTGTCTATACATTTCATGCTACTGTTTGTATCGTGGCCGGTGTCACATGCGACTCGGCAACAATCTTCTCATTCTTTTCAATGTCTCGGCTTCCCCTATATTCCGTCGGTGTTGTGCTCTCACTGGCCGGCGTCAGCCCGTCGATGAGATACAACTTGCCGTAGTCCTCTTCTCCGTCATCGGGTCTGACGGGGACAGGCGACAGGCTGGTGCAGATGAAATACACTAAGCCGGAGAAGACGACAACCAGGACATAATTCCACGAGTACATATTGAGAATGCCTCGGTTGTGGATCGGCACACCCATCGAGTACAGCATACCCGGGAAGAGCGGAGCGATGGCCACGAACCAAGCGACGAATGCGCGCCAGTTACAGCCAAAGTTGTACCAGTATATGCCGTGCGGTTTGAACAGGTGCGAAATGTTGATCCCGTATCCGCGGCGTACCCAGAAGTAGTCCATCATGATTACTCCTGTAGTGGCGCCGAGGAACAGCGTATAGGCACCCAAGAAAGCTAAAAAGGTAGTCGCCTTTGCTTGGATCTCCCAGGGGCAGATGGCGAACGATATCACGGCACAGATGAACTGTCCGCGGCGAATGTTGATGTACTTGGGAAACAATCCTGTCAAGTCGTTGGCTAGCGGCACCGAGTTACCCGTGACATTTGTCATGATGTTGAAGAAGATAAAGCAAGCTCCAGCAAAGAACTTTCCGGGCCGGTTTTCAAAGTTGTTGATCACCACCAATGGATTCCATTGTACTTCGCCATATACGACGGACGAGGCCACTGCCATAGTACAGCCAAGAAACTCAGTCAAGGTCACCAACACAGGCAAAGCAAACAGCTGTGTGGCCCATGCCGCCTTGTCGTTCTTCGAGTGACGTGAGATATCCATAATGTTGACCGCGAATGTGGCGTTGCCGGAAATCGCTGCATTGACGCATATACCGAACAGATAGCCTACAGACCATCCGTCAAGGGGCTTGCTCGGTGCCCTCCATACCGCAGGCCACCCTCGGGCGGCAGTGACGGACCATGTGAACATGGCCGTCCAAAACAGAGGTACCAGGATACTCTTGACAATGAATAGGTATCGCAATGTTTTGATGGGGAGATATAGGAACGGTAACGAGATCAACCAGAAGATCGAGAAGCACAGAATCTGTTGTGCTGTCACATTGGCCGAGGCTGGGATTGCGTTGACTTCCCAGTGAGCGAAAGATGGCCATATGGCAGTGGTGCAAGCTTGGACTGCTTGACCAGCGAGACTGACTTGGATGCCATAGTAGATGATACACGGTACACCTCTCACGATCATGGCCCATTTGGAGCCTAGCATGCCGAAAGATGCTCTGACCGTACCAGGGAAGTTCGTCCCCAGCTTGCTACCCAGGTATCCGGATGCAGCACAAGGGATAGAGACGATGATGTTGCCGATTAAGCAGGCGACAACACAAAGCCCTGGGTTCAGTCCAAGCGAGAAGGCTGAACTTGATACTTCCAGCTGCGCAGCGTTGAAGCCTTCGGCGATCCAGAACAATCCCATCTGGTACCATTCGTAAGTCCGATCTTTTCTTTTGATAGGGTCCATGTCCTCGTTGGTGTATTTGATTGCGTCAGGGTCATCAGCCCCAAATGAGCCTGGATGGGGTTTGAGCACGACATACTCGTCCCAAAAATGTTTGAACCCCATGGTTGTTATGCGAACACGACTCGTATGAGGGATTATGTGGTGAATCTGTCTTTTCCTCGAGGCTGGCTTCGGCGTTCTGCCATATGTGGATCTTGTGCTTTATATAGGATCTACATGAAGGGCTTCTATGAAGGAGTCTACGGGCAACTTATCTTCTTCGGCCAACACAGGCAAGGGCAAGGCCGGCGACAGTTGGTGGACCTTATCGCGAAAAAGTTGATAAGAGCCGCGTTATGATCACCGTCCACGCCGGAACACACTGGACATTGAGGGTTTCCAAAACTAATTTCTCACGCGTCAACGCTTTCGACTTGATAGAGGCGCACAACTCGGCACTTAGCAAGGCTGGGCAGATCTGTCCCTTACCTTCCTGAATGGGCAACTATCTTGACGGTTTGTTGTATGGAGTCCCACGTGCGAACCGAAATTCCATGCTGGAGCCGGATGGTCATGTCCGCGATAGCTGTGACTATCCAATAACACTACACCATCAGTGGAGGGCAAGTTACTTCACGTTTCTAACAACGAAAGATGGCTGCGGAGGTATGCGCACAGCTCACGGAGTATGGCCGATCAACCACCCCGGCAACCTTTAGGATCAGATATGAGCCCTCGCATGGGCCAATCACCATCAAGCCTGCCAGGTACCAAGCGTATGGGTTTGGAACTTGAATTGCACATTGATTCAGGGAATATCTAGTGGCCTTTATCGGCATTTCCGAAGACTGACGGTAAATCCAATGGCGCAAACCGAACCGTACATTGGCTGTGCGAAAAACAAAATTGATATCTCGGTATTCGGTGTCATTGGTGCGAGCGCCGGGGCTCTTCGTTCCCAAAAGTCGTCAAATCTGCAAGTCACAACCGCCAACATCATCAGGAAATCAAGCATTTTATTTTCAGCTCTGATACAGTATCCAAAATGGGTAGCTACGCTCCCCCGGCCCTGGAGTGCGATCTCTTGATAACGAACGGTATCATTGTAGGCCATCAAATGTCCTTACAAAATACCTCAATACTCATGGTGACTTACAGGTCTCTTCAAGTGACTTGATCTATCCACCGGCATCTGATATAGCCGTGAAGGATGGAAAGATTGTATGCATTGGCGCTCTTCAAGGGCTCTTCTCGGCACAGCGAGTTATCGACGCTGATGGAGCGTACGTAACACCGGGGGGTGTCGATACCCATGTCCACTTAGATCAGCATATCAATGGCGCTTTGGGCGACAACTTTGAGAATGGAACTAGGAGTGCCATCGCTGGTGGCACAACCACCGTGGTAGCGTTCGCTTTCCAGAAAAAGACTGACGAAAGCGTACTGCCCGTTGTCGAAGCCTACCACAAGAAGGTAAGTGTCAATTCTCTGTTCCTTACACATTGTGTTCTGATCTGGGGCCGAAAAAAAAGGCAGCAGGGCTCTCCTACTGCGACTATAGTTTCCACATGATACTGACGAACCCGACCAAATCCATTGTCGAGGAGGAGCTCCCCACTCTTGTGGAACAGGGCATAACCTCTGTAAAGCTATACATGACTTATGACCCTCTGAAGCTGCGTGATCGTCAAATTCTAGACGTCATGCTCGCAACTCGAGCCTTGGGCATGACCACTATGATGCATGCTGAGAACTCGGATATGATCGAGATGATCATCGAACAGCTCTACGAACAGAAGAAGGGCGATCCGTATTATCACGCCGTCTCGCGACCAAAAGTTGCCGAGGACGAAGCGACATATCGTGCCATCTCGCTCGCCCGACTAATGGACACACCCATCCTCCTAGTACACATCTCTTCCGCGATTGCCGCGCGACACATCCGTGATGCGCAGACGAAACTCCTTCCCATCCACGCTGAGACGTGTCCGCAGTACCTATACCTGCTCAAGGACCGCCTGCGTGGCGAGAACTTCGAAGGAGCAAAATTCGTGTGCAGCCCGCCCCTGAGAGACAGTCACGACGATCTCAATGCGCTGTGGGAGGGGATCGCCAATGGGACGTTCACGACAATCTCATCGGATCATTGCCCGTTCTCGTTCCAACATCCTCTGGGTAAACAGCTGGGGCTTAAGGATGGAGTTTCTCGATTCACAGATATCCCCAATGGTCTTCCGGGTGTGGAGACGCGCTGTCCGCTGGTTTTCAAGGGTGTTCAGGACGGCCGGATCAGTATCCAAAAGTACGTCGAAGTCACATCTACCAATCCCGCACGATTATACGGCTTAAGCACCAAGGGTACGTTGGCTGCTGGATATGACGCGGACATTACAATTTGGTATAACGATAGTAAACCTGGCTCGTCATTCAAGCCATTTGACTTGACAAACGAGATGCTGCATCATACGTGCGACTATACGCCATTCGAGGGCGTGCGGTTCGAGAACTGGCCGAGATACACTATTGTGAGAGGTGAGGTGGTCTGGGCTAGGGACGAGGGTGGTGTGGTCGGCGAAAAGAGCCGCGGGAGGTTTGTAAAGAGAGTGGAAAACAACCTGAGGCAGCCGAGGGGCAGGTTCGAGAATGAGTGGATTCCGCAGTACAAAGGAAGGATTCCGGAAAAGGCAATGGAGGTTAAAGGCCAAAAAGTGCTGGCAATGGAGAATAGCTCCTGAGAGTAGAGAATAGACTCTTTATCCCTCAAATATAACTCGCCGCTGGGACTGTGATTTGTCAAGATCACAACCCAACTAAAATCTCCTAGACCGAGCTCACTAAGCGTACAAGCATGGTCGGACCCCAGCACAGCTGCCATCTTTGCGAGAAAAGCGTTTCCCACCTCTTTTCCCAAAAATCATATTCCTGAAGGAAAATTACGTAGGGAAGATTGCTATAAAAAGAGGGGGGGAAATAGAAGACGGAGAGGATGTGCGTCAGAACGGCTGCTGGAGGCACATCACAATCGTTGAGACCTTCGGTAGCAATGACCGACCTTCTACTATGGGCAAGGCTGTGGGAAGGCAGTGGAGGTCTTCGATATAAGACGCGATTGGGGTAGCAATCAGTAGCATAATCCATCAAGTATCTAGCGAGCTTGGCCTCGGTAGTGATTTTCGCTGACAGCAATGCTATGCCATAAATCGTTAGTATGTTGACATTTAGCGAAACTAACGGTCGCTTAACTTGCTGTATCAGACCCTATGCGGACACATTTCCCAATCCACTCACACAATCGTCCTTCCCCCGCATCCTCTAAATAAAAATTCCAAAACAGTCCCAAAATAATAACGAAAAGGTAAAAATGACCGGTCCAGCCTCGGAAGAGGACATTCTCCTGGCAAGGCGTATAATATCCGCCGCTGCGCGCCACGACGTGCCGGCTCTCGAGATCCTTCTCAAACAAGGTTCCGCGAACGCACAGGATGCCACAGCGCCCGTCGCGTCGTCCCCGCTGCACGCCGCGATTGTGGCATCAGGTAAGGCCGAGGATGGTAAAGAGGCGGGCGACGATGCGGTCAGGACGGTGGAGCTGTTGCTCGAGAACGGCGCGATCTGGAACGATTTGAACGGCAAGGATGAGACGCCCGGGTGCATTGCGTTGCGGCTAGGACAGAAGAAGATCTACGACATGATGGTTGATGCCGGTGTGCGTGCCGAACTTCTCTTCTCAAAGATGGAGACCCTTGGGCTAGATGAAGATGAGGATGAGGACGGCGGTGACGACAACGACGAAGAAAATGACGACCACGAAACAGGTGACAAACAGCCGGCACCCAAGAGACGGAAGCTTTCCAACGAAGTCCAAGGGATGCAGCCGGTGTTCGAAGAGAAAGCCCTCGACGACGTCTCGCTAGACAATCGAGCATACTTGAAGAGTCGACTGCGGTACAAGCCCGGAATACTGCTCGACGAAAGCGACAACGCCGTGATGATGGACTGGGAGACGCAGATAATGCAACGGCACGCCGAAACCCTGATACCCAAGGCCGGCCTCAAGGTGATGAACGTGGGCCACGGCATGGGGATAGTCGACACGGCGATCCAGACACACGACCCCGCCGAACACCACATCGTCGAAGCGCATCCGCAAGTGCTCCAGCGACTGCGCCACCAAGGCTGGTACGACAAACCCAACGTCACCATCCACGAAGGGAGATGGCAGGACGTCCTCCCGAAACTAGTCGCGAAGGGCACAGTACAGCTCGACGCGATCTACTACGACACCTTCGCCGAAGACTACAAAGCGCTGAGGGAGTTCTTTTCAGAATACGTCGTCCAGCTCCTCAGCCCCAGGGGACGGTTCGGCTGGTACAACGGGCTCGGCGCGGACCGGCAGATTTGCTACGACGTATACACCAAGGTACGTTATCACGTGCATTGTACATTTTTTGTGACTTCGGATAGGGCGTTGGGAAGAAGAAAAGAACGAAGAGGGGGCTGACAATCGAAATACATATATATAGGTCGCGGAGATCGATCTCTACCAAGCAGGATTCGAAACTGAGTGGGAAGACATCACCGTCCCCGCAGATCTGCATGGAAGCAAGCAGTGGGAGGGCACGAGGCGGCCGTACTGGACGATCGACGTATATCGGTTGCCAGTGAACACGTTCGCCAAGTGAGGCAGCACCCCTTGCGTAGGACAGGCGGAATGGACAAGAGAGTTGGTTCCATACCTGATAAATCTGTCGTGACTGGGTTAGACATTTCGAATGGTAGACCTGTGAATGGACCGCGTTGTATATTCACTGGGGTTTGATAGCCGCATCTGATGAGCGCAAGTTTTCTCCGAGTATACTTATTGACTGAGCCGCGCAGGGGAACAGATGTTTCGAGACAATTGGGTGTGAGTATTACTCGATTTTTGTGTGTGTAAAACAACAGCAAACACATCCGGTACCGCCGGACAGGCTTGTGCAATGAGGAGTAGCCATTCGCGGTCTCCTTCAGAGCTCACTGCCTTGAATAGCTCTCTCTTGCTCCTCCTTTAAGAAGATATTGGCCGAATCTCGATTGCGTGAACCAAATACTCTCACATGATGGACGTCAGGACAAGGTCCACAAGCCTTCACCGACGCTGTCTTGGCTCGTGACTCTAATACACTCCCATCCCTAGCCACCAGTCCTGTCGTCCCTGACCGCGGCGTAGTAACCTAATCTCCCACCATACTATCTCCACGCCCTTGCCACGGACTATGGCAACCGACGGGTAACAACATTGCGCAAATTCCTTACTTCTGGGTCATCTCTCTCCAAATGTCCATGACAAGGCGTGCTTCGTTCTCACGACGAGTCTCAGAATCAACATCGACCTCGGACTTGCCACATTCAAGATATATTAGGAAGAATGCTGCCACCAGCATAGGCTTCCAGACTTCGACCGCCAATTTATGGATCCTGAACAACCGAACCCCTATGCCTTTAGGGGTTTGGAAGACATCTCGGGAATCGAGTCTCGACACAAGATATCCGCCGTCGGTGGCTCGCTCAATCACCATGCACAACGCTGTTATAATGACGCAGACCGCTCCAGTGTTAGTCCCCACGGTGCATTGACTCCAGCACTTTGACGTGAGAAGATAGAACGCAAGATCAGATCAAAGCACCTCATGCCCCAACTTCAAAAGGCTTATTTTTTCCTTGTCGTAAAATGGTTAAGTAGAAGAAACTGACCCTACCATCGAGGACGCCGGGTAAGGTTTGCTTGACGAGTTTGGATAAGTGAGCCAGAACGTGGTTTGTGCCAGGAAGCTATTGAGCAATACATCCGGCTGAGCAGGGATGTCCGGGAGGGATAGCTCACCAGTGGAGAGAGATGCATCGATCATGTTGTACTAGGGATTGCTCAGCCACTTGATAGGAAAGAAGACTTATTCTATCAGCGGATGAGAATCGTCACTATTCACGTCGAATGGGGGTCCCCAAGGTCGATCTCCGTTAATAGCATACGGATCGAAGTTTCGAACAAGAGGCAGAAGGCTCAACGGCGCATCCACTTTGTCGAAGTGCTAGATCGCGGTCGTAGTCATCCATTTATCCACGCCGATGCTGCTGATCCGTAGATAGTGTGAGAGTGACCTTGGTGGCAAAGATTGCAATGACGGGAAAGAAGACAGTGAATGTAGCTCGCCCGTCTCTGTTTCGGCTTTGACGCAGTCACAGAAATCGCGTACCTCTTGTCAAAGTTGCTGGATTGCGGCTTCTTTGGCAAGACCGCCACCACATTTGAGAGGCTTGGGTCTTTAAGGCAGGAGAGAGGATTGGAGGTCTTGGACAAGCGAATTAACATCGTGAACGGCGAGTCTTTGTGCGTCAGAGACCGTTAGTGTCACAAGGAGGCCGTCTCATTGTTTTGGTAAAGGCGGAGCCACAGTGACTTTGCCGTCTGGCGGGAGCGGTTGCAAGACTTAACGCTCCTCAGAATCCATAGCTGTGAATGATTCTCCGTTGCGCCAAACCAGCGCCCACCGCCTAAGACTCCACAAAACGCGCACGAAAGTTTGGTTTGAAGACGATATTTATCATCTGTGTGGATGGACGAGGCTGCTGACCATAGTTCTGTTTTCGATAAGAATTGACGTCATTTTTAGTACGGTAGAGTACACAGACTTCAGTTGTACGGTGGAGGACAAGGACCTCGCTTGTGCATTCTCCCGCCCACAGCTTATGTCAATTCAAGTCTCTTGCTTGACCATGCAAGATCGGTACGCATTGTGCATTTAGGTTTGAAGGAAAGATGAACCGAAATTCTCCCGGAAGTCGACAAAGACTGGGTGCATGGTTCACGTCCAGCCCGAGTCTGCCGAGCACGCAATTCCCATATCAAATCCACAACGGGCACGCAATCGAGGGTTTAAGTCCCCCCTGCACAACACACGGGCAGAGACAGGCTGCGAGGGCTAGCTCATGTCCAGATCATGCCATGGAGCTTGAAGAGACTGACTTGGCACAGGTTTCGATTTTGACAAATGGTGGCATAACTAATCAGGGCGAGTGAGGACACCATGGAGGAGAGAAGCAAACGGCCAACAAGCTTAGCAGGTCAAACTGACTAAGCCTGTGCATGAACCCGAGCGAGTTAAGGATACGACGAGCAGGACAAGATATATTCTCGTCCAATGGCGGCAAAATGGCGGAGCTGAGAATGGTAATAGTCCTGTTCTCACTGGTCCATCCCATCATGCTTGCTGACTGATGCCCGCTTGGTATTTGACATTCCGGGAACGCAATGTGCCTGTTTAGCTTTGAGCCCTGAAGGAAAAACCCCTCAGGATATGGTATATAAGCATGGGGGAACATTCAGAGGAAGACGGAAGAAAGAAGACATTGCAAGTCAAAGACACCGAAGGAGAAACAGAAGCCGCCTTCCTTCGTGAGCCCTGTCTACCCCGAGTCATCGAACAGATCAAAATTCATCCATATTCAACATGCCTCTCTCCACCAATGACAAGACCAATGAGACCGCTGCCACCTTGGTCAAGACATTGCAAGGGGCATTCCACACACCACCAGGCTTCAGACCAGCCCATGCAAGAGGGATTCTCCTCAATGGCACATTCACACCCACCTCGGAAGCGGGGTCTCTAAGCTCAGCACCTCACCTCAACGCCAGTTCAACACCCATCGTCGTGCGCTTCTCAAACTCGACCGGTATTCCCCAAATTCCCGACAATGCCGGCGACGCGAACCCGCGAGGCATCGCCGTGCGTTTCGTCCTGCCCGAGAAGAACGGGCGTCGTCAACACACCGATATCATCGCACACTCGACGCCATTTTTCCCAGTCCGCACGGGCGAAGACTTTCTCGAGCTCCTGGGGGCAATCGGCGCGTCTTCGGCACCGGACGCCCCCAAACCCTCGCCCATTGAAGTATACCTGGGGAAGACGCCCTCGGCGGCAGCATTCGTCGGCGCCCCTAAACCCACGCCGGCGAGCTTCGCGACAGAAAAGTATTTCGGGGTCAATGCATTCAAACTCGTCTCGTCAGACGGCAAGGGCACGTTTGTGCGGTACCGGATCACGCCGGACGCGGGGGAATCGCACCTGACGGACGAGGAAGCGAAGTTGAAAGACCCGGCCTTCTTGCACAACGAGATCCAGACGCGTATCATCGACGGCGGCGCGTCGTTTACCCTGTGGGCCCAAGTAGCCGAGGATGGCGACCCAACCAATGACGCGACGATCCACTGGCCCGAGTCGCGCAAGCTGGTCAAGTTGGGCTCCATTAAGCTTGAGAACGTGGCCGACGACAACGACGAGAAACAGCGCACCATCATCTTCGACCCCGTGCCCCGCGTCGAGGGCGTAGAGGCAAGCGACGACCCCATCATCGACATGAGAGCCAGCGTCTATCTGATCTCTGGCCGCGAGCGGAGAGCAGCTGGG
Organism: Cladophialophora bantiana CBS 173.52; assembly: GCF_000835475.1. Classification (NCBI taxonomy): domain Eukaryota; kingdom Fungi; phylum Ascomycota; class Eurotiomycetes; order Chaetothyriales; family Herpotrichiellaceae; genus Cladophialophora; species Cladophialophora bantiana. The sequence continues at coordinate 519,874 of NW_015971583.1, forward strand.
CCTCACCAGTAACTGGCCCGGAAAAGCGGAGAAGGCTGGACCTCGTTATAGGGCATACGTGTACAGGGAGGGCCGGCTGTAATGCGATGCGATGTGAAGAAGGGGGATCCAGACAGACCACATTTCTCGCCCGCCATTGTCGGGCGATACCTGTCTTGACTTGAACTTTTCTCGACAGAGCCCACCCGAGGCAGCCCTATCTCCCTGAATACATATATTTATATTTAACTAACTAACCGCATACATACCTATCTATATAGGCTATGATTAGGTAGTATATCCGCATAATACCCCGGCGGAAATGAAGCAAGTTAAGCCAAATCGAAGCGGAATAAAATAAAGAAAGCATTACGGTTTAAGACGAAATAAGTGTCTTAACATCCCGAAAACCTTGACTTGCGCTCGCTTATGCTGTAGCCCATGCATCCTACGGTAGTCTCTACCGCGCTATACATCCAAGCAAGAAGCAAGCATCCAAGCAAGAAGCAAGCATCCAAGCAAGAAGCAAGCATCCAAGCAAGCAGGCAAAGTAAATTAAAGGCAAAAATAGATTACATTACTCCGTACTCACTCGCTCGCTCACTCGTGTACAGAGAATATCCATTCATTGTCTTCTTTCCAGATTCCTCAAGCAAACTCGGGGGGTGACCCTTGGAGCAGTCTTCTGTATAAATAGCTTTATGGCTCTAGTGCCTCAGGGCTACTCTTCCAAAGCAAGCCCGCCTTATCACTGATCCAATAATAACCACCAAGAATCATCCCATCTTTGTCTCATCTCGTCTCATCTCATTTCATCTCATCTCTTCCATCACTTCGCCGCCATTGAAGCACGGGGCTCACAAAATTCCACCCGTCTTCTCTGCTCCATTATTCCTTCCCAGCAGTGTTGAGGAAAACGGGACAGTCAAATCCGGCCTCCCCCAACTTGTCTCGCTCGGCGGAGTAGACGCAGACATGTTGTGTTTCGCTCAAGGAATACCTCTCGCACAGTCCCGGTCCGCAGTGTTCCTCCCTTCGTTCCTTCAGCGGCACATACGCTCATTCCTTTCCGTTCCTGACCAGCCAGCACTCTGCCCGGAGAGAAAATCACAACCAATTCTGGCCTCGCGTTCTCCTGCCTTCCTTCTCCCCTTTATACATGCCTTTCTTACTGGTCGGGATCCCCATGCCAATCAGACTATTCATCATCATGACGCCGGCCTCGACACTGTCAATGACATTCACGGTGCGTCGTCCGTCCTCATCCCTGACCGCGTCCTTGGCCGCGCGCACCATATCCGTCATGCCTGCGCAGCCCAACAGGATGGTGTCGGCGCCCTTGATGACCAACGCGCGGGCACAGTGTGCAACGCGTTTGGCGACCTCATCCTTCGGGCGGGAGTCAAGCTCGAGCACACCAAGGTGGGTGGCCTCGCTCCCGACGTAGAAATGCGAGAGGCCGTAAGCGGCGATGTCGTCGTCCTGCTTGATCCTGGAGCGTTGCGCCGTGGCGACGATGCCGAACCGTCCACCCAGCATGCGTGCCACGTAGACACCCGCCTCCATGATGCCGATGATGGGCACGTCATAAGACTCCCGTAGAGCGTCGATAAGCGGGTGCTTGCTGAAGCAGGCCACAATCATGCCGTCGTAGTTCTGGACGGTCTCGCCGTTCGAGGCAGCGTGTTTGGCCAGGTCTCGTAGCACCGCTTCCGTGGACATGATGGCATCTGTTGTGGACTCGATGGCCGTGGGTGCCGGGTAAGGGGCGGTGTAGCCTGTCACCTCCACTCCCTGGGGAATGACGGGTCGCAAGGACTGGAGCATAGCCTCGGTCATGGAGCGCGTGGAGTTTGGGTTGATTAGGAGGATCTGATGCGGACGGTTGCGTGGCGGGGAGGTGATGGGTGGCGAGAAGGGCGACTTTGCACTGGTGGGGCGTGTGCTGGGACCACTCCCTCCGCTACCAGTGGGCATTGATGGCATGGATCCGCCCATTGAGCCGGGGCCACCCCCAGGGGCGGAGCGGGAGACTGGGCGGGACGACGACCCGGCATGGCCGCTGTGCTGGGCAAAGAGCGGTTGGATGGATTGCTGGGGTGGTGACGTTGGCATGGGCGGCGCGACGGCGATTGGGTAGTTCTGGCCGATGGTGCTGCTTCGAGAGCGCGAACCTGCTGGCCCATCGGCGAAAGGGTTCGCAGAAGACGTGGCCTGCTCGTTGGTCGGCGACTGGGGTGGGAAGTACTGGCTGGGGAATCGTGCGCTGGCGTAGGTGGCCGACGATGACGATGGCAGAGGCGGTGATTGAGGACCAGGAGCTCCAAAGTTGCCCGGTCCGGCGCCCGATGAGATGCGCTGATAAGACGACATGGCGGGATCGGCCTCGAGCTGCTCGTAGCTGGAGAGAAGAGGCTGTTGCGGCTGAGGAGAGCTAGATCTCGATCCGCCAGGCCGTAGGGAGAGAGGATGAGGATGGTCTTCTTGATGAGGTTGGAGGATAGTGGGAGGTGATTGGGTTTGTTGTCGTTGTAAATCGGCCATGGTTTCGCCCTCTCGTTTTTCTAATTTGTTTTTTTTTCTCCTCCCTCTTCCTTGGTAGGTCCGAAAAGGCGCGAGACTCGACTGCTCGGAATCTGCTAAGCGAGTTTGCCTGTGTTGGTGATGGGCCCCTCGCCTCGTGGGCTTGGGCTCGAGCTTTTGGGGGCTTTGGCTGTGGACTAGGAGCAAGCCTGTTTTATCCTCCGGCACGCCAATGGGAGACCAAGAATGGCGTGCTTGATACGAACGGGCTGGTGGCTGTGTAGCTCCCGGGGGCTGCCTGGAATCTTGGTGTATGTAGGTGTCGGGATATAGGGGGTACAGATTTAGGGAATCCGGGACACGATGAAGGAGAGGAAAAAATGGATGGCGATGAAGGCGATAACAATAATAGACAAAATAAACAACAGAGGTCAACTTAGCTTTTCTCGTCTAACTTCTCGGGTCTCCAGCAAAGCAACAGCTGGGCTGACACGCGTGCGAGTGATTGACCGCGATCAACATGGGGGAGAGCTCAAGCCTCAAACTCAGGGGTGGCAGAATAGCTTAGGTACTCCGTACTCGGTAGACGGGGAGGCTGTCGGACATTCCCAGGCTATATTTGGGTGTCGCTTATCATCGAGGGCAGAAAGGCGTCACCCGCCTGTGGAAACTAGCCCAAGCCAAGTCTCCGACCTTCCAAGGGTGAGTTAGTTAAGACTGGTGCCTGGGTAGGTACACTTTAGGCACTTGGACACCCCAAGGGCATCCCCAAGCGCCCCAGTCTTCCCTATGATACCCCCGTGCCCCTATTTTAAATCTGCTCTATAACTGCCTCACTGCCTGCAGTCCACACACACACACACAACAATGTCCGTCTCTACCAGAATTCACAACAAATCCGGTTCAACCACACCCGTCTGTTCCACAATCCGCCCGTAGTGCTCGGTCCGCCGGTGTCTCTCAAAGGCAAATACCTTCTCCTTCCCGCGCCGGCACATGCCCAGATCAATCTCAGCCACAATGAGCTCGTCGTCCTCGGTCTGTGCCTCGACCACCACCTCGCCGTCACAGTCGACAATGCAGCTGCCTCCGATCAGCGGGTACTTGCCGTCCTCCAGGCCGCACTTGGCCACGTTGATGCTGAAGCAGGCGTTGGCGTAGCTGTTGTACGTGATGCACAGCTTGTTGTGGAACAGAGCCTCTTGCTTGGCCTTGTCCGGGGTCGAGATCTTCTTGTTCGTCCCAATCAGTTCCGGCGCCCAGGCTGTCGTGTTATAGCCACACAGGACTAGCTCGGCGCCTTGCAAGCCGTACGGCCTCCACGCCTCTGGCCAGCGTCGGTCGTTGCAGATGAGCATGCCGATGATGGCGTCGCCCTTGCCCAGGCTGTCGGGCTCGTTGGCCTTTGCGCCCGATTTCTTACTGACGGCATCGGGGATCAAGCCCGGCGCTCGAAATGCTTCAAACCCCAGATTTCCAGGTCGAAAATATCGCTTCTCCAGTTGGTTCGTTGCGTCTTTCCGCTCGTACGGCTCAAACGTGCCCGGAAGGTGAACCTTGCGGTACTTGGAAATAACTTTGTCTGATGCTCCCGAGTAATAGACACAGGTGTTGTAATGGACGTGTTCGACCTCGCTCGACTCGGCAGCGTGTTCGGCATAGCCGAGACACATGTCCATCTTGTACTCTCGCGCTCTGTCAAAGAGAGGCTTCAGGTTCGGCAGCTTCGTCGCATCCCCGTCAACCTCCTGCTCAAAGTACTGTTCCAGCTCCTCTCCCTCTAGGATATGACGAGGGAAGAAGGTCACCGGCGCGATTTCGGGGTACACAATCAATTTGGCATGTTGCTGGTGCGCGTCGTCCATCAACTTGAGCATTCGGCTGATCCCCTCGGACCGCGGCGTATCGACATTGATCGGTCCCAGCTGGGCCCCAGCGACGATGATCTTGCGGCTGGACTCTGCAGTGTGCCCTGCACTGGTGCCCTGGATGGAACCCATGACGGTGCCTTCTCAATTCACTTGTTTGTTTGTTTGTTTGCTTGCTTGCTGGAGTCTCGAGCACTGCCAAGGGATGTGGAGTTGCGACTGAGCGGACCTAAGCAAGTCTGCTACAAGCGTACCAAGTAAGTTATCAAAACCAACTTTGCAAAAACTCAGATCTCTTTCGCTTGGTGTTCCTGCCCCGCGAGCCTGAAGTTGCGTCGGGTCTATTTCCTACATGTATGTTTTTGACTTTCCCTTATACCCCCTCCAGCGCCATCGCCGCTGCGTTATCAAGAACTTCCCCCATCAGTCGCTGTGTACGCTGTTGTCCGTCTTGCAAGAGCCATTGGAAGGACATCCACGCTCTGGTTTACCCACCAGTAGTAAGTCCCTGCGGCCATCAGCGCGCTTCAAATGGGCTGGCGGGCTACGTATCCGGGCTTCAGCACGTCTTGTAAAACACGGATCGCATGTGATGAAAAGGCTGGACGCGGGCGACACATATGACTCTTTCCCCTCGACTATAATTGTTTCTTTCACCCGCCTCCGCATCCTTGGTTTGTGTGTTTCCGCGCACCGGATAGAAATAGATCTCATTCGTCTTTCTTTTTTTTTGGTTAAATTCTCCGGGCGGTTAGACATCATGGCTCTATCCAGCGTTGGCGGCGCATTGGTGTCTGCTATGCTCTCGCACGCATTCCTCGTCACTCTTCTCTTCCCACTCGTTTGGCTCGTCCTGCGCTCCCTCTACCGCATCTCCCCATTGCATCCGCTCTCCCAGGTCCCCGGCCCTCTTCTCCCTCGCATTTCCTCGTTGTGGCTGACCTACCATGCGTGGATCGGCGACGAGGCGTCGGTTGTCGAGGCGCTACACCAGCAATACGGCCCGGTGGTCCGCAATGGGCCGGACAGTGTCGACATCTCTGACGGCTCGGCGTTGGCCACGATATACACCGAACGAGGGGGCTTTGTCAAGCCGGCCTTTTACGAAAACTTTGCGCTCCCGGACGCCACGCAGGTCCATAACTCGATCTTCTCGGAGGTTGACCCTTCCATACGGGCCCCTCGCGCGAAGGCGGTTGCCGTCTTGTTCTCGACCTCGAACCTGCGACAAAGCCAGGACGTCATCTACAAATGCGTAGACAGGTTTGTAGAGCGGCTGGCCGGGGGCAAGAAGGCGAGCCAACAGGGTGGGGAACCGTTGAACGTCCTGAACTTGACGCGAGGACTGGCCGTCGACGCCGTGACGTCGTATCTCTTTGGAACCAGCTACGGCGGACTCAACGAGGGGAAGTCGCAGCGGGAGGACGAGAAAATGGCCGTGCAGCGCGAGCTGGCCGAGCCGATGAGCGCCACCGGCATGGTCGATTCGTTCGTCGCGGTCGGCAGGTTTTGGTACCTGCCAAATTGGGCGTTCAAGATCGTCGAGTCGTTGGACGCATGGTGGAACGCAGACGAGCAAGTGTCGCAGAGCCTGGCCCGGGTGGACGAATTCGTCGCGAGCGTCGTGCGCGATGCGGAAGAAGCTATCAAAGCTTCCACGTCCACCACCACTACTGATGAAAAGACTACCGCCGTCTCGAGCCAGCACCCGTTGACATCGTACCCTGCGCGTCTCCTTCAGGCCGGCTTCACACCGTCCGAGACGCGCGCACAGTGCAAGGACCTCATATTCGCAGGCACCGACAGCACGGGGATGAACCTGGCGACGATCCTGTTCATGCTCGTCCGCCATCCGGAGTGCCACGCTCGGCTGCGTGAAGAAATCCTGGGGCTGACGCACAGGCCCGGGTTCGACGAGCTGCAGTCTCTGCCGTATCTGCGGGGCGTCGTGAAAGAAGGACTGCGCCTGTCCATGGCCAATCCGTCGCGACTGCCGCGCGTGGTGCCAAAGGGAGGCTGGACGTTCAAGCACAACATGTCCAACAACACCGACTATTACTTCCCCGCGGGCACAGAGGTCAGCTGCACGCCATACTCTTTGCACCTGAACGAGCGCGTCTTCCACAACCCGCGCGCCTTCGTGCCCGAGCGCTGGCTCGAGCCCTCGGACGAGATGTTGCGGGACGCCATCCCCTTTGGGCTCGGCAGCCGGCAGTGCATCGCGAGGAACCTGGCCACGGTGGAGCTGTTCTGTGCCGTTGCGCGTGTCGTTGAGGCAAATGTCCTCCAAGGGGCGAGCACCGTCAAGTCGAGCATCGACATTCTCGAGTGGTTCAACAGCAAGGTCGTCGGGGAGCGCATAGATTTGATCTGGGGATAGAGCGCGAGCCCAAGGCAAGACAGGACCGGAGAGGATAGGACAGCACAAGGCCAGGCAAGGCAAAGCAATAGCAGGGACACAAGCTCCAGAGCAGCTAATTAGGGAGTTGACAGCTCGAATGTATCCAATCCTACACAGAGTTTGTGTACCTAGTACTCGTAGTTGCCTCGATATCCATCCCAGCTTTCGGCCGCTAGCCATTTGCTCCAATGTGGTCCGCTCTTCAAACAAGCAAAACCAGGGCCTGAGCAGACTTGCCTGACATATACCTGCCAGCAGACAGCTTAGCGTTTCCAAAGCCAGCCTCTCACTTCTTTTTCAGTCTGGCCGTCATATATTCGTACACCGTCAACTACCCACCGTCATCTCCAGGCGATGAACACCTTCCTCCGTGCTGCTCATCTGGTCTTCTGCTAGGCCGAAGCACGTCTCGACGCCGGTTCATTCGTGACCAAGTCAGAGCCGCTCTTGTCCTTCCTTACAAAGCGACTTCTCAAAACCCACTGTCTTTGGTGCCCTTTCGTCCTTGTCAAGTCCCGCATCGAGATGAGGTAAAGGAATCCGAATCCATCAAACAGCGGTATTGATGCTGCAATGTGATGGAAGTGCACCCGTTCAATGGGCTCGATTGTGCTACGTTAGCGTCGAGAGAACATAAATTCATTCCATGGCCCACCGGACCGTGAGGTCTCGAACCCAGCCCAAAATCATGGTTCACGGGTTCTCTTTGTTAGACGGAAGGATGACTCACCATCCTACTGTTCCGCTAGTCATAATTCAGGTATCAAACCCTTTAACAGGTGTCAGAAAGTCGAGATCACTGTCCGCCCCAATTTTAAGCCCAGCATCTGCCGCATCCTCGCTCTTTCCCGAGAGAATGTTCGTTATGAATCCCCAGGCACTCACTATTTGATCCCCTGGTCTTACAAGCTCATACATTCGGGTGACCCATTCGTCTGAATCGATGATGAATTGCTCGAGCTCTGGAATAGCCGATATGGTATTGTGATGGATGAGGGAGAAAGGTGGCTGAAGAGGGGCAACGACATCGTCAAACGAGGACCACAAGGCGGTATGCCGGGAAAGGTCTTCGGATTGAGAAGAGGAACCTTTTCGGCCTATCCTCTGCCGTATTGCTGCGCTTGAGATCTTGTCCACAAAACTCCCAATCACCTCGATACGCTGATTTGCCGAACCTTTGAGCAGACTCAGTTTACTCAGCTCAGGGATGCCGCCGAGCACAACGAACTGTACAAGATCTGTTTCGCTGGGTGGCTTGCGAGATCGAATTATCGTACCAGCCGAAGGGGCTCGACTTAAAGCGCGAAGATGTTGTCGACAGAGTTCATAGAAATGATAGGCAGGGATGATTCCAGTCCCAGGGTATGTGCGCAGAAGATCTTTGACAGACTGTGAACAAGAAGGGCAGGTTCTGTCGGAGTCGTTATGTCCGGCATTTGCTGACTCGAGCTTTGCATGAATGGGATGCTCTGTGACAAGCATTGTCCGATAACTCTCCAGAAAATGATACATGGTCCACGTTGCTAGATGGAGCCGCCTCACGAGCTTGAATTTGTACGGGTTGAAATTATCACACCGTTTAAACTTGGGAATGACATAAACTTTCATTTGGATCCAATTGGTCATGACTTGCAACATCCTTTGAACTTGGCCTTGTCGTTTTAACATTTGCAGTAAATAGTCGAACGAGTTGCATGGCTGTGGTGGAGGGTACAAAGTATGGAGGTAGTTGTAGAGGTATTCCGCCTTCTCATCGTTCGTACTGCCCTCATAGTCACTTGTCTGCTCGTAGGCATATTGAAGCAGTAGAGATCGCGTGATCGGGCCGGCATGAGACCGCAGATATACGTAGACGGAACGAGACGTTGAACGAAGGCTCAAGAAGTCGGACACGGACAGATAGCAGAGAATCTGAGCCGTGATTTCATCGGGTAATGAGAGGATGGTGTCCCATAATCTTTGCCTGTCCAGTCACACATAAGCATCGCAATCTTCTCAAGTGCCAACCCTCTCTTGATGTACTCACGCGGAGTCGGCGTCGGTCTCGATTCCCTTTGAAAAATGCGACCTCTTGGACCATGAGGAGAGCCTCAGCGACAGGGCCGCAAGACTGGGCCGCCGAGGAGCATACGCTTCGGCGGCTGAGGGTCTTCTCGAGGATTCGCCGCTTGAGCTCCCACTGTCAAAGAAATTGGCCGCGCTCGCACGCCGAAGGACGTTTGTGACGGTCACCATCTTGTGGTTACAAACAAGCCAGTGCTCGGCGCGTTGGCGATAGAGTGGAAGAATCTCAAAAAGGTCGCTGCCGCACAACAAGCCGCCACGAAAGCCGCGAGGGGAAAAGCTGCGAGGGAAAAGGCCGGGAGCGAGCAATGTGATGGTCAGCCTGGTTCGCCGGCTGGGACAGTGCTAGGTGCAGGCAATTAACATGTCAATAACCCCATCCTCCTCGGCCGACCTTCCTTACCTTTTCCTCCATTTAGATCACACAAGAGGCCTGGTTCGTAACAAAAGTCGTTTTCTACTCCTATTTCCTCGCCTCACCTGCAGTGTTGGTTATAGTCTTCCCCCATTCAACATCTGAAGACATGGTCTTGACTATCTACACCCATCTATCTCGTCACCAACCATGTCGTGGCCGCCTCTTCGAGGACGCCTACTGAGTTTGCTTGAGCCAGGCTATCTCCTCTATTCGAGTGCTTCTGATAAGGTTTCTTCACCCGTTGACACCCTTTGCAAGAAAGAAAGCAGAATTTTGAAGTATAGTTTCTGACAAATATCTCCAGTCTTTGTCACTATCATATTCCAGCTTTATATCTTCAGCTCAGTATTCGCTCAGTGTCAAACATTAAGAAAGTCCGGGACTGCATCCAACGACGGGAGTGTCGATGTGCTAGTCATCATCCATCTCTTTACTCAACCTCCTTTCGTCCCCCTCATGACTTATGCATAGTCAAGGCCTATTTCTACCTAGCCCTCCTCGACAAACAATGCGCCGACGTACCATGGTCGCAAACTAATTATACGCCAATGCTGATTGGGCAACTTAAGCGAGTTTCTTGGCAACGCCCTTCCGCCCGCCGATCTCAGATCTGAAGGTACTGTGCATAACCATACCGAATAAGCCATAAGCGAGATCATCGGATGGGTTAAACAGTTGAACTAGTCTTGACGACCAAGTAGCCCTCCCTATTACTTTAGCCCTTGAAAGTTCAAGTTGGCCTCGCATCATGAGAAATTTGAGATAGTCCATGGATTATAGACAGACAGACACTTGAACGCCAGGCAAAAAGGTTGCATGATCCCATATTGTAGGCTCACCTGCTACAAACAAATCGTCCGATGCCTATAACGTCACCGTTGACATTAAACCATTTTCTTTCAGTCTGCTGTATTCGCCTCTTACTCTCACGAAGCGATTTATTTTTCCTTCACTTTCCCGCGCCCGCCAAAACGTCTTCGTTATCGTCTCGGCATTCTTAGTTCTCGGCGTTACGACCATAGACCAAACTAATGAAGCAGCCTTCGCAAAGGATTCGGCCGGACAGACTCTGCTTCACAGTACTCTCCCATCCATGCTCACGAGACCCTTGATTACGTCCATATAATCACAGCGCCGCACACCAAGGATGATGTGACTCTACAGCAGGCTCCCCCGCGGATCAAGCAGACGAAGCTCGGACATGTTGAAAGATTGCTTGGCCGGGCAATTACTTTTATTTCACAGAGAAGCCCCACGATTTCATCCTACCCGAGTTATCTTTGTACCAGCTGCTTAAAGACGGTGACTTTCGGTCTAACAGAAGACAGTAAGCTCGCTGTGTGTGTGAGAGAGAGAGAGAGAGAGAGAGTGAGAGAGAGAGATCTAGCGAATCATATACTAAATCACCTGTAGACTCGGGTTCAAAGTCTCGTCCGATGCTCACAAGTCAATCCTCACTCTCTCCCCAATGCCTGGCCCGAGACACTGTTATATCCTCGAATGGCTCAGTGACCTCGTCAAACAGCAATTCGACGTGTCGGTTCTTGAAAAATTCTACATGATGCGTGGTGACGACTGGAACGGATTCGAGCGAACATGGTGAGGGTCAATAAGAGAGCCAGACTTGGGCATTGCATGCATCGAAGATGCCCTCGTTCCTAATTTACCTACCGTTGTCGAAGTTGGTGTTTCCTAATCTCGGGAGAGTCTACTCGACGTCCGAGATCTCTACCTGAAACGAACGCCCGAAGTCTCCAAGTTCGTATTGATCAGTGTTACCGCGAACCCCGAGCATCCAGATCAGAAGGAAGTCGATATCAAGGAAGTCAGGATCATTTCGAACGCATATTTACAGTTAGAGTCAGACCAGGGACCTCTTCGGTACAAAGGAATCTAATGGGTTGGCAAAACCCCATTTCCTGGAAGGTTTGGGAACGACATCCGGACGGCGGAGAGACTTCTAAGCTGTGAAATACCTGCTACGATCGCTACCGATGTTGAAGCTGTGATAGTCAAGCCAGCGGATATCCGAAAGCTTTGGTATCATGGCTGGAGACATGCGATCGCAGCTGAGACGGTGTTATGAATCAGAAAATATGTGCGGATTATGGATGAACATCAAAGGCATGCAGGAGATGTGGCAGAGTAAAAGAACGAAGCTGTCAAGAAGAAGCAAAAGGCCAATGAAGAACGCACAGAGCGCTAGAGGCGTCGATCGGAACGTTGGTTCCTCAGCAAGAACGGAGCAGAGCAGACAGACCAACTACTGAATGGATGGATCCGGGAGAGACATTAACAGGGAGAGATAGAGAGACTGCAGAGGCACCGACCGTTTGAACTTCCTCATGCCCGTTCTCTTGCTACGTGCTAAATGTGCTGAGAGAAATCCCTTTCATACACCAATAGGGCATCAGCATCAGGCTAGCAACTACAGTACCTAGTACCTTTGGGCATGGACCACCACTTTTGAGGCGCCGTATAGAAGAAGGCCTCGACCTAGTCACCAGGTAGTCGGTCAACCAGCCAGCAGAGTACTCTCTCCACTTGGATCGGAGATATATACCCCGTCAAGCACCATCGTCGTGGTCGTCATCGTCATCGCCAACACTTTTTGTTCCACCAAGGTTTGTAAGCGACGAGGGACTCGGCAAGTTGGACATGCGTTCATGATCGACCGTAGAACCCATGTCACGTGTCTATGGCTGACCGTAGAAACTGGAGTCTGTCACAATACCGAAATACCTCCCAGTAAGTACTATCAATAGTAGTATCCAGATACTCATTGCCCAAACCATCCATCCATGTCCGAAAATCACAAGCAATCAATGCCCCCTCAAAAGAAGCACATGCCAGTCCTCGACTCATTGATCCCGTGGCCATCACAGCAAAGCGGCATGCGAAATTCTTCATGACACCTCCCCAGCCTCACTTACTTTTCCTTCTCTTTTCCCTTTATTTCCTTTTTCTTTCCCCCCCACCGAAAACGCGGCGCGAGAAAAAAGAAGCAAGAAGGCGAGCGCACGCGAGCGTAATGATTTCTCTGCAGCTGGTAGAGGAGAATCGAGTCGAGCACGGCGTCCCGACGCGTGGGCGGGAGCGAAACAATAAACATGTCAATCAATGCGAAGGCGCCAGAAAGATAGAAACCAGCTAGCTTCTCACAGCGCAAACAAGCAAGCAAGCAGGCCTTGTCGATTAACTGCAAGACACAAAACAGACAGGGCGAAGGAAGAGGTCAGTAATAATCTCCTTGCGAGATGTGGCACAGAGTTAAAGATGTCGACAAACGGGCAATTTACTAGAGGATCGCTCTGCTGTCGCAGTCGCCGTTGCCGTCGTACTTGGTTGGATGAACAAACTTGGAAGAAAATGCAGCCCGACGATCCCGCCCATGCACGAGCCCCAATTACCAGCCACCGAAAGGGGTGTTAGGGGTGGTAAGGGGCCTAGCTCGCTGGGTACCTCGTACGCCCAGGTGTGCCCTGATAGGCTTTGATCAGCATCGTCTGCAGCCAGCCCCAATCAAGAGATCGCGCCGAAAACTAGCCTGGTGCTTGTAACAGCAGTGGTCGACCATTGGTTTCGCTTCTAGCTTCAAGAGGCCATACCCGTCCGATCACAAGAGATGGCAATGCTATTGTCGACAACTGTTCTGTAATGCTAGAGTTATACACACTGCTTTTCGCTCCGCCTCTGCTATTTCCTGTCCACGCGATGCTGCTCTATATGCTCTTCGGTCCACCTAAAGCTCCACTGGCGTGTCCCGCTAAATGTCACGTCCGAAAATAGGTGCAAGAAGATGGAATTCCATGTCCTTGTTGCAACGCAGCTAATATTTCGTGCGCGAGGGCAACAGCTTCATTTGGTCCATTATGTTCCCTTCCAGTCCAAGCACTCCATAAATCCACTTCAAGATGATGAAGAAACTGTCCGGTTCCTGTTCACCTGCGTCAGCTCCGAGCAATCAAGCACATACCTTGACCAAAAGGGGGGCTTTCATTTGGAGAGGCTGTCACTGTGCTCTGGGGCAACTTACTCCCATATGCTTCTTGCCCTTGACCATTCTCGCCAGCTTCGGTCCGCCGTGTTCCAGAGCAACAAACATGTCATCAATTGGGAAGATTTCGTCGTCGTTACCGTTGACCAGCAGTACCTTGGTACACGGTTTCTCCAGCGTGCCGTCATTCAATAACGAAAATTTGGCTGCGTCTTGGATGAAGGATTCCAAGTCGGGGTAGCCGAACTTGTATGTCAAGGTGTTGGCGAGATCGAAAGGATACTCGAGCTTGTTCACGTTTTCAAGCCACTCCCTGTCAAACATCTGAAATCTACGTCAGTCTCGCGCAAAGGCCGCGATAATACCGGGGGAAATAGAAACACCGTGACCTACATGGTGGCATCCACCGCCTAAGCTAATGCTAGCGAAGACCCGGTCATGGTGCGTGTGGGCGAGTCTGAGTGCATAATATCCACCTGTTGAGAATCCCCAGACAATGATTTTCTTGTTGTCGATCTCTTTTTGCGTGTCAATCCAGTCTAGAACGCTGGACCACTGACGGTCCGGGCTGGTGGGATCTTGACGAAGGGCCGGGGAGTCGCCAGTGCCTGGGATCTCGGCGATGACGGTGGCCACCCCCTTTTGAAGCCAGCCCTGCTGCCACACTGCCAGTTCGGTTCGGTAGCCGTCGAGTCCGGTAATGATCAGGACGCAAGGAGCGGGAGACTGAGGGGAAGCATTCGGAGGGACGAGGAAGTTGACCGGAACGACATCGCCTTCGCCCTGGATTGCATGCTTGTGAGGGATTCGAACTTCTTTAATCGGGTGCTCCATCAGACTGGGTGGTTTCACTCTCGGTCAGCCGTTGCCACCAAACTGCGCACTGGAAGAAACCACTGACGCTGCACCCTTGTAGAACACCTCTTTCCCCTTTGTCCAGGCATATTTTTGCTTCTCTGACCGCGGGGTAGGAAAACGCGAGATACGGTAGACGGCAGAGCTGCGCAGGTAGTACTCCGAGGCCTTCTCTCTCTCACCCGCCTTCTCCGCCTCTTCGGCCATTTTGCTGAGTTCTTCAGCCTTGGGGAAATACATCTGAGCGTACTCATCCCAGTCGTAGGGTTCCTTCAAGCCTTTCTGCAGAGGGACTCAGCGGAGGCATTGAGGAGAGGGAGTTGCAACGGGCACCTTGATAATGTCTTCCGCAATGGGCTCAAAGTCTTTGATGCTGCCGAACATGAATGGATAGACACCCATCGCGCACTATCCATGATTGATCAGTCTTTGCCAGTCGGTCTCACTGAGAACTTGGACGTACAGGTGCCTTCCATTTGGTCTCCCATAGTTTTTGATACGACTCGTGGTGGATTGCAGGTTTCGCGATTGCGTCTTTGATGTAGTATTTTTCCGATGCGGACACCATGGCGTGCAGAGGTGGGATGAAATCGATGTACAGGCAATTGAGAGTGTATCTTCTGTCGGTGAGGGCAGGCCGCGCTGGCAATATATTCTCCTGGTATCTTCAGAAATCTCGGTGAGGGAAACGATCAGCAACGACAACACGGCCCAAACAAACCCGAAGCCGAGTGCCGGTTGGTTCCTCTTGTTGTACGACGGTTAGTGTGGCTGACGAGGGGCTTTAATGGTTCGCTCACTAGTGGGAGGACAACCCAAATGCAGAGGAGATTCAACTGCTAATATCGCACAGCACGAGTCCTAGAACCATAGGTAGGCCCCTTGACTTGGCGGATTTTGACCCATTTTGTTCAAACACGTAGCAAGGAGCTAAATGCTACGGAGTAGGGTGCCCTGAACGGACAAGACACGACTCGGGTCGAGACATCGAGCATTGCGGGGATGCCAGATGAGTGAGTCGTGTGCATGGTGCAGAAAGGCATGGCGAGATGGGTCCCTGGCGGGAAAAATACGCAGTTCGGAGTACCGAGTCCTACTACGGAGGAACAAATAAAGGAGGGGCACGTATAACTGTTGAAGACATTTGGGGGTCCCAGGGTCCCAGGGTCCTAGGACAGCCCAGGGACCATGGATCAGGGGCCAGAACCACACAAGAGGCACCCAAGGGGACCGAGGGACTGAGGAACTGAGGGAGCTTGAGGCTCCTTTGGGCTCCCTAGGCTCCCCAGGCTCCCCCCGGAAACATTTCAGAGGCCACTAAGACGTTTTGAGGCATCAGGTGCTGCACCTGCTGCTAAATTCAGGTCGTCTTAGTCCTCCGACTGATATGAGCAACAAGGTTCCGCGAGAACACGACGCACAATGCTGTAATCAGGCTTCCAAAGTCTCTCGGTTTAGGCCCGGGCTTTGGACTGACGGCCCGCCACTCACAGTCCGCCATCTAACCAAATGACCCATCTCAATCTGGCCCAGACAGTCGTCCCCTCTGGATAATATCGCACGCCTTGTGGCGCTGCCGTTCCAAAGTCTGCACCGAGCAATGTGAGCACGTCCGGTGTTTCGAAAGGACACTCGATCCGGTCGTCGTACGCATTCAACGCTAGGTCGCATGTCTGGACTCCATGCATTCTCGGAGTGCAGGAGATGACCCATCGTCGCCACCAAGCAACCCAACTTGCAACGGCCGCGCATATACTTCGTATACCATCACGCAAGAAACACACAGCCCGCCGCATCGCCAAAGTATCCAGCTAGACAGAGACCGTAGTCAAAAAAAAAAAAACCTTCCCAAAACCATGCAGTCATGTGCTGTGAACACCCAAATCCCGAACGGGGCCCGACTGGGGATCCCCCTTTCTACCCAAAACCAATGCAACCGATACAAGGGTATGTAAACCAGTCGAGGTCGACAGCGTAATCATCCTGTCGACACCCTCATGAAAATTCGTAACAGTCGTGTCCTTGTTTTTGCTTTTGTTTCCTCTTGGAATCCAAGTTTCTCGTCCGCGTTAAGCCTGCAGTCGGGTAGGACTCGTTCGAGAAATCCAAATATATTTGGCGGCGTTGCCTCCCCGGCCCAACCGGTAAACCATCGGTGGGATCGCAGAATCGCTCGTTGCGTCGCCTTTGAGAATTGTTTTGAGGTGCATCCTGGCACGATTCGTAAATGGGTGTTCAGGTCCGAATGCATCCCGACAAACGTCAACCACATGTTGCATCGTCTCGTTGGCTTCTTCTTTTCGGCCAATCTTATTCGAGATCTCGGCCAGCCCTCTTAAACACCGGACGTAGATCTCGCGTTCCTCTGGTCGTGGTAAGGTCTGTGATCGGTCCAGTGCCGCCTTGATGGCTTGAAGCGCCTGCATATATTCATTCATGTGGAAATAGGCTTCAGAAGTCGACCGCAAGGCGTAACAGGCCTCGTAGCATCGTTTGTTCACTGTGGTTTCAAAAGCATCAACCAGCTGCTGGAATCGGACGGCGGCCTCGGCAAAATGTTCTCGATTTAAAAGACCACTTGCAAAGGTCTGGAGTAAGGCGATGGTCTCGGGATGAAAGTACCCTATACTATCTTGAAAGAAGTCGAGGAGCCTGCGCAAGGTGGACTCGGCCAACCAGGCTCGCGATGCTGTGGCATCGTGCATGTGTATGGCAATCATATAGATAGGGTGCTCTTCAGACTCGAAGACGGTTTTGGCCATGTCGGCCAGGTGTTGTAAAAGCATGAGTAACGGTTCTTCATAACCGGTCCCATCATGTCGGATGATCAGGTCAAAGATGTAGATCATGAATCCCACGTGGTCATCCTTCAGAAGGCCTTCGATGAGCGCAAAAGCTTTGTAAAAATTGTCAAACGCGCGATCTCGCTGGCCATTCCATAGAAATGAATAGCCATGGTACATGGAATAGTAAAACCTATCAGCCAGAGCATCGTCCGACGTAGCAGTCCACGTCCCGGTCGTGTTGCGGATGGAGAGATTTCGCGCCGTGAACAAGTTCATGTAATGGTTTTGCATGTTTTGAAAGATGATGTCCTGATATCGTTGGTCTTCGGCCGAAACGGTGACTTGTGCGACTGATGACTCGACAGAAAGCGTTCGGAATGGAGGCATTGGCGGGAGCTCGGGTATATTCAAGACTTGCTGTAAAGCCGCTAGGTGATCGGCGGCGACGTCGGAAGCCCTCAATCTCAAGGCCAGTGTGGGCTTTTCTTGTTCGCTCATTTCCATGGGACTTCTGGTCATTTCAAAGTCGGATGCATCCTGGGTGGCGTTGACCACGTCGTCGTTGGATGACAGAGGCGTCTTGACGTCGGCATCTTCGGGAGATGACAGGTCGCCAGATACTGATCTCTGAGGCTCCAGGAGGCTTGATGGGTCTTTGATACCCTTGCGGTTGAAGTAGTGCAAGGCGTCAGCGAGGGTCACTTGCCGTCCTCTCACCAAGAAGACTTTGTCCTTGTCGTCGCCCTTTTGTTGGAGGCCTTGGCGAACCAGATCGAGCATTTCGTGCTCCTTCTTTTTCTTATCCAGGCCCCATGTATGGAGTCGACTTTTATACATGCGCTCACTTTCGGATCGGAAGCAGTTAGAGCGCTGAAAAGAAGACGAAGAAGGAGACAGGTATAAAAAGAAAAACCAACACAAGAAGGTAAAAGGGGTACCTACGTGGGAGCAAAGTCATATTCCCTCTTCAAGTATTCAGCCACGTCCTTAAGGGTCCGGCCTTCCTCGAAGTATAACTGGGTTATTAAAGGTCGGTGCCTCCGCCACTCTTCCGAGGTGTATGAATTGGAGGAACGCTTTGAGATTTTGCTTTTGCGATCGACAGGCGAGCCGTCGGCAGAAGCCATGACGGAAAAGTGGATTTTAACTGTCAAGGGCGATTTGGCAAAATGGGCGAAAATAATAATCAGTGCATTATATCGAGTGATTTGATGGACAAGGCATTTTGGGATGATAGGGATGTCTCCGGTCGACGGCTGTTTGGAGGGGGGCTGTGCAGGCGTGAACGGTGGTTGGCCGAAACCTGCAACGCGTATGAAGGCTGATGGATAGAGAGCCACTTGGGAGATGCCCAAGAGCTGCCAGTCATGCGTCGGGCGATAGAACCGGTGAAGAGTCGAGAGAGAAGGTGAGGCTGAAATCCAAAGTAATCGAGGCCCAAGAGTTGGAGGTTGAGAGAGAGGCGAGGTTGAAGTTCCATCCACCAAGCCACCAGGAAGAGAAGTTGATGGTGAGTAGTTAAAAAAGTTTAAACTTGCGAGTTTGAGTCGCCTTGACGAATTGCCTGGAAGTCACCGGGGAGAGGGGTTGGTTTTGGCTGTGCTGCTCGTCCGTCCTTTGTCCTTTTTAAACTGCTTGGCTGTCTGGGAATCGGGTTTAGCTTGGTGCCTGTGGGCAGCTGCGTGGTTGAAGGTGGACACTGGAGGGCCTCTTGGCTAGGTGGATGTTCTGGAAGGACTTCCAGGGTTCGGGAGTACCAGGTAGGTACTTAGGTAAGTAGTGCAGGATAGTGCTAACGGGCAGTTGATGCAAGCTGGGGTGGCTTTGAACGAAAGGGTCTGGTTTGCCTGGATCCAGGGTCAGCGTCTTAGCCATGTTTAGGGGACTGGGGAGGGGGAGGAGGCGTGCCTGAATGATCCTAACAAGCAAAAGATGGTGGGGGGGGCCGTGGGAGTCGAGTCATGTACAGTACCCAATCCCTAGTGCCTAAGTATGAACGTAGCACCGTAACTTTCCCAGCTTGGCCCGGCTTGTCGCAGCTTGTCCTTTTTCTTAGCAACAGCCAGATCACAGGTCAGGAGGGACTGAGTGACTGAGGGCCAGAGGGTTGAGGGACCAATGGGACTTGGCTATGGCGGGTTGGTGAAGCACCAGGGATGTACCGTACTCGTACGGAGGAAGTAGGGTGGGGTTTCCGCCTCGCCTCCCCGTCAAAAGCAAGCAAATGCTCACTTGAACACAAATCGCCTAGAAGAGAAAGTGGGCGAGGTTTGTGAGAGAGTGCGAGGGAGCGAGGGAGCGAGAGAGGGGGAGACTGGAGACTGGAGAGGACGGAGACGCGAGAGAGCGCGAGAGGACTATGTAAAAGTGTGTGTGAGAGTTGTCGAGGTGAGTGGGTGGTGAGTGGAAGATGAATGGGTGGTCAATGGGTGAGCGCATGAGTGAGTGGCGCATGCGAGGACCAGGAACAAGGAGACACGCAATCCAATACCCAATACGGAGCCCCAAGTCGGTCTCCGCGTACCTTGCAACAGCAAAAGAACATGAATTCTCGCCGCTTTGGCACCGACAGTGACCGGTCGCTATGGACCATGTGCTTGTAGGCAGGGTACAAAACTAAGTGGTACTGTCTGTCACGGAATATGTACCTCAGACGTGCTCAACACCGTCAAAGTGTCAGCCGTGGAACATAATAAACCGTGGGGGTGAATGACAGAACAGAGAGCCCACTGTTTCCAAGGGACACGGCATCCTCATTCCTACGAACTCCTCCTGTTCCACAGTATTCGCAGCGACTTATTTTTAATCCAGCTTGCATGGTACCTCCCTGGGGCGGGTGGCACCAAAGCGTTAGTGGTTGTGACTTGTGGTTGTGGCAACAAGCAACACTACAAAAGTACCTTTTTCGTTCAGCTCTGTCTAGTTGCGTCAGAGATCAACCGTCGCATTGCCGCCATCGCCCATCGTGCATTTACGCGGGTGGCCAATATGGACCTGGGCTGGATGATGAAGACTGAGTAATGCATACAACCTTGGCCTTGCATAAGGCACCATTATTCCTCCTCCTGTACCGCGTATGTACCCATCTTCAGAGAGACTGCTATTGACATGACCCAGTTCTCCGTCCTTACTCCGTCCTGTCAGCCCATCCATTCCTGCCACCACCAGCTACTACTACTGACCGTCTCATCAATCTTCCTCTCCTGGGCTATCAAGCACTTTCCTAAGCCGTCCATCTTCGCGCCTATTGTGATTCGCGCCCCTGATCACTGTCTTTGTCAGTGCTGCATCTGACCGGCCCGGAGAAGCTCCATCAATCCGCCCATCCTTAGTGTTCTTTGTCACAGACCGCTTGCAAACAGGAAAGGGGTAGGGCTTAGGCCATGAATACGGCCTCCGATCAAATCCCTTGCTTCTGTCCTATCCCGGTAGCTAACTGGTCCAGGGAAAGTGCGCCACCCGTCTCATCTGGTGCCGGATGGCTGGTCAACTTATCCTCCTTCACCATGTCATCATTGTCACTGTCGACTCGGCTGTCGACCGATACGATCACGATATCACGTCAACCATGCTTTTCTCAACTGCCGCGAACCACACACTTCCGCCTCTGACTGTTGCCAAGGCTTTGCTAACTACTCTACCTGCACTGTGCTTTTCCTGCTGGCTCGTGCGTTGCGCTTGTTAGAATGGAGTAAAAGGTGAGGGCTGCGGACATGCGTGCGGAAAAATGATCATGCGAATCCCGGATGACGAAAGGAGTCTTGGCGGTACGGCTCAAATTTTCTTGTCTCTCCTCTTCCCCTTTCGCTTTCTCTGTCATGGAGAGGCTAGTGGGAAGGGGCTCTCTTCCCTTTACCGACATGCAGGGTGTATTTGAAACCCACGTTGTGATAATGGTGTCCACTTAAACCACCTAATCAGAAATGGATCGGAAGTGCTCCCCTGGAATAGGCAATCACCCCGGAGTTCCTGAAAATTTTTCTTCTCCTGCTTCAGACCCTCGATTGTTCATCCCTCGAGGTCCAGAGGTCCTAACTGGTTGATAAGTAACCCCAGTTTTCTCGGACGAGACACGCATGAAACTGCTTATATGAGACAGCGGTCACACTTCTCCCGACCGTTGAATGTGCCCCAGCGAGCCAGGCACCATCAACACAAACTCGACCCCACATGCCAAATTGGTTCCCAGTCTCATTTCCATGACGACCCATTCTCTCCTGATTGTGACTTGATTGAGATCCTTCCTGGCCGTCACCTGGCCCAAAAGAGAGAACACAGTTTTTGTTAAGGTTGACTGTCACCTTATGAGTACACAGGAGAGAAAGGAATTCTGCTTTAAGAATGTAGGATTTCCGCAACCTGAAACAATAATTTCCGCTACTGTGGCGGTTGAAAGGGTGAGCAATATCGCCGTTGATGGTGCAATGTGAACAATCATCTTGAAGAAACATGATTCTGTCAGATGTTGCTTTCTCAATTCCTACCCGAGTCGTCAAGGTTCGAATGGGTAACTCGATCGAAACTGGATAAGATGCGCCAATCCGACCATTTTCCGATACTCTCTTTATGTGGAGGACAACAATACTGCTTTTCCCGAGCAGCAGCAAACCCTTCCAGGACAACCTCATCCACAAATCAGGTCAGATGAGTATGAATTGTATCATTTGGGACCGAGGTCTGAGACGAGCATGCCCATCTTGATTAATCATAATCATATCGCGGCCTCTCCATATCAGCTCTTTACTGACCTTCTCTGAACAAACTCCCTCCACTTCACCCAAAGCCTCAACCCCAATTCAACACTTAGAACTAGAAAATCACAATGGCCTCCACGGAACAACTTCCCTCTGGTCTCCCAGACCCAACAGTTCATATAACAACCCACAACTCCTCTGGCAAAGCTACACTCTACTCTTCATCTCAGAATCAATGGGCTTGGTTCCCCGAAAGAGCCGTGGGGTTCAATGTAATATATACCACCTCATCCTTTCCGGCCTCGCTGAATGGGGATGCCGACATTGATTCCCACAAAGCGACCATGTCCAGCGGTAAGCTCGGACTCGTCAAGAAAGGCGGGACAGTCTGCCGTATCGTTGATTTTGGTCCGGGCGGCACTCCATTGATGCATCGCACGCAAAGCCTGGACTACGGAGTGGTATTGGAGGGAACCATCGAAATGGAGCTGGACGACGGCAGTGTGACTCTTTTGAAGCGTGGGGACATTGCTGTACAGCGAGGGACGAATCACGCGTGGAGAAATCCCAGCAAGACAGACTGGACGAGGATGTTGTTCGTCTTGCAGGACTGTCAGCCGGTGCTTGTTGGGGGAGAAAGGCTCCATGAAGAGCTTGGGGAAGGAGGAAAAGATATTCCGCGAAGTGGCAACGATGATTGAGCCGTGCTGCATGTCCCGGCGCTCGCTGGCCAGAACCAAACGAAATCATTTCCTTGGATCTCAGGCTCCGTTTTGTGTAGAGCGACATGGACATCTGTAACAGGATCGTTTCCTGCTTGACAATTCGCCCATGTCACAACCGCTCTCACTACTCAAGTGAGCTTGCTCTTGATTATGCCCAGAAGCGATGACTCCTAGGTCTTACTCATCCAACCGAGGAAACCGGCAAGGCACTTCGAACGGGGTGCGCATAGGTCAAGTGATTTCCCGACCCTCCACGCCTCCTCCCTTTCTCCATTTCCCGAGCCATCGCCACGGGGTCTCCAGCATTCACATAACTGCGCCTCATCTGTGAAGAGGCTACGGGGAACTTGTAATTGTGATCTTTGTCGGATAATCAACAGAAGGGACCCGTTTCTTCGACGGCTAGTCCTCATGTTGGCCGGAGCAGGTCGACCAAGGAAAGCCTGCAGCCGATGCAAGAACCAAAAGGTATCGCAGATCAACAAGCACGTCGCCGTCTTGTCTGGCCGAGTCGTCTTGACGTTCCATGTTTGTTTATAGGTCCGCTGCTCGGGCGAGAAGCCGACTTGCAAAAGATGCCTGAAGTCGAACCACGTCTGTCTTTACAAAACGGGCGAGGAGCGACGGAGGCCGAAAGCGACCTCACATGCAGAGAGTACCGATCCATTGCATTCGTCGTCGCTGTCTCCATCTTGCTCTAAGACGGCTAGAACTCCCAGTTTTGCGGCCCAGGATGGAACGAAAACACCGGGGCCGACATGCTGTAGGCCTACAGCGGTGAGACCGAGTCTTCCGCTGGTTCAAAGCTCCTATGTCGGCATTCCCATGACCCTCATCATGAGTCTCGTCGACGTCTACTACGCCAATGTGTACAACGCCTCTCTTTTGCTGCACAAGAGACTGTTCCTCGAAGCAATAGCAGCGGGTACTGCTCGTCCTCATGTCGTCCTCAGTGTTTGCGCTTGGGCTTTAAAGTGGGACAAGAGGATCCCCCATCTATTATGATACTGCGGGAGCATTTTTCTGATCCTTGAACCTCTAGTTTTTATCGGGATCCAAATGACCGGTCAGTCCTTTGCAACCACGATTTCAGCAGGGAGTGGGCAGGCCAAGCAGGCAAGCTTGCGTTTCAAGAAGTCGAGAATCCGACCGAAGAGCACATTGTGACGTTCATGAATCTTGCACTCTTCTGGTACAGTCAGGGCTCATGGCGGAGATCTGCAATTCACAAAGGTTTGAGCAAAAACAACGTTCACCTTGGACCATGTTTGATCTCGGCTAACTCCAGGAGACAGGCAGTGCTGCACAGATCGCCCATCTTCTCGGGCTCGGAACCGATATGCCGGGCAGAGAAGACTTGTGGGAGTCGGAAATACGTCGCCGTCGGTTCTGGGCTTGTTATCTCATGCATTGCCATGCCATCGAAACGTGCGCTGTGTTGACATCTGCTGAAAATACTCTGAAGCTCACGTTACCGTGGCCAGAGGAGGATTTCAACGTGGGCACCGCCATCCACCCCAGAGTATGTTTGAAGTCAGGGAACAGCAATGGCAGTATCTTTGGAGAACTGATCAAAGCCTTGACCTTCTGGTGAGAAACATCCTCCAAATATGCACGAAACCCTGCAAACTGCGCACAACAAGTTTGCAGCCTGCGCTAACTCTCCACTCGAGGTGCGAGGTGAATGCTCTGGTCAAATCTCCAGAGTCCAGCATCAGCGAGAGACTTCACGCCATCTACGCGCTCGATGATCGGATATCAAATTGGTGGACCAAGCTTCCGAGCTCGCTTCAGCTGACGGTTGACATTGTTCCAGAGGTGCCCGACGAGGCTCTTCCCAACCTGTTACTCCTCCACGTTGTGCACCACCAGTGTCTTTGCGCTCTCCATGCTTCGGTCGTGCCTCTGTTTTGCTGGAGTGCAGCAGATGAGACATGGTCCGCGGCAAGACAGATGTCTGCGCAGGTGGCCTACGACCACGCCTGTGCTGCCTCGGCCCTCGTCGATGCCGTCCTGTCGAACTTTGCTCGGCTCAGCGCAATACCGAGTTTCGTCGCCTATGCAGCGTACTGTGGCGCAGCCATACAGATCCCCTTCATGTGGTCCACCGAGCCAGCCGTTAAGCAGAGAGCGTACGAGAACGTCAGGGCGAACGTCAAGATGATCTATACTCTGGCAAAGTATTGGAAGTTCGCCGCCTTGTTGGTGTGTCCTGCTGCCCTCATTTGGTTGTATGCCTGGACGGAATGCCGTTGTGTGGACCTGACGGACCAGCTGAACTGACAACCATCGCTTGAAAATACATAGGAGAGCCACGTGCGCTACATCTACCAGATCCACGCCAAGAGCCCTGTCATTCTCGAAGGCGAGCCCAAGTTGATCCTTGATTCGAAGAAGCTGATGAGCTTCCGCGGCACCACCGCGGTCCACGCCAGAGAGTCCATCCTCGGACACAACCGCATCCTGTGGAGGAACGGCAATGTTCTCCCCCGGCCGGGCGAAGAGGTCGCGGACCTTGGGGCTGAACAAGAAGGAGAAGTGGAAGGAGGGAGAGGTGGTGAGTCGCTCATAGACCCTTCTCCATCAGCAGTCGAGATTCCCCAGAGGAGAGAGCTCTTCGAGCCTCGGTCTCCATCAACGCTCTCGCTCCTCGCCGAACAACCGGCCGCGCCTCTCGCCCAACAAAACCAACCGCGGCCCCCGATCCCTGGAGTCTCGCTACCATTGCAAGTACCATTACCGTTGTCGTCACCATACGCACCACCACCGCTGCCGATCATCGAGCAAACACCAGGGCTCGAGTTCCCGTGCCTGGACTTCTTCCGCCCCTTCCACGACCCCGAAATGCTCGATCTCTTCCCCAACGGCCAGGCCATGGACTTTTCGCTCTTCGCCACGAGTCCTAGGGTGGGTCTCGGCTTTTTGGATCCCTGGCCGGCCACGGTGCCAGGGTGAAGCTAAGCCACGTTAAGGTGGGAAATAGGAGATGGGATATGGGAGCTATGGGGAGAGGGACGACTTAACCAATCTTAATTCAGATCAAGATTTTCAACGTAGTAACTAATAGGACCAGTCGGCGTACCTAAAAGGACTAGTGAAAAAAATATATCAGATATCACCATCTGAGACGGCCCCCTTATAAAAAGGCATGGCCCTGTCATCATCATACTGTCAATTGAGCTACCGCGTAATATACGAACAGCAGCCTATCCTACGTCCTCACCTAGGCACTGCCGGCAAAAGCTCTCATGGTCGCAATGACGCCCTCCTTGATCTGCTCAAAGGGGGCCTTCTTGGAACGCTGCATAATATTCTCCGCCGAGTCCCTCAGCTCGGCGCGGACCTTTGGCCAATCGACGCCGACCAATTGACCCTTGTGTTTCACCATTTCGCCATCGATCAAGACGGTGTCGATGTCCGAGGCATTTGCGTACAGGACTAGCGCGGCGGCAGGATCATGCACCGGCGTCAGCCTAGTCGAGTCGCATCGAGTGATGATCAAGTCCGCCCTCTTGCCAGGCGTGATGCTCCCAACGACGTCTTTTAATCCAACGGCTTTCGCACCGCCCATGGTGGCCATCTCCAGAACCTCGGCGCATCTTCTGGAGATAGTCCACGGGGGGCCGTCCTGTGCGTAATGTTCGAGGTGTCGTTGGGCTTGAAGCAACAACCGCATCTGTTGAAACATATCGGCGGGGTTATTCGAGACCACGTCGATGCCAATGCTAGCGGTGCACCCTTTGCCTTTAGCCTTGAAGGCAATCGGGTGGCCCATACCCATCTGTATTTCAGTGTCGGGGGTGCTGGAGAGGGAAACGCCACGTTTGCCAACTGCCTCAAGCTCGTCGTCGTGCAAACTGGCACAATGACTGAACAGAAGATCCGGTCCGAGGAGACTGCGTTCTTCAAAGTTCCGAACCAAATGTAAACCGCGATCGTACTTACCCATCGACACGTGACCGGTGATGATCGCTGAACCCAATGATCGACCGAACTCGACTTCCTTGATGGCATCGTCAATGCCCCCTCGTTCGATTTCCGCAGGTGCGAAACCAAAACGAACCAGGTCCGTCAGCTTGTTCGACTGGAATAACGTCTCCCTCACGCGCTTTGCATCTTCAAACCTCCATTCAGGCGTCTTGGTCTCTCGATCCTGGTCCATGCAAGAACCCGGCCAGGCAGGATTGATGTACAATCCATAGCAAAAGACCGCTCGGATCTTCGCATCCCTTAGTCCCTTAACCGCGGCATTGGCATGGTCCGGAGAGTTCATAATATGCGAGTGATCAATTAGGAAAGTAATTCCATTGTCAATACTTTCCAGAGCGCCGCAGTAGTTCCCCAGATACGCGTCTTTGTCGCTGTAGCAGGAGCCATAGATGTTGCGGATGTGGAGGAAGTAGTCACCTAGGACATGGTCAGAGCAGATTGTGCGCAGTTGGGTCTGCCAGGTGTGCCTGTGGGTGTCGACGAAGCCTGGGGAGATTATGGCGTTAGTGGCGTCGATGACGGCGTATTGCTCTGGCGAGGTAGGTGTGAGATTGGGGCCGACGTGAGTGATGATATGGTCGT
The DNA here is from genome assembly GCF_000835475.1 of Cladophialophora bantiana CBS 173.52. Classification (NCBI taxonomy): domain Eukaryota; kingdom Fungi; phylum Ascomycota; class Eurotiomycetes; order Chaetothyriales; family Herpotrichiellaceae; genus Cladophialophora; species Cladophialophora bantiana. The sequence goes on from NW_015971583.1 coordinate 546,756, forward strand.
CGATGAGGACGTCGCAGTTCTCGATTGTGCCCAAAGCTGGGTCGATGGAGAGGACGGTGCCGTTTTTGATGTGATATTTGCCGCCCATTGCTGGGATATTGACTTGCGATCTCGAGACAAGAGTAATTGCAATAAAAGGGTCAGAATTCCTGCCTCTGTCAACCTTCGTCGAAGCCCTCCCTTATGAACAGCCATCGGTCCTCCATTGCCGTCTCATCACCCCCGCTTCTGGGCAGAAGTTAGGCGTCCCTTTGGATATGCAAATACGCTTCTCACTGATGTCTATACGCCTCTAGAGGGGGTCGGGAAATTCTGGGATGCGTGGCACCTGATTTCCCGAGAGGAGCGCTATCCGAGTGATCGAAGGTCGTGTTGGAGGGTCCAGGTGGCATTTGTCCCTCAGGAAATCCAGGGGATAAGGTCACAGGCGTCATTGGTATGTGCAGCAGAGAATTGTGTCGAGGATAAGAATGAGCACGGAGAGGAGGTGGTTGGAGGTGCAGCGAAACGAAGAAAGAGGCGCAGGCTGGAACTTGCAAAGCCCAGTTTCGTGGCCTACCCGCTTCGGTCACTTTGCATCTTCCTCAATCGTCTTCAGCTTCGCCATCGTCATCGTCGTCTTCATCAACCCATCACTCTTACATGGCTCGCTGGCTTCGAACCCCATGTCCATTATTTAATCTTCAATACCCCAACTCTCAACCAATTCAACGAGCTGCTCTGGTGGACGGCTGAGGGTCGCCGATCCATGATCTTCGTTCGCCATGACGTTCCTGGTTCTCCAGCCTCGTGCGCCTGTTGTCTTCTTGTGGACCGAGAGGGGGAAGATCCCTCGTGCTCCCGAACTTTCACTGACAGAGACACAATAATCGATGATCGATGATTCCTTCACATTCGCTTGGATCTTGTCTGCCGTTGGGTGCCAGTCGTCATAGGACGGAAGGAGCCAAAGGAACCTCAACTTGAGCGTTCCTGACCACCGCTCCACAAGCTCCAGAGGCTGCTCGCCGCTGATCTCTGACCCTGGCTGCCCCGGCTGGACTGCCCGTGAGTCGATGTTTCTTATTTCGGACTCCTCTGGACTATCTTGCTCTTTGTCTCTTAATGGTCTATTGTTTTGGTGTTCGTGATGCCTCTTTTGTGTAAAGTATCATTCAGCACCATCGAACGCAATGTCACAAAATTTCCCTTCAGTGCGAGCTAGTCCTCTCTCATTTGCGTATGACGGGAGAAGAATAAGATCTGTCCCTACGCAGGAATCTGTCCCTTTCTCTCTCGCAGGCCCCAGAGCTAGCCATCCGTCGAGAGACCAGGGGAGCTTTGTCAGTCAGGAATATCAAGACTATTGTCCCCAACATGGACAACCATCCAACGAGCCAATTTGGGGATTGGCTGCCCCTTTGCCACGGGTCATGCGTCCAGGAATGCGATCCCGAGCCACGAGGCAAGATGGAGAATCTACAGGTGAGCCAACGGCAACAACAACCGGCCGCCATTCGCGCGAACCTGCGCATCAACAAACATCAACAGCGACGCAGCCAGCTCCTCGAATCGAGGTTAGTCCCGCCAGACACGGAGAGCAGGAACATCATCCGTCCCGAACAAGGGCCGATACTCGATCGTCTACCCGTGAACCCGATCTCCTTCGCCGAGCCACCACCGCCAACGCATCTTCATATCTGAGCGAGCCTATCGTCCCGCACAATCCCGTCCAACAACCCGGCATTCTCGGCACAAAAACGAGGCAGAGGGAACGCGAGTTGGCTGTTGAGAATATTAGTGCACATGACAAAGCCCCTACATCATCTGTGCAGGGACAGAGAAGAAGCGAGGAATCCCACGGGACTGATGCGCGCCGGTACACTTCTCCTCGCGGTTCGACAGGCCACGACTCTTTGGTCGCTGGACAGGACTTGGAACGGGGGGTGGGTAGTGAGTCCGCTGTTGAGTCAGCACGGCGACGACTACAGCAATTGGCAGATACGGCTGGGGACGAAAGTGACTTGAGACAGTATCCACCGAACATCGACTGGGAAGAGTATCATACATTAGAAGACACTTTGATACACCGGTTCTCGCAACCTGAGGAGTCACCTCAACCGGAATTCCACAATGCTTGGGGACCCATCAGGCATAAATATCGAAAGCCACTCGCAGAGTTCCTCGGTACCCTGGTCTTCATGACACTCGGTCTGTCGGGATCCATTGTTCATATGACGGCGGGTAGCGACTATGGAAGTCTTCTCACCGCGTACATGGCATGGGGCTTAGGGGTGATGATAGGAATCTACATTGCGGGTGGGGTATCCGGCGCTCATTTAAATCCCACAATCTCACTCGTCCTCGCTATCTTCCGTGGCTTTCCATGGACCGATTGCTGGAAGTATATGGCTGCTCAGTTTCTTGGCAGCATCGCGGCGTCCGCCATCGTCTACGGTCTCTACAATGACGCCATCCAGGCGTACACTGCCTCAGACATTGTTCGCATTGGCCCTGCCTTTTGGACACGGCCCCGTGGAGATTTGAACAATGCCGCTGCCTTCTTCAACGAATTCATCGCCACCGCAATTGCGGCCTGCTCCGTTCTTGCGTTAGGGGATGACGACAACGCCCCGCCGGGAGCAGGAATGCATGCATTCATCATTTCCCTGCTGGTCATGGTGCTGGGCATGGCCTTCTCCTACAACACTGGCGCCGCTCTCAACCCTGCGCGGGACTTCGGGCCTCGTCTAATAATGATGGCCGCTGGCCTCGGTCTCGATGTGTTTAAGCAGGATCATGGATGGTGGTTTTGGGGCCCTTGGATCGGGACGATGACGGGTGGGCTCGCAGGTGCAAGCGTCTATGACATTTTCATCTTTACGGGCGCTGAGTCGCCCATCAACTATGACAGTGATGTCTGGAGATTGCGACTCAAGAGCTCTTGGAAGGAGATAAGGCAGAAGTCAAGGATAGGACGCGGAAAGGATCCGGGGGGGGATGTGAATAAGGAGATCGATCTTGTTGCTTGATACAAGTGAATGCCGGAATGGATTTTTGATCGGTTTGTTGGGTCGGCGGACTCGGGCATCACTTATTGTTATGACTGCTTTCATGACTGCTCGTCCAACTGCTCATAAGGCGGGCATCTGGACAAGGCTGGACGAGGCTGAACAAGGCCTCGGATTTGCTGTGATACTTCATTAGAGGAGAGGCAACTTTCCCGAGACGCTCTCCCATCTTCGCCCTCAACCACTTTCTCGTGCAGTTCCTTGCCGCTTCTTTCCTCCAACCCATGCCTTCGGGAGATGGCAGTCACGTTGACGACGGCATTGCGGCCCCCAACGTCGCTCTTGCCGACGAGGTCGAAGCGTTGAACTCGATCTATGGCCCGGATACTGTTGTCCTCCAAGCTGCCACTGAACCCCATATCACCGGGATTCTGCGCCTGCCAGGATCGGAAATCTCCTTGCTCATCTCCTTCCCGGTTGACTACCCTGATGTGCCTCCCGAGATATTAAAGACGCAGTCAACAGGTGATAGTGGGCGAAAGGGTGAGGGTGAGGTCGCCGTGCACATCGTCCGCGACGTGCTGGCGAGCGTGTGGACTGAGGGTCAGGTGTGTTTGTTCGATCTGGCCGAGGAGGCCGGTCCCCTGCTCTATCAGAGGCAAAATGAAGGCGAACACGGTGAACTTGCGACGACTCAGGCCGTCGAGCAAGACACTACGGACACGAATAGGTCTGCTGCCTCATCCTCGCACACGCATCCATCAATTCACCATCATGACCACGCCCTCCCTGCTGACCACGGCAACGACCCTCCCACTCCCATGGATATTCCCTCTAACGCCGCCATAGCCTCCTCATCAGATGCGCCGCCTCCAAATTGGACCCTTTCCGATCCCCTCACAGTCAACAAGTCCACCTTTGTCGCGCGCGCCTGCCCCGTGCGGTCCCTGGACGAAGCGCAATCCTCCATCTCGCACCTCCTCTCCTCCAACAAAAAAGTCGCGAGTGCCACGCACAACATAAGCGCCTGGCGCATACAGTCAGCTAATTCGCAGACCGGCGCGGTGATCACGATCCAGGACTCGGACGACGACGGCGAGACTGCCGCGGGGGGTCGGCTCCTGCATTTGATGCAGCTCATGGATGTGTGGAACTGCATGGTCGTGGTGACGCGGTGGTACGGCGGGGTCAAACTTGGGCCGGACAGGTTTCGATTGATTAATCAGGTGGCGAGGGAGAGTTTGGTCAAGGGCGGGTTTTCGAGGGACCATGGAGAGGCGAAGGAGAAGGACAAGGAGACGGGCAAGACAAAAGGAGGGGGCAAAGGGAAGGGAAAGAAGTGAGAAGTCAAGACACCTAGACGAGACTTGGATGGTGGCCATGTAGATGTCGACGTTGAAATGCCCAGGGGTCGGTAGATACGGGTTGGCATGAACTGGATGGGAGGGAAAAAAAGATGGATGGCATATACAGAGCAGCTACTTCTCCTTCTCCTTCTCCTCGTACTCATATGCTACTCTGTCCGTCTTCCGACAGAGATCTCAACGAGCGACGAAAATACCTTACACAATCAAAGCGGCTTCAAGGCGGTGGCGGTGGCGGTATATAGGGAATACAGAGTACTCCGTACCTTCGGAATCGCCGATGTCCGCTGTTTTCGCACGGACACGAAGACACGCCCACGCTGTGCTTGTAATACCTTCTTCTCGTTGACGCATGAATCGACCGTCGACGACGGGAGAGACGATGTGGACTATTGCGCACGTATACATATATACATAGATATATAGCACATATGCATAGATATATGGAGAAGCAGGCGCTGTCCCCCACATCGATCATCACATCACATCACATCACATCTTCAACACCGGTTGCATCACAAGACAATACCCCTCGCCTGCGCGGCGGCAAGGCGCCTGCGCGCGCTCTCTGCCGCCCTCCGCATCCTCAAGTTCCCCTGGAGCTGATGTTCCTCTTGGCCTGGGAACCCAGCCCCAACGTCCCTCCGTCTCACAGTCTTGGTGATGAACTGGCTTGGCTGGCCAAAGTCGGGTGTCCCGCCCAGCGTGGCGAAGATGTCGCCTACGTAGTTTGTGGCAGGCACGCCCGTCGCAAAGGTGCTGGTCCACCCGGCGAGGATGCCCTCGATGACGCGGACGCCGGCCAGATAGATGTTCTGGATGGCCGGCGTGAAGCCGCCCTGGTTGATGTACAGGAGGTTCTGGATCTGGCTGACGCCCGGGGGAGGGCGGTCAAAGTCCGAGGCCGTGCGCATGACGATGACGCGCGAGAAATCCGTCAGGTTCTTGGCCGCGGCGCGCATGATGGCTTCCAGGCTCGCGTTGTCCTCCTGCGCCGTCGTGCAGTAGATGCCCGACCCGTTGGTCCAGATGGTCGTCGTGTTTTCAAACGCCTCCGACAGGTGCGTGCCCGAGTAGTACACGTCCGAGGTCGCGACGTCGCAGCCCAGGACGCTCGGCGCCTGCGCCCCCGCGGCGTAGAGGGATTCCTGGGCATATTTGGCTCGGTACTGTTGACTGGCCGCCGTGTCGTTGAGTTTGGCGCCGGAAGCGAGGCTGATGGCCACGTCTCGGAGGGCCTCGTTGACCTCGAACACTTCAGTCCCATAGATCCTAAATGGATGATTATGTATGTTAGCCTCTTGTCTGCGTGTTCCCCACGTTCCTGACACCGACTTGGGGCCACTCACGTTGTAGGATAGTCGTCTGGAGCGGTCACGCCAAATGGGATATACCCGCTTGTGAAATTCGAGGGCATATCTCTCATGTCAAACTCGTATTGCAACGCGACCTGGACCGCGTATTTGGCAAAGGTCACGGCTCCAAGGGTCGCCGCCTTCGGATTGACCCCCGCAATTCCGGCAACCATGAAGTATGTCTTGGTGAGGTCGAACTTGGGACTGTGCACAAAGGCGCTGATGGTCGAGGCCGCGTTGATTTCCGACTCCCCAGTGACAACCTGACAGACATCACCTTTGGCGGTACAGTGGACCTCGGGAAAAAGAGGGGAGAGACCGGGGACTGTGATGTTCTGGGCGAGGAGATCGAACTCTTTAATGCCGTACCAGACTTCTGCTTCTGGGGCAAACATGCTGATGATGACAACTTTCGGGGAGATGGGTGCAGCCCGCCTGACAACATTGGTGTGTCTTTCTATGGGGGATGCCGTCGATGTCGAAATCAGACTTGCTGCTGCAAGAAGCAGCTTGAAGAAGCTAAAGATATGCATGGCAGACAGATTTTGGGAGAAACTCGTCTCTACCAGAACGGACGGCCAGGCCCAAGATAGCTTTCTCTGCTCGAGCACGCGAGCAGGGGGAAAAGTTGATCGCGGAGACTCACCGCAAGAGAGGGATGGTACCTACCTTTTGTTGCCCACGCTGGGAGCTTCACGATCCCATCATTCTTCGGTAAGGGCTGCTGCTTTCGTGCGTCAAGCAGCTGGGTAATCAACGTCCTCGACGCATCGACTCCCATCGACCCCCATCGGAGGTGAGCGGCTTGAAAAGGATGACGACAAGCCGCAGAACTCGGCTGGATGGCTCGATCCCGGGGACCTTGGGTACCTTGCTTAGAAGCTTGTAGGGACACAAGCAACCGGACCAGCAATTGGCCATGGTTAAGCATGTTCCTGGAAGATCGGGATGTTATCTCTGCACGGTGTAGATGGCCTGGGTCGCATGAGGGTTGTTTATGCAGATCTAAGTTAGCTTTGTGCCCGGTTTGTGCCAGCAGGCTCTCAATCCCACGCCGTTATCTATGCAGCGGCTAGACTTGGATTAGAAGCTTGCTGCGATCTTCGGAGCTCCCATTCAGCACCGAATATGTGATAAGGAAATAATGAGACTCACAAAGCAACAGCCCAGTGGCAGACCTACCTTTTGTTGACCAACAAGGCTGAGGAAGCTTCCCTCTTGGTTAGATGACGCGGGGTCGATATTAGCATTCGGCAAAGCAGCTCGGCGGCGAAGCGAGTGGTGTTTGGCAGCTGATATCAGGGAGAGAAGCTCGCTGTTGCAATGGACAAGGTGGATAGCAGACGTGCAGAATAGGCGAGCTGCGAAATGCTGGAGATGCTGGAGAGGCCAGAGACGCTGCGATAAGCTTTTCTCCTTTTTAACCGGACAGACCGAAGTCCCCTTATCACGCCCTTGACGTCAGATGCCGCTCACATCCAGTAACTGCTGCGATAAGTGCCGAGGAGAGAGGTCTATTCAATCTATTTCTAATCCAGCAAGCAACCAGGGTCCTTTTACCTCGGAGGAAAAAAGAAACAGCTCATAGAGAGGCCGGGAAACTCATTCCCACAAGCACGGCCCTGTACTCGACATCACCGTGGGCATAACTCAACCCGCAAACGCCTCCAGGCTCAAGCATCATCTCCATCTGGGCGTCCATGTCAAGCTTCAACCATCTCTTCACAAACGCTCGTAGGATGTGGCCATGCGCGACAACCACGGCGTCACATTTTCGATCCCCCCTCTGCAGTCCTTGCCTGTGCATCGATGTCACCTGGGATATAAGCCGGTCTAGTCGCTCCGTGACTTGGGCTGGAGAGTGGCCGCCAGGGCCCTCACATCCGTCCCGCCAGATATCCCAGGGCCGATCCTTGTCCAGACCCCTAGATTGGCGGAGTTCTTCGATCTGATGCTGCAGGAGGCCTTCGTAGTCGCCGTAGCCCCATTCCGCGATGTCTTCAGTCGTATGGATCTTCTCCGTGACCGCTGTCCGTGCGCTCAAGTCTTGAATTTGCTCTAACAGTAGCTGGAGCGTCCGTTGTGCGCGTTGTCTCGGGCTGCAGGCGATGTACGCGACCTTGCTGGGGTCGATCAAGCGTCCAGGACCGAACACCACGGCGGCTGTTTGGCGGATCTTCTCTTCGCCTTCTGGAAGAAGAGGAAGGTCGGTAATGCCCGTGAATCGCCCATTACGAGACCATTCAGTTTCACCTATTCAGGGTGGCTTGCGTAAGCACAAAATGCGGGCTGTCCAAGAAAAGGAGAAGAGACGAATATTTGTCCTGAGAACAGCACGACAGTCGACCCTGCGCCACAGGGCAGAGGCCATCTCAAACAAGGTACAGAGAACCTTACCGTGGCGTATTAGGAACAGTCGAGGCGTAGCGGCGTCTTTGTCGGACATGCTGGCCCACAGCCACAAAAGAAGTATTCGGCTCAACCAGAGAAGCACCGTCGTCTCTGAGCAATCTCGCGAGCCAACTTTGAAAGTTGTCTTACACAGCCATCCACCTGTCCCGCTTCTGGCTCCCGGATACGTGTCCTCTATTAGATGCGGCGCTCGTTGTTGAGATGACAGCTCCAGCCTGAAGACGGCAAGCGCGAGAGCAACCAGTTAGAAAGTTCTACAAAGAGTGGTAAGCGTAACTGAACATCTGGAAACACGTCTATCGTTCTAGGGGGCAATCAAGGAACAGCAAAAGAATAGGAATCTAGGCGTTGAGGAAGATGGGAAAAGGGGGCCTGCAGCCTCAACAAAATTCCAACCTTTTAACCGTACAGTAAGTAAGTGCCTTAGTCAGCTCCTTTACACAGCTTGACGCTTTCCTACACTGGGACCTGGGACCTTGGTGCCTATCACCCTGCCGCAGATCTCTCCACAAAATATTCTGTCCTAGTCCCTTTGCGCGGTCCTTTCTACCACGTGGGGAATCCAGAACACCCGGCAATGATGGCGAGGGTTGATGCCAAAGGAGACATCAAAAGAGAGAAGCCGCTGACAGATTCCAGATTCCCGATTCCCAGCCATCCAGGGGGACTTTGTGGAGGACCCCGCTGCAACCTTTAGGCACCCATCCCGGGCTACGAGGTAGTTGGTGGCACCATAGTTGCTTGAGCAGTGACACAACTATGAGTATGTGCCCGGGGGGGGGTGAGAAAACGTTCGGGGGGCAGGGTCGCCTTGATTCCGGGCATGAGGGCCTAGAGTGTTCGAGTTGTGCTTTCTGGGCCTCGACAGTGATGGGCATCGAGTGCACGCCTGAGGGACCATGGAGGCTTGAGCACGCATTACAACGTAACTGAGCGAGGACAGCAATGACAGGTCGCCGTGCGCTTTGATGGATGTGGACACTACGAAGACAAGAAGTGTAAGACGCTCAACGCCACTGGAATACAACTTTCCTTTGGGTGGTCGAGGGCAATCAATCTTTAAAGCCACGTTCTGTTTAAGAAGTGCATAGACAAGCAATAATGCCTATTGAGGGGTGTCGGAAATATCTCATTTGTACTCCAAGTCTGCAGTCGGAAACAATAATGGTCGATACAAAGGCACGGGTCTATCGAGACGGTGTGATCCCTCGTCCCCTGCCGTTCCGGATCCAATGCAAACTGTCCTTGAATTTCCTTACCATAACCCGAAACAAATGCATTCCAATGCTATGCTTGTCCCAATCACAAAACCTATATACCACAAGGTCGTCAAGGTCATAAGAATCATTCGATCTGGGGGACATATGCCCGGTCTTTCAAGTGCTGACGCTTTTATCGATCATCCAAGTTTTCCCATTCGCCTCTTCCTCAATGACAAAGGCCTCTCTTGCATACTCGTAGATGGATCTATATGGGGGCCAAAGGGATCGGGCTTCATCCGTCAATTTGCCAGGTTTGGTTTTGCGAGACGCCTCGTTGCTGCTTCTTCCTGTAATCGTATCATTGCTGCCCTTGCGCCTTATATCGTACTCAAAATCAGGACCGGGAAAGTAAGGGGCATTGCACTCTCCAAAGAGGATTTCGATACCCGCAAGCTGCTCTCTGTATCCGTTCGGGATGGGCACTTTCACCTCAATACGTTTTTGGAAAACATATTTGCACGGTCGCTCTAGTGCTTTCTCAAATGCCTGGCAGACTTGTATGGGTGAGAGCATCTCGAATGCAAGCGCGATCCTAGTAAATCAGATTGTCAGCCCAAATTGTTGTCTTGTTTCTCATGATCGACCTCGCCAAAAGTGGTGATGATCGACCAGTCCATGTAACATCGGAAAAGTTTTCCGGGCAAAACCTTCTGAGGTCTTGACTTTTTGAGGAGGCGCAGACGAGCCCGTGTTACAGAATCGAGCGAGGGTGGTAAAGAAAAGTCGTTGCAACGTACCTGTGCCCATTCCACTTGCCAGGTCCATCTTTGAAGATCTGCAAAACAGCTGGCCCGACGTCGTGCTCTGCATCTAGCCATGGTAATTTGGTATCTGGATGAAAAGGTGCTCGCCATTCAAGAGTTCCGTCGTCCTTGAAATCCATGCAGAACAAAGGGTACGGTAAGCTGGTGAAGTTGTTGTTGTAGATTCCAGCATAGACAAACGTCGCTGGGAGGCCAAGCTGCCGAATGTAGTTCTCGACTGTAAACTTGCAGGCCCAAAGGGGAAGAGCCGGCCAGCGTGGATTGTGTATTGAATGATCGGGCATGCTGCTATAAATGAAATGCTGTATGTTGCGCTTCTTGGCCGCATTGGCCAGGGCCTTGCCTATCTTGATCTCATCGCCACCCAAAGGATTGGTGTTTATGAAGGCAATCTGAGCACCTTCAAAGATTGTGTCGATGAGGACTTGGTTGTTCAACAAGGGTCCCTCGAACAGGCTGACATTTGGTAAATCGGCAAGCTCCTCAGCCACCAGACCTTCTATTGAATGGACCTGGGCCCGGACAGCATAGCCGACGGCTGTGACTGCCCGAATGACTGACGCAGCCTGACGACCTGTACCGTTGACAATGGCAATGGTCTTGTTTCTATTGGGCATGTGGCGCATATATGCCTAGAGAGGTCAGACAGTCAACGCCTGGATCTGAAAATTTGGATGGGACGATGGGCCTGTGAGTTTGGCGCAAGAATGAAGTAATATTATAACCGTTCAAAGGATCAAGGGAGCATCAAAAAAGAAATCTGCGTTGGCTGACGGTGTTGTCAGTATGGTCAAGATAGAATAGAAAAGGGAAATTAGGACCACACCGTACTTTCCAGAATGTTTTCTGGGTATCATGCGATTAGAGGACAACCAGAAAAACCCATTCCGCCATAACGGGCAAGAGAGTACTAGAACTCCGTGCGTCAATTCGGTCCCATTATTCGAGGACCCTATGGGTGCGCAAATTCTGCGACGTGTGCGAAAAAGGTCTATCACCGCCAAACCTGATGCAGCTTATCCTTTACGTAACCGGAGTGAAATGTAGCAGCGGGGTGCTGGGTCCATCGCTGAGCACGACATTAGGACGGATTCAAGTGCCCGCCCGTAAGGAAGAACAACCCGAATCCATCATTTCTCTTCGAAATAGATTCCATTTGTTGGGCGGGCGGTAACACAACGACACCGCAGGGAGGTGACGAGGAGGTGAGAGCCGACTTCCGCCATACGGCTGGTCTGTCAGGCACAGTTGGCAAATGAAATGCGGGGGGCCCTGCCAGGTTATGAAAAAGGCGGGGGAGAAAGTGGCAAACAGCTCAAGGGTCGCGTCCGGCTTTTACACTGTCCCAAGCTGGGTTCGGCTCGCCTAGTTCGATACCGGTCCAGGTCTTCGTCAGTGGCGCCTTTTACCCGATGGCCTAGGGTCAACTGGTGACCATGTCATTCAGATGAAGCAGGTAGTTGGTGGGTGTCGCAGGTATGACTGTCTGGTTCCAAGTGTCCCAATCCCGCTCTGGTGGCTCCAGCTTCGAGGACAACATAAGCCGCCGTGGGCGGGTACCAAGGTTAGACGTGTCAATCTCGACCCCAGACACCTCCGCGGCCCCATTGTGTTGGAGTTGTCGCAAGCCTGTCGAACAATGTCGTGAGTTTTGTCGATCGGACGATTGGGTTGCTAGGCGTTCTCATGGCTGGCCATCTCCTGTTTTAGCGAGTGCAAGCAGTAGCGTCCCGTATTGCCACGAGGCACGAATGCCAGCAGAAACCATTCTATCCTCCAGGTGATCTGGCATTGTTTCCCAGAGGGGAGTTCGGGCCTGGTGTACTTAGCTCCAAGTCTTAGTAGCACCCAATGGGCGGCCAACCAGGCACACCAACATGGCGGTTGGGGGAAACCATGTGCCAGAACGGCTGGAGGCTGGAAAAGTTGCGCTAGGGCCTGAGAAGGCTCTTTGACGCCCATTTGACACCCGCATCTCCAGGTCTTTTAGGGCACTTCCAGGCCCGCATGTTTCCACACCTCTGGTCGTTGGCTCGCGTGGAGTCTTGCCGTCTCCAATTCTTCGGCATGGAGATGTCCGCCCGCCTGTCTCAAAAGCATTACGTGCGGTAATAAGCCAGCGTTGGCAGCCAGAAACAGGGGTGTCCTGCCTGATCCGGTGTGGTTGCGGATGTGTACCCTGTGAAAGATCTGTTAGCCTGTATCGATATGGACAGGATCAGACGACATTGACTTGTCCAAACTTACGATGCACCCAGTGAGAGCAGATGCCGAAGGATCGCAATATTGGGCCCAGTTGCCGCCAGATGGACGGGCGTGTTTCCGGAGTAGTCGGCCCGGTTTATTAGTTGGTTGTCGTTACGAAGGATGTCTTTCACTTTCTCAATATCTCCACTGGCAATCGCGTATGCGATTGCTGTAAGCTGAGTGACAGGGGATGATAACTCGCCAGTCGGATGTTTGAAAATGGTACCCGCGTGCTCCGAAAGCTCACCACGAATGGATGTCGCCATGTCTTTGGCTACCGATTCTGGCGAGGCTCCGGGAAGGGCCAGAAGGTAAGACAGTTTGGTCAAAGCTGCTTCGCTTGTCATATCGCCGCCCGCAACAACGCCAGCTCGGCCAAGGACCATTCCAGGTGCATAAAGCGGGTTGACACTGCCAGTCAAACATTGAGTGACATTCACAATCACGATGCCACGTTGAACAGCGTCAGAGATGACCTGGGTCAATTTGTTGTCGTGTCCACTGGGGGCGTTGCCGGCACCAAATGTCTCGAGCACAAGGCCACGAAGGCCTTCGGTCCGCAGAACAGCTTCTACCATTTTCGGTTTGATGCCCGGGAAGATGCGCAAACAGGCCACATGGTGAATCTCAAGGTCTGATTGAATGCTAAAGGCTTCAAGTGAGGTCGACCTTTTGACAGAGTTCCATTCAACATGGGTACCCACTGCGGTGATTTTGGCCAATGGAGGAAAATTCGGAGATGCAAATGCATCAAACGCGCTTGCAGATACCTTTGTGGTTCGGTTGCCCCGAAATAAAGTCGAGTTGAAGCAGAGACAAACCTCGGGAATCATGAAGTGCCCAGCTATGTCCAGGGAGTCGAGGAGGTTCTCGAGAGCATCATTTTTGCGCTCCGAGAATGGTACCTGGGATCCTTCGAAAAAGTCAGCTCCAGCCACACATATTTTCCACCAAAGCCAGTTGACTATTTTCTTCTTCTGCACGTGACAGAGATTGTCGCCGACGATGCCTTAAGAGAGCTGTGTTAGACGGTCGTCCTGGAGCAGAACCCCCGTCCCACAGCAAGATTTGTTGGTAACACAACTTACCCGTGAGTATGACAGGCTTGCCCAGGTTTTGCAACATGAAACTAAGAGCTGAACAGGTGTATGCAAGACTGTCTGTGCCGTGAAGCACGACAAAGCCGTCGAACAACTTGTAGTTGCGAAATATCGTTTGCGCAATCTCGGCCCAACCCTTGCTGTCGATGGAGGACGAGTCGAGAAGTGGTTCGAATTCCAGTACGGCATATCTGTGGAAGTATTAGCAACGCCTCAATCTACATGTTTGCAGCAAGGCGCGTTTCGAAGCGTTATACGACGAAGGTCTGGATTTTGAAGATGGCGAACTTTCCTGACTCGTTTCCCGTAGACGCTCGTTGGCGTCCGCAAACTCTGGAGCTCGCCCAGTCCACCGGGCCCATCGTGAAACCTTACAGAAATGGGATCATGGGTCTCTCCATCGTTGAATTCCGGTCGGGGCGCCATGCATCTTTCCAAAAAGTTTCGAGCGGGAATAAGACCGTTGGGAGACCTTTGCATGGAGATAGTACCTCCGGTCATGATTATCAAAACCCGAGCTTCGGGAACATGACACGAGGACAAATTGCTCATCACTAGGGACACATCAGTTTTAGAGGGGAAACCAGAACTTGTACAACATACTTCTCGTTAGAGCCAATTCACCATCTCTCTCTACTGATGGTTAGACAAGGCAGCAGACCAGATGATCGCCAGACTTACCCGCTGTTGTCATAGCCGTCACATCCATCTTTCGCGGGATATAGTCTCTTTAACTGTCATTCATACAAATGCACAGCATCCCAAGTTTTCAGCGCTGCCTGAAAAAAAATTTCTTTTGGATGTCCAAAGCCCATTCGATGTGCACTAAGCACTCCGAGCCCCTGGTCGGCCTCACAGGGGGGAAACTTTAGGCAGCTCGCCTACCAGCGGCTATCAGCGAGGATCTTCGGTACTGGATACGCCAAGTGCGGACTCTGCGGGAGCCTTTGGATTGGCTCGTTGTGGAGATCTATCGACGCTTTGGTGTTCGCTGTGTGGCTGCGGTCCCGATCCCGTCTTTCCTTCTTATGTCGGTTCGTTCGTAGGACATTTCTCGAAGGAAACACACTGGCATAAATCAGCTGAATCGGTGTACGGGCTCCCACCGAGAACTCCTATTCGGCGTTGACTAAGGCAGCACCTTTGCCCAAATTAGCGCAGCCCCGCGAACCTAAATGCCGCCGTCTCAGTGAATTCACTTGCGACGATTTTCGTTTCTTCTTCCTTCCCTCTCCACCACATGCACCATTGCCGTTGCAGTGGCGGAACTTCGACCAGGGATTGCTTGTGAAGCCGACCGGGACAATCACTCCTGGGTTCCTAAGAGTGGCTGATAGCAAGAGCTTCCACCTGAGCCTTGCCAGGGGTGACGCAAGAGATGGTCTCGTTTTCTTCACACGCATACATCTTCCCACATTCCCGCTGGCCGTGGTATGTCAAGCGAGCGTCTTGGTTGACGTTGGAAGCCATTTGAAGCCGCAACTTCCAATCGGAGCTGCGTTTTCGCATCTCCAGCCAGGGTACCGTACCTCTGCGGAGATTAGCATGCGGCAACGTGCAGCAACGATGACAAAGAAATGCCATACCACACGTGCAACAACAAAGAGATCAAAGGTAGATGAGCACGACCGGCTTGACTTCTCCTGCATTACCTTTGGATTGCCGCCTATGCAGGAAGAAGGAAGGCAGCCAGCAGGAATTGAGATTTCATCTGGCGCTCAACCATGGTTCTGCCGCTGCTGCAGACCCTCAGGTTGGGTCTTCTAAGCGACGGGGATGGAGCGAATGGAGACAGGTGCAAACGAATGACCACATCTGTAAAATGAGCAGAGGAGATTGGTGAAGCATTCTTTGTTGGCCATGGCCTTATTGTGTGCATTGCAGTATCCTTGTCCTTTGTGGATTTATTGCGCATTTCCTCCTGGTGTGGGCGGTTTGCACATCCACGTCCTCTCCTTTGCGATACCAGCGACTTGTGCTCACGGTGAATTGTTGAAAGACATACCTTGAGAAAGCCGCCGCAGCTAGCTGACCGAAGCAGTCTCTCTAACTTTCCAGCCCGTATATGGTTGATTTGTCTTTACGGCCTTTCCCAGCTCTCCACGACCTTTTGCGCCTTCCGTGAAGATAATCCGTGTCTGAAGATGAGAAGGGATTGATCAAGTGGGCGACCGGGAGATACTGTGTCACTGGGAGCGGATTCACCAGCTGAAGTAAACAGGCCAGGAGGTGATTGCGGTTGGGCTGGTTGGCAGAATCGACGAGGTCGGATCAGCGGCGGTAGCCAAATAGTGACAAGGAGAGAGGCAATTAACACAACCGGGTCGAGGGCGAGAAGGTCGACGGTGAGGTGAGGTGAAGTGAAGGTCAGGTGAGAGGAACAAACAAGCAGAGTCTATGCCTCAGCCAGCATCTTACAGTGGTAAGTGGTCGCATGCGCCTTCCTCCCAACTACATGTGCTCGCTAACTTGAACTGTTGACTTGATATAATCCAGCTCAGTCTCGCCTCTTGTGTCCATTCTTTCATCTCCCAAACCCACACTTTGCCCTTTGTCTGCCGACATCTCACGCTCCTTTTTATCAACCAGTCCATCGTTATTTTTCCCTCCTTACACCATTCGTTCATTACTCGTCGAACCGCAATCCTTCCAACCGATCCCTCGCGCGTCAACCACCTCAATTAACAACTCTATCACCACCATCAATCACTCCTGCACGACCCCAAACAATAAGCACACCTCGTCGACGCAATGGCCAACGCCAGAGTCAAGCTCAAAGCTGACGCCGTTAGCCCTGCACCCCGCTTGATTCTCCTCGCCCTCCTCTTCCTCTTCTCCCCGGCTCATGCCTTCTTCCGTCACCTCTGTCATGGTGAACTTGGAAACGGCCGCGTCGACCCCATCATGGCCCCTGGTAGTCCCGCCCAACATCTTCACGTCATGTTTGGTGCTTCCAGTGAGTTAAGAATGACGCAGCACATGGAATAAAAAGTACGTTTCTAACCCGTCGCTACAGACATGGGACTTGATCCTACCCTCGACGAACTTCTGGCTTCCAACTGCACTAGCTGTTCTATCCTCCAAGATCATTCCGTCTACTGGAGTCCACGCATGTACTTCCAACATCCGAATGGCGCGCTCGAGATGGTTCCAACTGCTGGCGGACTGACTGCGTAAGAGATGATTCTGCCGGAACCCCTTTCAGGACACTAATAGCCGACAGGTATTACTTCACTGAGCCGTCTCCGATCGAGCCGTCTCCTGTGGTTGCATTTCCTCAGAACTTCCGCATGATTGCAGGCAACTCTTTGAAGCGTGCCTTTTATGGCCCGGTTCCAGATCCACCAATGTCAAACTGGCAGCCCAGCGACATGACCCAACAAGCACTCATGGAGAAGGCTCTCGGTTTCAACTGTCTGAACTACAACCTTCCAGCAGAAGGCGCACGACAGTATCACTATCTCCGCAACAAGACTTTCCTTGATGCCACATGTGCGGACGGAGTGCGCGCAGAACTCATGTTTCCGTCATGCTGGAACGGAAAAGATTTGGATAGTGCAAATCACTCAAGCCATGTGGCATACCCAAACGAGATCCAGAATGGGAAATGTCCGGAGGGATACCCCATACATTTGCCTGCCTTGTTCTATGAGACCATCTACCAAACCAATCTTTTCAGGGGCATTGACGGGGAGTTCACGTTTTCCAACGGTGATCCTACCGGTTATGGCTATCATGGAGATTTTATGTGCGCTTGGGACGAAGGAGTATTACAAAGTGCCATCGACGACCCAGCCTGCAATCTTCCAGTGGGGACTTCAGGCAACCAGAACGACTGTCCAATCTTCAAGCTCCAAAATCCAGATGACGGTACACAATGCAAGATGGAGGTGCCTGAGGTCCTTCAAAACGAGCAAATCAACTTCGTCCAACACCTACCCGGTAACGTGCAAATCCAGTCCGGACCTGGGCCTGCCACAATTGGACCTATACCGGATGCTGCAACACCGGCCGCGGCCTCCTCACCAGTCGCAAACACCACAATGCCATTTCCAGCAGGAAAAACTCCTGAATCTACGACTCTGACGCCTACGCCTGCATCTGCTGCTACCTCAATGACAACTCCATGCACCTCTAACAGTCAATTCACTACCACAACCAGCTATATGAGCAACGGTGTCATGGTCAATCTGATCCTGGTCGAGGAAGTCGTGACTGTCACCTTGGCAGACGGCGCCACTCCAACAGCAGAAAAGCACAAACCTCATACGCACAAGCATGGCCACAGAAATGGAAGGGGTCGGCTGTAAGGGTGGTTATATGTGATTATAGCCCTTCGCCCAGGCGGCTCATTATTTGGGTATCCAGACAACCCCTAAAACCTTGTCTTGGAAATTATCCTTCAAAGGGAAAATGACGAACATTTCCCCAACGCTGCCCGGCGCAGCTACGAAATTCATGATGATCAAATGAAAGTGAAAGAAAATATGCCGGTGGTGAGCTTGGTCGCTTCTACATAGGACAAATCCGAAAGAGAGTTGGGATTTGCGAGCTGGTTCTGATAGCTGATGAAGGGTCAAACATGAAATGCAATGATGAGACGAAACTTGTGTCGGCGATATGACTGCGAGGATTGTTTGAGGGACAATGGCGGGTAGGCTTCGTCCAGTACTTTGTGGACTCTAAGCCGGCTTAGGCTCGATCCTATCATCACACTCTGTACTTCAGCTGCACGAGCGAAACAGTAAAACTACCTGACAGTACCCCATGATCCTCGAGAACTGAATGTTTCAACCCGTGACTCGATCCTGGCCACATGCACAATGTACATCTACAAGTACAGGGTATGGAGGAAGTGTATTACTCGCTGTCATAGAATATCAGAAAATAGCGCAGATTGGCCCGAGCCTGCCGACCGTCACATGACCATTCTTTGTGTGGCGACGACTTTCTTTCCTCTCTCGCTCTATTCGTTTTGGAAACTTTCCTGTTACATTCAATCGCAAATAATCTCGTCGAAGTCCTTACTACTTTGTGTATCTGTCACTATCCTAATCGCACACTATAGGGACTTACACACCTGCAAAGTCCAGGCCCTTGAGGAAATAATGTTCTCAACAACAACCACGTCGACTTCGACGAGGAAGACAGCAGGGGACATTATCGCGTCGGCATCGCGGCCGAGCAAGTCGGTGCACGCGGGCTCGCAGGAGGAGCACCGTAACGACTACCGCAAGAAACTGTGGTGCGAGACGCAGTGGACGAACCTAAGCATGCAGGCCAAGAAGACGCACGAGCTGCCCACCCTGCCGTACTTTGATCCCGAGACCATGTTGTTGAGTAAGGAGGTTAATGCCCGCTTGTGGGGACAGTTGGTACGTACAAAGCAAGTGAACACACACACAGGCCTGGATGTTGTCATTTTCTCTCTATACATTCATTTCTTTCATTCAACAACCCCTTCGGGGGTGGGATGAGCGGGGAGGAGCTGGGACTTTATCGTCCGCTTTCGCCGTTCTATATGTCACAGTCGTGGAGGGAGGGAAATTGAGACATCTCCTGCTTCTTCTTTTGCCTTTCCCGCCCTGCGTTCTCCTCCGACTTTCCCGCTGATACCCACCACAGAACCGATTATGGGACTACCTGGGCCCCGAGCGGGCTCCATACGCCACGCCCATCATGGCCGAGGGCGGAGAGGTCAAATGGCATTCGTTCCTGAACGGGAGTCAAGGTGACGAGGCAGAGATCTTCGACAAAGAGCTCGACGCCTTTATGAGTCGCAGCCGAAAGCCCGGGGAGTATGATGGATAAATTCATTGAGAGATGAGGGTGTTGATTCTCAGAATACTCTGGACTAGGCATGGGTGCATCGTCTACGAGGCTTTTAAAATCCACAAGATTGCGGGAGAATCAAAAGGGGTTGTTCAAACAGACATTCAGAGACAAAAAGACTCTCTCATACTTTGTTGTTGATTTTATGGTCACGATGACGTTGACGATGATGGTATATCCATGATCTAGTCATCTAAGCTGGGCCAGGCTAGTCTCGAGGACTCAAAGCTCCGCGCAATCGAAAGATAAAGAGGTTTGCTTTTTCATCAACTTCCAGGAATGCTCGATGTACATGCCTCCCTTTCCAGAAAGCCCTGGGTGCAACATACCCTGAAAGGAGCAAATATGGGATTCGGGCGTCCAGAAACTGACAGCGGAGAAAATCTAGGCTCGTCGAAACACTAAATGCGAAGCACCAATCACCAAACCTGTCAGGCTGCGAATGACCAGATCGAGGTAACCGATATACTCCGTACCGAGGGTGCAGCTGCAAGTGCCACTACAGTTTCAGGGGGAAGGATGTGAGCCTAAATACGAAGGAGAATAGGATGCCACAGAATGCCGGACCAGTTCCATTTCCTTCCTGATGTGGGACAAAAGGTGCTTCTTCAATTATCCATTTTCAGTACAATGTCAACTTGTTCTACCCCGGAGACCTCCCATACATCTTGGTGTTGATCACATATGCATGATTTGCCATCTGTCTTGCCAACAGTGCTTCCATAGCCCTGAATACGCTACCACTTTCCGATCGGCAAAGACATCGTCAAGGGTGCAGAGAGTCCGGCGCCTCGATATACCACGAATCGTCGCTCCCAAGCGTTATCTCCAACCTGCAATTGTGCGGACCAGGGATTGTGACCTTGTTTCCCGCCACCGTGGCTGAGCGCCAGCAGGTATCGAGCGCTTGCAGGAACATCTCGGGGTTGTGGAAAGGAAAATCACCGCGGCGGTGACAGACGTATTCCTCGACCTCGTGCAAGATACTGTCCTTGCCCTTCGGAGAGCACAACAACCTGGATCCATCGGAAGCCAGAAAAGCGCCTTGCATGGAAAAGCGATCCAGCTGGGTCTCTTTGTTCAGGAACAGGATCAATTTCATCACCAATGCCAGAATTCCTCCACTCGGCGACGACGGCGTGCCACCAGCGCCGCTCAGGCGGATGTTGATGATGCTAAGTGATCGGAGCGGCTTGGAGTGCTGCGCGATGAAATCGCACAGGACGTTCAAGCGGACCGCCGTGTTTTCTAGAGTGAGGCTATTCAATCTGGGTAAGAAAGTCTCAGGGGTTACCGGGGAACGGAGCAGCAAGCTAGTCATCCTCGTCAATGCATAGCCGCGAACAACATGGGTTCTCTGATGTCCTGCAGGCAATTCATCGAACCCGAGCCATAGGTGTTCGGCCGCAGGCAGGTATCCCGCTAGTTGGGCCAAGTATTTGGCCAGGCCTTTCTTCCAATGAGAGTTTCCTGGAGTGAGAGGACACTGCGCTCGATCGAAGCTCTTGACTTCAAAATGTCAACTTAAAGCGGGTGACCCTCTCAAAAAGCTCTTTTGCATGTGGGATTTCCATGCAGTTGTAGAACTCCCACCAATAGAACGACGGCAAGTCAATGGAAACAGGCTTTAGACCGCGACACTTTTGCAACGCCGAGTTCATGAGCAGATATTGTGTTCCGCCATCCAGGGTTCTTATTCCCGTCCTTCTCAATAGGTCAGAGTCTTCGTCAAGGAGACAGTCTCCCTCCTCCGTCCGAGACGGCGGGCTGCGGTGCACGAAACACTCTAGCCGCGGAAACTTCTTCAGCGAGCTCGAGAGCAAAGCAGGGCCGTCGGTCGAGAAGCGCAACTGGGCATCCAGCTCGTCCTTGTATGCGCGTGAGAGTTTGAGAGCGTACAAAGCCGCGTCGAGAGGATGCATGCTTCGCAGCCGTCCCGCCAAATGGCCAACCCTAATGCATTCGTCAAAGGGCAGGGCTTTGAGATAGTGCCTATGGACCTCGAGGGTACGCACTTGGCTGGCAAGGTCGACCCGCTCTGCGATTTTGGACAGCCGGTCCACGCTGCTCATGCTTGGAGAAAGGCATAGTGTGCGAAAGAGAACCCGCGTGGCGGCCAGGCTTGTACACTTGTCGAGAAAGCGGCAAGACTTCAGGTCCCGTCGTCCCAGCCGCCCCATGATGTTCGCTTTGATCTCTGGAGGCAGCCTGGCCCACGGCTTCCCAGGAGGCTGTATTAATGCTGAGGGCATTCAGGGAGTCAAAAGTGTTAAATATCGTCCAGAGGAACGTCGTTTGAACGGGGATAGACATCCCAGGATAGAGAGAGAGAGAGAAAGAGAGAGAGAGAGAGAGAGAGAGACAGGTATAGAATAGAAGACAGGAAAAGCGGGAAATGCTGCTTGTCTCCCACGCGTTTGGCCGCCGCACGGCGGTGAAACTTTGCACGGCATTTTTGGAGGATCAGCCGTGTCATATTGATTCAAGAATTGAAGCAGAGGCAGTTCTGCCAGAATGGCAAACACTACATTGGCACATTTTGTGTGATATGCAAACGCTGAGCGCATATGACACGGTGCACATGCCGGCAGCCGTCCTTTTCATGCCCTTTACAAACGTCATCAGCATGCATGAGGCGGCTGTCGCGCTGAATTGACTTGACCTGTACATCTGAACGCGGAGCACCCTCTGGTGACAACAGGCACAGGAAGCGCTGGTGCAAGGGAAGGGAGTCAGGGGTGTAATTGGCAAACAGCTCATTGTTGTGGCTCAGGAGTGCACCAGCGAAAAAATCGTCCCCTACTGGGTATCCTATTTACAAGCTCAAGAATTGCTCAAACCAGCTTCCTCCAGGACTGGCCAGGTCCAGCACCTGCGGCTGCCTCCGTCTCGGTGCCCAGCGCATACCACCTCTCTTCCCAGCTCTCCAGACTGCGCCTATCCTCTTTAGCATTCCGCATCTCACCAGACGATCCGTGTCCCCCACTGCGCGCGGAAGGAGACGCCGTTGTGAAGATATCTCTTCGCCCTTTGGCTGGATTGCCTGGGGCCTTGGTTGGCGTGTGTCTCCAGGGACTTCCCACCTTCGGAGTGCGTGGCGTGCCGCCGCTCTTGGCACTCCTGTTTCCTGTCGAGAAAGGAGACGTAGGTGGGTGGCCAGCGGCATCGAAGCCGTATTTTTCTCTCGCGCGCGCAGCATCCTCTTCGAACTTCCTCAGATGTCTTGCGTAGGTATCACCTTCGGCGTACCTCGATGCAGCGGAACCGTTGTTGTTATCTCCTGTCAAGATTCCCAAACGCTTCATGGCGATAATGTTCCGATTGCTTTTCCGTGTCTTGCGCCACTGGGCAAGGAAGCCGAGGCCCGGGATCGAGTCGAGGATCTTGTGGAACGATGTTGGGTGATATTTTCGCCAAAGGAGGATGGACACCAAGAGAAGAACAAGGCAGCCAATGCTGAGCGGAACTATGATCACGGCGAGTGGATGTCCATAACCTCTTCCGTGAGGATGGTCGAATGGCGGACCTGGGGCGGTGGTATTTGAAAATGGAGACGAAGTTGTGGCAGGGACTGAAGTCAGGGCTGGCGAAAGAGCAGTCAAGGAAGACGACAACGTCGTGCTTGTTGTTCTTGACGTGGATGAAGAAGATGTCAACTGTGAAGCTGTTGACCCGGCGGGACTGATAACGCTCGTAGTTATTGATATAGAAGCGGAATGAGAGGTAGAACTTGAGCTTGCATCGCCTCCCGAAGGATCCAGTGGGCCACCGGGACATGCGGCAGGATCAGGGACACCTAAAGCAACGCACGCGGTCGATGTCCATGCAAGACTGCTGATGCTGGCTGTGGTGGTTGACGGAAGGACCAAAGAGATGGACGGAGCAGAGAGGCTTGACATCGTCCCAGTCGCGGCTGTGGTGATGATGGATGTAAATGTGAATGTGAATGGTTCAACTTGACCGGTAGACGGGGCTGGGGACGAATTTGCGGTCTAGAACAAGAACCGGTCAGTATGGAATGTTCAGAATGCAACTGCGGCAGAGCCAGATCCTCGCATTCACAGAACTGACAGACTGCGCAATGGTTATCCAGTCGATGGCACAAGACACCCGCCTGACGTTATGGCTGCCCTTGGTGTCGGGTCGTCATGGTTCCGCTTGGAATTGTCACTGTCTGGATTGTGCCTGGTCTTCTCTTCTCTCATGGTTTTTGTGTCAAAGACTGCTTCGTGGCTAAGATGGGACGCAAGTTTGACTTGGAGGGGCTTTAAAACACACATATGCAGAAGCTAGAAGGGGACTATTGTATGGGAGGAAAAAAGAAAAGCGGCTACTTACAAAAGTGCTGAAATTGACTGAAGGTGATTGCTGAACCGTGCTTGAGGGCAATAGAGAAGAAAGCGAGACCGTCAACGAGCCTTGGGTCACAAGGTCAGTCGCAGTGGGAGAGATCAGTGAACATGGCGAGTCTCCTGGAGCGCAGCTGAGCGCTGGCAGGGAAGTGACGGGGTCTGGACTCGGAGTGACTGATGAGAAGTCAGAGAGTTGCGCCGAAAGACTGACATAACTGGGAAGGGGTCCACGAGTCCATCTCGTACCATTATCATCAGGAGATGGAAACGAGCTCAGCGTTGTTCCCGTCGCAGCTGAGGCGGCCATCCCGGCACACCAGGTCCCGGTGCCACAGGGCACTCTGCCACCGATCGTGTCGATGAGCAGAGGAAGGGTGTTTGTCATCGCCATCGCTGGGTGACCATCGCCGCGGTGATGATAGAGTTTGCTCTCATGCTGGGAGGACAAGGGATGGTGGTTGTCACAGTGGTGATTGTTGTTGGATCGAAGGTGAAGTTGGTTGTTGAAGAACACAGCCCTTTTAAATCTTCATGGCAGCCATCAGGTCCAGCGAGCAACAGCCATACTGAGGTTCTTCTGATGACAGATATCAGGCGTTTTCGCCTGTGCCCTGCGCAAGGGTTTCTGGAAGATTGCCTCAGAATTCTGTCCGAGCCTTCACATGGCTTGTCTTCACCCCTTGGGCCTTGGTCCATGGCCTCTACGATTCTGCCAGTCCCCGGATGCCGGAGTTTTGATGCTGGTCTGATAGGAAGCTCACAGAAGCACCTATAGCCTCTGCTTTGTGAAACGGATGAAGCCATAGTATAGCCATTGGACGTTCCACCCGTCTTTCCCTGATCATAGTGAATACTATGTTGGGAACTCTTCCGTTTCTTGATAGTTGCGCTGTTAAGTACGTCAGTAATCAAGTAGACGACAATAACCCCAAACGCTCGCGGTGAGAATATAGGAGACACGCTGGGACATCATAAAACACGACAGTTAATCCATCCGGCACAGGTGAAGCAAACAGAAAGCATGAAAGATCCAATGGTTCAACACCGTTCGTGAATTCGATGGAGCTCTGGCTAAATCAGAAAGGGCGCTTCTGTCGACAACAAACGCCGGTTCCTTCTCGGAGCAAGTCCCATCGAGGTCCACACACAGCTCCGCTCACAAACGTCCCATCATTAGCCTGCCGAAGCCGACGACAGGTTTCCCCAAAAGCCGTTCCAACAACAAAAAAGAGATCCTTGCCCGTGTGTGTAAACGTGGATGGCTGTCTGAAGCAGAAAGTCTAGACATTGGATTGAATCTTTCGCCGATCTTGCGCCTCAACGCCTTCCGAAAATCCATGTGAGGCAAAAATCCGTGTTGCGAGACAGGAATACTTTCCATTTGCTCTTTGATTGTCTCTTGCTCAAGCATGGGCTTAAGCCTTTCCTGCCTCAGCGATCGAATATCTCTTGCGCGTTTCCCTTGTAATGTGTGTCGTGGCGGTGGCGATGGTGGCTAATCTAGCAGCAGCCACCAGCAGCGCCCGACTGCACACCTTGTCCTTGTCCGACTTGAACCGTGGGCTTATTGTTGACCGTGGTAGTTCCCATGCGCTCCTTGATCTGCCGGGCCATGGTCAAAAATGCTTGCTCGACGTTGGAGGCATTCTTTGCGGAGGTCTCGAGGAATGGGATTCCCAGGCTGTCGGCAAATTCCTGTTGCATGATGAGTCTTGCCGCTTTTCGGCCTACTCGTTTAGGGGGCGCGCCACTGTACCTTTGCCATGGTGTATTCGACCACCTTCTTGTCCGACATATCGCTCTTGTTGCCGACAAGTAGCTTGTTAACTCCTTCAGTAGCGTAGCGATCAATTTCCTGTAGCCATTGCTTGACGTTGTTGAATGAGTCCATGTCTGTCACATCGTACACCACACAGATGCCATGAGCGCCTCGGTAATAGGAGGAAGTAATGGTTCGGAATCGTTCTTGGCCGGCAGTATCCCACTGTTCGAAGGTCAGACAACGTATCACACGAGATGTGTAGAGATTTCCCATACGATTTGTAGCTTGACAGTCTTTCCATCGAGTTCGATGGTTCGGATTTTCTAAACCCCCGTCAGCCTCCCGTTTCTCCTAATTTCGGAATCCTTAGATAGCAGCCTAGGATCGCAACAACGTACGAAATCGACGCCGATGGTAGAGATGTAGGACTCGGTGTACGTGTCATCGGCGAATCGCAACAGCAGGCATGACTTTCCGACGCCAGAGTCTCCAATAAGCAAGAGCTTGAAGAGGTAATCGTATCTGCGTGGCGAGGTTAATATCCATAACGCATGAGGCCGGTGGTTTCCGAGGACGGGTTTTTAAAGGAATGGCTCTACAGATTGTTAGCAGTGGCCCATACTCGGCATATCACCGTCGAGAGGATGATGATTGCTGGTGCTTTAGATGACTTACCACTCTGGATTCATGGTGCTCGATGGAACAGGGGGTTCTAGGAGACTTGGGAAGATTGACACTGATGGAACTGATATGAACAAGAAGTTGAGGAGAGCCTAGATTGGTGAAGCCGGGTGACAAATTGAGTTGAAAGCGAAGGGTGAATTGATGGGAGAATGAATCTGGCGTCTGGCGTTTGCGGCCAACCTGGACTTTGGGATCCGCTACTTGGAGGCGAAAGAGTGGTAACGCAGTCCGTAACTTAGGCGCAGGCAGACTCAGGCTCCTTTGTCACCTGTCCAGATCCTTGTAATTGGGCGGCAGAAGCCTGTAACAGAGAACCTACGGGCACTAAGAGTAGCTGATGATGACAAGGTCGGGCAGATCACGTGCCAAGCCACAAACAATAACTGCGTGACACTCTTTCATTATGCTCCGTATCATCATGATGGCAACCTCCATAACTACTTAGGTGCTGTGTAGGTAGCCTTCACAACACCCATCAGGCAGCACCCCGGAAATAGCAGTACAAACACCTCCCGCACGCGTGTTCACATCCACAGGGTTGGTCTCGTGGGACATGAACTTATGCATCCCCTCCAGAGAGAGGTTTGTACAGATCAGTGACGACCACTCACCGCAGCAAATCAAACGGGTCGACAACCACCATTCTCATTGACTAGCTTCATCGAACGGGCTCGCAAATCCTGCTCTTAGTGACGGACATAAAGTCCAGGGTGGACAGATTGTCTGCCATAGCATGAACTGCCTCTTCAACCGCAACCTTGTCCTGTCTCTTGCAGCTCTTGACTCGACAGCAAATCATGGATCCACCACTAGTGGACAGATGGAGAGAAGAGAACATCCCAAGCTTCCCCTATTTGGTCATTGTGTCTACACACATAAATCCACAAACCCGCTCCCATTTTTGTGGAGTATCCGTGACCTTACGAGGCATACCCGTGAGCCTTCAACCACTCCAACAACTCCGCCTCGTCGCGCTCCTTATATCGTGCATTCCCCGTAATTGTATCATACACGATGACCAGACTTCTGCTGAATTGCCCAGTCTCCTTGTCCTTGAAGAATTGGTCGATATCATCTCTCACCTTGAGATCCGAGTACTTGGGCAGGCCTGACTTTATCCATCTGTCAATAACCACACTAGTGACCCCCAATCGCTTGAACACCCGGGGCCAGTTTTGCTTGGTATACTCCCAAGCCACGTTCCGGGTCTCATTATTGTTTGACACGGCGATGATACCTCCATGCGCGTCTTGTGGAGGGACCTCCTCGGAGGTGACGAATTCTAGCAAGTCCCATGCATGATCCGAGTTCTTCGAGCGGCCCAGTGCTTGAATGCAGATCTCTTTTCCATCAACACTGGTGGTCTTTATGAACTCTTGTTTGACGGTGTCATACTCTTCTTGCCCGCCATTCGCGACTGCCAAGTTGAATATCACGCCTCGAAGGTTTTGATGGATGGCTTTCTCATCGCCAGATTTCCATGCTGCGAATTTCTTCTGCCCTTCGGAGATGATTCCTTGGTGGCCGGCGCCGGCAGCGGTGCTAAGGAGGAGTTTTCTCGATTGACCAGTTAGGTAATCTTCACCCTCAGGATAGTTCCAACCTATTGCCTCTGCAGCAGGGGATACGAGTTTGAGGGTGAATTTCTTCAATGCTGCAGAGATTTCCTTGTTCGACGCAAAGACTTGTCGCACTTTCGATAATGAGCCGGCAATCTGTTGCCACACCAAGAAGCTTTTTTCGTCCTTGAAGCCTTCTAGGAGAGACAGGAGAGCGGCTGTTGTACCATTTCCAGCGATCGCCAAGGCAGTAGCATCACCCATCAGGCCAATCTTATCTTCGATGGAAAGCTGCTCATGGGCTTCACCAAGCTTCATCAGTCGCTGAGGTGGGTAGTTCGCGCGATAGAAGCCGCTTTGATCAGCGTTGATTTTGTAAAAGGCATCATCCACATCTCGAACAGTGTCCTGCTTCTGGGTCAAGGCGCTGTGAACGATCTTGACAGGGGTGCCGGTCTTGAGACCAACCGGAACCCACCACATAGTTTCGTCTTCCTCGGCCTTCACATCTCCAGTCGTCAGGAACCTTGATTGGCGAATGGATATTTGACCAGGCTCTTCCGCTATTGTGATCACCGGAAACCCGATCTTACGAATCCAGGGATCCATAAATGTTTGAACATCTTGGCCAGAGGCTGCGCTAAGGGCCGCCCAGAGATCATTGGTTTTGGCGTTTCCATAAGCATGGATCTTGAGATAATCACCAACTCCTTTGAGGAAGATCTCTTGTCCGAGATAGTTGCTCAACATCCTGATGACAGAACTGCCCTTGAGATACGAAATGTGGTCGAAAATTTGATCAGCTTCGAGAGCATTGCGGACTGGGACTTCGATAGGGTGGGAAGCACGTAACGAGTCGAGTTCGAGAGCTGTTTGAACAGCTTCAGCCTAGAGTAATCGTCAACAAGGACAACACTGGTACAATACCTCTGGACATTCTACGCACCACAAACTGACTCCAGACTTTCCACTCCGGATGCAAATGGTCGACAGCTAGCCAGCCGACCCAGGTGGCGAAACCTTCATTCAGCCACAACTCATTCCACCAATCCATAGTGACCAGGTTGCCGAACCACTGATGTGCCAACTCGTGAGCAACAACATAGGCAACTCTATTCTTGAAACGAGCATCGGACTTCTCTTCATCATATAGGACCGCCGTGGTTCGATACGTGACCAATCCCCAATTTTCCATGGCGCCCATGGCGAATTCATGAACAGCCAGCAGATCCGATTTAGGAAGGGGATATTCAATTCCGAAAACGTCTGAAAAATAGTCAAGGGTCTTGTGGGCGTGTTCCATGGCAAAACGACCTTGCTCTTTAAGCCCACGAGTCGTGTAGACTCTGACAGGCAAAGGCTTGCCGTTGTACTTGCGTTCCGTGAAGCCTTCGACGTATTCAAAATCACCGATGGCCCATGCTGCTAGGTATGTGCTCATGGCTGGTGTCTTTTCAAATGATACCTTTTTCAGACCGTCCTTGCTCCCCTTGCTTGTCGATTTCTCGGGCATATTACTCAGGGCAACCAGATCCTCTGGGATCTCAACCTCGAACTCAAAAGATGCTTTCAGATTTGGTTCGTCAAAGCAAGGGAAAGCCCTCCTGGCAGCACAAGCTTCGAATTGCGTGCTGAACATGTAGTGGTACCCTCCGTCTTTTGGGGTTCCCGCGGCTGGAGTGACAGCAGGCTTATATTTGGAGCGATAAAAGCCTTCCATAGCATTATTCATTGTTCCTCTGAAACCGATAGCAAAAACAGCATCACCAGATGGGATTTTGCCTGAGAACTTGATCGTCGCTCTTTCGCTCTTCTTGTCATAGGAAACGTCGGCCATTGATGTGATTGTAGAGCCACCATCTTTGCTCAGAACTTCTGCATTTTTGATTTCCAGCTCTTTCACGTTAAGGACGAGCTCTTGCGTTTCTTGCTTGACCTTTGAGTCGACCTTGACGGTACCGTCATAGCTCCAGTTCCCACCAAACTCCAGATTGTAGAGGGACAAGTCATAGTTGAGAGGTTTTATGGTATCCGGCAGAATATCTCGGTCACTGGGAGGCGCCATGGTCCTTCTTGCGTCTATCGAACAGAATCGGATCTGGAGTGATCTGTGATCGAGGCGTCTTGAGAAAGAAGGTTGGCTGAGCCGGGAGTGAAGCGAGAGAGTACAGATGCTTCTTTTCGTACCCGCGACAAAAATAGGTCCAGCCTTGAATGTCGAAGTGAAAAAGGAATAAAATTTGAAGTCGAGCATCCACGCCCTCCTTCCTACTTGGGTTGCAAATAGATCTGCATTAACAGCAGCCAACGGCCAACTAGTACGAGGAGAACGACGGAGGATTGCTACATACCAATCGAGTCAACGTACGAGGTATTACTCGGTACTGGCCGAGCTGCCTGAACGGTTGCATTGGCGGGGGGATTCATGGCATCATCTCCAACTGCAGCTCCAAATTATTTTCAGCCTTACCACATCAAGCCTCGTCCTGCACGCGACAACGTGTTTCCTAACTAGCCGTTTTCTATTCTCTTTTCTCTCTTGCCGCTGCGCGTCTTCCTCGTCCATGTGATGCCGGCATCAGGGGACGAATATGTTGCCGATGGAACAGACGACGACTTGCCTAGAGCCTCCGCCCGCGGCCGTTCTGCTGTTCGAAGGGCAAATGCTCGCGAATCTGCCCAGAGCTTTGAAGTAACCCGAACTTGGGATCTGCTCGTTGAAGGTGCCGATGGAACCATTACAGGTGCGGTTGAGGGTCTCCTGGAGGCGGGTAAGAGGAAAAGGTAGGTTCTTCAATCCATCGACGGAAGGAACTAGACACAGAAGAGAATCAGTCTCAAAAGAACGCCAACTGCACCTCATTTGAATGTATCTCACCATGGCTTCTCTGCAGACTTCTCAAAGACACCACGCCCCTCCAGCGTGGTATAATCCGCCACCTAATCCTTATCCTCGACATGTCCCTCTCTATGAATGAGAAAGACCTCCGTCCAACCCGCTACCTACTCACCCTGTCCTACACCGAATCCTTCATCCGCGAATTCTTTGAGCAAAACCCGATTTCGCAGCTTGGGATAATAGGCATGCGCGACGGTATCGCCGTTAGGATCAGTGATATGTCTGGTAACCCAACCTCTCACTTGGCTGCAATACAGAAATACCGTAAGGAAGAACCCAAAGGCAATCCCTCCCTGGAAAATGCGCTTGAGATGGCAAGAGCAGGATTGTTTCACGCGCCCAGCCACGGGACGCGTGAGATACTGCTGGTATTTGGCGCTTTACATACTTCGGATCCGGGGGACATTCACAATACGATCAACAGTCTAGTTCATGACAAGATACGGGCTACGGTCATTGGCCTCGCGGCGCAAGTTGCCATCTGTGCCGAACTTGTCTCCAAGACAAACGACGGTGACTTGTCCCCCTACGGCGTTGTATTGCATGAACAACACTTTCGGGAACTATATATGGCTGTGACAACTCCACCAATTACCCACGGCGGCGCCAACAAGACAGCCTCATCACTCTTGATGATGGGTTTCCCTTCCAGAACAGTAGAGGGGCACCCCTCACTATGTGCTTGTCACGCCACACCCAGACGAGATGGGTATTTGTGCTCACGATGCAGTGCCAAAGTATGCAGTCTGCCGAGCGAATGCCCTGTGTGCGGACTGACGCTAATACTGAGCACCCATTTGGCGAGGAGCTATCACCATTTATTTCCCCTTGTGAATTGGCTCGAAGTTCCCTGGTCAAAGGCTTACCGAAGTACTGCTTGTTATGCTTGTTTGAAGCAGTTCCCCCCAGCTCCAAAGCCAAGTCAGTTGCCGACATCAACCGCAAAGGAACAGCAACCGGGACAGTCAAGTACGGACCCTCCTACTGGCTCCACAGTCCCAATCTCTGTTGGTAATAAAAACCCTCAATCTGCAGGCCCCCTCCCGACGACCAGTACCAGCAGATACGAATGTCCTGTCTGCCGGAGGCATTTCTGCATCGACTGCGATCTATTTGCCCACGAGGTCGTGCATAATTGCCCTGGATGCCAGAGTGCGAAGATACAGACGAGCTTGATGGGAGAGACAGAGATGCCAGCTCCGGATCGAGGTGAAGCAGACGGAGAGAGAAATGGGGCGCAACAGGCTGGGACGGAGGGTCAGGACAAGGGACAGAATGAATGTTGATTGACTTTCCAGTAGCGAAACAAACTTGAACAAGTCCCTCAACTTTCATGCCTAATTCCTTCGACCTTTTTGCCACTTTCAGCATGGATTATCCAGTTCCAATGGATCATCATTGAGAAACCACATACGCAAAAGTTTGTACGAATTTTGTATTCCAGAATTGATTCTGCCTAATCTCCTCGAATATATATACCCCCTCGCTTTCACCATCTTCTCCCTTTCCTTTCTGCATATCCTTCCTACTATTCTTATCCCTATTCTTAACTTGCATTGATATCATATTGTTATCCGACAAGTCAAGTGCGGGTCTCTTGCAACAGTTTTTGGAACGACAACATTGGAAGTTTTCTTCCGCATCTTTTTCATCATTGCTTCCTTTTGCCTTGTTGCAAAGCTTTGGAGAAGAAGAGGTTTGAGCGCGGTTCATCTGTCTCTTTCTGCAGATAGAGCATGTTGTCTCTGTCCTCATAAAGTCGACTCGCAGGGAGCCATAGCTTCAGATCCTCGACTCACCATTGTTCGTAGTTACGCAATTGTCCTTCTTCAAATTCTTTTTTCTTGGACACTGGAAGAGTGCCTCACGGCTTAGGCAATACCTGCTCATACACACGGCTGTTTTACCTCCAAGGCAAGCATCTACCCACCAAAGGGAATGGAATCTCATCATTCAATATGTTCTTGCATTACTCTTGCAGTGACGATATGTCCTTTCTGATGGCAAATGTAGGTATCAATTTGAAGGTGGTATGTGAAGGCTCCGGACATGCTATTTCCCACATCGACAGCCCATAAAATGTACGCATGTGAAGCCATCGCTTCGTTATCTCCTGCGCCGGAGTTCACCTCAACTGACCAGCATTACCAGAATTAGGACGACCGCCAAAAGGCAGATGGAACAAATACGTCGGAATCGACCAAGGAAGGTCAAATAGTAATAGAACAATGACAGAAGCCAACCAAAAGCAGTGGATATTGCAGGGATACGTAGCCGGAACGGTATAACGTTCGGTCGAGATAGGGGCCCACCCATTACTGAAGTGTATAAGGTCTGGACCCTATTATGAGGTACTTAACGCTCCTGAGGATCAGCTTTGACCCATCTCCTTCAACGGAATCTCAATCTCCGCCAGTGACAGTTTCTATCCTGATCTTCGTACTCACCAAGGCAAATTCTGGCAGACAAAGCTGCTTCAACTGGAAGAACAAGACCAAAACTTGCAAGGACGTTGTAAGCTAGAGAGCCTCGCTTTCGATGTCAGTGTTAAAGGCACAAAGGAAGGTAACAAGGCAGAAAACAACGCAATAAGCGCTGGGTTGAAGGACAACGCCCTTCCTGATGAGCTTTGACCCATCTCGGTAGTTGCAATCCTTTTCTTCTTTGAACGACAGACTTCCTCGTCGGAGCCTCCTGCGGGTCGAGCCAGCTTCCGAAATACGGGAAGGGAATTTGTCCGCATGGTCGAGAACGATGGCAAGGATTGCTGCAGTCATGTCGAAGCCCCGTTTTTACTGCTTCGAATGTTGAAACAGGGGATGATCCATGCCACACAATCTCGAAATCAGCACGAATCAAAGTGGTGCTCACAGCTCGACGAGCACATCTCCTTCTGCGTCAAAGGCCAGGAATGGGCTCATATATATCGAACTTCCTCTTATGTGGTTCGCTACACGGCTCCTTGCGATCCAAACCCATTCGCGGTATTACTCTGCTCTTCATTCCGGGGCTGTGCTACAATGGGAATATAGGGGAGAATTTGGAAGACGACACTACTATGAACATCTTGTTCTGGGGCAGATCTCTGGAAAGGATGAGAATCTACGACAGAAGCAGAAAGGAAAAGGAACAGATACTAGACGGATACTACGTTGGCCGCTAGGAAGACGAGGAAACAAAGGACGCCTTACTGGAAAAACCCGAGATAACAGAGCGCACCAGCGACATAGGCCAAGCCGATGTTGTCTAAGAGCGAGATGTTGATGTGCTGGGTGAACAGATGGCAGGCTGAACGGGTTTTTTGGAGTTTGATGATAGCAAAAGGGTCATAAGAAGAAATTGACGTAATATTACTATTTGCTCCAGTCACTGACCAGTGCAACTTCTCTACGACGGGCAAGATGGGCATAGATATGCTCCAGAGAATGTTCTTAAGGGGGGCGATGCAGGCGGAGCTGCATGAAACGTGGTTTGTCCTTGGGAGCGGAAAATATGAGAAATCTGTCAGACGGGTGTCAGACACCCCAATTAATCGAACTGCACGACCCATCATGCCCATGGCGGCCCTTGCAAGCCACCAAGCTCAGTGTTGCTGGACTAATTCTTTAAATGACGCTCACAAGAAGCTTTCGCTCCTTTCCACCTCCCGCCCCCCTCCTATGCATGTTGGCCAGCTGCTCGAATCGCCCAGATTCAACCACCACCCACTGCAGGCCATCCGACTTATGCATCAGGTCGTCCCTGTCTTCAGCATTCTTCTGTGCGGGGACCGCGGCACTACGAACGGCTTCAAACATACGTTTTTGACTTCGTAGTTCCGAACGCAACTCTCGGAATGGCGCACTAAGCGTGAATGCAGCCGTGCGTTGGGACAAGTACAAATTCATCTGGCTCTCGCCCGTTTTCATTTGATGTCAACTGCGTCTTCGGACCAAAAGAATGGACTTTGCATCTCGCCATTTCCGGGTGTGATCTCGTCAACTACTTGATCTGTGATCAAGCTGCCGTCAAGCTCTGCAAATGGCCCAACATGCATACAAAATTTTCTGACTCTCGCTACAACCACTCACGATCGCGAAACCAATTTTCTCGATACGTGATCGGAGACTTTACGTTTGGGCTCTATCAGCAGAAGGCACGCCACAAGCTCTTTTTACAGAGGAACATCTCGCGGGTATTGGAGCATCACGCGGAGCGGCGGAAGGAGAAACGCCCATGGGCGAGTTCGACACCTCTTGTGGCCAAAAATACGACCGACGTCGAGAAGGTCTCAGAAGGGACGATTTCGGGTGCAAGTGGGGCAGGTCGGGTGGTAAAGAGTGCTGCAGTCGACGGAACAGAGACTTCGGGAGACCCCACTGCCACCTCCAATTCATCTCAACTGACAACGCGCAATATGTCGTCGAGACCAGACCCTTGTGAGCGGAACGGAACACAGCAAGAGAGCACTAGGCAGCGAAGCATCAGAGGCCTCGTCAACAAAACGTACCACCATCCTAATGCCGAGCTAATGCTTGACTTGAGTAATATCAGAAGGAAACTCAACTTCAAAACCAATTGTCTTAGCGGCGATCAGAGGCCTTCCAAACGCCAGAAACGCGACGCTGTCCGATGCCTGTGCCATCTGACAATATGGGACAATCGCGATGGCTGTAATGTGATGCCACTTACCACCAAATCATCATATTGTGATGTAACAGTCGGTGACAATGGCGTGCATGGCTACTTTGTCGACCTCGAACTAGAAGAGCCTTTCGTTGTCAAAGCGACAGAGCTCAAAGTTCCCATTCAACAAGAGTCGAAATCTGTTCGGGGAATTATCAACAAGTATTTTCTTGAGATCAAGATTATTCCCTTTGCAGTTGACAGTTGCTGGCCCCCAATACCAATTATGAGCAAGAGCGACGCTGACAAGTTCACTTCGGAAATCGGGAAGGTAGAAATTGAAGAGCTGCAAGGAGCTATTGTCGCAAGATACACCCACCTTCCACAAGCTCCTGACCCGGATGTCCCGCTCAGTGTGTTTTTCCTGCATGAAGGACGCACATACAAGACGAATTACGGACTCCAGGTGACATCAACTTGGCAGAAATCCGACCTTGTCTCTAAACCTACTGAGCCGGGGAGCAAAGACTTGGATATCGACTCGTTTCTGTCCCAAAACTTGAACGCGGTGTATTTGCCAGAGAGACCAAAAAGGGACCAGAAACCTGCTCCTAAGGCAGCTTCGCAGAGTCCGCACCAACCCGAAACAAGCTATACCTTTTCTAGTACGATTTCGAGGCAAGCAGGTACTGGTGAAGAGTTCCGCAATGCCATAGTCGAGGGATATCGATGTCCGCTTTGCGCCCCGTGGAAGTCGCGGAGTTTGCAGAATTTGCTGTTTCATCTCACGACCACGCATCCGAAATATAATTTCTCGGTGGCGAGGCTGCGACGAGACCCCATCACCAACGAGCCGACCGAAATCCAAATTAAAGTCGATACTCTCGTGAACCTCAGAAGGGAGGAGAATGATTTTCAATTTCACTGGCAAGCTCCAGCCAAACCATTCGACCTCTCGGCCTATGTAGAAGGCGATCGTAGCTGGACAGGGGAAAAGGCAGTTAAGAAGCCTCCTTTGAGCGGGATCACGACTTCCAATAACTCCTGGTCAACCATATCGGGCTCGCGATATCCACTAGCGTCTGAGGTCCCTGATTTTCGTAAACCTAACCGCAGAAAGGCCAGAGCCATTTGCCTACAGTCCAAGTATGACACACCCGAAGATGTATGGACCTCTATTTCAGATCGACCGGTCTCCCCCAGTGAAGAACCACGCAGTGACACAGATGACGAAGTCGACAATAGCTTGCATATTGAAAGGCATATGGAACTGCTTGAAATCATGGCTCAAAAACAGGGTTGGAGCAATCACAAACGGGAGCTCTACAAACGGTGGAACCGACACCGGACGGAAGAACATCTCGAACATCCCCGATATCTGTCGAATTCTCTCATTAGATTTGTCAGAAAGCATAGAAGATGGTTGAAGGACGGGAGTGATGAGCTGTGTCAAGTTTTCTTCGACTTTTTGAGCGAGCTGAAAGAGAAGAAGGTCATTGATGATAATGTGGTTGCGGACGTTAACGAGCTGATTTTCCAAGGTCCTCCATCGGATGCACTGGTGGAAGAAAGAGAGACAAGCGAAGCGGTACTTAGTCGTGCACCAGAAGTGGCACAAGGCTCTCAGGGCACTAAAACAGCCAACGTGCAATCCCGAACTCGAGTGCAGGCGCAAAGAACACAAAAAAGGCATGGAGAATCGGACAAGGAAAATGAACGAGCTCAAACCCAAATGACAAGTGAATATAAATGCGGCGATTGCCTCAGGGAAATCGAGCTTGCACACAAGAACACAATCTGCTGCGCGGATCCCGAGTGCAGAACACCCGGAAAGAGGTATCACAAGAGATGCGCCTTGTATCAGAGATTGTTGTTCGGCAAGAAAAGAAGAAACATCCCAACGCATGGGGACTTTGGTCGTCCTCTGCCGGAACTCAGTCCAACCGAGAACGAAAAGCTGGAGAATTGGATGTGCAAGCACTGCGTCGCGAAATGGTGGGTGCTCTTGCTGGACCGTACACCGAAACGGATACAGCCTGTCAAGAAGAAGCCAATAAAGATAAGGAAGAAGGTGAGGAGAAGAAAGGTAGACGATGAGTCGTTATTGAAGTGGGCGACCCATGGGGCACACGAAGAGAGGATGAAGAAGGAGGAGATGATTAAGAATACGATGGCAGCGAACGAGGGGGCGAATGGAAAGGGCAAGGAGGTAGCGAGGGAGACGAGGACTCCGACCGTCAACAGGGAAGGGACTCTAATTGGAAGTTCGATTCGGAACAAGATGGTGCTCCCCATGAGGATAGGTGGAGGGAGCCAGACGAAAACAGCGAGCCCGAAAAGGATGGGGAGCCCGATGCCGACAGCGAGGGCGGCGGCGACGGCAAGGGCTAGATTGAAATCCCAGGAGAAGGCCGTCCTTGCGAACAGAATTCTGGCGATAAACAAAAGGAAGAGTGGTCTATCGAAATCCAGGTTCTGCGGAGACACCACTGACACAGAGTCCTAGATATTTCTAGGAGCTAGGACGAGGCAAACGAGGATGAGGCCAAGCTCAAGCTCAAGCTCAAGCTCAAGCTCAGGCTCAGGCTCAGGGCTGTTGACTGGCAAGCCTCAGACCATACATACCACCGCGATTTCTGGGATTCTAGATCCGCGATACTATTAGTGAGTTCTGAGACCTGAATCGGATTGGAACGCGGTGAATGGGGATCCAATCTCCATGAATGCAATATTCTATCCAATCCAATCCAATCCAACGCATTCAAAAACAAAATGGACCAAATAGAACTAGGCCCGGGGTTTCAAGTATCCATGTAGCCGTGGTTGTAGTCGTCGCTATACAGATGGAGGGGATGTGGATATGGATACAATGATGATAGTGGCGAGGGTCGATAAGCGCTGTGTATACACTCCGTGTATACCGAGTACGGAGTACAGATGAGGGGTCTGGGGTATGAAGAAGCTAGAGCCAGGAAAGAACCAAATGTCGGAATGCCAGCAGATTGAATGAATTTTTGGCTTTGGTTCTTTTTTTTTGGAAAGCAGATCTTGGAGCTGTCCGTCTGGCAGCAAGTCAACCACCCCAACGGTCTATCACTTGCCATGCGGGCAAGAATGAAACCCCCATTCTGATCGCTTTTCCTAGTCTGCCGTGAGGCAGATTGATTTTTGACTCTTGGACGCCTGTACCTCTTTTGCCTCCTGAAGAAATGCTGTCAATGCCACGTCAAATCGCTTGACGGATGGAACAAGATAAAATATCCTCTTTCGTGGTGAGGTTCTAGGGCAATTCTGAATCATGTGCCCATTGGGGGCCCATCAGCTTCACGATTCGAATCACATATTTGCGTGATTCATTCTTCGAGAGCTGAACTAAGGCCATCACATCGGCCGCCGCCGCAATTATGAACCGTCCATATTCCAATGCTCTTCGCGGAAGATGCGCAGTAATGCAGGCGATATCAACCTTTCATCTCCTC
The DNA here is from genome assembly GCF_000835475.1 of Cladophialophora bantiana CBS 173.52. Lineage (NCBI taxonomy): Eukaryota > Fungi > Ascomycota > Eurotiomycetes > Chaetothyriales > Herpotrichiellaceae > Cladophialophora > Cladophialophora bantiana. The sequence goes on from NW_015971583.1 coordinate 585,422, forward strand.
ATCCTCGTCTTCGGGCGCCTCGAAGTCTTCATCGTCGTCGTCATCGTCGTCGTCCAAATCGTCACCAGCATCCTTTGATTTCTGCTCGGCTTCAGCCCAGTCGATCTTCTTGCCACGGGTCCGGGTCTCGACAATGTTTTCCAGTTCAAGTGCTTCCATCTCATCGACTATATTGAAGTTAGTTTGGACTCCCCTTCGCAGAAATCTGCGAGCGGAGGATAGATGGAGAGAGGTTTTCATGGCGGATTGGTGTGCGATTTACATCATGGTAGGAGTGATGTGAGGATTTGCTCAAGGGGTAGAATGTACCTTCATCTTCCACTTCGGGTATCTGGAGCAAGTGATCATGTCAGAATGGGCTAGGAAGACAAATCCTCGATGTCATGGACATACCTCTTCTTCCTCTTCCTCTTCTTCGTCGTCTTCGTCATCATCCTCTTCCATCATCATAGGCTCCTCGACCGCCTTGCCCTTTCCTTTGCCAGTGTCGGTAACTTCGCTTGCGCCCTGAGGCACGGTCTCGCCGTTTGCCGCCATTGTACGGTTTGGAAGATATTAGTGGGGAGGATCTAGAGGTGTTGGAGCGATAGGAGAGGCTCCTTTGAAGTTGAGAGCAGTTGGTATTGAGCAGCAAAGTGTGGCAATTGCTGGTGGACACACATTCGAGTTTGGAGCGCTGCGCGCTTTGCGACAGCGCGCCAAGCACCACTACACAGCTAACCTGATTAGACCTAGTATAATCACGTGGATACTCTTGGCCTAGCCGGATATCATATCCGATGTCAATTCGCGAATCCGTTTGGATTATCACGTCCCGTCTTTCTTGAGTTCGCGGCTACAATTGCTTGGACCAGTATGGGGCTCGAGGTTTGATGCCGATAGGATGCTACTGAGAGACCACACATGAAGATTTCAACGTTGCGACTGTGTATCCAACCGCAGAGACTTATGGGCTGCCACTGTTACGAGAAATAGACGGTCGCTGATGATTACAGCTATGGCAAGTGCAATTTTGATGGCAGCCATCGTGAGCGGCGTCAACGAGCAATCAACGTCGCATTGAGGCCAACTAAGCTCGATTTTGAGTGGTCAGGTACCTCGTACCCTGCCGGTCCCTAGGATTTTGATAAAGCTAGAGCGATGGCGAGAAGAGATCTCATCTTTCCTACTTGTTATGTCGATCTTAACGCTATGAACAGTCTGGATTCTTTGCTCTCGGTGTTGTTGCAGTTAAAGTGTGGGTTTTCGCGGGAAGTACCATCTACAAAGTTCGCCTTGTGGTCAGGGTGGTTGCGTGTAGCTTGAAGTGGTTTCTGTAAGGGACTGAATTTGTCGCGTGATGTCTTGAGAAAATATTGCTGATCTTTTAAGCTTCCGGTCAATTTCAGAGAATGGGAAGATAGAGGACTGGGACTGGATGGAGAACAAATTAGGCGAAGCGACTCCACACGATCCTCATCTTTCTAGCACAGTCTTCCGAACTGTATCTTACTTTGTGTACGAGTACGATTTTTGGAGAGAATGTGTGATGCATCGGTGGGGATTATAGAACTGCGGTAGTGGCTCGCGAGTGGCGATGATTAAACGTCAGAAGAAGCGAAAAGAATTGGCATGATGTTGTTTGATGCAGCAATTTCATCATTGCTTAGAAGCATCGTGAAAGATTTCTGACCGGTATCGAAGATGCAAGTATCAGGCGACTTTTTTTTCTTCGCTACCTTGTGTGGTTGCCCCTCCAATCAACCGTGGAGAACCCACCTCAGCCTTGTCTGGAGAAATTCAGCGAAATAGGTAGTTGGAGGGGGAATTGAATGACGTACTAGGGGTTCAGTCGTTCAGTGCGGGACAGCTTCCACTGCGAAAAATGCCCAGCTGCAGCCCTCACCACAACAAACGGCTACCCTCACCAAAGTGGAACATAAGGCGCACAGAGTGAGTGGAAGGGCACAGACAATTCAGGCAGCTTCACAGCCCACTTCCTGTCACCGCAGGCGCTCGCTGGAAGAGGCCGGCAGCTTCCAGCTTCCAGTGGGAACCGCAACCCTGCAACTAGAACGGTCGCCAAAGTTCCACGTACTTCTTCACGGTTCGATCAACTGCGTCCCGCCCTCGCCTTGGCAAAATTTCGACAACAACGAAATCCCATAAATCCCAGTGATCAGGCTCTGCCTTTCCTCTTTCTCACCATCAGATCACAACATCCAAAAATCTCTTAGGAATAAGAAGTCTGTCAAAGACTCCTTCATAGCGTTTCTTTCTCCCTTGCACTACCCCATTTCCTCTCATTCTCCAGTCATCATGGCACCAGCAATTGGCATCGATTTGGGCACTACCTACTCATGCGTGGGTGTCTTCCGGGACGACCGCATAGAGATCATCGCCAATGACCAGGGCAACCGAACCACCCCCTCGTTCGTTGCTTTCACCGACACTGAGCGTCTCATTGGTGATGCCGCGAAGAACCAGGTCGCCATGAACCCCCACAACACCGTCTTCGACGCCAAGCGACTGATCGGTCGTAAATTCAGCGACCCCGAAGTTCAAGCCGATATGAAGCACTTCCCATTCAAGGTCATCGACAAGGGTGGCAAGCCGGTCATCCAGGTGGAGTTCAAAGGTGAAGAGAAGCAGTTCACACCAGAAGAAATCTCGTCCATGGTCTTGACCAAGATGAGAGAAACTGCGGAGTCATACCTCGGTGGCACAGTCAACAACGCAGTCATCACCGTGCCTGCCTATTTCAACGACTCTCAACGCCAAGCCACCAAGGATGCTGGTCTGATTGCCGGCCTCAACGTCCTTCGTATCATCAACGAACCCACTGCTGCCGCCATTGCCTACGGTCTCGACAAGAAGGCTGAAGGCGAGCGCAATGTCCTCATCTTCGATCTCGGTGGTGGCACTTTCGATGTTTCTCTCTTGACTATTGAGGAGGGTATCTTCGAAGTCAAGTCCACTGCTGGCGACACTCATCTGGGTGGTGAGGACTTCGACAACCGTCTTGTCAACCACTTTGTGAATGAGTTCAAACGTAAATACAAGAAGGTAAGAAGAATCCCATTTCCTTTGCCCCTCTCCCCTTTCCCTTGGGAGGTGGTGTTTTGATTCTACAGCGGCTCTGTATGGCGGTTTGCACAATCAAACAGAGTCGGCTGCGGAACGCTGACCCACCTTCTCCCCTTGCACTTCCCCCCTTGGCGCCTCCTCTCACAATAGAGCTTTATTATCGACGCTGCCGCTTCTTCTTGTGGTGGTCAACCGGCACTGCACCTTCCTCCCACCAGTGGATTGCGTCACGAAGGGCTACTATTCTCATAAGCGACAGCGTCGAAAACAAGCTCCTCATTGTTATCGTTCACCACGTCAGTATTGTTGTTCAATGTATACTAACGACTCAAAAATAGGATCTTAGCTCCAATGCTCGGGCTTTGCGTCGTCTTCGGACTGCCTGCGAGCGTGCCAAGCGCACCCTGTCCTCTTCGGCACAGACCTCCATTGAAATCGACTCCCTCTACGAGGGCATCGACTTCTACACCTCCATCACTCGTGCTCGATTCGAAGAGCTTTGCCAGGATCTCTTCCGATCCACTATGGAACCTGTCGAGCGTGTCCTTCGCGATTCCAAGATCGACAAGTCCTCCGTTCACGAGATCGTCTTGGTCGGTGGTTCCACCCGTATTCCCAGGATCCAGAAGCTTGTCTCCGACTTTTTCAACGGCAAGGAACCCAACAAATCAATCAACCCTGACGAGGCCGTCGCCTATGGTGCTGCCGTTCAGGCCGCCATCTTGTCCGGTGACACCACCTCCAAATCAACCAATGAGATTTTGCTCTTGGATGTTGCTCCGTTGTCCCTCGGTATCGAGACCGCTGGCGGTGTCATGACTCCTCTCATCAAGCGTAACACCACCATCCCCACCAAGAAGTCCGAGACCTTCTCTACATTCTCCGACAACCAGCCGGGTGTGCTCATTCAAGTCTATGAAGGTGAGCGTGCTCGCACCAAGGACAACAACCTGCTCGGCAAGTTCGAGCTGTCCGGTATTCCTCCTGCGCCTCGTGGTGTTCCTCAGATTGAGGTTACATTCGATATGGATGCCAATGGTATCATGAATGTCTCTGCTGTCGAGAAAGGAACCGGCAAGTCGAACAAGATTGTCATCACCAACGACAAGGGCCGTCTGTCCAAAGAAGAAATCGAACGTATGCTGGCTGAGGCCGAGAAGTACAAGGCTGAAGACGAGGCCGAGGCAGCCCGTATCAGCGCCAAGAATGGTCTGGAGTCGTATGCCTACTCTCTCAAGAACACTCTGTCCGACTCCAAGGTTGATGAGAAACTCGATGCATCCGACAAAGAGAAGCTCAAATCTGAAATCGACAAGATCATTTCCTGGCTTGACGAGAACCAGACCGCCACCAAGGAAGAGTATGAATCTCAACAGAAGGAGCTTGAGGGTATTGCCAATCCCATCATGATGAAATTCTACGGCGCTGGCGGCGAAGGTGGCATGCCTGGGGGAATGCCCGGCGGTGGTATGCCTGGCGGTCCTGGTGGCTTCCCTGGCGCGGGCGGTGCTGGTCACGGTGATGACGGCCCAACTGTCGAGGAGGTTGACTAAATATCTTCAAGATACGACCAAAAGCATGAGCGGCTTTAATTCTTGTGTCAATCATACCGGCGTTGGCGTTATCGATGGGACATGACATGATACCTCTTGCATGGCATAGAGTTTTCCGGCATCTTCCTACGAAGGGTTGATCATTGAGGTTTACAGGATCTCTACTGGTGATGATCGGCGGGAAGATAGTCAGAGTTAGAGAAATGACAGGGCTTAGCATAGCTTTCAATGCCAAAAAATATTCCATTGCAAATGTTCCATATTGCTTCATCCTCGCAATTATCCGTTTGTCCATGTAAATTGACACCAAATCAATGCCGCAAATCTGATTTGGCAGTTGCCTGCCAGAGGCTATTGGTACCTCTCGAGCCCTTAAGAGAGGGGGGCCTAACATATCTCGATATCTCCCAGTCTTGGCTTCCCCAGGCTTACATATACTGTTGTTTCATTTCCCCGGCCACTTTCATCCTCGTATTACAACAGATCATGTCTCAATGGCACGAAGGCGACCGGTCAAAACCTGCACGGAATGCAAGCAAGTCAAAGTTCGAGCCCTACCTTCTCTGTTCAACTTTTCACTTCTGGCTGATGCTCCCAGCTACGATGCGACGCCAACGAAACCTTTCCCCGTCCCTGCGCTCGTTGTGCGAAGAGAGAGTTGGTATGCGTGATTGATTCCAATTTCAAGCGGACGCCAGCTCGATTGTGGGTTTCTTCCTCGATTTGGTTTCATCGCCTGGCTCACGAACAGGCGTCTACAAACCGTCACCAATGAACTTCATCGGTTGAAGCAGTCAATCAAAGCTCAGCCCCAAAAAGGATCCAGCCTGGAGTCGAATCCAAACGGCCACCAGGTACAGGGAGCAGATTCTCCCCTAGTAGGAAATTCTCGCCCATCACCAGATGGCGGATCTCCGGCGAACAGCCCTTTTGGATTGTCGGAAGGCGACGCGTGTCTTTCTGGCCTACAAGAAGCAAGTCTTGGAGATTGTCATTTCAGCAAAGAGGAGATACGAGATCTTCTCTCTCTGTACGCCTTGCAACCAAGCTGTTGATGGATTAGAGACTGATTAGCTACAGTTTCTATGTAGCGTTTCATTCTCATCTTCCAATTATTGATACAAGGACCTCCGCACAGACAATCCAAGCATCGAGCCCGTTCCTTTTCTGGACTATGCTCTTCACCGCAAGTCGGCACCACAAAGAATATGTGTCCAAATCCAACGACCTGGCGTTGCCGTACTCGAATTTGCTCAATCAAACAATCCTTCGAACCCCTCACTCATTGAATACTATTCAGGGCATTTTGATTATGTGCACCTGGCCGCTACCAGTCATGCACCAGCCAGAAGATCCGAGCTTGATGTACAGCGCTATAGCGGTACACGCCTCGCATTACCTCGGCTTATCACGTTCTGCGGGATCTATCTCTCGCTCCATGGCTGTCGTTTCACAGAGTGACCGGGAGACGATGTGGAAAACTTGGCTTGGATGCTTCGTTATCAACACCTCGTGAGTTTTCCGATCCTATGCTGGAATAAAACTGACTTGATGTGCTAAGTTTATCTATCGCCCTTGGGAATCCCCCCTTAGTGAAGAGCGCTCTTGACCTTAGCACCATCGATTCCATCCTCCGCAAACAGCAAGTTCCACAAAGACTGGCCGTTGATACCCATATCCAACAATGTATGGCTAAATACCACGATTCGTTGGTTGGAGAAGTGGGAGTCTCGGTTCGAGAGACCCTCGTGCAGATGTGTGAACAAGACTTGAATACTCTCACGGATCGCTTTATCAATTATATTGACAATTACGCCGCTTTCAATTTCCATGTCGCAAAGCTACATCTGTATACGTTGGCATTGGTCAGAGAGAAACAGCAGTCGAAACAGTATGACCATCTTGAGCTCGGGAATCATAGTATGAGATGTCAACAACTCGGCATGGCAGCTGCTCATCGCGTTATCGACATTTACTGCGACGATCTAGAAGGAGCCGGGGCGAAAAGGTCGTCTGATAGCCGCCTCATCGATCCTCACCGGGCATTACCCAAGCAATTCTTTGTGGGCGTCTTGCTGGCAGCCTTCTTTCTTCTGAGATACTTCGTGCTCGATCCCGCCTCTGATGCTGAACAAATTGCTACGTCTCGAAACAAGGTGCTCATGTTGCATGCGAAGCTCCGTCAGTTTGCGTCGCACCAGCTCGCTGAGCCTGGTCGAGCAGCTACGGTGATAGAAGTTCTTTGTCGACACGGTGATGCGCAGAGGCTAGACCCAAGTGAAGACATTGAAGACCGTGGTGTGGCTTCTATCGTATGGAATGCACTCATTTCTGCAGCAGACATTCGCGGAAAGCGGAATCTACGGACGGAATGGCTGGAGAAAATCAACCCTTCTTCACCTGCCCTAAGATCTGACAATCAGTCCTTCAGGAGCCCCGATCTCAACATTCAAGAAAATCCCGATTTGGGATCCGTGGACCTCGAGTACCCACTACCTGACAGCATTTGGGACCAGTCATTTTTGCAGATGCTGGATTTCACCGCTTACGACTTCAATGACATCGGCGCATGATCTCAGGACCGTTTCCTAACTTCGACTTGATTGCGACTTTCAAAGAGCTGCCCTTTCACCAACTTTGAGAAGCCTTCGCACCTTTTCCGAAATATCTTCCGGGATGGTAACCTTAAAAAGCGGAATGTATTGCTGTGAGCCATGCACGTCAGTCTCGAAGAACCCACCGGAGGCCTTAGGTTGCGAGTTTTGCTTCCTGGGTATGGTCGCCTTGAATGCTCGAGCTTGGTCGAACCATCCACACCAAATGATTTCCTCAGGTTTCAAATGATACAGGCTTTCGATCAAGTTTTGGTTCAAAATCTCCGAGTCTTTAATAGTCCGGTATATTTCCTCAACGTCGAACATCACGTCAAAAGTGATCTCGAAAGGTCCCGCATTCTTGGAACGCAGGACACTGGCGACATCTCCTAAGACCAAGGGACCGGGAGGTACACCAAGAGTTTTGGTTGGCAATGAACGCTTCTCCTGGGTAGTTCGTCTGTCGCTATTCCGCTGAATTGACTTAACGGAACATCCTGCTGTTCCTTCTTTGGTGGCGACGTGGTTGATATTGCTTATATCCTGGGTCCGCCATCGAAACAACCCAGTTGGAGCAACGACATCTCCGCCAATCGAATCTTCATGGGCGTACTCCTCACCTGGTTCGAGGTCCATCAAATGATAGATGTTGAACTCTGCACATGGACCAAGCTCAACGGTCTTCGTGCCGCATATACCAAAGGCGAAGTTGCCGCTTGTGGCTTTTTGTCCCGGATATGGACCGTGCTGGGATTTCAGATATCAGCGCGAATAACTCCACGACCGTTTCCGACTTACTATCGTGGCAATGCGGGCAGTGTCGGCCAGAGCAGTCGCCAGAGCCTGAGTTCCCGCCATTGCCTCGCCTATCAAGAAGATTTCGCCTGGGGCTTCCGACAACTCGGGGGCAATGTCTTTGTGCTTTCCATCATATGTATGAAAGGCAAGGTGCCAAGATTCTTGAGTTCCATGCTGCTGTCGCACGTATCCCTTCACCCGGACTAGAAACTCGTCAATCTGGTTGATGAGGATGGCTGAATGTTGTCAGTCGGATGGGCACAGAAAGCACGGAGCGTACTCACGGTCTCTCAAGCTCCCAAAGTACATGCTCCGATAACCCAGGACCTGTGCCCCTTCAAGTTTAACCTGATAAGGCACTCCCTGCATGGCGGAAGTGTAAAAACGGTCTCCTCGCACCCGGACGGTGCGTCCATCTTCAAGTTCTTCATATATTGACTGGGCAACATCAAGATAGCCGCCTGGACCAAAGAGCAAATCTGGCCTGCTCTTCTCATACAGGGTGTGTGCAGCAACTGACATTGTTGTGCATATGCTCTGGGGATGGAGTGGGCAAATGTCAAACGTGCCATCTTGGTATATCGTTGCCATCGCACCAGCAGACTTCGGGCGCGCACATAGGCCGCCGCATTCCATGATCTTGCCCATATGCATAAAACCTCCGAGAATCTCGCTCGAACAGAGCTTTTCGGAGTCGCTAAATTTGCTTCGAAAACAGAACATGGAAAATGCCACGTATGGTGCTGGGTCGTACGCTCTACCACCGATAACCAGCCTGAAGCCTGGTGTTGCTTCCATTGCCTGCACAAAGGGTTCAGGTCCCATTTGTCCTAAGATTCTTACACAGTTGTCGATGTCTGACTGTGAGATTGGGGGTACTGCTGGCCCGCAGCCGGTGATGACTCCCTTGGCGAGTCTTTGCGACACGATCGGCTTGGGAATTCCAGCGAAGATTGCGATTGTCTTGAAGTCGTACGATCTATAGCTGCTTCAGCTCACATCTTTAACAAAGGAGAGATCCAGCTTACGAATTCTCAGGTGCTGCAATGATTTCTTCGCAAATCTCAACGATCACTTTCACATGTTCGTCGCTACCGTCGCCGCCTGCAGAACTGATCAAGACCGGAACCTGGAACCGGTGTGAGGAGCTCAATATCTTCTGAAGATCTCGTTTGTAATTCAATCTTGAAGTTGTCATGCTTCCCAATGCCAGGCAATTTGGTCCGCCATCGGTCGAGCCGGAATCGAGTATGATTGCTGTCGGAACGCATGTAGAAACGCAGCGTTCGAGAGCCTTGTCGACCTCGTCCTGGTCTAACCCATAGCCAAGGTTCCCAATGGGAGTTACAATGTTGCAAAGCCGCTGCACGGAGTTGTTCGAATAATCCAATGAACCCATGGCTTTTGGTGCGATTTGGACAGGGCCCGGCAGACGGGTATACCGAGAAGACAAGACGACGACAATTGTTGTGCTAAATACTTGGGATCAGGATATCCGCAGACCACGGCCGGCCCGGTTCAGGAGTCGAGAAGTTTGAACGGAGGACCATTTTGCCTGAAGACTCTTGCTTCGCCACAGCACGACAAGCTGTATGGGTCTCCCTTGTCCAGAAGGCGAATTTTGCGGCTGTCGGCCCTCTGGCGAGTTTCGCTTGAGACCCCGTCCGGCCTGAAGGTGTAAGTGCGCATTTCGGGCTTTAGGCCGGAGTTCGCACTTGCAACGAGTTAGATATGGCACTTTCTGGTTGGGTTCCCACCCGCTCTCCGCCCAACCTGGGGTATAGTCTGGGGCGAATGCTGACTAGGCTACGATGATCCGTCGTCCATTAGAACACTGTCGGCTGCACGTCAAGATGTTCTGCTCGTATCCAAATCCGATACAGTTGGCATGCGATCCAATATAAGCCGACTGCCAGACACCCATTTTTGCGGGCAAGACAACAACAACTTTTCATTCTTCTAGACGAAATTCTATTGCATTCGTTCCTGACGACTGTGAAACGCCATGGAAAAAGACATTTCCCTGGAGACAGTTGAGCGTGCCGAAGGCCAGATGGGACTTTCCACACCGTTGACCGAGGACGAGCGCCGATGCGAGCGAAAGCTGAAAATGAAACTGGACTTCATCATCCTTCCATTGCTGTCCACAGTCTACTTCTTTGCCCAAATGGTAAATATCTGCTTGAATTCCAAGGATGTCCGCTTGAGCTGACAACTTCAGGGCCGATCTGACGTGGGCAATGCTAAAATAGCTGGAATGGACAAAGAACTTCATCTCTCATCACAGCAATACTCAAACATTGCCAGTATATTCAACGTCGGATACTTGGTATTCCAGCTGCCGGGCACTTTATTGGTACGCAAGATAGGACCTCCTTATCAGGTATGCCTCTCACGGGTGACTACCTGCATGACGACTGACGAGGACACAGTTCGGCGGAGCTATGATGGCTTGGGGCATGGTAACTGCCTGCACCGTCGCCGTACACAGCTATGCGTCCCTTATGGTCATAAGGGTCTTCGTCGGTGTCTGTGAAGCCTTTGTGCAGGGCGCGGTCTTCTATCTCTCTTTCTGGTACCCCTACAACGAACTTGCCACTCGAGGTGCTATATTCTTCTCCACAGCGGCATTGGCAGGGGCATTCAACGGACTCATTGCCTATGGTGTAGAGACGGACCTTCAAGGCGCCAATGCCTGGAGCGCGTGGCGATGGCTGTTTCTCATCGAAGGAATTCTTCCGATTGGATGGGCCTTTGTAGTCGTGACTTTTCTCCCTCCGACCCCAGAGAAAGTGAGGTTCTTCTTCAGCGAAGAGGAGAAGCATCTGATCGTCAAGAGAAGCCGGATCGCTCACAACACCGGAGAATCGAAGATCAGGCCAAAGTTGATCTTAAACGTTCTTATTGATCCCAAATTCTGGATGTCCGTCTGCATCGAAAGTGCCACCCTCTTCTGCCTCCAATCTCTATCCAATTTTCTCCCTGCTATCCTATACGGATTTGGCTGGTCGACAATCAAATCTCAGTTAATGTCGGTTGTTGTTTATGCGTGCGCCTTTGTGGCTATCATTGTGAGTTCACCAGCCTTTTGAAAGATTTGCCTCCTTTCCCCGGGCCCTTTTGTCCTACGAAGTTATTTTTCAAATAACCTCAGTAGCAGTACAGGCTGATAAAGTTCCCAGTTCTCGGCTCGTGTATCAGACAAAACCAGTCGACGTGGCCTAATCATTATCGCCAATGCCACCGTCGCCACTCTAGGTTATATTCTCCTTCTCACGCTCAAACAACCGGCAGGCCGCTTCGCAGGCGCATGTATTGTCGCTATGGGCCTTTACCCTAACGTGGTCATCAATCTCACGTGGGCTGCCAGCACGAATATCGGCTACACCCATCGCGCCACTGCAACAGCACTTATCAACTCCATCGCTCAGGCTGTTGCCATCAGCGGCAATCAGGCGTACGTTGACCCACCATATTACCGTCGTGGCCATGCTGCCTCATTGGGGATGATCGGGTTCGAGATCGTGGTCGCCACGACGATGCTGTTCGTGTTGAAACATGAGAACGAGAAGAAGAAGAGGGAGCAACATTCCGAGAAGGCAGAAGAGGTGAGGAGGAAGCACACCATTGATGATGTTGGAAACAGGCACCCTGATTATTTCTTCACCTTGTGATTATCATGTCTCCAATGAAGGGGTGTTGGTGTGGTGCGATCTAAAGGGATATGGTTTTCTTGAAAGGATCAAAAGACTGACCCTGTCTTCATCCGCTAATTTCATATCATATATTTTCTGGCCGACCCCGTTAGCCCTCTCCAGGCTCCCTTGTCCCACAGATCCATTTTCATCACTCTATCGTGTGTTGTACTCAGCACATTTGTATCCTCGTAGGGTCACGCCGCCGCTTTTAACGCTCTTACAAGAACCTCGTCACGCATTCCCATTTCTCTCTTCCTGCTTTCAACCTCTCTACCCTTCTCTCATCTCCCGTCAACCTAATACACCCGTCGTACTTCCACCCGAACTTGGCTAAATCCTTAACTCTATCTTGCTAAGCGCCCTATTTTCGATTCCGCATCGATTCCCTACCGGGCTCCTCGGCTTGGTAAATCGACCGTGACTTAGGCTGAGTGAGGATGGGCAGACTAACAAGTAAACTATACGCTACCCTGCACACTGAACGACGCGTTTCTCGTCCCTGTTGCCCTTAGTGGCGGCATCATATCCCACAGTAAGTGCGATAAACGGTAAGTGGAAATGCATTTTGTAAACCAGGTTGGAATGCCTTTTGCACGGACATTGTCGTCCTAGAACTATGGAAAGCCCGGGACAGATTTGCTGGGATAGACGGAGTTTCTATATTACACCACCAGTCCCTTGGTAACTTCCTGTCGAAAAGGCAGGAGCAGTAAGCAAATGTAGTGGAACGAACGGAGGCGAAACTTGAGACTTTGAGAGAAGAGAAATGGAGAGATTACGACGCCGTTGAGGCTAGGGAGGAGTTACAAAGGAGAAGGCAATGGGGAAGCGTAAGGCTACCTCCTTGCTATATAGGTAGTCAGCTTGGCGCTTTTACCATTTTAGGTCGCTAAGGAAGCGATTTAGAGAACTAATAAGTTAGATAGAAGCATGGCCTAAATTGCTTTTATCCTCAGGAGCACAGAATGCCATCGCATGTATCCTTGGGCTCCGACCAGCCATTCTCTGTGCGCCATGGAGGGCAAGCTCTGGCTTACCGTCCAAATTCATGCTCTCTTTCAAAGTCTAAGATGAGTCTTTTCTCCTTTCTTGCAAGCTGAAATCACCATATAACTGCTCTCTGCTTACGTGCATCACCAGCAACAGTTCGGAAGACTAAATGATATGGGTCATCGATTCCCACTACCGTTGGATGTCCATGCGTCCATCTCGGTGGCTGTTCTGCGAGTAAATCCTCGAACCGGGAATGCTAAATGCGAGGCTAGGTACCTGGGTAAGGTCCTCACGAAGCTTGGTTGCGTACTCGTATCCATCGCCAAACTAAAGGTCTCCGACATCGGGGCGGACTCTGTGCTGGATGCTTTCGATCTCAAAGGTCCAATTGACAAAGGAATTCCTCACAAATTACAACCACATGGCTTCATCTGAGATAGACGTTGCTGTCATCGGCTTAGGTACGTGAGCTGTCGTTCCCATCGCCTACCAAATACTCATCCGCGTACGCCTCTCGATAGAAGCTTTTGGTCTTGTTGCCCTTAAGAACCTGAGAGAGGAAGGTTTTAATGCAACCGGGTTTGACAAGAATTTGTATGTGGGTGGTCTCAGGCAATTCACAGAGAAAGATCAAACATCCGTCCTAGAATGTGAGCAACCTTCTTTTTGGAGACAGAATGCTACAGTATGTGCTTACCGCCATCAAAGTCACAATTGTGAACATCTCAAAAGAGAGGGTAGGCTCTTCGCGCTCATGGCGGAAGAAATATTCCCGTCTACTCACTACCGGCAGGGCTGCTTCACGGATTTTCCGTTTCCAAAAGGAAAGCATAGGCGTTGTTACGATGGCTCCTCATCGCCGTCGAATGGGTTATCCATATCATGTCTCGCTGGGGGACTAATATGTCCTAGAAACAAAATCCCACGCCTCTGCGGCAGACGTGCAGAAGTACCTTTCCGATTATGCGGCTCATTATGAGCTTCTGCCGCACATCCAACTTGGTACGAACGTGTTGAATTTGGCCAGAGACGACCAAAATAAGAAATGGGCGTTGAATGTCGTCACTGCCCACAATGTGAACAGTCTTCTCCTCTTCGACAAAGTTGTGGTGGCCACTGGGACTAACCATAGGCCTGTCGTGCCATTTCTAAAAGGCCAAGAAATTTATAAAGGCCGCATTTTGCACTCTTGGGGATTCAAAAGGCGAGTTTCTTACTGCGGCAGTCCTATGGACGTATGTTGACTTGGGTCATCTAGACCTTCTGACTTCAAGGACAAGAGGGTGATGGTCATTGGTATAGGCAATTCTGCGGCGGACACTGCTACATCGCTGGTGGGGATTGCGAAGGAGATTTTTCTGTCTCACCGGCATGGCGCATATATAGTCCGTGCTTACGAAGCAGCTAAGCCTGATCATTAGAACTCACGTCGACTTAGGTACCTAGGTCACAGCCTAATGGACAGCCGCTCGATCACGGCCTCACATACCGGAAAATCAGGATGTCGCTAACGTTGCAGAGGCACCTCCCGCAACTATGGGAAGCCATGAGTAACAACATGCTAGCCAAGATCCAGAACGCATCAGTTAAGCTGAAGCCCGAGTGGCGTATCAATCCTGCACCTTCCTTCGTTCATAACGTACCGACGGTAACGGATACACTAATACCAGCGTTGGAGAAGGGACAGATCGAGTCTGTTGAAAACGCGGAGAAAATCATTGGCGAATTTGCTGTGCAACTGGCAGACGGCAAGGTCGTCGAACTCGATACCTTCATATGATGCTCTGGGTATCATGTCAACTATAGCGTCGTTGGCGACTTTGACCCGACTCTCGAGACATGCCACATGGACGTGTCAGAAGGGGCTTGTGAAGTGG